>NC_133666.1:486074739-486726812 GCF_037893015.1 Macrotis lagotis
ATTTCTTTTAATTCTTCTTTTCAACATAACTAATATGAAAATATGTTTAACATCATAATGTACTTATCACCTATATCAGATTTCTCATTGTTTGGGGAGAGGGTGAAGAAAGGAAGGAGAAAAATATAGTACTGAAAATCTTACAAAAATGAATGTTGAAAACTATTTTTGCATGTAGTTGGAAAAATAAATTTATACTACAAAATAGAGACAAAGACAGAATTTAAACACAAAATGGGTAAGGTGATTTAAAGTACAATAAGACCCCTTCAAACATTGGGGAGAGATATTAGACATATACCCTCTTTGGAAAGAAGGGAAAGGAAAGGAAATGATAAATCTCCACCTTTAAGCTATAGCCTAGATGACTTTCAACTAATAGGATCAGGTCCAATATGATTCACTAATAGCAATAATGCCTTGGATATGATACCTGATACTTTCAACAATGTACCTACGCCTCCATAGTTTCTGTAGCAGTATATCCAGAACAAATAAATAAATTGGGAACATTATCTTTCTTATTCCAAGAAACCTCAGACATATGCTGCTACCAAATTTAGTTCTCTCTTTGTGATGGTTCTAGATGGTACCCACAAAGTGGATCCATAAATTGATTAATACAGCATTACAAGATTGTGGCTGCCTCTGAACTATGCTGTAAATCATAACACCTGCCCCCCAGAAACAGCTGGACTAGAATCCTGGACTGTATGGATCTGTCTGGCTTGATCTCTTAAATGTTAGAGATGGAGTTTTCCCTTTGCCATCTGAGGATGGTGGGAGTGGGAAGAGGATACACACTCTCTCTCTTTTTTAAGATCTGGAATATCCTTTTTTATCTTTTTTTATCCATATGCAACACATATATATTTTATAAATTACAAAATACCTTTCCATCTCCCCTTCCCAGCCTCCTTCCTTCAGCAGCAGTCAGGTTAGCATTGTACATACATATTTTTGATAAATATGTTTACATATCAGTCATTTTTGGAATGAGTTAGGATTAAGGAAAAGAGATACATAAGAGGTATTTTTATAAACTGTTCATCAGATTCTGAAATGTTTTATTTTGTTTCATTTTGTTTTGTTTTCTTCCTTTGGATTGGGATATTATTGTCTATAGACAGTCTAATACAGTTGTCCTAGCTCTCTGAACTGCTGAGAGGAGCTGCTTCCATCAAGGTTGATCATCTCACAATGTTGTTGTTAATATGAACATTGTTCTCTTGATTCTGCTCCCTTTGCTCAGCATCAGATCCTATAAGTCATTGCATACTTCTCTAGAGTCCAACCATTTATAGTTTCTTATAGAACTATAATATTCCATAGTATTCAAGTACTTGTTTAGTCATTCCCCAATTGATGGACATGTCCTTAGTTTCCAATTCTTTACTCCTCCTACTACCAAAAGAGCTGCTATGAACATTTTGGAACATGTGGGACTTTTCTCATTTTGTATGATTTCTTCTGGATATAGGCCTAGGATTGGAATTTCTGGGTCAAAGGGTGTGAACATTTTTTATTGAACTTGGGCAAGAGTTTCATATTGCTTCCCAGAATGGTTGAATCCATTCACAAACTCCACCGGCAATGCATCATTATCCTAATTCTCCCATTACCTGTCCAGCATTGATCATTTTCCCTTTTTCTCATCTTGGTCAATATGATAGGTGTGAGGTGATATCTCACAGTTGTTTAAATTTTCAATTCTTTAATCAATAATGATTTGGAGCATTTTTTCATATGATTATATATAGCTTTAATTTCTTCATTTGAAAACTGTCTATTCATATCCTCTGACCAATTATCAATTGGGAAATGACTTGTAAACCTTATAAATTTGATACAATTCTCTACATAGTTTAGAAATGAGACCTTTAACAGAACTCTTAGTTATGAAGATTGTTTCCCAGCTTTCTACATTCCTTCTAATTCTGGCAGCATTGATTTTATTAGTGCCAAAACTTTTTAATAGAATAAAGGCAAAATCATTCATTTTCCTTGACAAAACTTCCAAAAAAAATCCTCATTTATTTTCTTACATGTGATATATGAAACATGCAAAGAGGGAAACAGTATTCTAGTTCTTGTTTGGTCATAAATTTATCCCCTTTCCATAGATCTGATAGATAAAATATTTCTTGGTCTAGAGTATGCACTCTCTTGTTTCCTTGGCTTTTATAGTTACAAATTCAGATTATGAAACTGGTTTATTTACAAATCAAAGTCAGTCTTTTTGTCAGTCCCATAATCAGAGAAAATCTCCCTAGTCAAAGAAAAATAGGATACTGAGAAATTTCTGCCTGAAACCAGCAGTCATATATTTCTTGTACAGAGTAGTGGACAGAACACACTAAGATGTACTGGGAAAAAGTTTAATAAAGGATTCTCCAAAAAAATTCTGTTATGCAGACATACTTTTATATTTAATCTGCATTATTAAAATTTTGTACATCATTAAAATTTTGTCCATTACATATCCATAATCCATAAAACAATAAAAAAAAGCCCCAATTTATAGCATATGCTAATAGGCTGCATGTTACCTACAACTCTCCCAAGTGCAACAGGAACCAGGTGAATATAAAATTAGGAAATCTTTAACAGTATAAAGATAAAATAAAACATAATATTTACTCTGTGGTTTTCTAAGTCAATATGAGCCTGCAGGGATTATTTTGTATGGTGCAGTGACCCCTCTTTGCTTTGGTTTGACATCATTGATCTTGTCTAATTTTACAGATGATGAAATGGAAACCCAGAGAGGATGAAAAGGTCCCTTACCAAAGGTCAGACAATTAGTTAGTGGCAGTATCAAGGTTAGGATGTCAGTTTTCTGACTCAGTTCATTGCATTTTCTACTATATTATAGTAGTTACCAGAGTTACTTCAGTACAGAGGTACAGAGAAGCTGAAAAAGGAATTTTCAGGAATATTTACTCATAATTGGGAATAGATTTGATTTGATGGCCTGTAAGACTTTCTCATTTCAGGCTTCTATGAGTTTACATTTTTTTTTTACATTTTTCCTTTAATAATCAAATGTCACTATGTCCTTGATCATTTTACAGTAACCTCTTTAATAACAATACACCAAAAAAGCAGTTAAGCCTACTGATTGTGGAGTTATGCTTTGAGGAGGAATACAGGGTTACAAAGTTTAGATTAAAAATTTATTGACATACAAGGTTATGCATGTTTTATGTATTTCTGAGTTTTCTAAACTTTTTTCTGTGTTTTTTTTTTCTGTCTGCTGACCTTTATGTGTGGTCTGGCTTCTGTAAAGCTTCCAAAAACTTCTCATTTAATTTCTTAAATGAGATATATCAAACTTGTAATGGGGAAAACTGGCAATGTGGAAAAGATAACCATTGAAAACCACATGCTAAAGTGTCTTCTAGCAGATTGTTTTCCTCTAATATCCCCCATTCTCTTGCTTATCTTTAATCTCTTTCTGTTCTCTAGAAGCTTCCCTACTGCCTACAAACATGCCCATACCTCCCTCATCTTCAAAAACCCTCGGTTAAAGATTTCTCCTATCTCTCTTGTCTTTTGTAGTTAAACTCCTTGAGAAGGTCATCTAAAATAGGTACTTCAGTTTTCTTTTTCCCTGCTTTTTTCTGAATTTTGCAATGTGTCCTCTGACCCCTTTTCATTGCACTGAAACTGTTCTTTCCAAAGTTACCAATCATTTAGTTGTCAAATTCAGTGACTTTCTTTGACTTCATTCTCCTTGACCTTTCTGAATTCTTTGATACTGTCAGTCATTCTCTTCTTTCTTAATTTTTAGGAAATTACTTTCTCCTGGTTCACTTATTTATCACTCCTAAATCTTTTTTGCTACATCTTCATTCAGATCTTGTTTATTAACTGTGGGTATTATACAGGACTCTGTTCTGTAACCCCCAAATGATGGAGAACCTAAAATGGAAATTCATTTAATTTGTCTCAGATTCAGTTTCTTCATCAGTAAAATGAATAAAATAATATCTACAGTACTAACCTCCCTGGGGGAGTTTTTGAATTTCAAGTGAGTTTATACTCTTTGCAAAATTTTAAGTGCTATATAAATGTTTTTGTGATATTCCAGTAGATCTGTGATTGATCTTCCAACTTATGAAGTTTATAAAAACCCATTTATGCCTGTTTATATCCTGTCTGACTCCTATCCAAATCCTTATGAAAGAAAACAACAGGGATCCCATTTAATATTATTTTACATTCTTTTTTTTTAATTTTTAAAGATTTTATTTGAATTTTGAGTTTTATAATTTTTCTCCCAATCTTACTTCCCTCCCCCGACCCCACCACAGAAAGCAGATCTGTCAGTCTTTATTTTGTTTCCATGTTGTACATTGATCCAAATTGAGTGTGATGAGAGAGAAATCACATCCATTAAGGAAGAAACAAAAAGTATAAGCGATAACAAGATCAGACAATAAGATATCTGTTTTTTCCCCCATAAAATTATAGGGAATAGTCCTTGAAATTTGTTCAAACTCCACAGCTCTTTATCTGGATACAGATGGGTATTCTCCATTGCAGGCAGCCCAAAATTGTCCCTGGTTGCTGCACTGATGGAACAAGCAAGTCCATCAAGGTTGATCATCACCCGCATGTTGCTGATAGAGTGTACAGTGTTTTTCTGGTTCCGCTCATCTCACTCAGCATCAGTTCATGCAAATCCCTCCAGGCTTCCCTAAATTCCCATCCCTTCTTGTTTCTAATAGAACAATAGTGTTCCATGACATACATATGCCACAATTTGCTAAGCCATTCCCCAATTGAAGGACATTTACTTGACTTCCAATTCTTTGCCACCACAAACAAGGGCTGCTATGAATATTTTTGTACAAGTGATGTTTTTACACCTTTTTCATCATGTTTTCAGGGTATAGACCCAGTAGTGGTATTGCTGGATCAAAGGGTTATGCTCATTTTTGTTGCCCTTTGGGTATAGTTCCTAATTTTCTCCAGAAAGGGTGGATGACTTCACAGCTCCACCAACAGTGTAATAGTGTCCCAGATTTCCCACAGCCCTTCCAACAATGATCACTATCCTTTCTGGCCATATTGGCCAGTCCTGAGAAGTGTGATGGTGGTACCTCAGAGAAGCTTTGATTTGCATTTCTCTAATAATTAATGATTTAGAGCAATTTTTCATATGTCTATGGATTGCTTTGATCTCATCTGTAAATTGCCTTTGCATATCCTTTGACCACTCTGTCAATTGGGGAATGGCTTTTTTTTAAATATGACTCAGTTCTCTATATATTTTAGAAATGAGTCCTTTGTCAGAATCATTAGTTGTAAAGATTGTTTCCCAATTTACTGCATTTTTTTATCTTGGTTACATTGGGTTTTTTTGTGCAAAAGCTTTTTAATTTAATGTAGTCGAAATCATCTAGTTTGTTTTTTGGTGATGTTCTCCATCTCTTCCTTAGTCATAAACTGCTCCCCTTTCCATAGATCTGACAGGTAAATTAGTCCTTGATCTTCTAATTTGCATATAGTATTTTTTTTTATGTCTAAATCTTATAACCATTTTGGATCTTATCTTGGTAAAGGGTTTTAGGTATTGGTCTAATCTAAGTTTCTTCCAAACTAACTTGCAATTTTCCCAGCAGTTTTTATCAAAGAGAGAGTTTTTATCCCAATAGCTAGACTCTTTGGGTTTATCAAACAGCAGATTACTATAATCGTCTCCTGCTTTTGCACCTAGTTTATTCCACTGGTCCCCCACTCTATTTCTTAGCCAATACCAAACAGTTTTGATAACTGATGCTTTATAATATAATTTTAGATTAGGTAGGGCTAAGCTCCTTTCTTTTTCACTTTTTTCATTAAGTTCTTGGAAATTCTTGACTTTTTATTTCTCCATATGAATGTACTTAACAATTTTTTCTAACTCATCAAAGTAATTTTTTGGAATTTTGATTGGTAGGGCACTAAACAGGTAGTTTAGTTTTGGTAGAATTGTCATGAGCAGTTGATATTTGCCCAGTTATTTAAATCTGATTTAATTTGTGTGAGAAGTGTTTTATAATTGTTTTCAAAAAGTTTCTGAGTCTGTCTTGGCAAATAGACTCCCAGGTATTTTATTTTGTCTGAGGTTACTTTGAAATGAGATTTCTCTTTCTAGCTCTTCCTGCTGTATCTTGCTAGACATATATAGAAAAGTTGAGGATTTATGAGGGTTTATTTTATAACCTGCAACTTTGCTAAAATTGCTAATTGTTTCCAGTAGTTTTTTGGATGATTTCTTGGGATTCTCTAGGTAGACCATTATGCCATCTGCAAAGAGTGAGAGTTTTGTCTCTTCCTTCCCAATTCTAATTCCTTCAATTTCTTTTTCTTCTCTAATTGTTGAAGCTAACATTTCTAATATGACATTGAATGGTAGGGGTGATAGTGGGCATCCTTGTTTCACCCATGATTTTATTGGGAATGCCTCTAGCCTCTCCCCATTGAATATAATGCTTGTTGATGGTTTCAGATCGATACTGCTAATTATTCTAAGGAACAGTCCATTTATTCCTACACTCTCTAGTGTTTTTAGTAGGGATGCATGCTGTATTTTGTCAAAAGCTTTTTCAGCATCTATTAATACGATCATATAATGTCTAATAGATTTGTTGTTGATATAATTGAGTATACTAACAGTTTTCCTAATATTGAAACAACCCTGCATTCCTGGGATAAATCCTACTTGATCATAATGTATTTCTTTTACATTCTTTTGACTTTGCAAAGATGCCAATGTAACTAATGCTCAGTTGTTAATGCTTCCTGAAAAGTCTATTTTCTTTTTTTTTGATTGTGCATCTTTTTGATGACATTCTATGCACTTAAGCATAATTCCTTGTATTTAATGTGATGTAGACTATTCACTCCAATTTTGTGTTTCTCTGTTGTTGTTTGGATCATCCTCAAATTTTAGGACTCCCAAGTCTTGTATCATTACCAGAAAAAATAGTATTAAAAGGATTATTCTTAATCAAGAACAGAGAAAATTGCAAGTGATAAAATAGATATTTTTGATGTTATGAAGTTTAAAAGTTTCTGCATAAAAATTAGTGCATCTCAGATAAGAAGGGAAATGATCAAATGGAAAAAAAACTTTGTATGAAATTTTTCAGATAAGATTTTAGTATCTGAGCTAGAAAAATAATAAAAAATTTATCTGGAGAAACAAAAGGTCAAGAATATCAAGGGAACTGATCAAAAAATGTAAAGGAAGGTGGCCTTGCTCTAACAGATCTAAAACAAATCACTCTAAAAATTGTTGGGAAACCTGGGAAACATTATGGCAAAAAACTAGGCATAGACTCACATCTCACACCTTATACCAGAATAAGGTCAAAATGGGTACAGGATTTACACATAAAGTGTGATGCCATGAACCAATTAGCAGATCAAGAAATATTCTATTTGTCAGATCTATGGAAAGGGGAGAAATTTAGAACCAAGCAAGAAATAGAGTACATTATAAATTGTAAAATGGAAGATTTTGACTATATTAAATTAAAAATATTTTTGCTCTAATAAAACCACTGTTGCCAAAATTAGAAGGAAAATAGAAAAACTGAGAAACAATTTTCACAACTAGGGGTTCTGATAAAGGTTGCATTTCTAAAATATAAAGAGAATTGCATCAAATCCATAGATTACAAGTCATTCCCCAATTGATAAATGGACAAAGGATATGAACAGACAATTTTCAAATTAAAAAATTAAAACTATATTTAATCATATGGAAAGATGCTCCAAATCATTACTAATTAGAGAAATGCAAATTTAAACAAGCATGAGATATCACCTTGCACCTATCAGATTGGCTAAGATGACAAAAAAGGGAAAAGGATCAATCTTGGAGAGGCTGTGGGAGGATAGACATTTATGAATTGTTGGTGGAATTGTGAACTAACCCAACCACTCTGGAACTATGTCCAAAGAGCAATAAAACAGATCATACCCTTTGACCCAACAATACCAATACTAGGCCTATATCCAGGAGAAAGCATCAAAAATAGGAAAAGTTCCACATACTCCAAAATATTTATAGCAGCTCCTTTTGTAGTGGCAAAGAATTAGAAATTGAGGGGATGCCCATTAATTGGAGAATGACTGAACAAGCTATGGTACATGAATGTAATGGCATAACATTATAGGAAACCATGAATGATCAGACTCTAGAGAAGCATGGTACTAATTACAGGAACTGATGCTGAGTGAAGGGAGTTAGAACCAAGAGAACATTGTATACATTAATTGTGACTTTATCAATCTTGATGGATGCACCTCCTTTCAGCAGTTTAGAGAGCTAGGACAACCCTAGGAGACCTACCATGGACAATACTTTCCCCATCTGGAGGAAGAAAAACAAAACAAAAATAAAAACCCTATGAATCTGTGAATACTGCATTCAATTTTTAAAAATTTCTTTTATGTATTTCTTTTCTATCTCATGGTTTTCTTTCTTTTCCCTTTACCCTAATTTCTCATACTGGAAATGACTAATCTATAAATATGTTAAACATAATTGTGTATGTATGATATTCACCTGACTATTAGCTGCTGAGGGGAGGGTGGTGGGAAGGGAGGGTGTAAGGATATTATGTAACTTAAAAATATTCATATGCATATGGATGAACGTTGCAAAACTTTCATAACATATAATTGGAAAAACAAAATTTCAATTGAAAAAATATTTTGATATTTAAAGTAATATAAACAGTTAATGAATATCTATCTATCTATCTAAGTCCAAAATCATCCCCAATAGATAAATGATCAAAAGATAGGGAAAAAAGTTCTTAAAATAATTATAAATTGTTAAAAATTATATTGGACTGTTCCAAATCACTAATGATAAGCGAAATATAAATCAAAATAAGCTTGAGGTTTTATTTTATAACCAGCAAATTGGGAAAGGTGACAAAGGATAGGATTAGTCAATGTTGGAAGGTGTATGGGAAGATAGGTATACTAATTTATTGTTTTGGGGGACTTAGATTTAGGTTTAGGACAATTTTATATAGTATTTGGAAATATGCAAATAAAGTTTTTAAAATATTCCTATTATTTAACCTAGAGATTCTACCACTATGCATAAATCAACAGATCAATTAATATTAAAAAAATTCTCCTTATGTGCCAAAATATTTATAACAGCTCTTTTTGTACCTGCAAAGAATTAGAAAAAGTACAATTGGGGAATGGCGAAAAACTTGTGATACATTACTGTGCTGAAAGTAATAGTGAACATGTGAAGTACAGTGAAAAATGGAAAGACTTACATGAACCAATGCAGAAAAAATTAAAGATACCAGAAAATAATATACATAATAATTATAATAATGTAAATAGAAAGAATGACTACAAAATAATTACAAAATTATAAAAAATAAGCTTAGATCAAAGAAGAGATACAAGAAGATACCTCATCCCTCTTCTTTGAAAAAGTGGGACGGAAAAAGGTGTGGAATATTGAATGTAATTTTAGATTTTTCCATGTACTGAATGCTTTTGCTAATTGTTTTCTCTTCCTCTTTTTCCTAGTTTAAAAAAAAATCTTTGTTTTATGACATAATTTTCTGGAAGGGCAAAGGGTACAGGGAAAGTTTAGGCAATGTAAGAATCAAAGGTACCCATATATCTTGTAAGATGAGTCTTTATTAAAGAGAAAATTTTTATGTTTTTAAAAGAACTTTGCAATTTACCATGAACAATCCAACTCTCTCTCCCTACTTTGGATCTAATTCATTGTTAATTTGTAATGCCTTTTCAAAATAATTATACTGATGGAAAAACCGTATAAATTTTCCAACTATTGTATTCTGGATTAGAGGAATCCTCTATCAACTTAGTTTTTCTTATGTAGAGTTCAGTGTTTAATGAACTAAATCACTGAAAGCCTTATGATTTACATTATCAATTTCCTTAATAAAATATATACAAAAATATCCAAATATCCCCAAGAAAAAGGTTCCCAATGCGATTATAATGCAGTTTACAGAAACCTAAAAGCAAATAAAAGCTGCCAGTCAGGAAGTTAAAAGAAATTATCAAAGAATTTTTATGATATTCTGACAGTTCCCAGATCAATTCACCTGAGGGCAATGTTAACTCAAACTGGCAGTTATGCTTATTATTTCTTTACTTACAATAGTTATAGTTGAGATTGTGGGAGAGTGGGTGGAGGTGGGGTTTGCTAATTTTAACCTCTCTGGTTCTATCTGTATCCTGACCCACAATGAATGGCTATACCAAATTTTAATATGAAATGCATGATTATATAATTTATTTATAGTAATTATTATTTTTTTTTTAGGTTTTTGCAAGGCAAATGGGGTTAAGTGGCTTGCCCATGGCCACACAGCTAGGTAATTATTAAGTGTCTGAGACTGGATTTGAACCCAGGTACTCCTGACTCCAAGGCCAGTACTTTATCCACTACGCCACCTAGCCACCCCTATAGTAATTATTTATATATTTAGTCAAATCATACTTTTGGGGGGGAATTAGAATGCGATAGGTAGGATTTAAAATTAATGTTAAATAGAGATTTCACAGTGTGACACATCTTTCCATCATACAATTGAGTGAAATGCACAGAGAATATAGGATCTTGCTATTGTTATTATTTATTGTCTATAGAGAAGCATGAGTCAGTAAAGCAAGACACCATTTTAAACATTCTTCTGCAATAAGGTATCTCCTTGATGCATATTGCAAAATCATGAAGATTCCTTAAAGATATAGCAGAGATCACTTTATTGGCTCTTGCCATAATTAACATCAAGTGAGGCATAAACCAGACAAACATATGCTTGTCCAAGGAATTTGGAAACCTAATACTGAGTCAGAGAGAGAATTCCCTTAGAAGAGGTCCTCCAGATGGTGCTTTCTGACATGCTGTCAGGAAGTTCTTGCCACCAAAGTCCTTGGCACTCTTAAGTGGTTCAATATCAGAACTAGGTGTCAATGGAAGTGACATTAAAGAAATCGCATTATCATTTGTTTTGCCTTTGCACTGTACCCTAAGGACCATTAGACCTTTCCATTCAGGCAGCTGAAACCTTCTTTATGTTGTTTCTACCATTAGAATGTAAGCTTCTTGGGTCAGCTACATGACTCAGTGGAAAGAGCACCAGTCCTGGAGTCAAGTAGACCTGAGTTCAAATCCTGCCTCAGACCCTTGATTCTTATGAGCTGTGTGACCTTGGGAAAGTCACTTTATCCCATTGCCACACCAAAACAAAAAAAAATGTAAGCTTATTGAGAGCTAAGGGTGGTTGCTCTTCTATATGTATTCATAGAACTTGACACATAGTAAGTTCTTAATAAATGCTATTTCATTCATTTACTCATCACAGGATCACAAACTTAAAGCTGTAAGGCATCTTAGAAAACACTTAGTCCAACTGCCCCATTTTAAATTTATTTTTAACAATTTCAAACATTTTTCCCAATTACATGCAAAGATAGCTATCAACATTTATTGAAAGTTTTTGAGTTCCACATTTTTCTTCCATGTGGGAAACAATCTGATATGGGTTATACATGGATAATCATGTTTTATATATTATTGTCTTAATCATGCAAAAGAAGAATTATAACTAAGAGGATAGGGGGACATGACTCATTTTTTAGATAAGAACCTAAGGGTCAGAGAAGTTAAATGTTTTGGCCAAATTCAAGTAGATAGCAAGAATCAGGAATTGAACTCGGGTGCTCTGACTTTAAATATTCCAGATTTTCTATTGTAGCATAGTACTTCAATATCTTCTGCCTCTGATTTAGCTCTTTAGTTCCTGCCCTGTTCTCAGATTAGTAAGAGCTCTCTATAACTAAATGTGGAGATATTATACTGTTGCTCCCTAGCCATATTCATGCCATATAACTGCCTTTGTACTCTTTTCTTCCTTTCCTTCCACATCTTTCAATTTCTAGTTTTCAGTACAGTAATCAAATATACTACCATTCTTAGGAAGGGCATGCCAATCAATTTCCCTTTGATCTACTTACTAATCCCTATAACTTCCCAAGTCCAAAACACCCTTCCCTGGACACCATTTTTCTTTTCACTCATTGGCTTCTCTTATTAGAATGCTACACTATTATTTCCTTTTTTCTTTAGATTAAGATATTGAAAAGATCCTAGTTAAAATGCAACTGTATTAACTGGGAAGGTTAAAATATTGGCAGTTCATCTATAATATACAACATTAATTTATTTTTATATAATATCTTGAAGTTTGAAATGTGTTTTCTTCAGTTTCCTAGAGCTAGAGATTATACATATTATTTGTATTTTGTAGATGAGGTAACTGAGGATATGATAGACTGTGATTTGTTTGTAATCACACAACTATTAAGCATCTGATGTGGGATTTAAACCCAGATGTTTTAAACCTAGCACCCTACCTACTTTTGAACATAGATCAATTTTTTCAATTTAATATTCTTTCCCTTATACCACACTGTTGCCCGTAAAACAGACTTTAACATTATAGACTGATTTTTAAAAAATATTTACTTGTGTCATAGGAGGTGCTGAGGAAATGAAACACAGAATAGCTAAAATGTGATAAAGATAATGTGATTTAAAAAATAGGTGGAGCTGAAAAATCTTGAGCAGGAGGATTGGGGTTTTGGATAACCAGAAAGAAGCTTAAATCTAAACTGATCACTGTTTTTTTTTTACCATGTCCTGATTACTACAGATATTTTTACCATGTCCTGATTACTACAGATATTTAAAAAATAACAACAAAGTTTGTAATATTTACTTTGATATTTGAATTCCAAAACACAGAATAAACATTTTTCAAACTCTTGTTATTGTCTGTGCTTAACAACAATGAATACTTCCCTCAACCAATAAAGCAAAAAGATTTTTGAACCAAAAATTATATTTAATATAGGGAAACAAAAATACAGAATCAAACATATAGCTTGCCACAGATCCAGATATATGAAAGGCAGTTGGATTCCCAGGATACATTTTTCTTCAACAAAGATATCTCACCTCTTTCCCTTTATCTGCCTAGTTACCAAAAATCACAGTATGTTGTTGTTTAGTGGTTTTTCAGTTGTGTCCAACTCTTCACGATCAATTTTAGGGGAGTTTTCTAGGAAAAACTACAGGAGTGGTTTGCAATTACCTTCTCTAACTCATTTTATAGATGAAAATCTGAAGCAAACAGGGTTATGTAATTTGCCTTGGATCATACAGGAACTCAAGAAATTGGGTCCCCCTGACTCAAGGACAGGTACTGCATCACCTAACTATTCCAGTCTTAGTATACTGACACATTTAAGAAATATGCAGGAAAATGGGCTCTCTCTACTATTATATGTGATTTCTACATGTGGACTCCAAGTTAGGAGGAGGGTTATATATTTTTTTAAATTTAAATATTTTATTTGCTTTTCCAACTACATGCAAAGGTAATTTTTAATCAATCTTTTTTTTGCAAGGTTTTGAGTTTTACAATTTTTCTCTCTTCCTTCCCCTTTCCCCTGACAGAAAGCAATCTGATATAGGCTCTATATTTATAACAACGCTAAGCATAGATTGATATTGAACATGTTGTGAGAGAAAAATCAGATCCAAATGGAAGAAAGAAAACATTGGAAAGAAAAAAAATGACAATACACAAGACAACTTTAAAAATTGAAGATAATAAGCTTTAATATTCATTTAAACTCACAGTTCCTTCTCTGGATATGGATTTTATTTTCCATCAGAAGTCTTAAAATTTTCTTTGATGATTGTAATGCTAAAATGAACAAGTCCAAGTCCATCATGACTGATCATCACCCCATGTTATTGTGCTTAAAATGTTCTTCTGGTTCTGATCATTTCACTCATCATCAATTCATGCAATTCTTTCCAGGCTTTTTAGAAATTCCATCCCTCATTATTTCTTATAGAATATATATATATATATATATATATATATATATATATATATGTATACATATCTGTATATCACAATTTGTTTAGCCATTCCCCAATTGATGGGTATCCAAAGGGTTATATTCCTAATGGAGATAATGGAACATGTGATGAACCCCTATTTCTCATTAGGAGTGGACATACCTCTCCATGGAATTATATTTCTTTTTCTTTCTTATTTTTGGAGGGAAAGGAAACTTCTAGCTGCTGTTCCAGATGTCATAGGGCAGTCTTCCCAGAAGTGGACCACACAGGTTATATTTTCTGGGTTTAAAATAGTTCTTTTGAATTTTCTATTTTGGAACAATTATTGAAATCCTGCCCATTCTTGAAATCCCAGGTAAAATATTAAATTCTGCATTGAACCTCCTCTAAGTTCCTTAATATTTGTTGCATGAATGTTGCTCAGCATAAGTGACCATTCGAACCCTATTCTCTGTAGTAAGTAGTGCATTTCCTTCCCTATGCACTGTGTCTGACTTCCTGAAACAATAATTAGCTCTTACCTTTTTGTTTTTGCATGTAATAGGCATTTTATCAGTGTTTGTGGAATGAAAGAATGAATGAGTAGTGATTCTACCACTGGGTGACTTAGCAAATGTAAATTGCTAGTATTACTAATAATCTTATCCCAAGAAGTAATCCCTTCTGATTAGCCAGTGACAAGTAAATGACAACTACTCCTACTCCTCTTAGACTCACCTCCATTTCTCAACCTTTCTTTCAATTTTTAATTATTCAACATAGATTGTTCAGTCATTTTCAGTCAATTCTTCATAACCTCCTCTGGGTTTTCTTTGCAGGGTTACTAAAATAATTTGCCATTTCCTTCTCTAACTTATTTTACACATGAAAAAGTTGAGGCAAATAGGGATAAGTATCTAGAGCAAATTTGAATTTAGGAAGATGAGTCTTCCTGATTTCAGATCCAGTACCCCATCCACTGCATAGGTATTAGGGCGGGGAGCTTTCTGTCTAACTGGGGAGAGCTAACTACTGAAATAGGGTAAGAACAATTCAAGGTAGTATCTTTATGCTATTGCTTTTCTATCTGTCACCCATATGTATTTGTTTATGAGCCCTGAGGTCAGGTCTTGGATATTTGGTGTATGTTCTTTGTTTATCTCCCCCCCGCCATTAATTTCACTTTTGTTCTTTATCTCTCTCTCAACTCTGATACTTCAGTCATTAGGCTGGTATAATTATTGCCTAGAATATAACTCAACTAGCATACTTATGTTGGGGATAGAAAAAAGAAAATGTTTTCTTTCTAAAGCTATTCCATTAAATAGTAGTTTATAATAACTGAAGGATCTATTGGTAAGGAGAAAACTCTTGACTCCTTTACTGAATTCATGG
This sequence comes from Macrotis lagotis, assembly GCF_037893015.1. Lineage (NCBI taxonomy): Eukaryota > Metazoa > Chordata > Mammalia > Peramelemorphia > Peramelidae > Macrotis > Macrotis lagotis. The sequence goes on from NC_133666.1 coordinate 486,090,068, forward strand.
GGGGGGGGTTGTAGCAACTGTCATTCTTGCTATTTTTGCTGAAAAAAATTTTTGCCTTACTGAAACTTCTCTGAATTCTACTCTGGCTGTCTGCCTCTTTGAAAAACATGAAGATTGTGAAGCTGTATTTGCAGACATTTCAAAGTAAATAACCATTTTCCCTATCTTGATAGCTTTTCCTAAAATGCCTATGTCTACAATTCACACTGGGAAACTGTGCTATTTTTTACTCTATAGTTGACTTTGTTCATGTTGCTTCAAAATTTCAGACAGAAGTGAGACTACAAAGCTATAAAGAAATATTTGCGGAAGCATCTCAGTGAACTAAATGATCCTTGTACTTTACCTGGCCACCAATTTACAGATGCCAACTCCCTGGCATTATTTTTTATTTTCTTGATATTTTGTTACATAAATCAACTTATACCTTGATACCTATGTTATCAATAGCCTTCACTGATGATGAACATGGCAGCTAGGTTGGTACTGATGGCAAATTCTTCAACTTGAAAAGGTTATAAGCCAAGACCAAAGTGGAGGGAATGTTGGTGAAAATTCTTCTGTTGTCAGATGACTATACACTCAGTACAGCCTTTGAAGCTGAGATGCAGCAAAGTATGGATCAATTCTCTGCTGCTTGTATTAATTTTGGTCTAATAATTAATACCAAGAAAACACAAGTGCTCCATCAGCCAGCACCATACCATCCATAGTAGACACTGTGTAGACATTGTTTAGACATTGGTTACAGCAAATGAAGTTTTGAGTATTATGCAGAGGTTCACTTACCTTGGCAGTATGCTTTCCAAGGAAGTATATTTCCAGAGCTAGCTCAGTATTTGGGAGGTTCCAAAAAAAAAAGTGTGGGAGAGAAGAGGTATTACACTGACTACCAAAATGAAGATCTACAAAGCCGTTGTGCTGACCTCATTGCTATATGTCTGTGAAACCTGTTAGTCTACCAGTGCCATGTCAGGAAACTGCATCACTTTCATTTAAACTGTTTTAGTAAGATTCTGAAGATCACCTGGCAGGAGAAGATAGCAGACACTGAGGTCCTTTCTTGACTAAACTGCTAATCATTCAAACCGCTAGAGACAGTGCAAATATGATAGACTGGGCATGTTGTTCAAATGTCAAACATATGCTTGCCAAGAAAGACTATTTTATGAAGAACTTACACAGGGCAAGTGCTCACAGAGAGGTTAGAAAAAAGTCATAGAAGGACATCATGAAGGTCTCTCTTAAGAACTTGGGAAGTAATGATGCAGCATGGAGATGCTAGCACAGGATCACCCAGTATGGCATGCCCTCATCAGTGAGGGGTCTGCCCTCCATGAGGAAGGCAGAATTGAAGCAACTTAGAAGAATTGTGTGATGTGAAAGCCCAGGTGTTCACATGGACTATTTGTGCCCGACCTTTGATAGAGCATTATGATCTCATACTGGTCTGATCAATCACAGTCAGACACATGGTGTCTCTAACATAGTGATATGATTTTGGTCTTCTCCCATAACAAAAGATAAAAACCAGAGCCAGATCAGGTGATTCTGTGCCCAGGATGACCCTATTCTATACTCATTTCCATACCTAGGACAAGCATTCTTAATCTTTTTTTTTTCTTTCAGAATGAATATCTTTGTCAGGCTAGGAAAACCTATGAACTGCTACATATTGTTACCTAAAGAAATTATAAATCTCATTAGATATTAGTGAAAATAATGATGTAGCCTCTCCCCGCGCCCCGTGCCCCAAACCCCCAACCTCCAAGCCAAAGACACAGATATCTTGAAATCTATCCATAGACTCCAGCTTAAGAGCCCTTGTCTTAGAAAGTCAACTATAAATCAGAAGATTCTGAGATATCACTTTTGATCTAGGCCCAATTTCAATGAGAGTTGGAGTTCAAGCACCTCTAAACAATTCATTATTTCTTTTGGCAATCTTTTATTCTGAGTATACTTCTGGTTTAAGTTTCCCTACTCTATATTAGAACTCTTGAATGTTGTCTGAAACTAGAACAGCCTCTCAGGGTGGGGAATAGTGAATGAATAAAAACGCTACTCTGGGGGAAGAATTTGTCTCTTTATATTTGTTACATGTTGGTAGTCATTATATGTCCAATATCACAGCAACATGACAAATGTTTTCAAATGATTCACTAGGACAAAAAGCTATTCCAAAGAGCTAGAATCCTCATTTTCTTAAAGAGACCATGATAAAAGTCTCAGGGTTAGTTCTAGAGAACCATAGGCCTGTTGTGATTATGCAGAGAGTTTGAAACTTATGAAAAAATAGCATACAATGCAACAATTTGATAGCTATGTAGTATGTAGCACTGTCTTAGCTCTGAAAAGGATTCTTTGATTGCAGAGGTAGCTTCTCTCATGTTAAGGAAAACTTTAGGTATGAGCCTACTATCAGCCCAAAAGAGGCACTGCCTCCTCAAAGTATCTTTTACAGAGTGAAGACAATGCTATGATAGGTGCATAGATACAGAATTGGAAGGGACTTCAGAGGTTATCTAGTTTAGTTTTTTCACATTACAGAGGGTGTGTTAAGTGATTTTTTTTTAACTGACATACCTAATAAGGGATAGAGCTTGGAATCTGAAGCCAGGTCCTCAAATTCGAAATCCAGGTTCTTTGCATTGTAGCACACTTCCCTTGATGACTGAACACAACAAAACACAATAAAACAAAAAAAAGAATTTGAAGAAGGAACTTTTTACAAATTGACCAGATTTTTCATAAATGCAATATGATTTTGGTTATTCAGTCTCTTGTCACTGACTCTTTAGGACCCCATTTGGGGTTTTCTTGGCAAAGATACTGAAATAGTTTGTCATTAACTTCTCCAAATCATTTTTTTACAGGTGAGGAACTGAGCCAAACTGTATTAAGTGACTTGTCCAGAGTCACACAGCTAATAAGTGTCTGAGGTCAAATTGGAACTCAGAGGGGTGAGTCTTCTTGATTGTAGGCCCAGTGTTCTATTCACTGTTACACCTAGCTGTCCTTTTTGTTCCTTAGTGTAAATGAAATACAAAATCCTTTTCTTTTTATGGTTGACTTTTATAGTTTTGATATCAAAACCAGCCAGAATATAAAAAGACCCTATTCCTTGAGAAGCAACTTTTATTTAGGGAGAACAAAGGACAATTGATGGGAGTGCTGGAGTGAATGGTTGGAAAAAATCTAATTTTCTCATAACAAAAATCACATCAGAAGGTATGATTGCATTATTTGTAGTTTCCTATTAATGCATGTCATTTCAATATTACAATAATCAATTCTATTTCTTACCTCTCTTTTCCCTCACTAATATAACAGAGATGTTGGTTTCTGACAAGTTTCTGTCATATTGTTTTCCAGTTTTCCCAACAGTTTTTGTCACAAAATGAGTTTTTGTTCTAAAAGCTTAGATGTTTGAGTTTATCATGTAACAAATTATGGTCATTTACTATAATGTAATTTATACCTAATCTATAACCAGTACCAGATTTTTATAATTATTTCTTTATAATATGGTTTGAGATATGGTAGAGCTAGACCACCTTCTTTGGTAGTTTTTTCATTGATTTCATTGATATCCTTGAGCTTTTGTTTTTGCAGATGAATTTTGTTATTTTTTCTAATTGTACAAAATAATTTTTAGTAGTTTGATTGGTATAGCACTGAGTAAACAGATTTAGATAGAATTGTCACTTTTTGTTATATTGGGTCAGTCTTCCCATGAACAATGAATATTTTTGGGCAGCTAGGTGGCGTAGTGGATAAAGCACCGGCCCTGGAGTCAGGAGTACCTGGGTTCAAATCCGGTCTCAGACACTTAATAATTACCTAGCTGTGTGGCCTTGGGCAAGGCACTTAACCCCGTTTGCCTTGCAAAAACCTATAAAAAAAACCAATGAATATTTTTCCTGTTGTTTAGATTTGACTTTATTTGTATGAAAAGTCTTTTCATAGTTGTGTTCATATAGCTCTTGGGTTGTCTTGTTAGTTAGACTCTGTATTTTATATTGTCTATTGTTATTTTAAATGAATTTCTCCTATCTCTTGCTTCTGGACTTTGTTGGCAAAATATAAAAATGCTGATGAATTATGTAGATTTATTTTGTATCCTGCAACTTTGCTAAAGTTAGTAAAAAATAATTTTTAGTTACTTCTCTAGGATTTTCTAAATATAAAATTAAATCATCTGCAAAGAGTGATAATCAATTTTGTTCCCTTATTGTCTATTCTAATTCCTTTGATTTCTTTTTCCTTCTCTTATTACAGTAGCTAACATTTCTAGAATATTGAATTACAGAGATGATAATGGGAATCCTTACTTCCTCCCTAGATTGTATGAGAAAATGTCTAGCTTATCCCCATTACAGATAATGCTTGCTGATGGTTTTAGATAAATATTACTTATTATTTTAAGATAAATTTCATTGATTCCTATGCTTGCTAGTGTTTTAAATAGTAATGAGTGCTATATTTTGTCAAAAGCTTTTTTCTGCATCTGTATAGATAATCATATGATTATTATTTTTTTTAGGTTTTTTTGCAAGGCAAACGGGGTTAAGTGGCTTGCCCAAGGCCACACAGCTAGGTAATTATTAAGTGTCTGAGACCAGATTTGAACCCAGGTACTCCTGACTCCAGGGCCAGTGCTTTATCCACTGCACCACCTAGCCACCCCTAATCATAAGATTATTGTAACATATTATATGTTAGTTTTCTTTGGATATGGTCAATTATACTGATAGTTTTCCTAATTTTGAATCAACCTTTCATTCCTTGTATAAATCCCATTGAATCATAGTGTATGATCCTTATGATATATTACTGTAATCTATTTGCTAGTTTATTAAAAACTTTTGCATGGATATTCATTAGAAAAATTAGTCTATAATTTTTTTCTTTGTTTTGGTTCTTGTTTTAGATCTTAACAACATATTTGTGTCATAAAAGGAATTTGATAGAATTCATTCTTCCCTCATTTTCTCACATATTTCTATATAGTATTGAGATTAATTGTTCTTTAAATGTTTGACAGTATTCATTTATGAATACATCTGTTTCTGGGGATTTTCCCTTAAGAACTACATTTATGGGTGCTCAATTTGTTTTACTAAGATTGGTTCATTGAAGTTTTTTATTTCTTTGGTTAATCTGGGTAATTTATATTTTTATTGATATACATAAGTTGTCTCAATTTTCTTTAATGAGATCATTGTTTTATGATTTTTTCTTTGATCCACTTTTTTAGGATTAGATTATTTAATTTCCAATTTATTTTTATTTTTCCATTATACATTTTTGAATGTAATTTTTATTACATTTTGATCTGAAAAATATGAATTTACTATTTTTGTGAAGATTTTATTTCCTAATATATTAATTAATTTAGTTGTGAAGATTTTATGTCCTAAAATATTAGTTAATTTTTGTGTAGGTTACATTTACTTCTGAGAATAGGTATATTCCTTTCTATTCCCATTCAGTTTTCTTCAGAGAACTATCATATCTAACTTTTCCAGAATTTTATTTACCTCCTTTACTTTTTAGATTTATCCTTTATTTATTAGATTTATCTAGTTCTAAAGAGAAAAGTTGAAATCCCCCACTACTAAAGTTGTATTATCTATCTCCCCCTGTAACTTATTTAACTTTTCCTTTAAAAATTTAGATGCTGGGGCACCTAGGTGGTACAGTGGGTAAAGCACCAGTCCTGGAGTCAGGGAAACTTGAGTTCAAATTTGACTTCAGACACAATACTTACCTAGGTGTATGACCTTGGGCAAGTCATTTAACTCCATTATCTTGCAAAAACCATAAAAAATAAATAAAAATTTAGATGCTATATCATTTGTGGCATATTATGTTTAGAATTGATCTGACTTCATTGTCTATGGTACTTTTCAGCAAGATATAGCTTCCTTCTTTATTGCTTTTAATTTGATTTATATATTTTTTGCTTTGTCTGAGTTCATGATTTCTACCCCTGCTTTCTTTGCTTTACTTGAAGCATAGATTCTGTTCTAGCCCTTTACCTTTAGCCTTCAAATGTTTCTTGAAAATAATATAAAGGATTCTTATTTTTAATCCATTCTATTCACTTCTATTTTATGGATAAACTCAACTCATTCACATTTATAGTTAAAACATATCTATACTTTTTGTCTATATAGTCTTTCTAAATTGCTCTTGTTGTTAAATAATATTAACTTGCCATATAGAAAATATATAGAAAAATATAAACAGTTTAACCTTACTGGATTTCTTACATTTTTTTCTTTCTTGTTCCATTTTTACCTTTTATGTTTCCCTTGAGTCTTGTATTTTGAGGACATTTTTTTTATTCAGTTCTGGTCTCTTTATTAGAAATGCTTGAAATTCTCTATTTTCTTAAATATCCATTCCCCCCCACCCCGAAAGATTGTATTCAATTTTTGGCATAGGTGATTCTTGGTTGCAGTCCTAACTTCTTTGCCTTTCTGTATGTCATATTCCAAGTCCTCTGGTTCTTTAATGTAGAAACTTCCCAATCCTGTGTAATCCTCACCATAGTTCCATGTTATTTAAATTGTTTCCTTTTGACAGTTTACCATAATTTCTCCTTGCTCTATGAGCTCTGGAATTTGGCTATGATGATCTTGGGTATTTTCATTTTAGCTCTCTTCGTGGGGGTGGGGTGAGGGGGAGGTGATTGGTGGATTCTAATTATATCAGGGCAGTTTTCTTGTGAAAATTTCTTGAAAGATGTTATCCTGGGTTTTTGGGGGGTTTTTTTGAGCATGGCTTTCAAGTAGTTCAATACTTCTTATATTATCTCTCCTGGACTATTTTCTTGATAAATTGTTTTTCCAATGAGAAATTTCATATTTTCTTCTATTTTTTTAAACATTTAAATTTTTATTTTATCATATCGTCTCATAGTGACATTAGTTTCTACTTGTTCGGTTCTAATTTTTAAAGAATTATTTTTTTCAGTGAACCTTTCTACTTCCTTTTCCATTTGACCAATTCTATTTTTATGGGAGCTATTTTTCTCAGTAAATTTTTGCATAGTTTTCCCATTCTGTTGACTTTTTTTTCATGATTCTCTTGCATTATTCTTGTTTCTTTCCCAATTTTTTTCTTCTACTTTTCTATTTTGCTTTGTAAAATCCTTTTTAGGCTCCTCCAGTAATTCTTTCAGAGCCTGGGACCAAATTACATTTTTCTTTGAGATTTCATGTTACCATTTTGACACTATTGTCCTCTTCTAAGTTTATGCCTTGTAACTTTCTATAGTCAAACTTTTTATTTTGGTCATTTTTTCTACCTTTTTTTGTGACTTGGTATTTTTACATGACAGTTGGACTCTGTTACCTCACTGTTCCAAGTTTTTTCTGCTGGGGTTCTGGGACATAATTCTGGCTTTCAATGGCTCTCAGGTCTTAGTTGCATGGGCCTTTCTTCTGACTTATACTAGGGGTGGACTTCCTCTGGGTGTGGAGTTTAGCTGCTTACTGTTCTTGCCACTGATTTGCTATGGAAAGAGAGTCTCTCTCTGCAGGTACACCTCAGAGCCAATGTGTTTCTGTTGGCTAGCCCCAGGGCAGGGTTTCACTATTGGTCACAATGGGAATCAAGGCTTGACTGGTGGTTTGTATTAGGGGTGGAGCACTCTCTGTTTTGGACAGAAAGCTCCTCATTTGCCTAGGTGGGGCTGGCTGGAAGCAAAAGACTTCACTGGTTGGTTGCCCCAGGCTTGAGGCTTTACTACATGCCCCCTATGATGAGACTTGACTGCTGTTGCTGCTGTCATTTAACCTTTCTCCCCTTCCACCAGTTGAGACAGACCTTTTCCTACTGACCTGGTAAACTGCTTCCCTGCTCCTAGATTAATTGTGAAGTAGTTTTCCAGTTTTTTGGAGGTGAATTCAGGAGGGCTTCTGAGGGTTCCTTACTCCACCATCTTTGTACTGGATGTCTTACAAGTTTTTTTTTTAAATTACAGTATTCTTTTAATTGGTTTCCATACTTCAATTTTCTTTGCCTCAATCTCCACACCATTCAACTGCCTGAATGATTGCCTGAAGAATTAGTCTGTGCACTCGTCCCTCTCCTTTTACTTCTACTTTCCACCTTCCCTTTCCCTAATAAACTTCAGTGTCTCTTATTACTTCAAGGATCAACATAGATATTTTGGCAATTAAAGCTCTTCACAGCCTAGTTCTTTCTGAGTCTTACATTTTATTCTCCTTGATGTCCTCTATCAAACAGTTTCACTGGATTGCTCTTACCCATTTTAATGCTATACCTCTGCACTGGCTATTCCTCATGCCTGGAAAGTTTTCCCTCCTGACATCTACTTCTTAATTTCATGATTTCTTTCAAGATTCAGTCAAAAAATATCTGCAGGAGGATTTTCTCTCTCCCTATCATGCCTCTTCCACCTGTTAGTGCCTTCCCTCTGAGGTTACATTGCGTCTCCTCTGTGTGATCTTCTAGATACTTATTTACATATTATTTTCTTTATTATTATGTGAGATTCCTGAGACTAGGGTTTGCTCTTCCCTTTCTTTGCATCTAGGTTGAGCAATGGATAGAGTACCAGTTCGGGAGTCAGGAGGGCCTGAGTTCAAATGTGACCTGAGATAGTTACTAGCTGTGTGAGCCTGGGCAAGTTATTTCACCCTGATAGCCTCACATCCTAGGACATCTCCAATGATCCTAATTCATATCTGGCCACTGGATGGTTCTAGGAAAGAAAGGGAGGTTGGTGAATTAGCACAGCAGCACCTATCTCAAATTCAATTCACTTGCTTATCATGGCATCACCTCCCTGATTCATGGTCTTCTTCAAGAATGAAGGATGGGGGGTGGGGGTGGGGTGAAGCCAAGATGTTGGTGAGAAGGCAGCATTTCCCGGGAAATCCTTCCCCCCAAAACTCCAAAAATCAACAAATTATGATTCCAGTCAAAATTCAGAGGGGCAGAACCCATAGGAGCTCTGCGGGAAAGGTGTGTCAGAAAAGTCAGAAAAAGCCCCGGTTGCAGCACAGCCCCAGAATAGCTTGAAGGGGCAGTAAGAGAATTCTCATACACCAGAATCAGTGTGGGGTGAGGAGCACTGGTCACAGAACCTGCAATGAGAATCAGGAGAAAGCAACCTGCACCCCAAGAGCAAAGCCCACAGATGGTAAGAGGGTCAGGGAAGACTACAGAAATTTCTCTGCTCTCCCTAGGGGTAGGACTCTGTTGTTTGCCAACACTCAAATCTAGGTTGCAGTTTGGGTTTCCATACTAAGATAGCCCAAGCAGTACCCTTCCTTACAGCTCCAGGGCAGAGGGAAGCACAGGCAAGAGAGCATAAGACCATAGAGGAATAAAGTCCCAATGGGGTGTCCCCCCCCCAAAAAAAAACCCAGAGCCTGGGAAGTACTGTAAATTAGTATTGGGCTGAGGAAATGAGTAAACAACAGAAAAAGAATAATCTGACCATAGAGAATTACTTTAGTCCCATGGAAGATCAAAACACATACTCAGATGATGACAAAATCGAAGCTTCCATATCCAAAACCTCCAAGAGAAATAGAAAATGGGCTCAGACTATGTTTAAGCTCAAAAAAGACTTTGAAAAGCAATTAAGGGAGGTGGGGGAAAAATTGGTAGGAGAAATGAGAGCTATGCAGAAAAATCATGAAAACCAAATCAATAGCTTGGTGAAAGAAATACAAAAAAATACTGAAGAAAATAATATGTTAAAAACCAATTTAGGCCTAATGGAAAAAGCAAAACAAAAGGCAAATGAGAATGCCTTAAAAAGGCAGAATTGGTCATCTGGAAAAGGAGATAAAAAAGCTCTCTGAAGAAAATAACTCCTTCAAATGCAGAATGGAACTGAGGGAAGCTGATGATTTTGCAAGAAATCAGGAAGAAATAAAACTCTTCCAAAAAAGCTAAAAATTAGAAGAAACTGTGAAAATATCTCATTGGATAAACAACTGACCTTGAAAACAGATCCAGAAGAAATAATTTAAAAATTATTGAGCTCTGTGAAAACCATGATCAGGAAAAGAGCCTGGACTTCATTTTTTTCAAGAAATAACATAGCAAAATTGCCCTGAGATCCTAGGAGCAGAGAGTAAAATAGAAATTGAGGGAATTCACCAGTCACCTCCTGAAAGAGATCCCAAAAGAAAAACTTCCAGGAATATTATAGTCAAATTCCAAAACGCCCAATCAAAGAGAAAATTCTAAAAGCTGCCAGAAACAAACAATTAAACTACCAAGGCTACATAGTCAGTAGTACAAAGGATATGGTAGCATCTACATTAAGGGCTCCTAGGGATTGGAATATGATATTCTAGAAGGCAAAAGATCTTGTTTTACAACCACGAATCAACTACCCAGCAAAACTGAACATCCTCTTTCAAGGGAAAAGATGGACTTTCAATAAAACAGAACAGGGAACTTTCTAACTTTCCTATTGAAACAACCAAAGCTGAACAGAAAGTTTGATCTCCAAGTACAGGACTCTGGTGGACCATAGAGGGGGTGGATGAGAAGCACCAACTATGAGGAACTTAATGATATTGAACTGTTTGTGTTCCTGCATGGGAAGAAGATATTGATAATTTATATGAACTTTCTCATTTATAAGAGGTGTTAGAAGGAGCATATATAGACAGGACATAGGGAGGAGCAGAATATAATAGTATAATATAGTAAAAAGATGGAGTCAATGTGTGCTAAAGGAAAGTACTAGGAGTAAGGGAAAGGAGATGAAGAAGAAACTAATAAATTTCACATAAAAGTCAAGAAAAAGTTTTTTCAATGGAGTGGAAAGGGAGAAGGCAAGAGGGTTGAGTGAGCCTTCATTCTTATCAGAAATGGCTCATAAAGGAATTAACATGCACACTTAATATTTTGAAGAAATCTATCTTACCCTAGAGAAAAATGAGAAGAAAGGGATGGGATAAGGGGGAATGGGTAGAGGGAAGGGGGGAATAGGTGATAGAAGAGAGGGAAGATCAAGGGAGAGGGTACTCAGATTCAACACACTTTTAGACAGGGCCAGGATGAAAGGAGAGAGAGAGAGAGAGAGAGAGAGAGAGAGAGAGAGAGAGAGAGAGAATAGAATAAATGAGAGTGGGGAGGAACAGAGTGGAGGTGCAGCTAGTAATAGCAACTGTGGTAAAAAATATTGAAGCAACTCCTTTGGTGGACTTATGATAAAGCAACTCACCCCAGAGACAGAGCCACTGGAATCTGAACACAGACTGAAGTACATTTTTTTTTTCTCTCTCTCACTATTCTTGAGGTTTCTCATCTTCTTGGGAGGCGGCGTTTATGTTTACTCTTATAACACATTCAATTTCAATCAATGTATAGCATGGAAACAATGTAAAGACTATCAGACTGCCTTCTGATGGGAGGGAAGGGGGGAAAATTGTAAAATTCAAAACCTTACAAAAATGATAGGTAGAAACTACTATTGTATATAAATGGAAAACAAATAAAATGTGAATTTTAAAAAAAGATGAAGGACAAACATCATCAATAAACCATTGCATCTCCAGTACTTAGCACAATGCCTTTCATATACCAAGTTAAATAAATTCTTATTTATGACTAATAATTATATGGCCCCTGAATTCCATAAATTCCTAACAATATATAATTTTACATTAACAAGTACTCATGTTATTCATGCTATTTATATTTTGTACTGTTCACTATGAGGGAGAGTGTTTCTATGGGCAGGGCAGGTTGATGAGAGTGCATGTGTTTCTTTAATTTGTGGAATGAGTTGGCTTAAGTGAAGGAAATGGGAGTATATTTTGGATAACAACAATTTTTATTCTGCAAGAATTAAAAGGAACACAAAAGGACAGAGAATAGGATAAAAAAGTTATAAATAAGAAAATAAATGTAAACAGGATGCAGGTATATAGAAAGAAAGGAAGGAAATTTCAAAAGTCTGAGAAGAGATGGGCTGTGAAAATCAAAGAAAAACAATTGGAAAAGTGAAGAAGAAAAAAGTAAAAAGAAAAGTTTGAAGATATTGGGTAGATCTATCAAGTAAAGCATAACTAAAAGAAAGGAAGGAAAAGTCACAAGAAAATAGAATCAAGAAATCATATTCATAAAAAAAAGAACCAGACATCTAAGTGAACATTGAATGATAACTTAAAATTCTTATTTAAATGATGGCTAAATCCATTATCTTCCTCTTAAGAATCATAGATTCAGACATCTGGAACTGGAAGTCATCTAGTTCAAACCTATTATTTTACATCTAAAGAAACTAAGGAACAAAGAAGTTAAATGACTTGTTCAAGAGTACACATAATGTCAGGGGAAGAGTTTGGACTTAGGCCCTTCAATCCAAGAATTAGCATGGCACAAATGAAAGAGCACTGACTCTTTAGCTTGAGAGTCTGAGTTTAAGTCTTGAAGGTCACTCAAACATGTAGGGATTCAGTTGTGAGGATTATGATTTGTAAAATTTTTTTTTTTTAGGTTTTTGCAAGGCAAATGGGGTTAAGTGGTTTGCCCAAGGCCACACAGCTAGGTAATTATTAAATATCTGAGACCCGATGTGAACTCAGGTATTCCTGACTCCAGGGCTGGTACTCTATCCACTGTGCCACCTAACTGCCCCACTTTGTAAACTTTTAATGTTATATATTTGCTATTATTAGTGGAATAAGAGCTTCTTTTCTCATGTGCATGGTAAGAGATAGGGACAAAATGATCTATAAAGTACATTCCTTCTCTGAAATTCGGTAATTCTAAGTTAAGTATTGTGTGTAATGCAGAATTAGATACTTTCTGTCCATTGAACTATTTTTATGATGACTTTTAATATGTAAATTATTAAATTACTATTTAAATCATTAACCAGTTTTATTGATGACTAACAATTAGATGACCCCTGAATTTCTAACATTCCTAGCAATATGATTCTATACCATTAACAAGTATTTTAGCTAGTCTCCTTCTTGGCATTTTCTTTCATAGTTTTTTGTTAATTCTAGCAGTTTCTTGGCTTACCCTTCTTGTTTTGACTGCAGTCACTTTCATGTCAGATAATCCAGTGACTTCTAGATTATCCACAGGATAATCCGGGTTATCCAGTAGTTTCTCAATAAAATAATTCTAGTAAAAGGCAAATCAATATCATCATGTAACAGTCTCAAAATGATAATCTAACACTTTATTCTGAAATGTTCTCTTCTGTTAGTAGTAAAAAGTCATCATTTTATAATGTGTGTCTGAAATATTAACTTCTAGAAGGGGGGAAAGGGGAACTTCATAAGGACTTCTCTCTAGATATCTACTTGTGTGATCCAAAAACAAATTTTCAAGGCTTGGAAATATTTTACTTTTAAAATCATCTTATTTTCTTGATTATTATAATTTCCCAACATTCAATTATAAGTGTTTTTGGTGTTGTTTATGTTTACTTTATTGTAATCATGTTTATTAATTGTCCTGATTTTGCTTACTTCATATTGCATCAGTCTATATTGATTTTCCCATGCTTCTCTGTATTCCTCATATATGTGATTGGTTTAACCATTCCCCAAGTTTTATATTTCATTTTCATTTATTTCACATTATAAAATATGTTATTCTAACTATTTTGGCAATTCTTTTTAACTAGAGTTTTCTTGGAACAATAATTTTTAGTTTGCCTGCTACATGACAAATGAAGAATATGCCCTGAAATTAGGAGAATACTTATATCCCAGGACAGAATTGGAAAGGAAAGTAGTAAAAATTAATCTCAGTGCTTGTTCCTGAATGAGTGCAAATTCATTTTCCTTTCCTTCTAGTATAGTATAAGAAACAATCTTCTCCATGTTTCATGCCTACAAAGTAGAGAAAATATCATAAAATTCCTGGGAAATCATATTATATTAAATATTAGTGAATTTACTCATTTAGTTACTGAATCTTTGTTTCAATAACCAATGTGATTGGTTATATCCTTTCTCTTCTCAGTTTACATTAATACTTTCTTTGGCTGTCATTGGAAGACTGTGCCATTATTGATCCCATTACTGTGACTAGGGCACTTTCAATTCTATTTTCCTTCCAGCTATCCCCACCCCATTTTGAACCAATGTAATAACCATACATTGTGAAAAGACTTTCCCTTGTCCAATCAGTTCTCTGCTTTGAGCCCTAGAATATCATAAGAACTGTAGTCTTCTTAAAAGCTTTTAATGTTATGAGTAATATAAGAAGAATATAAAAATTTTTTAAAAACTACAGTAACAGTTCCTTGACCCAGTTAAATCTGACTACCACATGAATGATTTTCTTCCATTTAGATATTGCTTTTATGTTCTTTAACCTTTTAATTATTGTAGTAATTGTTGGGTTAGTTCTTCTCTCTTCAGTTAAACTCATTCTCTCTAAGTCAATGTGGTTTGGCTAGTCTTGCACAGAGATCAATATTTCTATCAATACCCTGGGCTAAGATCTCTTTCATAGCCTGGAATTATAGCATAATAACTGCTTATATATTCCAGCTGTTCCTGTGGTAACCTAGATATTCCCTTAATTTTTAGTGTTATACAATCTTACTTAAGGAAACTAAGATTGGAGAAGATTATCTCTTAGGTCCCTTCCAAGTCTGGATCTTATTTAGAATATGCTCACCATCCCATATTCTATATGATTTGAATTGATCAGCTGGCTGCCTGATAGAATTAAATTGAACTGTCAGAGTTTAATAACAGTGAGAACAAACTGTCCTCTTTTCTCTTTTGGATCTTTTCCAATCCTATCCATATTATCCTATCCTAAATCTTGGGGAATTCAGCTGGATTTGATCATCATTCATACTTAGCTAGATAGCTATTATTCTCATTTTAAAAAATTCTTGATTACAATTTCTGTGGAGGAATGGATACTGGCTTTACTTGCTCACATTGTAAGCTTTCTTGATGAAACTCTTAGAATTGACCTACTGGACAACTATTGCTTTGCAAAATTAATTTTCTCAAGGTTGTGGAAATGCAAACTTGACAACATTTAGTTTTCCAATATTCTAACCAATTGTGGCTTGATTCTGAACCCAGGTTTTTTTTATTTTTTTGATAAAATGTTATAGATCATAACTATTCATAATCTCTTCAGAGAGATGAGAATAAATGAACCTTTCAGTGGTTAGATTACTCATTCAGGCAAGGATGAATCTTCTCTAAATATTTCCCAAGTAACAAGGATTAGTGTCAAGTGAAAAAAAAATAATTATAGAGTGGATCAAATAGAGTGCATTCCAATCTAAGCATGGGTAAATTTCCTTATCCAGTAAATGGAGCCAAGAATAGAAATGGATTTCCAGCTGTGGGATTGTGGAAAAGAGTAATAAACTAAGAATCAGGATAACTGAGTTCAAATCTTGTTTTGGACACTTGACACTTGTTTGATAAAAGGCAAGTTCCTTAGCTTTGCTGAGTCATAGTTTTGTCTTTCCCCTTCTATAACATTAAATTAGTTATTTACCTACACATTTGGGTTTGTGTATGGAATCCAGTACAACTGAACAAGAGTGTATTAAGAATCTATTACATTGGAGATATAAATAATTCTTTTCAAGGAACTAACATGCTATTGTGTATAGAAGGGTTTGGGGGTCAACATGTAAATAATTGATAAATGTCCTACTTTGTGGCAGTGTGCTATAGGGGAAAGAGCACCAGACTTGAACTTAAGTTCTGAATTTGAATTGATAAATTGAGAATATTGCTTTATTATCTTTACCATAAAGTTGTTGTGAGGAAGTACTTTGTAATTTTGAGAGTGCTATATAAAGAGGAGTTATTATTTTCCTTACTTTTTTGTAACAAATAGCTATAACTGCAAAGAAAGGAGGAAATCATATTAGTGAGATATTCCTAAAAAAAAAAAAGGCAAGGGAACATTGCTTAAATCAGCTTTTACTTTCTTTGGTTTAATAGAAAAAATACTGGATTTGAAGTCAGAAGATCTAAGTTTGAATCAGAGGAAATAGGAGGTATCTTAGAAATCATCTAGCTTGACTCCCCAATTTTGTAGTTAAGGGAACTGAAACCAAGAAGTTAAGGGACTTGCCCCATGTCAAACAGATAGGAGATTAGGTGAATGGAGATTTGAACCCTTGTTGTCCTAGTCAAATATAGCTTTCTTTTCACTGTATAAAATTGGGTCTAGACTTCTTATTTAACCTCTCAGTCCCACTTTCTTCTGTAAAATTAGGAATAATAATACCTCTACTATTTGTCTCATGTTTTAAAAAAAACGAATATTAAGTGAGATAATAATCAAGGTGATATAACATGTAAGCTAATATATATATATATACATATATATATAAATAAATCAATTATTTCAATTATACACAAATCAATTGGAAGAGATCAGTCTAACATTCATGCTAGAACAAAGTAGATGAAAATGTGTATTGTGTCTAAGACACATATGACCATGACCTTGACACTTAACTGACTGGCTATCCCCATCAGATTAGGCTATCAGTGTGTGTGTATATTAGATCAATGCTGTAAAAGGATGATGAAAGAGCTGAGCAGTATGAGGAAGTAAAACTGAATTGCACTTCAAATATTGTACAATCCTTTTTAGCAATACTAAGCTGTTCCTTCCATCAAAGTCCAGCACTTTAACAATAGTTTCCCAATGCTGCTTAGAGTGACTGAGAGTGGTACAAGATAGAAAGATATAAATAAGTGGCAATCTGCCCTGCTGAGAAAAGTAACTATTGATAAAATCACCACTAGGGTAGGTAGGTATCAAAGTATCCTCCCAGTGATACTACACTTGTGAATAATGAAAAGTTACAATTTCAGAAGATTTAAAATGACAAATAAACCAAAGGAAATAGAAAGATAAATGAAAACTGAATTCTGTCTACAGAATCACCAAGGATGAATTTTGCTTGAAAAATATTATAAAACATATTACCAAAGATATTGTAACTAAAAAAAAAGAGGTGGACCAGTTATGGTACATAAAGTTGTGTTTTGCTGCTATTCTTGAGATAGTAAAAGAACAAAAGAAGAATTCTAGGCTATTGGAAAGATCCTCTTCTAAAAAGATCCTGTGGAAAGATATAGACAAGAATTACACAAGACAGGAAAGAAATATATTACAGAAATCCACATAAGTAGGGGGAATATCCACACTACTGAAATTATATATCCTGCAAAGCATTTAATCACCATATATTAGGGATAAGGGGATTGGGAATGGATGCATGAAAAGTTAAAGGAAGATGGAGATCAGTATTATTTGCAATACAGATTAGTCTAGGATTAACCATTTTACTGAGTCTAGCCCTAGGCCTGATGAGATAGAGAATGTTTTTAATCATTTGAGATAGTAGCAATTTAAAGAGATCCAAGGATATTAGATACCTTGAATAATTATTGAATAAAGAATTCAGAAACCTAATAGAAATAATTTTACTATAATTGAACATATGACTCATCTTTATAAAAATAAATTAATTTTTATTTATATGATTAATAATAATGATAAAAAATAACTTCTATGTAACATTAGGAGATTTAGAAATATATTTCTTATAAACAATCTGGTGAAATAGATGGTACAAGTTTAATATTTTTATTTTACAGATAAGAAATCCAAAGATCAGAGAGGAATGTATTGTCCAGGATCATATTTATTTAAAAATACATTTTAATTTATTTTCACAAGTATTCACATTATCTTCCTGCCTCTTTCCCTTTTTCTCTCATAACTATTTTCTTCCATGGTTGATTTGTGCTGGATCTAGAACCTAAATTTTCTGACTCCAAGGTCAGAATATTTTTCAGTGTATCATGAAATTTGTTTCACTTAGGATTGTCAGTTCCATGAGAAAAATACTTATAAGATATAAGGAGAGAAGAATCATTTCAGGATCTTCTGTAGACCTTCAGGTTTGCTCTATATACTTGTTTTAGCTTGAAAGATAATAGAAATTAAATCACATTAGTGAATATCCTAACAATAGGGATATTATCAAATACCTTGCTATGATAATAATTTCTTGCTTGAGTGGAGATTCTAAAACTTGTGACTGTGTGTGGAAGGTACTATGGGAAGCCAGTTGACACAGTAGATAGAGCACTGGGCTTGAAATTAAGAAGACTCATCTTCCTGAGTTCAAATATGATATTAGACAGTTTACCTACAGTATGACATTGGCAAGTCACTTAATTTTGTCTCAGTTTCCCTATATGTAAAATAATCTGGAGAAGGAAAGTGTAATCCACTGTAATATCTTTGGCAAGAAAAGTTGGGTCACAAAGAACTGGACCATACTGAATAACAACAAAATAAGAATGTCATGTGGATTACTGATCTAAGTTCAATATAAACCTTGGTAATTTATTTTTCTCTAATATTGCCCTGCCAAAGTCTCTCAGGTTTGAAATTGAAGATCCACCTTTCTTTAGATAATAAAACAAATATTTCATTGCATTAAACTTAGTTCAGAGTTACCTTAAATTCTCTCTCTAAGTGAATGGCTCATGATACTGAGGTTTAAATGGTGATAATCATTCTGGGATACAATATATTTGGTGTCCAAGGTAGAGTTTTGTGAAAATAAATTGTTAGAATTTATCAGTATGTTTGGATTATTTTGGGACCAGATCAGTGATTTCATCAGTGTTGGTACCTCCACAATGAGGAAATTTTCCCAATATAGATCAGCTCCAGTCCTGAACTTGTACTTTTAGGAAGTTGACTCAAAGCCCTGAGAGGTTAAATGATTTGCCCAGGGTGTGTCGGAGGTGAAATTTAACCCTGGTCATTCCACTCTGACTACTTTTTAAAATTTACTTCACAATTGAAGTTAAATATAGTAAGTGCTGTAAAATTTGCTTTCCCAATGGAAAGGAGGGACTTGTAGCGGGGCCAGGGGAGGTGGGAGAATGGGGTTGGGAAAAGGAAGGGGTCCTGCTGATGTCCCTTTTTCTTTGGTATTGAGAGATTAAAAAAAATTAAACTAAATGGAGTAAGTAGAGAGCTAGATACAGTAGTTACAGGGATGGGATGCAGGGCTTGGAGAGGTCAGTGAAGAAGCTAGAAGTAACTGCCTGGAGAATTTTTTTGGGAGAGGAAAAGGTCAATATAGGCAGACCTAGAGAAGCAAGAGTAACAGAGGGAGCAATATGGCAACTGAGTATCTGTCTCTGAGATGGATCCCCGAATCCTTCCCTCTAGCCAGTTTTAACCAACTGAGTATTGTGAACCATGGGGATCAGAAGGTCTTGGGGCCTTGGTAGTAGACATGGGAGGTCTGTTGGAGGGGAGAAGAGGCTAGTAACTTTTTTTAGCCTTTCACACAAATCCTTTCTGTGTACTTAAAAGGTAAATAAGCCATTCTGTGTTTGAAATCTTGTGAGTTTGGGTACTTATGGAGGTAAGTTTGTGGTTGCCCTTGTGGGAATGTCAGATACTCAAGTTCTCCAGTTTCACTTGTGTGGGAGATAGGATGGATACAGAATTCCCCAGAAAGAGCAGAAATTAATTGATGTTAAAAAAAATTGCCTTTGCCTGAATAGGTGTGTCAAATAGCTAGGAAAATCACTGCAAGTCTCTTGCAAACTTTTCAAGTATCAGAAGGGCTGTCATATATGCAAGAAGGATTAGACTTGTCTTGTGATGTCCTAGAGGCAGAACCAGGAGCAATGTTTAGAAGCTGCAAAAAAAAAATTAGGTTTTATTTAATGAAACATTTCTTCACAATTAGCGTTTTCCCCACCCACCCCCAAGTCTTCAAGAAAAGACAGGAAAATGACTAGTTGGGTCTTTTGTGGGAAGGGTTATTGTTTAGGATTGGACTAGATGACCTTTGAAACTCCTCCCAAGTGTGAGATTCAGGGTCGCTATAAGTCTGGAATACCTTGAATAAGACTCATATTAGAAACAGCTGCAACCTATACTGATAGGAAATAAAAAAAATGAAAAGCTACTCAGGAATCATAAGCAATAAAAACATTAACATTGTCACTACCACTGGGGAATACACAGAATTAACACTAATTACAAACAGGAAGCTTTTTCATTATCAAAGAAATTTCAGATATCAGCCAGCAGGTTGGAAAATTTGAGGAGGGGAGTTACTCCTTTAAATTACAACATAGCTACTTTGGAGTTAGCGTTCTTAAATGTAAACCTAATATATTTATTAATTCATGTTTGGTGACTAGATTCAGGATAATTATGGTTGTAAGAGCTGGCAACCACCTTGGAGATTGTCTAGACTCTAGACCAATAACATTTAAGAGTTATTATTTTGATTAGAGACTAACTTGGTCAGTCCTAAATTGCAGAGTGAGGAGAGTCCCTTAATTCCCTGATCATTTACTTCTTTCTCCTTTACCACTTAACATATTCTTTAAACACACACACACACACACACACACACACACACACAAATCTTTCCAAGATTCTTTCTCAATTAGTTAAGTCTCATTAGGAGGATATTGCCTAAAGTAAACATACACCAAAGCATCACATATCTAGAGCTGGAAGGAATCTTGGAGGTTAGCTCTAGGAAGACTCATTTTCTTGAGTTTAAATCTGTCTTAACTTATTTACTAGCTAGGTGTCTCAGGGCAAGTCACTCCAACCTGTTTGTCTCAGTTTCCTCCTCTATAAAATGAGCTAGAGAAGGAAATGACAAACCATTTCCAGTATTTTTGCCGAGAAAACTCCAAATAGGGCGAGTTGGACATGACTGAAATGATTAAAGTACAACAAAAAATAAGATCTGAGTCTCAATCCTGCCTCAGATACTAAGTATCACTAGTATCACTTAATCAATCTATGCTTCAGTTTCTTTGTAAAATAATATTTTATTTTCCCTCCCAATTACATGTAAAACCAATCTTTAATAATCATTGCTTTATTTTTTAAATATTAAATTCTCTCTCTCTCTCTCTCTCTCTCTCTCTCTCTCTCTCTCTCTCTCCTTTCCCTCTCTGACCCTCTCTTCCTCCCTTCCTGAGAAGATAAGCAATATGATATTGGTTATATGTGTGCCGACATGTTAGTATTTTGTATAAGAAAACTTAAGACAAAGAAAAACAAAGAATTAAAGGAAAAAAGAAAGGGATGAAGAAAGAAGGAAGGAAGAAAAAGAAAGAAAAAAGATAGTAATTTCAGTCTGTAATCAGATGACATCAGAAAATGGAGGCAAATAACAGTTTTCACCATGAGTCCATTGGGATTCTCTTAGATTGTTGAGAAACTAACCTAGGAGGTTTGAGAATGAATTCTTAAGATGTAGACTATCTCCTAGCCAAAGGAGACATTTATTCACTGAAAAATACAGTAGGCTCAGAGGGGAGGTCCTCTAGCAAAAAAGGATCTGTCATAAGCTCATTTATATAAAGGAGAGAAGGAAGAAGAGAAAAAAATATATCTCAATTAAATAATTAATTCTGTTTGTAGCTTTGGTTATCAGAAATTACCTAGGAATGTATGGCCACAAGGACAATTAGAAGGGACAGAACTTAAAATTAAGTTATAAATCTGCTTATTTAGGCTTTTGGATGTCAAAGAAGATCTCCAGGTGCTGATAATAAGTAACTGAATCCCTTTGATGATCGTCTTTGTCCTTGGAAGAAAACCATGACATCAGGGAAGTGACTCCAGGGAGGTGATGCTATGATAAGTACATGATTTGAGTGAGAGGGTGCTGTGCTAAGTCTCCATTCTCACTTTCTCTTCCAGAACCATCCAAGTCTAGTGGCCAGATATGAACCTGGACAACTGGACATGGCCTTAGATGAAAGGCAGTCAGGGTTAAATGACTTGCCAAGGTTCACACAGCCAGTCATTGTCAATTGTGTGATTGTCAGTTGAATTCCCTCCTAACTTCAAGGCCACTGCTCTATTCACTGTGCCACCTAGCTGCTGTCTTTGGGCAGACCAGGATCTTCATGTAAAAAATAAAGGACAAAAGTAGCCCTAAGTAGACCAAAAGTAGTGGGCCCTGATAAAAGGCAAAAAATGACTTGGGCAGAGGCAGGAGTGGTAGAGTCTGAAATTAAGTCATAGCTAGAATTCTAGGTTCTAATGAGGATTCAGCAAGGACTCTCAGAGCAGATCTGAATGTTGGGAATGTGGCTTATTAATTGGGGCCCTCCATCAAGATCATTGCATTGTTGAAAATAGCTAAGTCACTGACAGTTGTTCATCATACAGTATTACTGTTAACGTGTACAATATTATTCTGGTTTTGTTCACTTTGTTCTGTATTTGTTCATGTAAGTCTTTTCAGGTTTTTCTGAATCAGCTTGCTCATTTCTTATAGCACAATAAAATTCAATTATAATCATAAATCATAACTTGTTCAGCTAGCTATTCACCACTTGATGGGCATTCCCTCAATTTCAAATTCTTAGCCACCAGAAAAAGAATATATGTATATATGTGTATATATATATATATATATATATATATATATGTATGTATATGTATGTATTTTTTTTTTTTACAAATAGGTTCTTTTCTGATGCTGAGTGAAGGGAGCAGGATCAAGAGAACATTGTACACATTAACAACAGCATTGTGAGATGATCAGTCATGATGGAAGCAGCTCCTCTCAGCAGGTCAGAGAGCTAGGAAAACCATATTAGACTAGATATGGACAACATTATCTCCATCCAGAGGAAGAAAAGCAACAACAAAAAAAGCAAAAGCAAAAACAAACAACCCTTCAGAATCTGATGCACTTTATAAAAATGGTCTCTTATGCTTCTCTTTCCCTTAATCCTAATTCCTCATACTGAAAATGACTAATCTGTAAATATGTTTATCAATATATGCAATGCTAACCTGACTGTCAATGAGGGGAAGGGGGTGGGAAGGAAGGGTAGAAGGAAATTTTGTAACTTAAAAATATAGATGTGCACATGGATGGAAAAAATAAAAATCAATAGATATTTTGAAAAGCAACAAATAGGTTCTTTTCACTTTTGGGCAATTTCTTTGGGAAATAGATTTACTAGGGGTATTGCTAAATCAAAGGTTATGCACAAGTTTGATTATCTTTTGGGCAAAGTTCCAAATTGCTTTCCAGAATGTTAGAATCAGTTTGCATCTCTACCAACAGTATGTTAGCAGTTCCTCACATTCTTTCCAACATTTATCATTTTCCTTTGTTTATGCTTCAATTTCTTAATCTGTAAAATGAGAATAATAAAAAGAGCTGAGGTATTATGAAAATCAAGTGAAATCAAATGTAAAGTACTTTGTAAGGCTTATTAAATATAAAGCATTTTTGGTGAAGTACTACATAAATGTTAGCTATTACTATTTCAGATGAAGAAACAGAGGTCTTTAAAAGACTGAATGAGATTTGTGTCATAAAAGGAATTTCATAGGACTCCTTCTTGACCTATATTTTCATGTAGTTAGTATTTGGATTAGTTGATCTTTTTTTTAAAAAAATTATTTATTTAAGGCAATGAAGTTAAGTGACTTGCCCAAAGTCACACAGTTAGGTAATCATTAAGTGTCTGAGTTCAAATTTGAACTCAGGTCCTCCTGACTTCAGGGCTGGTGCTCTATACACCAACACTTACTTGTCCTCCATTTTTGAGAGATGGAATTATCCCTCAGGAGAAGGAAGTTGCCTGCAGGAGATGGGATCAGTGCTAAAAGGACTTCTCCCTCTCCTACTGATGAACTAGTTGAGCACTGTACTCAAAGGTTGAACCAGATTAAAACATGTTGGACTGACTCTGTTCTAATGACTGCCTTTGTACACTACATTATCTGCTTCTTATGCCAGAGTTCTATCTACTGTCTAGGCCTTCTATATCTGGCTGGTCACATTATTTATATAACTTAAACCTAAACCCAGTTTCCTTTCTTTTTTGTTTCCTGTATACCTTTTATTTTTATGTTTTGGAGAACACTTGATTTTAATTTAGCTTTAGAGAATGCTTTTTTGTATCATACCTTCTTTATCTTCTTCTCTAAATCATCCCGATTTTATTTCTTCCTCTGGTTAACAGGTTCCTGACAAATAATGTCATTAGAACAAAACCTCTTCTTTAAATAGGGATAATATTACCCTCAAACCTAGACTTGTCTCAACCACTCCGGTTTCCCAGTATGTACAAAGCTGACTTCTCAATAGGACTATAAATGTCACAATTGACTTTGACTTTGATGGCTGAAAACACCCCCAGGGTCATAATCTTTACTGTTTTTTTCCCCAGCCATCTCTATTATTTGGAGGAAATGTGAAATATATAGTCACACTTCCTAATAGTAAAATCCATCTTTTCTAACAGTTCCTTCACATTGCCTTATAATGGAGCAAGGTCATTTTCATCTTAAAATTGCTCCCACCCTTGTTTCAAAAAGCAAATAAACCTCAGGCTGAAGCTAGTGAATTCATTTTTTCCCTTTTCTTTCTTTTCTTCTTTTTCTAGTCCAAGGGACAAACCTTGTTTAGTTTGTTGTTTGTTTAGCCAAGATGAATATTGCATGCTGCAGACTTTATTTATTTATTTATTTTTGTGGCAGTGGGAGAATGGGGATGTGGTGTTGCTCAAGTATTTCTCTGAGGAAGGAACTTGTCTCTCTTTTAACACTGTGATGGCAGTTTTCCCTTTGGAGAAAATGTACAATTCAAGGGATTTAATATTGAGCTCAATGTTTCAAAACAAAATAAAAATACTAATTTTCATTTTTATAGAACTTTTCTCCTAATAATCCCAAGTGGCAGATAGTACAAATATTATCTTTATTTGATAGATAAGGAAATTGAGACTCAGAGAGGCTACATAATAAATAGAAGAGCAGGATTCCAACTCATATCTAAGATTAGGGTATGCTTCCTTACTACCTTACACTTGGCTCAACATAGAATGTTAGAGATGGAAAGGACCTTGGAAATCCTTCAGTCCATCCATCTAACCCTTTCATTTTAAAATCAGGAAATGAAGCCTAGAGAGACAGAAGAGCTTGTCCAAGATCACACAGTTAGTTTAGATGAGGGTAAAACAAAGCACTTGCTGTCAAAATTTCCTCTATTAGCAATGCTAATAGGTTCAAAATTGAGCTTTCCTTTCTGGGGTCCATTATAATTTCAGGGGCAAACCTTTAAAATGGAAATTAGCTGATTGTAGTTGCACTTCCAGCATTTCTCTCTTGAAAAGGGATCAAAATGATTGTTAAAGTATTTCTGTCACATACCCACCCTCTTTGGTTATCAGACAACCATCAGGTTTATCATTGTTTCTTCATTTGGAAACTGAGCTGCTAAGCTTTGGTTAAGCCCTATGATTCATTTCCTTACTTTCTAACCAAAGGTCACTGCAGTTCCCACATGCATAGTTAGTTCCCTTTGGAGGGAGTGGAGGCACATATAACTGGTGTCCCCTTGACCTAAAAAAACTCTGGGGTAGCAATGAGTCACTGATTCCCCTTGTCTCTTCCTGGCCACAGATTAAACTCCCTTCATTTCGTGGTTAATTAAATGCAGGGAGCAAGGTGTGGAATGAAGGCTGGCAGCAACTGGGGGAAAATACATTTCCTCTTTCAAAGTAAAATATTTATTTTAATTGGCTCACAATAAATAGGGGGTGTAAATATAACTGACTGCAGCAAGGTGTAAGTTTGTATACTAAACATGAAAAGAACCATTCAGGCTCACACCAAGGTGGAAGAATTTCACACTCAAATCACACTGTGATTTTTAGTAAATATTCTAGACCTTGGTTCTGAAGGTCCTAAACTTTTTATTTTATGCCATATTCCCTTTTTGGAATAAATGCCCCATGATAGTTTTGGAAGTTTTAGTTGTATCAATCTATTGAACTCCACCTCCTTACTTTTCTCTCTGGAATTTTCTGAATGCATTCAACAAGTCCCTTGCTGGAAGTTCTAGTAGACACTCTGTCTTTATATATAAGTTCAGTGGTCTATGAGATTTAATTGGGTTGCAGGAAAAGTTGGGGATGGTATCCTAGAGACCTTTCCCATAAAGGGATATGCTATGTGGTCCTGGGCAGAACCCAATTCACTGGTTCTCCAGGGAGGCATGAATCTTCAGTTTCCCCTTTGATCTACTTTTTCTGCCAAGAGTCATTTGGATTTTTATGACAACATTCGAAGGCCACACAAAATTATCTACTTAAAAATTAGCCTCCTTTTATAGTTCCTAGATTTATTGAATTTCCAGTTCTGCCTGAAATTGCCTTGGCAGCACCAGACAAAATGATTTTGCCAGCCTTATGCTGCCTGTGGGCTGGTCACTCCCCAACTCAACCTAAATTAATGGTTGTCTTCTCTGGCACTCATAGATATAATTGACTCAAAACAAAGGCATTTAATGAAATATCATAAGAAAAATAGTATTAAAACATTTTCTTTATAAACCTGAGGCACATTCTACCACATTCTACTCCAATAGTAGGAAGTGGACATACCCAGGGAGTATAGGACACTGATGTGTTGCTAGGACACTTTGAAATGTATGCATGTAGGGAATTTGTTTTTCATCATAAAGTCATTAAGAAGTCCCTAAAGATTGCTTAATAAAGTAGTAAAAATGGTCAGATCAGAATGAATTATGAATTGAAAAGGAGAGGGATCAAACTGGAAGGGCTTCAACTGTGTATAGTGGCAGAGAAGTCCAGACTAGCAAATTTAGAGAGGCACTTCAACAGGTTGGACACAGATAATGACTTGGTTCAGCAACTCTTAAAGTCCACTTAGTAAGTTGTAGGTCCTAGTATTTGCAGTGGTGGAGAGAGTACCCATAAAGACTAAATAAATAATGGATTTGCTTCTATGGAAATACTTCATGGAAATACTTCTATGCTTTTTTTTTTTGCCTGGTTCTTTTATAATGTAGGCATTGCTTTACATCTAAAGTTATTCATCAGGAGGAAAGAAGGATTAGAATCATTATTTTATTCATTCTAGAGCTATTACCTTTCACTAAGGAATGACTTGTCCTTTTCCTCTTCTTTGGATTGCCTTCAGAAAGCTCTAAGACGGCTTTAATTTTTGACAGTAGGTCCTGTGGGCTTTTTCTTTCTAGAGTATGCTGTTAAAGCCAATGTTATAGCAATGCTCCATTAACAATCATGACACTCTTGTAAGGTGCTGCACCAATTCAATTTACTAAACATGTATGAAGTGCCCACTGTGTGCTAAGCATTAGGTCTGATATTGGCGATATAAAGACAATAATGAAGTAGCTGATGTAACTTATGTTTGCCTGGGGGGGATAAAACATGTACACATATACATAAATGCAAAGCATGTAAAATTAAAGTCAAAGGATACAACATGTTCACATATATGTAAATAAAAAACATAAAATTTAAGGAAGGAAGGGAGGGAGAGAGGGAAGGAAGAAGGATAGAGTGGAGGAAGGGAGGGAGGGAGGGAGAAAGGAAGGGAGGGAGGGAGGATAGAAAGGAGGGAGGAAGGAAGGGAGGAAGGGAAGTAATTTTGATAGGGCAGTTGGGTGGTATAGTGGATAGAATGCTGTCCCTGGAGTCCATAAGACTCATCTTCCTGAGTTCAAATCTGTCCTCAGACAGGTAACCAGCTTTGTGACCCTAAGTAAGTATCTTAACCTTGTTTGCCTTAATTTTCTCATCTATAAAATGAACTGGAAAAGGAAATAACAATCTGCTCTAGTTTCTTTGCCAAGAAAATCCCAAATGGGGTGACAGAGTCAGACATGATTGAAATGACTGAAAAACAACAAATTTTGGAGAGGAGGGGTGCACTAACTCCCTACATGAAGGACAGGCTGTTAGTAGGAGGTAGCATTTGAGTTAAACCTTTAAATGATCTAGGGGATCCAAAAGGACAGAGGGAAGAGGGGAGAATATGCTAGATATGGGGAGCAGACTCTTCATAGAGAGATGTAGGAAATGGTATCATTTTTGAAGGTCATAGAGTAGGTCACTTTAAGAAAGTATTGAAAGACAAAAAATGTTTATTACTTATAATGTGCCAGACATTGTGCTAAGGACTGGAAATACAAATACAAACAAAAAGAATGACAGTCCCTATCCTAAATGAGGGGGTATGAAGGAAAACAATACATATAAGGAGCTGAAAAACAGGGGGATTGAGGAATGGTGCCCTGGTCTGGAAAGTCATAAGTAGAACCAGAAGGAGAATTAAAATTGTCATGCTTGGGCCGCTCTTCAAAATGGAGGCTCGAGGAGGAATTCCCCATTGGGAGAAAAATCAGATGCAGAACTAGAATTAGGAGAATTAGAATTGACTGGCTTGGGACTTTCCTCAAAAAGGAGGCTCCAAAAGGAATTCCCCATGGGGAGAAAGGGAGAAAGGTGGAGGGAATCTTTCAGAATGAGAAACTGACAAGGGAAGACAGATATTAGAGGTGGGTGAGCAAGAAGACCCCAGGTGCTCACCCCTAGGTGAGATAGCAAATGAGACAGGCAAAATGCAGAAAGTCTGGAACATAGTGGAAGGTGAAAGAAGCTTAAAAGATAGGTTGGAGTTGTATATGAGAATTTTTAAATTATGGAGGCATATATCATTGAAGCAATAGAGAATCATTGAAACTTCTTGAGAAAAGAGTGAAATAGTAAGGCTTTTAGGAGCATAAATTTGGTAGCCATGTGGAAGATGGATTGGAGGTGGAAAAGAAAAGGTACAGAGGCTGATTGGAAGGTTTTGCATGGGATTTTCTTCACAACAGCCCTTAGGGATATAAGCAAGATTGTAGTGAGAAGAGCTTGAAATACTCAGATACTATTTGCAAGCAATTTAGAAATACAGAAACACACACACAAAAATTTCTATTTTAATGAGGAAACTACTTTTTTCTGTTAATGATTGAGAGTATTTCCTGTGAAAAGTAATGAGGATCTAAATAAGGATGATGAGAGAAGAGGACAAGATGCTGGAAACTGTGTGGAGGTGGAACTGATAAGACTTTGCAACTGATCTAATATTGTGAGCAGGGAGAGCAGGGAAGTCAAGGATGACCCTAAGGCTTTGAAAATAAGTGACTGGAAGGAGGGTGTTGCCCTTGACAGACACACAAAAATTCATGAGAGAGATGAGTTTTGGAGTAAAGAAGTCTTTTTTGAAGAGTGTGAATTTGAAAAATCTATGGGTTATCAATATAAAAATGCACAGCAGACAATTGGTGATGTAGAAATGGAGCTTAGGAGAGGTAAGGGTTGGATATGTAGATCTGCATAGAAGTGATAGATGAAACATGGGAATAGATGAAAAACCCGAAGGAAGCTGGTAGAGGGAAAACATCTCAAAACTGAGTTTTTCATTACACCCTCACATCAGGGGTAGAGATAGATCATTTAAGCAGGGAGAAAGAGAACTATCAAAGATCAATGTGGCAGAAATACAGGAAGAGACTGTATAGAAAGTAGGTTTGTCAACAGTATTTAGTTGTTAATAGGTTAAGAAGAATGAAGACTGAGAAAAATCTATTGGAATGAGCAATAAAAAAAATCAGTGACATTGGAAACAACAGTTTCAGTTAAACGGTGGGGATAATCAAGTTAAGATTGTAAGGGGTTATGAAGTCATTATATGCTAGATGGTACAATAACTAGAGTGCCAGGTCTAGAATCAGGAAGATCATCTGCCTAAGTTCAAATCTGATCTCAGACTCTTATTAGCTATGTGAGTTTGGATAGGTTACTTAACCTCATTTGCCTCAGTTTCCTCATTTATAAAATAAGTTGGAGAAGGAAGTGACAAAGCACTCCAGTATTCCCCCCCCCCAAATCCCAAATGGAATCATGAAGAGTAGGACAAGACTGAACATAAACAACTTAAGATGAGAAAGTGGAAGAAATGAAAGTAGTCCGCTTTTCTTTAGAAGTTTGGTTAAGAAAAAGAGGAGAGTTACAGAATGATAACTTCATTCACTTAAAAATCTTTGTTGTATATAGGAAAAGAATGAGTAGGTATGGAAAGGTTGAAAATGAAGGAAAGAGAAGGGATAACCAAAAGACCAAGGTCCTGAAAGAAGGGATTAAGGGCACAAATAGCAAAAGGAGTTGACCTTGGTAAGGAGAAGGACCACTTCTTTCTCTGACACTTGAACAAGGGAGGAGTTTAGGGGGAATCCTGTTTGGATATGAGTTGTACAGAACAAGGAGCCTGAATGGATGCTCTCAGTGTTTAATAAAATTTCAATGGAAGTCTTCTGCTCAGAGGTGGATTGAAGAGAGTGGTGTAATTGATATGGGGTCCTAGAGGAGAAATGAGGGCAAAATCTCCTCACCTTTGTTTCATGACCTTTTTCTTATTTTCATAATGGGAATCTTTGAGGCCTCATGGGTGAAGGCCATTTATCTAATTAGCAAAATCCATTGCTAAGGCAGCCACAAAGTAAGAACTTTGGGATGGTAAAATGAAATAAACAGACCATTTGTTTTATACAACAAAAAGCTAATTTAATGAAATACATCTTGGTGCTTGGTCAAATTCCCACTTTTCAAATGAAATGTCATTCTGTTAAGGCACTGAAAGATGTATATCCCTATCTAATAATTGTGACTTTAAAAAAGAAAGGTTCATGTGAGGAAGATAGGAATTCTCTAATAGATTGAAAATGAAAACACTACCTTCTGAAGATTTGCTTATAGAGTATTTAAGCTTGAATTTAGGATAAATTTCTTATTTTACTTCTTGACAAAGCATCACAGTGTTTGCTGCAGATTATACTGAAGGCACTCTCTTGTCTCCACCAAAGAGTATATAAAATACAGGCAAAATTATATAGGAGGCTGATCTGATCCTAGTTGACAGCTCATCCATCCTGCTAGTGATGGGGCATATTTCATGGCCCCTCCTTCATTCTGTTGATTCAACATAAGAAGAAGGGCCAGGGTAGAAGTTTTAAGATACAAATTACCTGCTGCTGATAGTTTGGGAATTTTAGAACAACAATGGACATTACTAAATCATCAGATTCCTGCTTACTGCCTCCCTTGTCAATTTATAAGTAACTTGAAAGGGAGAGGGATATTGTTTTATGATGTCTTAGAAGTTTGGGAAAAGCAAATAAATCAATGTGGCTATGATTCTGATACATTGTTATGCTTATACAATCATATTAGTATTATTGAGTTTTCATGTAGTCTACAAAGAATTTATGGGAAGCAGAATGAGAAGGTAGAGAAAGATTACAATCTTTTTTAGTGGAGGTATGCATGTAGATAAAATTGTGGACTCACTAAACTATAAAATCGTCTTCTTTCCTCCAAATTCTTGAGGGTAGGGATTCTCCCCTCTCCCTTCTAACACTTAATGCAGTGGTTTGCATTGACATTCAACAAATATTAGTGGAATAAACAAATGAATATTAAATTGAGACCCGAAGAAAATTCACTTAGAGGGCTGGTGCCCCCTAGTGGGTAAGAGAAAACTTATAAAATGTATTTATTTTTTAATTTAGAAGGTAGCAATACCTCTTTGATTCCCTTACATAGAATAATTTTGATTAGAATTTGTCCACCGGTTTGGAATTTGTGATAATTCAGAGACTGATTCTGAAGTTGACTTTAGCTTAACAAACCCCTTTCTCCTTGACAACATATATTCAAATTTGAAACCAGGTCTACCTGACTCTTGTGTCCATTCTGCTTCTATAAAAGAATATAGTTAAGGTCATAATCACATTGAGAGTAATTAAGAATTTATAGGGTTCTTTATAAAATGAGATAATTTACTCACAATAGCCCGAGGGATATGAAGAATATTGTAGAGGGAAGAGTTTCAACTACTTAGAACTATTTGCAAGCATTTTACAATTATACAACATACACACAAATGATTTCTGTTTTAGTGAGAGATTACTCTTATATGTTAATGATTGAGAGTTTTGTAAGAACCTATTAGTCAATATTTTATTAACTTTGCTTGAATTACCATAGGTACCCAAATAACTAAAACTAAATCCTTCCTTCTTCCCCACCTTCTTCCTCATTCCCCCAGACTTTTAAATAATTTAGTCTGGCCTTCTCAATTAGTATGTATTAATAAAGTATATTTTTTCTTTTTTCCCTTTTAAAGCTTCAATTGTCAACAGATTCTCTGTCTTTCTACTTGCCCATTTTCACCCCACTTCTTTTCAAAATGTTTTCATTGCCTTAGTTCTCTTCAAAGTTTCATGGCTCTTATATGAATTTTTCCTTGATTTCCTGCCCCCACTAATTTTTATACATTTTAAAATTTACTTATATATAAAACTGTATATGTAATATATATTTCTGATGGACTTCATTCATTACTCTGCACTTTCTCTACCATACTACAAAAGCTTCCTCATCTTGGAAGTTTATTTAAGTCCTGGACTTCTCAATGTGAAAGTAGATTCTAGCCCCGTGGATCCTACTGCTGATTGAGTGATTCCCCATTTTCAGGCAAGCATCCAAGTCAGAAATATTTTCTACATCTGATTCTTTGGACTTTCTTTACCATGCTCTAAAAATACCTTCTCCAGCCCCCCAATTTCTTTTAATTTATTGACTTTCTCCATTAGAATGTAAGCTCCTTGAGGATAGGGATTGTCTATCCTTTTGCTTATATTTGTATCCCCAGAGTTTAGTACAGTGCCCAGTACATAGTAAATACTTAAAAGATATTTCTTGACTTGATATATTTTCCCTTAATAGGATTTAAGTTCTGAGAGGGCAGAAATATTTTCTTTTTTTTGTCTCTTTATCTCAAATGTACCTGATACTTTTTCCCCATCTAGATCTATTATTTCATATGTATAATGAATTCTAAGAGTGAGAAAATTCCTTCTTCTAGTGAATATCATTAACTATATTGATCTTAGTTTTAGAGAACTCATGAGGCAGTTTAGAAATTACTTTTTTGTTGTTTTATTTTTTGTAAGTCAATGAGGTTAGGTAACTTGCCCAAGATCACACAGCTAAGTAAGTATTAAGAGTCTGAGGTTGGATTTGAATTTGGATCCTCCTGACTCCAGGGTCTGTGCTCTATCCACTGCGCCACCTAGCTTCCCCCTAGGAAAGAAATGACTTCTTTAGGGCCACATAGCCAATATATCAGAAATAAGACTTGAACTCTTGTCTTCCTGTCTATAAGACCAACTGTCTATCCATAATTCTTTTTACTGTTCATGGTAACCTTTTGGCCCCATTGCTTACCCTTCTCTGCTATCTTTAGTCAGATTAGAATTTGAAGCCAAGTCTACCTGACTCTGAGGCCATACTGCCTCTATAAATGAATACAGTTATGATCATAATCATATTTCCACCCCCTGATTTTAAAAAATTTATTGACCTTCATTGTAACTACAAAGAGTCCCCACATCAACAGTAATGTGCATCTCAGTTTTCCCTAAAATGTGCACATTACTGTTCCCTCTTTCCAAAGACCAGTTTTCCATTATTTTTCTAGTAAAAGTGATGTGCAGTTACTTACTAGAGTTTAGATTCTCTTTAAACCAGCCTGCTGGATTAGTTTTTAAAATTGACCCCAGCTGTGCTGACAGTGCATTTGGCTGACCTCACCTAGGGAGTGGGTTTCTATAAAGCTTGGATAATCATCATGTCGCTCATAAACACTGAAGTGTTTAAAGAACTTTCTAGAAATGAGCCAGTTATTCCAGGCAGCTCCTTTTTAAGGTAGATCTGTATGTTTTATTGTGGTCCTAGTATGATGAAGAGATTCCTTTTAGTTCAGAATTATTGACTAATTAGAATGGAGAAGTTCCTGGTTATGGCCAACTCTGGCTAAAGTGAGTAATTATTGTCTATTGAAACCAGTTCTTTCTTCTAGGAGTGTATTAACACTTCTCTCTTCTTAATAAGGAAAGGTTTTTTTTTTTTAAAGCCCTCCAACCACCTTCCCCTCCACATTAACTCTTTTGGGCACTTACGGTAAAAGGAGAAAACTCATTCCTAGCTGCCAACGACAACTTTTTCCAGTGCTCCTTTATGAATGTCTCAAGTGATTCCAAAATGTTGACCAACCAGCCTGCCCAAATCCCCTGAACACTCATTCCCCTCAAAGAAATAAATAGTATTTATTAGATACTTATATATACCAGTCCCAGTGTCAAGAGCTGGGGTTGCAAAGAAATGCTCTCAAGGTGCTAGCATTCAAATAGTGTTCTTTCTCAGTAAACATATCCATCATTTTCATGTCATTGGTTCTCATCTGATTCCTTCTCCCAGATAAATCTGAAAGTTTGTCATTAGGAAGACCTGGATTCAAATCCCACCACAGAACTTACTAGGTATGTGTTTTTAAGCCAATCATATTGCTTTTCTGAATTTTAATTTCTTCATGTAAGGGGGCTGGATCACTTCCAGTTCTAAATCCATGATCTTGAGTCTTGTGTTTTCTTTTAATTTTGATTAAAAAAATTTTTTTGGGGGGAGTAGAGGTTGCTGAAAAAGTACAAGTCAGAGCCTTTCCAAGGACTTTGTAGGAACACAATAAACTCTGAGCAAAATTCCTCTAAATGGAGAAGGGTGTTTTTTTTTTTTTATTGTTTTGCTCTGCTCCTTCAACCTTACATATTTCCTGGGATATCCAACAAAGATTTAGTTTGCAGACAGCCTCATTCAAAAGAAAAATTGATTCAGATAGATGACAGCCATGATGAATAACTCATATTTCAGGAATATTGATTGATTTCATAGAATTGTGAGAGCAACTCAATTCTCTTCTTCTCCTCTTCCCTGACCAAGAAATTGGCTCTTGTCACTTTTAATGCCATTATATCTAAGGATGTCTCTAGAGCTGACCCAGGCAAAGGTGTTTTGTAAGGATATGCACTGAACCCAGTGTTTGAAGAGAAGAAGATATTTGTACAAAATCAGGTACATCTGAAATTTTCCCTTGAAACAGGCATTATGGGTTTAGAGAGGAAATACATTGGGTTTTGCTTGACTCTTTGTGAATTTACCCCAAAATTTAGGCATGTGGATGATTGGGGTGGTTGTATTTTTGGAGACAGGAAAGAAAAGGGAGGAAAGGAATGTGCAACCAAGAAATGAGTTCTAAATGTATTCATTTTTCTTTTTGTAATGGTATTTTTTCCCAATTATCTGAAAAGATGATTTTTAAGATTCATTTTTATAAAATTTTGATTTCCAATTTTTTCTCACTCTTTCCCTACTCTCCTCTCTTTGTAAAATGGTAAGCAATTTGATATGGGTTATATATGAGCAATCATGTAAAACATATTTCCATATTAGTCATAGTTGTGAAAGAAGAGCCAGACCAGAAGGAAAGAAAAAACATAAAAAGTTAAAATAAAAATAGTGTGCTTCTATCTGCATTCAGAGTCCGCTAGTATTTTTTTTTTTCTGGATATGGCTTGCATTTTATATCACGAGTCTTTTGTGATTTTCTTGTTTTGTTGAGAAAAGTTGAGTCATTCATAGTTGATAATCATACAATATTACTGTTACTATGTACTTATGGTATCTCACTATATGGTAATTTCTAGTTCTGCTCATTTCGCGATGTATCAGTTCATATAAGTCTTTCTAAGGTTTTCTGATTATCATTTCTTATTGAAAAATAATATTCCAATGCATTCTATGCCATGGTTTGTTCAGTCATTCCCCATTGATAGGTATTTCTTTAATTTCCAATTTTTGCTAGCCCCCAATTACTAATATATATGGAGGTCCTTCCCTTTTTCATTATATTTTTGGGACACAGATGTGATAATAGTATTGCTGGATTAAAGGGTATGCACAGTTTGGGTACAATTCCAAATTGCTCTCTATAATGTTTGGATCAGTTCACAACTCTACCAATAATAAATTAATGTCCCAATTTTCCCATATTCTCTTCAACATTTATATTCCTTTTCTGTCATATTAACCAATCTGATAGGTGTGAAGTGGTTTTAATTTGCATTTCTCTGATCAAAAGTTATTTTGAACATTTCTTCATATGACTGTAGATAACTTTGATTTTTTTTCTCCTGAAAACTGCCTTTTCATATCCTTTGACCAGTTATCAATTGGGGAATGACTTGTATTCTTTTTTATTGATATTTTATTTTCCAGATACATGTTATAAAAGTTTTTCAACATTTATCCATATGTGTTTGCATATTTTTAAGTTTCATAATTTACTTACACCTTCCCTTCCTACCCCCTCCCCTCAGTGGTGAACAGTCAGATGAATATTGTCCACGCACATTTGTGTTAAACATACTTACATATTAGTTATTTTCAGTATGAGGAATTGGATTATGGGAAAAGAGTGAAAATCATGAGATAGGAAAGAAATACATAAGAAACTTTCTTTTTAAGTTTTTTTTTGGCAAGGCAATAGGGTTAAGTGGCTTGCCCAAGGCCACACAACTAGGTAATTAATAAGTATCTAAGGCTGGATATGAACTCAGGTACTCCTGACTCCAGGGCCGGTGCTCTATCCACTGCACCACTGAGCTGTCCCAGAAACTTCTGTTTTTTTTGAAGTGAATGTAGTGTTCATCAGATTCTGAAGGTTTTTTAAAATTTGTTTGTTTTGTTTTTTCTTCCTCTGGATGGGGATAACAATTGTTCTAGCCAGCTGAACTACTGAGAGGAGCTGCATCCATCAAGGTTGTTCATCTTACAATGTTGTTGTTAACTTGTATGATGTTCTCTTGGTTCTGCTCTGTTTGCTCAGCATCAGATCCTGTAATTCATTTCATGCTTCTCTAGAGTGACCATTACAATAGTATTCATGTACCATAACTTGTTTAGCCATTCCCCAGTTGATGGGCATCCCCCCAATTTCCAAGTCTTTGCCCACTACAAAAAGAGCTGCTATGAGTATTTTGGAAATGTGGCACTTTTTCCATTTCTTATGGTTTCTTCTGGACATAGGCCTAGAATTGGGATTGCCAGGACAAAGGGTATGGATATCAAGTTTTATTGCTCATTGGGCATAGTTCCATACTGTTCTCCAGAATGGTCAGATCAGGTCACAACTCCACCAGCAATGCCTCAATGTCCCAATCCTCCCACAACCTCTCCAGCATTGATGATTTTACCTGTTTGTCATCTTAGCCGATCTGATTTGCATTCCTCTAATCAATAAGGTTTTGGAGCATATTTTCATATGATTATATATATGGTTTTAATTTCTTCATTTGAAACCTGTCTGTTCATATCTTCTGATCATTTAGCAATTGGGGAATGACTTGTAACCTTATAAATCTGATGCAATTCTCTACGTTTTAGAAATGAGAATTTTATTAGAACCTCTAGCTGTCGAAATCATTTCCCAACTTTCTGTTTTCCTTCTAATTTTGGTAGCATTGATTTTTATTAGTACAAAACCTTTTAAATTAATATTGCCAAATTTATTTTGTAATTTATAATGTACTCTATTTCTTGCTTAGTCATAAATTTCTCCCCTTTGCATAGATCTGACGGATGGAGTATTTCTTGGTCTATTAATTTAACTATGGTGTCACACTTTGTGTATTCATTTTGACCTTATTTTGGTATAGGGTGTGAGATATGGGTCTATGCCTAGTTTTTGCCATACTGTTTTCCAATTTTCCCAACAATTTTTGGAATGACTTATATTCTTATAAATTTTACTCAGTTTTCTTTGAATTAGAGGAATGAGGCCATTATCAGAGACATTTGCTATAAAGATGTTTCCTAGCATTCTGCTTTCCTTCTAATATTGCATTGGTTTTGTTTGTGCAAAATCTTTAAAATTGACCATAAGTAAAATTATCTACATTTTTACATCTAGTATTGTTCTTTCTTTCTCATTTGTTCCTAAATTCTTCCCTTCTCCATAGATCTGACAAAATTATTCCGTACTCTTCTAATTTCTTTATGATACTTCCATTTATGTCTAAATTATGTACCCATTTTGACATTATCTTGGTAAATGGTATTGGTTTTTACCTAGTTTTCACTACTTTGTTTTTTCAGTTTTCCCTGTAGTTTTTTTGTTCTAATAGTGAGTTCTTATCCCAAAGGTTAGGGTCTTTGGAGTTATCAAATACAAGGTTAATATGATCATTTACTACTGTATCTTCTATATTTAATCTACTCCACTGATCCACCACTCATTTGATAGCCAGTACCAAATAGTTTTGGTGGTTAACACTTTAGTATATAAGTTGAGATCTATTTCTGCTAGGCTATCTTTCTTTGCATTCCAGATGAATTTTGTTATTTTTTTCAGTTCTATAAAATAATTTTTGGTAGTTTTATTGTTATGACATTGAATTAGTAAATTGATTTAGGCAGAATTGTTATTTTTATTATATTGACTTGGCAACTGCTATTTTCCCAATCGTTTCAATCTGACTTTATTTGTGTAAAAAGTGTTTTGTTATTATGTTTATATAATTCCTGGGTTTGTCTTGGCAAGTAGACTCCCAAGTATTTTTTATTCTTACTTTTAAATGGAATTTACTTTCTATTTTTTGTTACTGGATTTTGTTGATAATATAGAGAAATGTTGATGACTTACTTAGGTTTATTTTATATTCTGCAATTTTGCTAAAGTTGTTAAACATTTCAAATAATTTTTTAGTTAATTCTCTGTTTTGTTTCCTCATTGTCTATTCTAATTCCTTTGATTTTTTTCCTTCTCCCATTGCTCTAGCTATCATTTCTAGTATAATATTGAATAATTTGTGGTGATAATGGACATTCTCAATTCATCCCTGTTCTTATTGGGAAGGCTTCTAGCTTATCCCCATTATAGATAGTGCTTACTTATGCTTTAAAACAATCATTTTTCTGAAATTTTAAAAGTCACTGTAAATTAAAGATTAGTGTTGATGTTGTGCATTGGGGTGATAGGAATAGAAAAATGGAATGAGTGAATTGCAAAAAAGTTAAAGATAAATGTCTGATGTAAATGTCTAATACTAGAATGACTAGATAAACCAATCATTGTCCTCTGGGTCTAAATAGAATAAATCTAATTTCTCTTCTGATTCTATTTCTTTTTTTTTTTGATACTATTTCTTGATAGCACTAATTATTACAAAGTTTCTTCTCATATCTAACATAAATCTGTCTCTCAGCCTCTTGTACTCTTAGCAACTGATAGTGAAATGAAGAGAGAGAACCTAGAATTGGGAAGACTTGAGCTGAAATATGACCTCAGAGTCTTACTAACTTTGGACAAATTTTAAAAATACAGCTTCAAATCTTCTCATAAAAAATGGGCATAATCCTATCACTTACCTCCTAAGATTGCTGTGAGGATGAAAGGATATTATATTTTTAAAGTTTTTTTGCAAACTTAAAAAGCACTTTATGAATGCAATTATCATCATCATTATCATCATTACAAAATTATTTAATATTTCATAGTGGAATATAAATAGTAGATCATAGATTTACAGCTAGAACAGACTCTATAGGTCATCTAATCCAGTCTCCTCATTTTTCTGAGATGGAACCACAAGCCTGTCAAAGTCACACAGGCAATGAATGACAGAGCCAAGATTCTAACCCAGGTTCTCTGACTCTAGGTCCAAACTGAATTTTTCATGTACCCCAATGCCTTTCTGCATACAAAAAATTTCTGTAGGCCTCCAATACCTATGCCTATGAGAAGGTATACTGGAAAACAACCCCTAACTCTTCTTGTGTGCTTTCATAATCTTATTTTCATGAGAACAAATCACTCCCAATGAAAATAAATGACTACTTTCCAAAGAGGAGGGAAGAAAAGGAGGCAGGAAGGAAATAAACATTTATTAAGGATCTACTATATGTTGGGCACTTTAATTTAATAAATATGATTATATAGAGCCTGCATACCTTTAGCTAATTCAACCCTGTGAGGTAGGTGCTGCTATTAGCCCTATTTTACAGTTAGAGAAACTGAGGACAATAGAAGTTAGCTGACTTGACTAGAGTCACACTGCTAGTAAGTGTCTGAGGTTAGATTTGAACAAAGCTCTTCCTGATTCCAGCTTCAACACTTTATCCATTATGTTGCTAGCTGTTTCTGGTACTGCCAAACTGAAATGCTAATTGTCATTGAACATTCATTCTTGGCCACAGAATCCTATTTCTTCTCGGTATTACTCAAGGTCAGATTACCCCAGAGATTACTAAGGGAAGAGTATAAGAGAGAAAAAGAGAGAGAAAAGGATCGGTGTTGAGGGAAAAAACTATTTTATTTTATTTATTCATTTAGAATAGCTATTTTAATGGAGCAGGGATGGGAGGAGGGACAACAAAGGAGGAAGAGAAAGAAAAGATCTTATTATACATACATGAATTATGGCTCAAATAAAGAGAAATTTAGAAGTATTAGGAGAAAGGGCAATTCTAAGGTTTTTTTTTTTCCTCGAAAGGCTGAGCCAAGCTTCTCTTGTGGAAAATGCCTCAGGGATAGCGTGGCCTTGAGTGACATATAACAGAAACAAATTTCTTAGAAAATGATTGTTCAATAGCCTAGTTTCAAAAAGAAATGGGTCCCATTAATCTATATGTAAGGATTCCTGTAGGCCATATATTACCTACAGGAATTTCAAATGTAATAATCTATTTTTATTATCTTTTATTTATTTTGTTAAATTTATTTATTTTTTAACCTGGTTCCCACATTTTGTAAGTATTGTCAATATTGCAGGCCATAGCAGGTTTACCACCTCTGGCCTAAACTCTAGTCTGAATCTGCTGTGGTATTTTCTGATTCTTTAAAAGAGGTCCCAGAGAGAGATGGACATCTTGGGGATGGAAAGTCATTTTCACACTTAGATAAGAATTCATTATCTCCATTCTTAGCTTCTCTAATGGATTATTGCATAGATTTTTAAGGAGTCAAAAATTTGGATGGGAAGAAAATCCTAAATCCTTGTTTTTTATAAGCTTTTAACTGAAATGTAACATTTTATTCAGTTAGGAACTGTAAGAAAAAACAAAAAAAATTAAAAAAAGCCTATTCTATGAAGTGCATATAGGTTTTGCACAATGCCAAAGGGGTCCATGTAAAAAAAATGTTAAGTACTCCTCACTTGGAATAACTTATTATTAATGAATATGAGAGTTTAAGAAGGTCCAAGAACAACTGGAACTAGAATTGACATGCCTCAAAAATTTGGACAATTTTTTTTCATTTGATAGAAAAAGCAATAGACATCCAGGACAAAACCCTGATAATCATCTGTAGTCAATTTATTAATATTTGTTGCATGATTGAGTTACTTTTGCAAGTTGGGTAATGATAGAGGAAATTTTCTCTATATCAATGGAAATTCTCTATTTCAGTGGAATTCCAAGTTCAGTTTAAAAAAATGTTAGCTATCATGTACATTGATTTTGGAAGTCATATTCAGAATGTCCTTAAAACAAGATTGTGGGGAGAATAAGAGAAGGTGGGGAGGGGCAAAAATTATAGATATCAATAATAACATCAACTTCTGTTTCTATATAACTTTAAAGTTTGTAAAGCAATTTCTTTACAGCAGCAGTGTGAAATAGCTAATGAAACTATTATATCTTTATTATAAATATGAAGAAATGGACTCTAAGAGATTAAGTGGCTTGGCCCTACATCAACTTTAGGATTTGATGATGTCTAGTACTTAGTAGGTGCATAATAAATATTTATTGATTGACTTTTCTGGGCACTAAATCCAGTCCAGTTTTCACTGAAAAACTTGAATGGGAGTTGACTAATGAGGGTTTTAGTACTTGAACCAAAGAGAAATTGGCTAAGAGATATAGTAAAAGATTTGGAACTACGTTCAATATTTAATAATAATTTGCATATGAAACTGAAGAAAATGAAACTGTCAAAGAAAATTTCCCCAAATTACATGTTTAAAATACAGGGAAGATAATATCGCTGGAATAACAAGGACAAGTGAAATAATGGAAGGACTTTTTTTTCTTCCTTAGGTCAAATGATGGCAAAATGCTGGGAGATATAGAATAAACTGGGTCAAGGGCTTCTAGTGAGCTGCCTTAGAACGACTGGATTGAATACTCTAATTCCAAGACCTTGCCTGGGACTTCCCATGTCTAGATACAGTTCTGTAAAGGTACATGTATGCTGGATGTTAAAGTAAAAATAAAAATAAAACAAATATAAAGACTGCTACTTTGTAAGATGAAAGCCTTTTATGGTAGTTGTTTTCCATGACTTTGTTTTGAACCTTCTTTTCTTCTCTATTTACTATAGAATTACTTTATTGGAGAGATCATCTGCTTCAATTATCATTTCCATTCAGGGATGACTACCAGCTCTCTAGATCCAGCCCTAATCTTTCTCCTGAACTCATCACATGTATGCACTTTGTATTAGAAAATATCTGAGTATTAGCAACAATTACTCCTTGATTCATACTCCTGGTAAGAGAGATGTTCTTTAAATACAAGGGAACTAGATAATAAATGTGATTATATAGAGCCTTCATGCCTTTAGGTAACTCAAACCTGCAAAATAGTCATCAACTATAATGAATGAGAATTTACTAGTTTGATTTTTGTAGTTGAATTTGAGTGCCCAAGAATGAAAATTGGTCTTTTAGTAGGACTACAAGCATACTAGCTATAATTAATTGGATTTATGTAATTTCCCATGTACATTATCAATACAATGGCAACAAATGCAATACAACAGATACTTTTTTAAAGCATAAACTCTGTGTAAAGCATGATGGAAGGCACCTGGAAGATATAATATTTAAATTAGACACATTCCCTTAACTCAAGGAATTTAGAATCTCATGAACCTCAGCACAATTAGAATCATTAAATTCTTTCAGTGAATAATTTACTTTAGATATTGAAAAGTGGATGCCCCATCTTAAGGTCAATACATTCAAAATAGAAATAATTCTTTTCTCTCTAAACCCACCCCTTTCCTAAGCATCCTAATTTCCTTGAGAGTCACTTCTCTATTCTTTCCAACTTTCTGGTATTTAACCTTGGTTTTTATACTCAACTCTTTCCTCTCCCTCATTTCATATATATAAAATCAATGACCAAATCTTGCCATTTCTACCTTCTCACCATCTCTTGTATGTGACTCTTTTCTTATACCATGCTATATGTTTATTATATATTTATATAGCTTTAGATATGCACATATTTACATATCCACACATTATATATATATATATATATATATATATATATATATATATATATAATGTATGCACCTTCGTTTTATTATCTCCCCTTCAGAATGTAAACTCCCTGTGAGTAGGCATTATTTCATTCATTGTATTTGTATCCTCAATACCCAGTAATAGTGCTTGGTGCATGAAAGGAGCTTAATGGATACTTGTTAATTGATTTATAATTAATCAATCTTTCAACATATTGGGAAAGAACTGAAATTTTATCCTGCTTTCTCCAGTGTCAGAATATAAACTGAACAATGTGAAGTTAACTGCTTGGCACTTAAAGGATAATTTGTACTGATTCTGTTTTTCCCTAGTCACTTTTGGGAATGATACCTATCAATACTAATTTTTAAAAAGAAATACTTTCTATATTGCTCTGAACCTTAATCCTAAACAGGTCAATTCTCTCCTCC
The DNA here is from genome assembly GCF_037893015.1 of Macrotis lagotis. Lineage (NCBI taxonomy): Eukaryota > Metazoa > Chordata > Mammalia > Peramelemorphia > Peramelidae > Macrotis > Macrotis lagotis. Next base: position 486,133,607 of record NC_133666.1, read on the forward strand.
TTTGAAATGAGATAGAAAGTGTTCATGATAAAAAGCATACTTTTAACCCCATTGTGATTTCATGGAGAAGGTGTTTCCTGCCTAATGATATAAATGATTTCTTTGAGCTTTCTGCTGACTGCTGGCTACAGTAAAGTGCCTGAGGCCAGAATGAGAGTTTTTAGGAGCCTGTTTTCACTCTGCACTGTCATAGAGACCTAGTTTCATTTTATACAGGAGTTAAGGACTATAAAAATTGGAGCTTTACAGAGGGGAATGGTCTGAGAGGAAAATATTGATGAAATAAAAATAAATGACCGAATATATCACCTTTACTTTGAATTATTTTTCATTTTCTTTGGATGATAGCTAACAGAATCCATCCCTTCTATTTGTATTTTAACAGAGCCTTTTCAAGATGAACTATAACTATTATCATTGACTTTAATGATCCTGAAAGCTCTGGGTATAGTTCTTATGAATGATCTTATATAATTTGTAAATGATTGCAAAGACCTCATCACTAGGTTATGAGGCTACTGAAAGAATGAATTGGAGTCAATGAATCATAGATTTAGAACTAAAAAGAAATGTAGAGGTCATACACCTGAGCTGTAAACTTAAGTTAGACTGCTCTCAATAAGAGCCTTAGAGAATTATTTTGAGGCCTTAGCTATTAAAAAAAATTACTTCAGATTATATAAATATATTCAATTGATTTCCTAGCTAGGTAAGTAAAAATACTTCAATTCTTTAAGGATCCATAATTTCATCTTTGTGAATATTTAATTTTTCATTTGAATAATTATGTACAATACAATCATCTGGTCACTCATCTTCTGTTGACGTGTCTCTCTGATGGTGTTTTCTGGTCTGTGGACAACAGATACAGACTGCCTAGTTTACAATTTTGATCATAGATTTTTTTTCTCTCTGCCTTAGTCTTAGAGAAATCAGGGTCACCTCCACATTATGTAGCTAAGAGGGGGTTTAGTGGAGAAATTAATCTAACAAAATATGGCCCTTTTCTCTAAGCTGTCTGCCTAATTAAATCCTAGGCATCTGTGAACTTGACAATTTTAGTTCTAATGCTGATGTTCTTGCTATGGATGTACTTTAGAAGTGTTTGCATAAAAAAAAAATTCACATCCACAAGATAAAAGTTTATTTTGATGAAAATCTTAGAAAGGGGGAACAAAACATTTGTTCCAATTAGCTGAAAGGGGCAGAATCAGAGCAAATGAGTACCTGACCTGGAAGTTTCTGAAACCTGACTGCTTCTAGAACTTTAATCAATGGATCTCTGAATGTTAAAATGGGAAGAAAACACAAAGACCGTCTAGTTCAGTCTCTTAATTTTATGGAAGCATAGAGAGTTTTGACTTGCCTTATTACCATAGTTAGTTGGAAATAATGTACTTTCATTTAAAAATTTTACATATTATTTTTACACTGTGGGCATATAGGGAGAAGTCTCAGAATCAGAAAGATTTAGATTCAAGCCCCTTCTCTGAAACATACTGGTTATATGATCTTGGACTTAACCTCTCAGTGACCAAATCATGTTGTTTAAGGAGGACCAGCACTTTTGGTGTGAGGACTTTCTGAGTCCTATCTTTCGTGTCCACCTTGTCCACCAATTCTCACCTGGGGCTCTTAAGGAGCAGATATAGTGACCACACTCTGGTAAACCTACTTGGCAGACAGGCTGAACCAGGTTGAGTAACTGATTGACCATAAACCTGTTGGTAGCTACCTCAAGCATGTGAAGACTTCCCCCAGTGGAAAGGGTGGATGAGATGAGAATGATTTGTTCCAATGGCCATGAAGGCAGATGAGCCAGACACTGGAGAATACTTAGAGTTTGATTAGACGTCAAAGATGCCAAGGTCATCCACTGTGTCCCAGTCCATCACAAGTTGTCTTGTCTTTTGTCTCGCCACTGAACTTTGATGACTCTGGAAGAAAGTGTGAGGTTGACAAATTTGTGCAATTCTGCCTCACTTAAATCTAATTTATAGGCAATTCAAGACATTATCCTGTGATGTCATTGATCCTCTCCAAAAATACAGAACAGATAACAATGACCCAATCAAGCAAGTCTCAAAAATAATTTTTTTTTGCAAGGCAATGGGGTTAAGTGGCTTGCCCAAGGCCACACAGCTAGGTAATTATTAAATGTCTGAGGCCAGATCTGAACTCAGGTACTCCTGACTCCAGGGCCAGTGCTCTATCCACTGTGCAACCTAGCCTCCCTTCAAAAATAAATTGTTGAGCAGATGCTGTTCTACATTGATAGAGGATCATAGAATCAGAACTTGAAGGGACCTTAAATACCATTCAGTCCAATCCCTTCATATTATGACAAGAGAACTGAGGCCTAGAGAGGTAGTAAGTTACAGAGGCAGGTTTTTCTGATGCCAAATCCAATTCTGTATTCCTTTAAATCATAGAGGTAGTAAAATTTTTTTAAACTAATACTAATATACTTACTCAATATGGACTCTACTCTTAATTGAGCCATACAGTTAAGATTATCTGAAATACATAATAATTATAAAAATATTCTATTGTTATTATTAAGTAATGTATAACTTGTGTATCTGTGATTTAAATTTTTCAAAGCACTCGATCTATTTTACTTTCTTTTAACAACAGCCATGAGAGACAATTGGTATTTCCTTTCATGGTTTTTAATTGGAACCAGAGACAGTTCTGGAGATCAGGAATCACTAGGAAAAGTTGAATAATTATGAGAACTGAGTTTGTATGGTGAGGGATGGCTTTTTTTAGGCTATTATAGACTGAGTTTATTTCCTCAACAAGAATTCCCTGTAATCTATATCCAGGTTCAAGATATATTGACAGACTCTCTTCAGTTTATATCTCATCATCCTTTATCTGACAATTCCTATGTGATATGACCAAGAAAAGTTTAAATCCAAAAGAAAATATGTTGGGAAACAGAATGAGAATATAACAACAAGAAATTAAGTCAAATAGCAAATATTCCTAACCCCAGGATGGCTACTTTTCATGTCCTCAATGTTAGGCATCTCACTTAGGGTATTGTCAACTGTGGCAGAACAACGACTTGATTGGGTTAACTTTTACACTCATGCTGGCAATTATATTGATTAAGCATTTCCCTTTCACTCTCAGCCCCAGATGGTAGATAATGCTGTTTGCTCTACTGTTTGGCCACTGGCACCTATGGCCTTGGGTTCCAGCTGCACTCATAGTCAAGGCAAGATTGAAAGAGTGCAGAAATAGCCCAACAGGTTATTATTCTATCTATGTCTCTTTCCACATGGTTACCACTTCTATCTCTGCATTATGCTCTGCCAAACATGTAATGGACCTCAGAAATATCTAAATGATGCTACAATTTTTCTAGTCTCTCTCTTTTCCTCTTTTTTAGCCCTCCTGTGATGATTTTTCTATTTAAAAAAACCAACCCCTTTCTCCAGCTCTCAATTTCAGCCTTTATTTTCAAAGCTCCTGTGTTATGCAGCCTATTCTCATTCTTCTAGAATATATATATATATATATATATATATATATATATATATATATATAAAATCTAGGGATTTTCTTACAGCGAGGGAGATTCTTCACTGGACCCCCAAGTTATTATAGGAATATTGAGACTTTTATGGAGAAATCTATTACATTATATTTGTTGTAGGTACATGATCCAATGTTTGGTAGAAATTTTGTAGGGTCGTCTAAATTTTTTTCCAGTGCTGTAATTATTTTAGATTAGAAGTTCCTCTTTAAACCACTCTAGTTAACTTCTCTTTATTTTTTCCCTTAAAAATTTTTTTTTACAATCCCAACAATTGTAATCTCAACCTGAAACCTTCAATGAGTACCTTATTTGATAATCTTTTCATTAATGCCTACAACCAGACTAGATGATATTTAGAATTGGCCTAGATAGAAACCAGCTTGCCAAGATAGTATTCTTAGGTTTTATTAGAAATTCATGAGCAAAATTGTAAAAGTAGCCTTATGCCAGTAAATTCTTTATCACTATTGTTCTCTTCAAAGAAGTCAAAGGTATTCATAGACTCATGTAACATCATTTCTTTTGTTATTCATTTAGTTAGTGATCATTCCAGATATTTCTTAACTTTGAAAAAAGATTCTATTTTACTGTGGAATGTCATACCTTTATCCTGGGATTTAAGTTCTTCCACTGTTAGACTCTAATCTCCTTTTCCAGACTTGTTTTTTGCTATCACTTTCATTTACTGTATATTACAATCAAACTAGTGTACTAACTATTGACAGAATGTGGCAAAACATTTTCTGTCTTGTATACATCCACATAGACCACTTTTTAGGCTTTGTAATACTTTATTCTGACCTTTCCTCAGAATTCTTCTCTCCCTTAAAGATTCAGATGCCATACCTTTCTTGAAGCCTTTTCTGATCTCCCCAATTGAAAATGTCCTATCCCAACTTAAATTTTACTGACCCCAGAATTAACTGAAGCTGGAGATGGATGCCAAGAAACAGGAAGGATTTGTTTGTTCGTTGGCTTTAAATTATCATGGATCCAGAAGAAAAATGAAAAAGGGAAAGGATTGTATGATCATAGACTTAGAACTGGAAAAGGAACCTTAAGGGTCTAACCTCCTTTTCGTATGATTGCTACTTAAGATGGATAGAATATCAAGAAGGGATTTTTTTTCTAGTTTCTTTTCTAAAGAGAATGATCTTTGAATTTATAGGGATGGAGTAAAAATGGTTAACAGGGAGTTGAAATGCAACATATAAAGAGAATTTTGTACTTGATTATTAGGTTCCTGCCAAATGACTTATCCTTACCAAGGTAAACGTTGACAAGATGGCAGACAAGGACGGGAAGGTTCTCCAAGTTCTCCATTTATTAAACCAAATACAAGTGCTTAAATATGGACCAGTCCCTGGTCCACTCCCACTTCCGTGGCACTCTCCAATCAACCAGTAAAATAATGTTCTGGTGCTAGAGGACACCAGATGATAAAGGTTTACTTATTACTCCCATACACAACAATGCCTTACACTTGATTGCTCTTAATGAGATACATTCACAAGGAATAGATGAATTATATTTTAAGGTACAGAAAAGTTTGACAGATATGATTATCAGTGATTGTTTATGGATCAAAGATTTGGGAAAAGACAGAGAAATAATAGGACTAGAAAAAGGACAATATTCAGCCTTATGAAAGAGAGAAGAGTTTGAAAACTATTAGCAAATGACATTAATTTCAGAAAAGACAGTAGAAAAATATTAAAAGGAGATTTTGAGGGGCAGCTAGGTGGGGCAGTAATAGAGCACCATCCCTGGAGGCAAGAGGACCTGAGTTCTATACTGGCCTCAAATCTTACCTAGCTATGTGAGCTTGGGCAAGTCACTTAACCCCATTGCCTTACAACCCCTTCCCTCTCCCAAAAAAAGGATATTTAAGGATTTAGATAGAATGCAGTAATCACTGAGAAACAGCAGAGGTTCAAGATTAGGTTATACTTTTTTTTTTGACAAGGCAACTAGCCTGGGAGATCAGAGGAATGTTGTAGACATAACATACTTATATTTTAGCATAACATTTAATAAATAATTTTTCTCTCTTTAGCAAAAAAAGCAATGACTGGATGAGATTATAATATTTTTATATGATTGAATAACTATATTCAAAAAGTGGTGATTGGTGATTTGGAAGGGAGTAGCATAGGGATCTGTCCTTGGCCTTACGTTGTTCAATATTTTTATTAATGACTTAGATAAAAGACAGTTTTGGAGATTACTCATTTCTGGGAAAAAAACAGCTAATGTATTAAGTGACAGAATCAGGATCCAAAAAACTATCAACCAACTAGAAGATAGGACACATAATTGTCTACTCTTTTACACAAATGCTTTTCTTTTACTTTTGTCTTGCATCTTTTCATGTGGCACTTCCAAACAGGGGAGAAAGTTATTTTATTGAGACCAATGAAACCCCCAAATAGAATTTTTCTCAATAAAATGAGCTTGTCTAAAAATGCATGTTAAGCTCTTCTCATAATGGCTATTGATATTCCAAAATATCTACTAACTGTTCAATTTTCAGGAATAGTTTAGGACTACTTAGTTCTCAGAATGTCAGTTGTTTAATCTTAAAAGTGCAAGATCAACATCCAAAGTCTCTGTAATCCTAGGTCTTGACTACCAAGTATATTTATGCATTTAGATACACCTCTGTCTCTCTGTCTCTGTCTCTGTCTCTGTCTCTGTCTCTTGCTCTGTCTCTGTCTCTTGCTCTGGCTCTCTCTCTCTCTCTCTGACTCTGGCTCTCTCTGTAATAAAATCCTATTTGGGGTTTTATTAGCAGATAAACTAGAGGGATTTGTCATTTCCTTCACCAGCTCATTTTACAGAGAGGAATTGAGGCAAACAGGATTAAGTGACTTGCTCAGGGTCACACAGCTAGAAATTGTCCGAGGTGGAATTTCTACTCAGGAAGATGAGTCTTTCTGACTCCAGACCTAGTGCTCTACTGTACCACCTATTTGTTCATATACATATATACATATACATATACATATACATATACACATACATATACATATACACATACATATACATACACATATACACATACACACATGTGTACATGTACACATACACATATATGTATGCACACACATATAAATATACATGTGTATACAGAGACAGAGACAGAAAAAGATAGGAAGTATATTTCTATATCCAAGTATCATCTCCCTAATGGAACATAAATTTCTTGAGGGAAGGGATGATTTGTTTTTCTATTCATAGCAATAGTAACTACCACATAATAGTCACTTAGTAAATGATGGAGAATGAAATTTTAATAAAGATAAATGTAAATGTATACACTTCAGATAATATTTTAAAGATACTATATGAGTGAGAAGTGATTTGACAGCAATTGGTATGAACAAAGATCTAAGGATATTGGTATACAATATAAGCTCAAAATGGGTATGACCCAAACAGCCTAAAAGCTCGGAGTATTCTAGATGACATTAAGAAAATTAGTATCTACTTAGAAAACAAAGTGAAAAACTACTTGAAACAATTAACAGCTTTAGCAAAGTAGCGGATTATAAAATAAACCCCAGAAATTATCATTATTTCTATATATTACCAACAAAGTCCAACAACAATAGATAGCAAGAGAAATTCCATTTAAAATAACTGTAGATAATGTTTGTCTTCATTCTTCTTTTAAAATTTATTTTCATGTATATACACATGTATATTTTTAAGTTACAAAATTTTCTTCCTCCCTTCCTTCCCACCCTCCTCCCCTATTAGCATTGTACATACATATTTTGAATAAACATGTTTACATATTAGTCATTTTTGGTATGAGGAATTAGGATTAAGGGAAAGAGATACATAAGAGATAATTTTTTATAAGTTGTTCATTGAAGGATTGGTTTTTCTTTTTGTTTTGTTTTTCTTCCTTTTTTTCCTTCATTCTTAAGAAGACCATGACATTAAGGAGACATCAAGACCATAACAAGCACATAAATTGGATTTGAGTGAGGGGGTACTGTGCTAAATCACCACTAGCCTCACTTTCTCCTTGGTTCAATGCCCAGATATGGATCAAGATGACTGGAGATGGTACTGGATGGGAGGCAATCAGTGTTAAATGACTTGCTCTATGTCAAACAGCTAGTAAGTGGCAAGTGTCTGAGGCTGGAGTCAAACTCACATCCTCCTGACTCCAAGGCTTGTGCTCCATCCACCTAGCTCCCCTGTAGACAACATGAAATACTTGGAAATCTACCGCCAAAGACAAAGCTAGAAAATATATGAATATAATTACTAAATCCTTTTTTTTTTTTAGTTTTTGCAAGGCAATGGGGCTAAGTGGCTTGTCCAAGGCCACACAGTTAGGTAATTATTAAGTGTCTGAGGCCGTATTCGAACTCAGTTACTACTGACTCCAGGGCCAGTGCTCTATCCACTGTGCCACCTAGCTGCCCCCACTAAATACTTTTCACTTAAATAAAGTCAGGTATAAATAAAATATCAATTCTCATGGGTAGGTTGTGCTAATATAATAAAAGTGACAATTTTGTCTAAATTGAATTGCTTATTCAGTGCAATACCAATCAAACTACTAAAAATTATTTTTCAGAGCTAGGAAAAATAGTAACTAAATTTATCTGGAGGGACTAAGTGCCAAAATGGAAAAAAAAAAACTACAAAGGAAGATGGTCTAGCCTTACTAGATCTAAAATTATAATATAAAGTAGCAGTCATCAAAACTGCCTGTTACTGGCTAAGAAATAGAATAGTGGTTCAGTGGAATAGATTAGGTACAAAAGAAATAGTAGTGAATGACTATAGTAATCTCCTGTTTGATAAATCCAAAAATTTGAGCTTCTGGGATAAGAAGTCACTATTTGATAAAAACATTGAGGAAACTGAAAACAGTATGGCAGAAACTGGTATAGATCAATATCTCATGCCCCATACCAAGATAAGGTTAAAATTTATACAGGATTTAGACATAATGGGTCAATTAGAAGAAGAAATAATCTATCTGACAGATTTATGGAGAAGGGAGGAACTTATAACCAAAAAAGAAGTAGAGAATATTATAAATTCCAAAATGGTTGACTACATTTAATTGCAAAGTTTTTGTGCAAATAAAACCAATGCAACCAAGATAAGAAGGAACTCAGAGAGGCTGAGTTAGGCTTGCTGTGAGGAAAAACTTCCTAATACTTTCCAAGAGTGAAAAATTTGAATGGATTGGTTCAGGAGATAGATATTTTCCTTTTCACTGATTAGGTAAAATAGAGAAGGTTAGGATTAGAGAAGATAACTCCTATAGCTAATTTCTAATTTGAAATTCTGTGATTCCTAGAACATTTTTTTGTGGTTTCCAAACTACTTTATCTGCACTTCTTTTAAATTCTACTCCTCCAAACTCTGACTTCCAAGAAGAATGTTAAACTCTTTGAAAACAACAGGAACTTTGATATTTTTAACCCTGTCCTCAGTATCACTTAGTTACTTATTCATAGTAGGCAATTATTTGTTGCTCTATATACTCATTATTTTAATGTTTGGAGAAAGTGTTAATATTGAAATATTTCATTTTAAATCAAAGTCTAGCATTTCATTTACATATATGAAATTTACATGTACATATATCTCTAAAGAACTGTGAACAAAAATGACAGTCAGTTGAAATGCAAGTGAAGAAAAGTTAAGAAAATACCTACTTAACTGCTCATAATGTTTTAATCACCAGATCCACATGAACTACAGAAATGGCAAAGGTGATTATAAGATAATGTCCTTTGATGTTTATACATACTTGATATATCCTAAAAATCAGTGCAATTATAAGCTTTTAATAGTAGAAAACTGAACAGACTTTAGAATTACTATGTCTCTCTGTGTATATCTACATTTCTTTTTGAAAAAGAATTCATCTTTTTAAAAAAGTCCCTTCTTCCCTAACCCTTAACAATCCAGACAAATATACTATTAGGTCTAGTACTAGAAAGAATTACAAGAGGGTCTTAAGTAATAATCAAACAGTCTGATTCAGACTATAGAAAAAAATACCTAATTTTAATAGATTATGCAGGGAGGCCCTTTCAGAGATGTCCAAGTCTGATGTCTCATCGGGGTGTGGCAAAACTTGAAATTTTAGGAGATAGTGCCAACAAAATGCAAGCTCTGACAAGTATCACCAAGTTGGGGAGGATTCAAGTTTGTCTGTTGTCAGAGGAACAGCCTAAATCAATATGCAGAGAGAGTCTCATTACCAGGGGCTTGGCCAATCCAGTTCAGTTTAATTCAAGAAAATGACTACTTGCCATAGATACAGAGATGAAAAGGAAAAAACAATTCCTACCCTAAAGGAGCAAAGATCTATTGAGAAGGGAAGACACAACATTCTTAAAGAAAAGTAAATAGAAGAATATTTTAGGAGGGAGAAAATTATCACAAAAGTGAATCAGGACAAGCTTCTTTTAAGAGAGTACCAGAATTGGATCTTGAAGGAAACTAAGGCCACCAGGTGATTTTACTTTATTTCATTCATTTTTCCAGAGAAACCAGAAAAATACAAAAACACAAAATAGTCTTCGGTTCTTTATAGTCTGTTTCTAGATTGATGACTGGAGTGAATCTCAAAAGAAAACCAAGATCTAAGACTTTCACCATTCTTAGGTCTTTTTTTTTTTTTTAGGTTTTGAAAGGCAATGGGGTTAAGTGACTTGCCCAAGGCCATACAGCTAGGTAGTTATTAAGTGTCTGAGGCCAGATTTGAAATCAAGTACTCCTGACTCCAGGGTCAGTGCTCTATCCACTACACCACCTAGCTGCCCCTACTTTCATCATTCTTAGCAGATAGGTGATACAATGGATGGAATACTAGGCCTGGAATCAGGAAGGTATGAATTCACATCTAATCTCAAATACTTACTAACTCTGTGAATTTGGGCAAGTCACCTCTGTTTGCTTCAGTTTCTTCACCTGTAAAAATGCAGATAATACTAGTGCCTATCTCCAAGAATTATTGTGAGGGTTAATGAGATAATGATTGTAAAGTGTTTAGCTCACTATCTGATATTAGTAAGCACTAGATCAGCATTGGTAGCGGTAGTTTCCTCATTCTGGAGCTCCCTATGACAATGAAATAAAAAAAAGTTTCCCATTGCTGTCTCTTCACTCTTCATATGCAATCTTTGTCAAATGGGTTGACATTCCACTGAACAACCATATTTGGCATGTCCATATTTCCTTTTTATCCCTATAAACAAAGCCAGAAAAAGAGAAGAATGACAAATAGTCAGATGACTGGAAAGGACCTTAACAACTCATTAAATCAATCACCTCAATTTATAAAGATTTGCTCAAGATTATTCAGAAAGTAGTTGAACAAGAACCTGCACCCATGCCTCTAAAAACAAGAATGCTATATTTGGAGTCAAAGAAATTGGGTTCAAATTCTGACTTGAACACTTAGCATAGTATGAGCTCCCAGGAAAATCACTTAAACTCTTATGGTTTCAGTTTTTTAAATCTGATATGAAAGAGTTAGACCAGAGGTCCTCTAAGGTTGTTTCTCATTCTAAATCTAATGAGAAATCAGCTGTGTTTACAACTACATTTCACTATCTCTTTCCATCACACAGCTTTGTTTTTTCTCTTTCAGAAAGTCAAATAAAGGGCTTGGCAGAATTGCTTTCACTAACTGCTCAAGAGCAACCAAAAAACTTTAATTAATGAGCCTGTCATTTCATCTTGTAGTTCTCAAATCATCATAAATATACCTACAGTGTTATAACATTTTTTTCAAAAAATGAAGAAATAGAGGGGATTCTATGAAGAAATCTCTCAAGAACCTCCAAACTAGGTCATCTTTGAAAAACATTTAATGATTTTGATGGAAAAATGGGCACAGAGAACAATGGCAGAAGCTCTATTGGGAAATATAATTTGAAATTAGGGGAACAAAGGTCAAGGATTTCCTATCTATTCAGAAGTTTCACATCTGTAAATCTTGAATATTTTCTTTAAAAGGTGCTACCTGTGGTGAGTACCTCAAAACATCAGAAAAAGTGAAAAAGGTCTGTCTGGACAGGAAACAAGAATTTCTAGCCCAAGTAGCTAGAAATATAGCAGTCATTTCAGCTGTTTGGGATACTTAGATAAAGAACTATTGGAAAAAAAGACATGCGAAATCCAAATTAGAAAAGAAAACAATAAAAGACAGTTATAGAATCTTTAATTGAAGTATTTAATTAAATAAGCAATTGACTTTGAAGCATGGGACATGGACAAAAACAAAGACTTTGTACTTCTCTCTTGCAGAATTCTTTGATCAATATAAAGCATATACTGCACCTTCTTTGGCTGAACCTCTATTGGTTGTCATAACATATCTATATATCTTCTCATCTTAGGTTTTTTGTACAGATCCTTCCATAAGCCCCCAGTTGATCATCTTTCCAATGTGCTGAAAGTCTTCCTCCATATGTATTTTAAATAATGTAGATACTAGGGAAGTACTAAGACCTTTGCTCTTACTATGTAACTCCATCCTTTTCTTAGTATAATTTTCTTGTATGATATATTTAATGCCATATTTTTACACACAAGTCATCACTGGTAATATGATACTGTTTATATATGCCTACATGGCCTTTTGAGTTGCTTTCTATGTTGGATCTTTGGAGATTATGATGTTCCAAGATGTATTGCCATATAGCATTACTTGAAGAAATGATAATAAATATTTTTGGGAGTGATATATGTCTGAATAACATGAGGTAATTGTGAATGCTATACAGTTTGAAAAATTTTTTTCAATTACATACAAAGATAGTTTTCAACATTCATCTTTTTGCAAGCTTTGATTTCCATGTTTTTTTTTACCACTCTCCCTTCCCTCCACCCTCCCCATGGCAACAAGCAATCTGATTGGTTATACATGTACATTAACATTTAACATATTTCCATATTTTTCAAGTTGTGAAAGAAGAATTAGAACTAAAGAAAAAAATAGGAGAAAGAATGAAAAAATATAAAAGAAGTTTTAAAAAATGAGCATAGTAAACTTTGCTTTGTATTCAGACTCCATAGTTTTTTCTCTGGATGCAGATGGAATTTTCCTTCACAAGTCTTTTAGGATTGTCCTTGATCACAGAATTGTTGAGAGTAGTTGTATCTATCATAGTTTATTATGTCACAATCTTGCTATTAATATATAAAATGCTCTCCTGGTTCTGCTCACTTCACTTAGCATCAGTTCATATAACTCTTTCCAGGTTTTTCTACAGTCTGACTACTCATGATTTCATATAAAACAATAGTACTCCATCACATTCATATACCATAATGAGTTCAGATTCCCCAATTGATAGGCATCCCCTCGATTTCCAATTCCCTGCCACTACAAAAAGAACTGCTATAAATATTTTTGTACATATGAGTCTTTTCCACCCTTTTATGATATCTTTGGAATATAGATCTAGTAGTGGTATTACAGGATAAAAGTGTATTGTATAGTTTTATTGTCCTTTGGGCATAATTCCAAAAATACTCTCCAGAATGGTTGCATCAGTTTACAAATTCACTAACAATGCATTAGTGTCTCACTTTTCACACATCCTCTCCAACATTGATCATTTTCTGCATTTTTTGTTATTTTAGTCAATCTGATAGGTGTGAGATGATATCTGAGTTGTTTTAATTTGCATTTCTCTAACCAATAATGATTTGAAGCATTTTTATATATGACTATAGCTAGCTTTAATTTCTTCATTTGAAAACTGCCTGTTCATGTTCTTTAATCATTTATCAACTGATCAATGGAGAATGATCTTATAAATTTGGCCCAGTTCTCTAATTTAAAAATGAGTCTTTTAGGGGGCAGCTAGGTGGCACAGTGGATAGAGCATTGGCCCTGGAGTCAGGAGGACCTGAGTTCAAATCCGGTCTCAGACACTTAGTAATCACCTAGCTGTATGACCTTGGGCAAGCCACTTAACCCCACTGCTTTAAATTAAAAAAATGAGTACTTTATCAGAAACACTAGTTGTGAAAATTGTTTCCCAGCTTTCACCATTCCTTCTAATCTTGGTTGCATTGGTTTTATTTGCCCAAAACCTTTTTAAGTTTAATGTAGTCAAAATCATCCATTTTGTAATTTATAATGTTCTTTATCTCTTATTTGGTCATAAACTTCACTTCTCCCCCAAAATCTGACAGATAGACTATTCCTTGTTCTTCTAATTGACTTACAGTATTACCCTTTATGCATAAATCCTGTACTGTACTTATTTCTATCTTATTTTTGTATAAGGTACATATATATATTATATATATATATATATAATATATATATGTATTATATATATATATATGAGATGTAGTTTCGGCCATAATATTTTCTAGTTTTCCCAAGTGCTGCACAATTGTACAATCATAGTGCAACTTTCTTTCCTCTTTCTATTTAAATCTAGGCTCCAGTCACTGTGCATTTGTAGTGAGTGAGTGTCTAAGATATATTTATTACTTGAATAATGTAGTACTGTACCAATCCATATGAATAATAGAGATTAGACAATAAGCATTTCTTATCCATTTGATTTTTCCTTTTTTTTCCCCCAAAGGAAGAAGTCTGGAATAGCTTAGAAATGGTTTGAACTTGGAGGCATTTGATCTCTTTTCTAGGTGGGTGGATGTGGCAGATAAGAGCAATACCAGAGTTAAAGGTCATTTGCAAACTATTTTATAGAGGAGGATGACAGAAGTTTTTGAACTGTATCATCAAACAATATGGGGAAAAGTAGCTATAGACGAAAAGAAATATAGTCATCTATTCAGGGGGTATTTGTAGATAAAACTGGAAAGAAGGCAACAAGCATATATGAAATGTTTCAAGAGTGATTTATTCTCATAACAATTAAATACTAGTACTTTTACTTTCTGCCTGTGGAATGTTGGCAATTCATTTAATCTCTTTTTTTTTTAGGTTTTTTTTTGCAAGGCAAATGGGGTTAAGCGGCTTGCCCAAGGCCACACAGCTAGGTAGTTATTAAGTGTCTGAGAGCTGGTTTGAACCCAGGTACTCCTGACTCCAGGGCCCGTGCTTTATCCACTGTGGCACCTAGCCTAGTTCAGATTCCCCAATAGTCGCCCCTCATTTAATCTCTCTTGATCCTAGTTTCTTCCTCTGTAAATCAAGGAATTGGATTAGATGATTTGTGAGGTTCCAATCAGTTTAAACCTATTATAATTATCATTAATATCATTATTTTTTACAGTTTTCCCTTCTTTGACCATTTATTGTTTAGGAAATAACTTCTTTTTATAAATTTGGCTCATTCTCTATATATTTGAGAAATGAGACCTTTATCAGAGATGTTTTTTGCAAAATAACCCCCCCCCCAATTTTTTCTACTTTCTTTCTTAATTTGATTATATTGGTCTTGTTTGTGAAAAGTTTTTAAAATTTTATGTAATCAAAATGATCTGTTTTACATTTTGTAATGCTCTCTGTGGTTTGTTTTGGTCCTAAATTATTCTCTTATCTATAGAGCTGACAAATAAACTAGTTCATGATCTCCTAATTTGTTTTGAACTGTATCCCTTTATGTGTTAATCCTGTATCCATTTTGATCTTATCTTGGTATTCTGTGTAAGATGTTGGTCTATACCTATTTTCTGCCATACTGTTTTCCAGTTTTCCTAGTAGTTTTTGACAAATGATGTTTTTGTTTCCAAAATTTGGTTCTTTGGGTTTATCATATAACAGATTACTATGGTCACTTACCATAATGTAATTTGTAGCTATTCTATTCCACTAATCTATCACTCTGTTTCTTAGTCAGTACCAGATTGTTTTGATAATTACCTCTTTGTAAAATACTTGAGATCTGGAATGGCTAGATCTTCTTCTTTCACATTTCCCCCCCATTAATTCCCTTGATATTCTTGACCTCTTGGTTTCCTGATAAATTTTGTTATTTTTTCCTATCTCTATAACATAATTTTTTGGTACTTTGATTGGGATGGCACTGAGCAAATAGATTGTCAGGTAGAATTGCCATTTTTATTATATTGGTTTGGCTTATCAATGAGCAATTAATATTTTTCCTATTGTTTAGATATGACTTTATTTGTGTTAAAAGTATTTTGTAATTGTGTTCATAAAGTTCCTGGGTTTGTCTTGGCAGATTGACTCCTGAGTATTTCACTTTGTCTAGAGTCATTTTATTTTATTTTATTTTTATTTATTTATGTATTTATTTTGCAAGGCAAATGGGGTTAAGCGGCTTGCCCAAGGCCATACAGCTAGGTAATTATTAAATGTCTGAGACCGGATTTGAACCCATGTACTCCTGACTCCAAGGCTGGTGCTTTATCCACTGCGCCACCTAGCCACCCCCATAGAGTTATTTTAAATGGAATTTTTCTTTTTAGCTTTTGCTACTTGACTTTGTTGGCAACATAAAGAAATGCTAATGATTTATTGGGCTTATTTTGAATCCTCCAATTTTGCTAAAATTGCTAATTATTTATTTATTTTTTGCAAGGCAATGGGATTAAGTGACTTGCCCAAGGTCACAAAGCTAGGAAATTATTAAGTATCTGAGATTGGATTTGAACTCAGACCCTCCTGACTCCAGCACAGGTGTTCTATCCACTGTGCCCCCTAGCTGCCCCCTAAAGTTGTTAATTATTTCAAGTGGGTTTTTTGACTGATTCTTTAGTATTCTCTAAGCACACCATCACATCATTTACATTGTTTTCTCCCTCATTTCTAATTCCTTCATTTGTTTTTTCTTTTTTTATTGCTATAGCTAAAATTCCTAGTTATAATACTGAATAATAGTCATGACTATAGGCATCCTTATTTCACCCTGATCAAGTTAATTTTTCTCATGAGCTGTGTTGGAGCTGTTCCAAATCTCAATTGACATAGACTGGTTTGATATTGAAACATGAGATTCTGAACTGGCAAGCTATTTTATCCGCAACCTCAAAGGGCACATCTGATTTTCTTCAAGCAATCACAAAATATTTCCTGCTTGGTGTTCTAACTTATTCCTTACTGGGACAAGTAGGTTAACTTAAGTGAACAAATTTTCAAGAGTCACAAAGACATTGATAATCAATGAACAGAAATCAGATGGGAACTTGTGAATAATAGTATATTGCAAATTCTACAGCCCCTTAAATAGCCATAATTCATGAGGAAAGAAGTAGTCAATAATCCTTTAGGGACCCAAATGGATGCTGAAAAGGGGGAATGATACTCTATGAAATCTACTGTGGATATAGATTTCCCATGCTCAAATAATGATTGTCAAGATACTCCAAGGAAAGGTTCTAAAAAAAAAAAAAGGATAAAATTTTAAATGGAGTTGCTGCTATTGCTTAAAAAATATAATACCACACATTGGAGTGCTAGAACTACAGATATGTAAAGGGGCAACCATCATGTTGCTTGTCCTCTAAGTGATAGAACAAGATAGCAACTCTAGAGAATGCTGAGAGGTAATCATTTTCCTTTGGTGAGACCATTTTGTTTCTCTTCTGGTTTGAGCCAAAGTATTATTTCTTGATTCCATTTGTTAATATTCTGGTTTTTTAGTCTATTCTACTTTATTTAGCTTCCCCAACTTCTGTTTTGTTTAGATAAATGTGTTTACTTGCTATTAGATATTTGTGAAGCTCTTTTGTGTTAGTATTTTGTGTAAAAGGAGATAATTGAGCAGGTGCAAGTTGAAGGTATTCTCTCTTCTAAAGACCAATTAAGGAAGCAACTTTCATCCTGAATCTCTTACAATTATATCATTGGACTAGACATTTTTTGAGGAATGGCAGAAAAGTCTAGGCCTTTGAGAGTGGAATACAGATAATTTAACCATGGTGATCCTGGACTATCTCCTCTCTTTCTTCATCTAGGCTGGTGGTGGAACAAGCATGGCCCTGAATCTACTCTTTGCAGAAACAGGTCACACTTAGATCCCTTTTACTCATGTCATATTACATCCATGTATTTAGATAGTTACAAATATGTATTTAAGGCAGATAGGTGGCATAGTGGATAGATTGAGTCAGGAAGACTCCTCTTCCTGAGTTTAAATCTAGTTTTTAGATATTTATTAGCTGTGTGTGTCTGGGCAAGTCACTTCACCCTGTCTGTCTTAGTTTCCTCATCTATAAAATGAACTGGAGAAACAAATAACAAACCACTATTTATCTTTGCCCTGAAAACCCCTAGTAGGGTTGCAAAGCATCAGACATGACTGAAAAATGACTAAATAAACAATATATATACATATATATTTTGTATGTATGTATCCATATATATCCATACCCATGTTTATATAAGTGTGTATTTGTACCTCTCTCTCTCTCTCTCTCTCTCTCTCTCTCTCTCTCTCTCTCTCTCTCTCTCTCTCCATATATATGAGAGCCAGAATGGGATGGCATGGTGAATAGTGATCTGGTCTCAAAGTCAGATATGTGTCTCACATGTGTTAGACATGTGATCCTGGGCAAGTCTATTTAAACTTTCAGAGCTCCAGGTCAGAGGGGTCAAATATTCAGCTTGTGACTAAATATAACCCACAACATTACTGCTATTGGCAGAACCAGTAGGAAGTGTTTAATAAAATTTAAAAAACACGATGAAATATGGGTAATGTTATTTTCCATGTCAATATATGGCCTGTAAGGATCTTTTCATAAGATTTAGTGATGCAGTTTCTATTTCAATCTGATACCACTGCTCTAAGCAACTCTGTAAATCTCTCTTTTATAGAAAAGGTACTCCACTAACTAAATTAGTGGAGAGTTCCTTATGCCAATGAATCATAGAACCAGTCCAATGGGTATGGATGGGTATCTGTGTAATCAGTGACTTTGAATGACATACTGCATGCAACTCATTAGGTAACAGTGGAGTGAGAAATGGAACAGATGTGCCCAAATTAGTGCCCCATACACTATTGACAGCACCTTACTATTTATGCACTCCACCTCACTTTACACCCACTCTGTTGCTCTTCTCAATACCTAAAATATGACACCAAAAATTTTCCTTATTCCAGATTATATTTTTCTCTCCCTTCTCCGAAGGTGAAGACATACATTTGTGTCACTCCTTTCAATACTCATTTATGTATTGTTCTGTATTCTTAACTAACTATTGTACCATTGCACAGTGGGTGTCACCAGCTAGAGTCAAGGTCAAATGCTATTTTTCTTTTGTGTGCCCTAAAGTGCCTAGTGACACTGTGATCTATTGGATAGTTTGTTCATTAAATTGAAAACTAGTTCTCTTCATCTGTCTCTGTTTGCCTTGTTAGTTCTTTTTCTCCATCTCACTAACTCTCTGTTTCACTCTCCAACTCCAGTTTTAGACCTGTGAGGCTCCCAGGGCACATTAACTTAACATTTATTATCACTATGACAACAGTAAGTGTAGATAAGGCTGTTGCAGTTTTTTTCCCAGCATAATATATTTTAAAAATCTAGTGCAATTTGTTAACTACTAAGTCTGAAAATCATTTGGAATGTAGAAAACATCATTTTCCAGACTCCACTAAATAATTTCTTTAACACCTCAAAAGGGTTTTACATTTGTTTTTGTTTGGAGCAACAGTGACCTCCAGTGTTCTGATGAGATCTCTTATTTAGTTTTTTTTCTCTTTGCTAAAGCCCTGATCCCTAATAGTTTCCCTATTTTGCTGAATTTCTCACCTAGTTCATGGAAATAAATTTCTTTCAATGTTAAAACCTAAATTTTGTAAAAATTTCAAAAGGTTAACTTCTGAGTCTTCAATTCAACATTTCAGAAAGGATCCTTTTGTTAATATTTTATTATAGAGGTGCTTTTTTCTTTGTGGGTCCCACAATGAAGTGGTTACTCGAAATATATTTATACCTATTGTCCATGGTAAAGTTCTCTTCTGATGCCTTATGGTATTATGTAATTGAACCTTGGTTCTCAAAAGCTTTGTCAGTACAGTGTAAACTTTGGTAGATCTTTCAAAACTAGTAAAACATCAAATGTGGACTGGTTGACAAACTATATATCTTGTCTGAAGACTTTTTTTTACTATATTTTTATGCATCTCTCTCTCTCTCTCTCTCTCTCTCTCTCTCTCTCTCTCTCTCTGTATGCACACACTGATTTGATGGAATATACTTGAAGCATTTGTATGAATACTAGAAGTACCTCATAGGTAGTGTATGTGCTGGTCAAGGTTTAACAACCATATTAGAAATAAGGATAACAACAACAATCCTAACATTCTTTTTAGTTTAATCTGCATTATTAAGTTCCCCCTATTACTTTCATTCTAGACAACGAACAAAGAGAAATCAGATCCTGATTTGCAGCATTTAGGGTTGTTTCCAGGTGAGAATTCTCACACAGAAAATTTAAAAAGTTAGCTTATCTGATTGGTTTCTACTCACCCAAAGGACCCTACTGCCTATCTTGCATACTTTTGTTGTGGAGAAAGGACTTTATAAAAGGAAAATTACTACTGAAACAAAAATTACTATTAAATTACAATAATATTTTTGTAATTGATAATGATTCAACAAACATTGACACTCGCTTTATGTCAGGCATTAAACTGTGTGCTCCCAATATAAAGGTAACCCTCCTTCTAACCTCCAACTTTTTTAACTCAAGGAGCATTCATTATACTGGTAGCTTCAGTCAGGTCTTTTTGCAAGTTCTTCTAGGAAGTCTTGTCTCTGTAGAAAAGGCAGGTAAAAAGCCTCTGTTTATGTGTCTGTCAACACCATTCTTTGTTTCTTTTCTCTTCCCCCCTTTCTCTCTTTATGGTAATTTCACTTAGTTTCATGTTTGAGAAGACCCCCATGGACCCAGAATAGGAATCGAATATTTGTACATCATATGTATAGAATGATTGTTAATGATTTTGTTTTTATTAGAATATCTTCATTTATGAGTGAATAGTTGCCATGATAGGGATCAGTACATCAATTTATACTAAATTTCATTACTATTTATTACTGTTTTGAAATTTCCCTTATAGTATAATCCACATGCATACATTAAGAATCTCTCCCTAAAGCTCAGTTACCTCCATCCCTCTCCCTCTCTCCCTCTCCTTTCATCCTTCCTTCCCTCCCTTCCTCTCTTTCTCCTCCCCCTCTTGCCCTTTCTCTTTCTCTTTTTGTTCAGTATTTTTTAGGTGTTCAAGGCCTAAAATATCTCAGGATACTTGGTGCCCAACAAATTTAGGGTTCAATAATCTCAGCTAGTAGAGTGCCAGGCCTGGAGTTCAAATCTGGTCTCAGATACTTACTAGCTGTGTGACTATAGGCAAGTCATTTAACCCTGCTGGCCTCAATTTCTTGAGGGAAAATGAGCTGGAGAAGGAAATGGTAAATCCTTCCAGTATCTCTGCCAAGAAAACCCCAAATGGGATAATGAAGAGTGGACATAACTGAAAATCTCATTAATACTCTATCTTAGTTCACATCAGTCCCAGTTACCTTCCATAAATCCTTCTCTGACTAGTCCAATCCTTACAGATCTCTTTTACTAATGTATCACACTCATTATATTCAGTACCATACATATTAGCACTTAATTGTGGACCCTGTTGCACTGTTCTCTAATTGTTTCATTTCTTATCTCCCCAGTTAGATTGAAAGTTTATCCAGTTCTATTCCATTCCATTCAATAAATTCTTGTCAAGCACCTACTGGGTTCGAGGCATTTTTATTAGGTTTTTACAAAAAGTGTAAACCATGGTTCTTTCTGTCATGGAGTTTACAGGGTTATTAAAAAAAATACATTTATTGTAAATTCATAGTGCCTTTCACACCATCCACTATATACTTGGTAGGTGCTCAGTAACTATATTTGTCTAATTAAGTGGAACACAAGACAAAGTTATGTACAAGGTTTTTGAGCTCTTTTTAAGATAATTTTCTGATATGTTTGTTTAAGAATTTTCCATTAGTAGTAATGAGTAATTCATATATTTTTGTGACCAATGTATGTATGTACCTGCTGAGTAATGCTTATCACCTGCCACTCCACTATGGTATCTGAACCCTGGAAGGTACATTAACATTTGTTAATTATCCTGCAAAGTAGTTAGATCTATCATTTACCCTGACCTCTCCCTGTTTTATAGCCTGAAGACATTGTGTAGAAATCCTTGGAAGCTCTGCTCACATATATTTAACTCTTTGAAGCCCTGTAATCAGAAACTCCACTCAGTGGATTGCCTTGACCCTTGAAGAGAAAGAACAGAATGAGTTAGACATCTTGACTTTTCTCCCTTTTCTGTGGTTGTCTATGCAACATCTTAGTGATTTTAATTTGACAGGATCAAAATGAGAATAAAAAGGAAATGAATGAATCTATGATGGTGGAATTTCAGACCGGAGGGTCTTTGTGATTTTCCCTTATGGTATACCAACTATGATAGATAAACTGTATCCTCCAATTATGTATAAAGTTAGTCTATAATTAGCCTGCAGACATTTCAATAAACATTTATTAAAGTGTCTATATACTATATTCAAAACATGGTATTAAGTGCTAGGGATACAAAGTAAAAAATGAAACATCCCTTGCTTAAAGAATCTCACACTCTATGGGAGAATATACTATTTGAATAGGTAAATTAGGACCAGGTAATCTAAAGAGAAAGAAAGAAATCAAAGAACTGAGGGTATCGTTTCCATATACAGAGTATCTGAATCTTAAGCAGAACAAAGATTTTGCAAATAGGGCAAAAATGTATATTTCAGGCAGGGATTAATTTATACTGAGACAGGTCATGGAATGTCAATATTATCTTAATGGAAGATTTCAATCTATGACAAATATTATTGTTTTTCAGTCATTTCATTTGTATCTGACACTCATGACCCTTTGTGAATTTTTCTTGGTAAAGATAATGAAGGGGTTTGCTATTTCATTTTCCAGCTCATTCTACAGATGAAGAAACTGAGGCAAACAGGGTTCAATAACTTGCCCAGGGTCACATAGCTAGTGTCATAGACTGGACTTGAACTCAGGTTCTCCTAACTCCAGTGTGGGCACTCTATCCACTGAACCACATGACTGCCCCACTGATTATAGTAGGTACTTAATAAATGTTTATTGGTTGATATATTGACAGATAGTATTTGTATGACTCTAGGCAAATCACTTAACCTCTCTGCTCAATGAAGATGGATTAGAAAGAGGATGAAGCTATTAGAATTGTTCATGGGAGAGTAATAAAGATCTGATCTAGGGTGGTAGCTATGTAGCTGGAGAGGAGACATATATGAGGTACATTTTAGTGGAAGAATTAAAACTTTATATCTTATTAGATTTAGAGAGGGAAAGCAAGTGAAACATGAGTTTGAGTTTATAAACATGGATTCTTGAAGAGTGATGCCTTTAATAGAAATAGTTAAGTTTTAAGGAAGGTTAAGTTCATTGGGGGGGGAAGTGAGTTCTAGTTTCAAAATATTGAATTAATAATGTGATATCTATCTGGAAACATCTAGTAGGCAGTCGAGTGGTAGGAATGGAGTATAGGAGAAAGTTTAGAGAAGGATACTGTATTTAGATATGGATAGAGAAGACAATCAAACTTGTGGAAACAATTAAGGTTATTGAATGAGAAAGTTTACACAGGAAAGAAAAGAAGGTTTAGGATACAAGCCTTAGAAGAAAACAACACTAAGATAGTGGGAGATGAATGGTATAAAGGAAAAGAGAATCAGGAGAGATCACTGCCACAGAAACAAGAGAGAAGAGTATATATAGGAGAGACAAAAGCTGTAGAGATGTCAGGAAGACTGAGAAAAAGGTCATTAAACTGAGCAGTTAGATCTTTGATATCCTTGAAGAGAACAGTTTTATTGGAGTTGGAAGCCAGATTGCAAAGACTTGAGAAGTGAGTAGGTTGAATTGGGAGACAGCAAATGCAGATTATTTATTCTAGGGGTTTAGATTTAGGAAAATAATTCGAGGGAATGGCATGGTCAAGAATTTAAAGTATGAGCAGAAGTTTGCAGGCAAAGTAAACTCTCAGAGGAGAAGGGAAGGCATGGGATTGAGGGCACAAGTAGAAGGTTAGGCCAAGCCAAAAACAAAGGCTACCTCAGAAACTGAGATTAAGAAGGAAGGGTTGATAAAGATCCAGGAGGATGTAAAGATGTGTGTAATAAGGAAGAAATGAGATCATGATGGATGGCCTTAATTTTCTCAGTAAAATAGGAGTTGAGGACAGCTACTAAGAGAAAGGTGGTAAAGAGTTAATATTAAAGACTTTCCTGTTGTAGGCAAAGAAGAGTGAGAATTGTATTGTAGAAAAGTGTTAAATTTGGATCAGAGGATCTGAGTTTGAATCTTAGCTGTGTCATTTACTACCTGTTTATCTTTGCTTAAAAACTGTGGGTCTCACTTAACTCATTTGAAAAATAAGGTGTTTGGATTAAATTAGCCTGAAAACCAAAGATCCTGTGATGCTGAGCCAATTGAATAATAAGAAGACTTAGTGAGGCTGGATGAAATGAGATAACATGAATTTTGAGGGGACCAAGTCAATACAGATGCATAGTTTTCTATAGTATCATGAACCAGTTGAAGAGTAGGAATAAAGATGGGGGATATTGAGGAGCATTTCAGGATTAAGGATTGATATGACATTCTTACCAGTTTTAAAGGGAAGAATCACTTTTTCTTTATGAATGAAGTCATCAAGAATTTTTTTCTAAATTACCTAAGTCCTTAAGAGCAACAAAGTTTGTGTCTTTGCTATGGTAAAATAGTGGTTAATTTGGCAATTATGGTAGATTTGAAAAATTGCTTCAGAGATAACACCAAAAACCGGGTTGTGTTCTAAAATACTTCAATGCTTAATAACTGAACAAATGGGAGTAGCCAGGTGGTACAGTGGTTAGAACATCAACCCTGGAGTCAAGAGGATTTGAGTTCAATTTCTGCCTCATACATTTAATAATTACCTAGCTGTGTGACCTTGGGCAAATTACTTAACCCCATTACCTTGTAAAAACAAAAACAAAACTGAACAAAGGCTACTGAGATAAAAGATTGTTTCTTTATGAGGAAAAAGGATCATTTTTATATTGCTATTTAGGGATGACTTCATGCTAAAAATTATGCCTTTATGTCTTAAAGTTACACTGATTATTTTTTTAATGGCTTCACTTCAGTTCTAAAGTGATTTTTTTTTTGAAGCAAAAATAGGAAGAATAATTCTGAGCACAACAAAGCTTGGAGCAGAATTTAAAATCTGTTTGCTTTTCTACAACATTAAAAGATTAGTTTTTTTTTTCCTTACCCCCTTGAGACTTTAAAGCTAAAAGATAGCCCTTTCAAGTACAATGATGTGGATTGTAAATGAAAAGTGACTGCTGATGGTGGAGGCTGGCAGATTTTTCTCTTAGGAGAGCAGAAGTCAAATTTTGAAGTTTTTTTTAAAATTAATTTAACTCTTACAGAGAATAAAAAGTGAAGAAAATTCAAGTGAAAAGTTGGGTAAAAATGTATCAATTGCTTTAAAATTGTCAAAATAAAATAAAATAAGGGGTAGAAACAGTGATTAGATCTGTCCTTTGATTCCTATTATCAGTTCTTTGATATTGGAATGTCTGATTAAGTTTTATATACTTCTCCCGCTTTGATTTTTAGGGTCAATCGAACTAACTTTAAGTAAACTAATAGGATTTGAGTGAGTACACTCTATTTCCATAAAGGAACAGAGATAGCCAAATACTGTTTGTTGGTTTATCAACACCACCCCCTTGTGGTAACGTCCTGAATTTCACCATTTTATATACTATGATATACTTGAGATTCTATTTTTTTTATAAATCTCTGTTGGAAATCTATACATTTCTTTGTTCTTCACAACTTCATTAAGCTCACAGTCTCCATAAACTCCTAAGATCATGCTAAGGTCATAGCAGCTCACAGTAGCTACATTGGGTTATTCTGTAACGATGAACAGAGAAAATTCATTTATGACTACCATATCACTCTCTTATATAGTACAGCTTTTTCATTCCCTAAATCCCAATCTCACTAAACCTTTATTTGACTTTTTGTCATATGAAAATTATTTCTAATTTGAATAAAATTTTGCTAATTGTCATTATACAATGTGTCCATTTTTTTTTAGGTTTTTGCAAGGCAAAGGTGGGGGGGGGGGTTAAGTGGCTTGCCCAAAGCCACACAGCTAGGTAATTATTAAGTGTCTGAGACCGGATTTGAACTCAGGTACTCCTGACTCCAGGGCCGGTGCTCTATCCACTGTGCCACCTAGCCTCCCTCAATATGTCCATTTTAATGATTTTAAAATTCTAGTCTCTTCAGACAAAATTTTCTAGTATGTAGAACTTATTTTTATCCTTGATAGCATTCCATAAACTTTTATTAAATGATAATTATGTGTAGTGTGATTTGCTAAATAATATAAAATATGCAAAAATAAGTAAGATACAGTATTCCTTCTCTAAAGTAACTCCTATTTGAGGCAGAGATGGATAACCACAATATAAAGTAGAATATGATCACATTCAATGAGTATTTTTAAAGCACATGCTGTGTGCAAATATTGAGATTGAATCATTGAGTCAAATGACACTGGGAAAGGTATGGAATTAATAAATCAAAATGCATTTATTAAATTAAAATGCCTTCTTTGAACTATACATATTGTGTGAGGTGCTGCAAATATAAGGTCAAAAAATGGAAGTCTTTATTTTTCAAGGAGTTTACATTCTATTAAGTATTTGAATAGAGGCAAGTTGAGGAGAGATGTAAAAAAACTTTGTCAACATTAGAGTTATCACAAAGAATACTGGATTACTTTGGCAAGTAGGGAACAACATTCCTTGAAATAGTTGCTATTATTGTCCTCATTTTGTAGTTTAGGACCCTGAGGTTAACACAACAAAATATAGCTAGTAAGTGTCCCAGACTGAATTTGAACTCAAATCTTTTTGGCCTTCAGATCCAGTGCTCTATTCACTGTGCAGATTTAAGCCATTATACAGTTGAAGAATTAAATCCGGGTGAAGGAATATAGTTTATACCTTGCAAAACATGGCCTATAAAGGATACTTAGTTCTTAGAATGGGATGTCAGGAACAAACCAGTAAATGGAATGACAGGATGGTTGATGACCTTTTCAGAAGATAGCCTCTATTTTCTCTTCTGCCTGAGCCAAAATAAAAATATTATCCATGCCATTCTAGTGAAATCTCTCCAGGGAGAGGCAAAGAAGTGAGCACAGATGGTTTCTTAATGATTTAAGAGGTAAGACCCTAAAAGAAAATTGGAGGAGTATGAATAGGCTAATAACTGCTAATTTTTTTAAAAGGCCAAATCCTCTCATTTTAAATGTACTTTAAATATTGCAAGAAAGGATATTTCTAATATATTAAAAGAATTTTCTCTCAGACACACAAACACACACACACACTCTGTGTATGTGTGTGTGTGTGTGTGTGTGTGTGTGTGTGGTGTATGTATGTCCCTGTAGCACTAATAAAAAGGCCCAATTGCCAAGAGCATTCTGCTGAAGCAAGGTAGAATCAACTCTATCTCAATCTTGGCACAGACCACATATTTGACTATCTCAGGTATGAGTCATTGCAATTTTCTCATCAGAAGGCTAATTTTAGGAGCAAAATGTCAGGGAGATATGAAAATAAGAGCCCTTCTTTCCTGGGGTTGGAGTTTTTTCAAGTTGGGTTATGTTTGCTGCTCACTGTCAAAGCAAGGCTCCCCACAGATCACTTTGTGAGGGATTTTTTTTAGTTTGTTTTTGTTTTTTGTTATGATCCTCTGAGATATAAAGGAAAGTGCAAGAAGAATGTTTTGGTTGCTCTGTTCCTTAACCTTAGTATGTAACTAAAATGCTTCTATCTGCTTAGGGTGGTTGATGACCTTCTCGGAAAGCTGATATAACAAAAGTATTCCATTTTTGGTTGGTTGTTTGACTTTTGTTTTCAATTTACTTTGCATCACCAGTCATGACAGGTGATCAATAAGGAGCAGCTGTGACTCTCCCAAGGGACTGCTGTTGGCCTGAAAGGATACCCTTGGTCAGTGGAACCTGTCCCAGGAGGGAGATGATATGCTTTTATTCCCTGCTCCACTATTCCAAATAGAAAAAGAGCAGATGAGGTCAGCTCCCCACAAGACTGCTATCAACTATCCCAAATAGCCAGTGATTATTTCCTTTGTTTAATGTCTCCAGTGACAGGGGGAGCTGCGACATCCCTTGAGTACATATTTAATACTCAAGGATACTTTATGATTAAAAAAAATTATGTAAGTCTAACAATTCCCTCCTGATATTCTTGATGGGGAAGGTACAAGTGGTAGAGTGGAGAGAGAGTGCCAGGCCTGGATCAGGAAGAGTTATAACTTCTTCAGTTTAAATCTGGCCTCAGATAGTTACTAGTTGTACAATCCTGATAAATCACTCTATTTGCCTCAGTTTCCTCTTTTGCAAAATGAACTGGTGAAGGAAGTTACAAACTACTCCAGTATCTTTGCCAATACAAGCCCAAGAGTCAGATGTGCCTAAAAAAAACTAAACAACAACAAAATGTTCTTGAAGGCAATTTCTATTTACTGTTCTCAGAATAAGGATAGATGCTTACTGTCCTTCCATATACCTGAAAATTTTGTCTTGGTCTTATTTCCTATCTTTGAATCATCCAACAAATATTAATTATCTGCTTTGCTAGCTGTTGGTAAGAAACAAATTTGAGATAAATCTTAGTACATATACTCAAGGAAGTTGGAGTCTAGTATGAAGAAAAGAAACAGAGATGATTCTAACATAAAATATGGTCCAAGTGTATCATAGAGGTGCAAAACAAACGGCTTTGTGAGGTATAAGGAGGAATTAGAAAGAACAAGGAAAGGCCTCATGGGAGAAATGGCTATTGACTTGGGTTTAAAAGAGCAGATAGCAGCTAACAGGTTGAAAAGAAGGGGAGTATTAGGTATAGGAAAGGACTTGAATAATGCCCTGGTGAGTAGAAAGGATGTTATTTTTGAGGTTAGGTGAGTTTGATTGGAACATGCAGTGATCAAAGGGAAATAATCTGAAATAAAGTGGAAAAAGAAAGAATAGAGTCAGAATATAGAAGTCCTTGAATGCCAGGTAGAAGAGTTCACACTTTATTTAGGAGGCAATAGAATCGCTTAAGGGTTTTGAGTAGAGCAATGACATGGCCAGATCTATGTACCATTTTGGTGTTATTATGAAGGATACATCTGAGGAGGAGAAAGTAGAATTAGGAAATCATTTGTTTTTGTTGTTTAGTTATTTTTGGTAGCATCAGACTCTTTGTGTTCACAGAGATATTGCAGTGGTTTGCCATTTCCTTCTCCAGCTCCTTTTACAAATAAGGAAACTGAAGCAAACAGAGTTAAATGACTTATGTAGAATCAGGCTAGATTTGAACTCAGGATGATGAGTCTTCCTGACTCCGGACCCAGCATTCTATCTATTGAGCCACCTAATAGCCTTCATGCTAGGGAGCAATCTTGTTAGTCTAAGCAGCTGTTAATGACAGTTTAAACTCAGGTGGTGATAATGGAACTAATGAAGAGGGGACACAAACAGCATGAAAATTTGTTATCATCCTATCTCTACATTTTTCCATTTTACTTTGTATCTTACATCAGAAGGATATTTCAGTCAGATCATAGTGCAGTGGCAATGATCTTGAGCAGACCCATCAAGTATTCAGTGATAGGCTAGCATGTTAAAATCTGATCATAAAATTACTCAATCTTAAAGTCTTAGAAGGGGCTGCAAAAGCAGTCAAGACTAAGCCATAGTTGGTGAGGAATCACTGCTGAAACATCCCTCAAAAAGGATTTATCTGGCATTCATTGTTCATTCCTTTGATCTTATAGATATTTGTCAAATTAAATCATCAAGTTTTTCTGCAGGCCAATCTCTGTAAATGTTCTGTATGTGACTGCTTAAAAGCATTCCCAGCCCCTGACACTGTCTGCTAATCCTTTTACCCCAGGGCCAGTCAGCAAAGTTCTTACTGATCTCCTGCCCTTGTAAAACCTACTAATCAGCAGCTTCTTTTCCAATTTTCCATTTTTTTTCACCTGATTTCAACAGTGCCAAGGCATCTTGCCTGTTGGGTTTGATTTGGTTTTCATGGGACAAAGAAAGGTCAGGGAGATTTTCTGTCTTTGTAAACAACTTCCCCCCTTCCCCCAACATATTAAAGGTCAGATAACTATTAAAACCCATGGGTGAAGAGAGAATCAGTATTCTGATACACCAAATATTTTCAGAGGGAAAAAAGACCACAAAAAATACTATACCACCTTGCAGCCAAGAAAGGGAATAAGCTGCCCTTTTGTAAAGAACAGAGCAGAAATGCTCTTTTAAACTCTGGAAGTTTCATCTTGCCAACTGCTGAGAAGAGCTCACTAGAATTACCAGCATTAATTTTGAAATGGAGAATTGATGAATCATTTTTCTAGGATTGTTTATCCTTTAAACATTTTCTCTGAAATGTATGGGAAATAGAACATCCAATTATGTTTTCAGGGTGTTGTATATTTCCAATATATTTAAGAAAAATGTTTAATGATAAATAATCCTTGCAATTAAGGGGCAAGAAGAATAATATTTCTCAAATAAAAGATAATAACCTACTATTTTTCATATTCTTGCTATAATTGGAAGAATGTTGGGTTTGAAGTCAAAGTTCTCAAGTTTGAATGCTAGTTCTATTTTTTATTTCTTGGGTGAATGTGGGGAAATTATTTAACCTCTCTAGCTTTGGCTTTTTCATTTGTTAAAAAAAGCATATAGGTCCAAATGATCTCTAAATTTATCTCTAAGTCTGGCCTATGACATTCTGAGTTCAAGATTACTGTGAATCAGAAATGAAGTATAACAAAAATAAAAGACATCTATGCTATTCATTTGGAGATTTAAGAGAAGATAATACCAACAGAATCCAAAACATCTCAACTCTAATATCTACTAATTGTGTAGTAGATACCTGTTTCTCTGAACCTGTTTGTTCTGCATCTGCATAAAATGGTCACTCTGTCTTCCATCAGGTCTTAGAGAAAGCCTTATGTTTTATAGGAAGCCTCTTTCTGTCTTCCTTAATGTTAGTATTTTTCCTTTGAGAAGATCTCCAATTTATCCTGTATTTATCTTGTATTTTTATAACTTTATTTGCATGTTTTCCCTCATTGGACTATGCCTAGCTGTGAGACCTTGGACAAATCATTTAACCCTATTGACTTAAAATAAATAAAAATTATAAAAATGATATTATTTTCTTAATAGATGTGCTTTGGATTGTGTACTGGACTTCAAGTAGATCTGAGTTTTCAAATCTTGTCTCTAATATTTATTGTGTGACCACTAGCAAGTCATTTACCTTCGATGGGTCTCAGAAAACTCTATAAGGGTGGAGAACCTTTTTTCTGCCAAGGACCATTTGAATATTTATAGCATCATTTGAAGCTTTTATGTGGTCAAATATTTAATTAATTCAATTCTGAAAAGCTCCTAAATCTATTGAATCTTCAATCCCCCCCTATGGTTGCCTTGACAATGTCAGACCAGTTCTGCACAGGCCAGAGGTTCCCCATCCCTGCTCTAAGACTTTAGGAGTTTCTATACAGGTGAAATATTAGGTCCTAGATAGAGTTATTAATACATCATTTAATTCATAAATGACTTCTTTGGCTTTACAACCTTCTTAGTCTTGAACCACTTGGGCTCAATAATTCAGGTCAGCTAATGGGACTGAGAAGAATTTTCTGGCTATAAGAGGAAATGTGAAATGGAAACAGCCATTCTTTCCTTACCAACCAATGCAACTCACATTTAAATAAGATAAAATATCCCAGCAGGGATTTGTAAGATGGAAAACAACCTGCAGTTTCTCACCCTAGAGTTAATCCTATTCTTGGACAGCATGTAAGAACTGCTGTAAAAGCTTTTATCAGTGTAAAGTGAATGCCTCTAGTTTGCCTTTAAGCTGCTCTTTGCTAGATTTAAGATTCTGAAAAAACAAATTTAGTCTTTTAAATCTAGAATTAAAAAGACAGGGGATCTTTTCCTACAAGTTATGTGAATTTTGAATTGGTTTAAACTAATATGTCATGGCAGATAGGACTCATCTTTAAACATTTTCTCTAGTAAGGGAAGTCTACAGTGGAAAAACGGACTTGGATTTGAATCCTTGCACAAGGATGAAGAAGTTTGGGAATCCAAAATGAGATCCAACTTTTACGTTTCTTTTTTCTTGTAAAATAAGGAAATGCCTAACTCACAGGATTGTTTTGTGGTAAGGGCTTTGTTATCTATGAAGTGCTTTGTAATTAGAAGCAATGGTTATTTTTTTAGTTCTAAAATATCTAAATCTAATAATTGCACAAATATATATACAGTTTAATTATTATTAAATTTTATAGAAATACACTTATTCTTATATTACTCTGGACCTTTAGATCTTGGTCATCATGCCAGGAAACTTCCGAATGACATAGGACAAAGTCCCACATCCATTTGCTATGGATTTCACTTTTTTTCTCATAGAAAAGCCTTATCGTGTACAAGATATTTTATAAATCAGTAGCCTCAGGAGGTAGATACTATTATTGCCCCCACTTTACAGTTGAGGAAATTGAGACAAACAGAGGTTAAGAGACTTCACCTAGTAAATGTTTGAGTTTGAACTGAGGTCTTCCTGATTCTAGGATCAGACTGGAGCATCTGGCTGCTTCTAAGGTGTAAGACCTCATAGCCACAGATCTCCCTAATATTTTCATTAGAATTTCCTGCAAACATTAAGTTTTCTAAGTCATCCCACACATCTTTTAAATGAAGGTCTCAAGACATGCACATTTTGCACAATCTTCTTTACATGTAGATTAATCATGTCTAAAAAAAATCTTTACTGGCTTCTTGTTGGCCTTGAATTAAGTTAAATAAATCCAACAGTTATTTACTAAATGCCTTATCTATGCCATTATTAAGCACCCAGGATACAAACTAAGAAAAAATGAAATGCATTCAGAATCTTTGGCCTAGAATTCAGATTCCAGTCATATACCATGCTGCCTTCTCATCCTTAAATCATATTATTTAGTTTCCCTTCCTATTAAACTGAACTCCCTAGCCAATTCCCTTACCCCATGATCTCCATGCACAAGTATCTTTTGTTCCTTTGTTCCTCTTCCTTTGTTTATGCTTTCTTCCTAAATTTGGAATTTCTTCCTCACTCCTTTTTGCCCACTGAATTCCTACCAATTCTTTATAGCACAATTAATGTACTACCTTCTTTATGAAGCCTTTACTCATCCCACCAGGGTAAGTTAATATTTATAGCTAATGTGGCAATTGAATTGCTAG
Source organism: Macrotis lagotis (assembly GCF_037893015.1). Taxonomy (NCBI): domain Eukaryota; kingdom Metazoa; phylum Chordata; class Mammalia; order Peramelemorphia; family Peramelidae; genus Macrotis; species Macrotis lagotis. Next base: position 486,166,556 of record NC_133666.1, read on the forward strand.
TATAATTTAGATATAATTTTTATTATCTGAAACAGAATCGTTATGTAGTTCAATTACTCAGTGAATTGTGATAAATTGGAAAAAAGTTTTCTTTTTAGATTTTGAATCTCTAATTCCTTGTTTTTTAATAGGTGATTAATTTTAAAAATTGATTTGTTTAATTAAAGCAAATATATTTTAGTGCTACTAAGTTTTGTATTCTGTATTCAGATCATTATTATAGATTGGGAATTTCAATCTTGTTATGTATTGTAGTGGCTATACCTCCCAGTTTCATATCATCTCCATTTTGACCTTTATCCAATTCAATAAACATTTATTAAGTGGTAACTATGAAGAAAGCACTGTGCATACCACTGAGCCAAGGACAGATGCTTTGCAGATCACACTCCTGGTTGATATTCATCCATTAATCAGAACTCCTTATATTTGATTAGTCAAATACTGCAAAACCCATGTAATCATACTAATATTCAGAACATCTATGGAGTGGTAGAATGAACTTGAAAGTTTGGAAAATGACCCTAAGGTGTCTTGTCTGCCCAATATTTGAGAAGAATAACTATTCAGTTTTTCCCATAGGAAATGCAGTTGTATATTGATAACTGAGCCCCCACAATCTATGAGGACTTATAAAGAAGAGTTTCTGCTATTACTTATCTTAGGTTCTCTAGGAAAGGCTTGTGATGATTACCTGGACAGAAGAAAGAAATGAGGAATGAAGGACTTATATGTGAAGCCAAGGCAGCTAAACCTTGGCAACAATGGACTGAGAATGGAGAAGAACAGTATAGCAGTTGTTACTAATAGTCCTAAGAACGTACCAGCCTATCTTCTTTACTAGGACTACTTGCTTGTGGCAAGAAAGATTAGGAGCAAGCAAGCAAGCAGTTGTTTGTCTTGATAAGAGGGAAAGATAATGAGGCAGTTAGACTTCTTTGTTGAAAAGAAGCACAGATAGCTTCATGGTCTGCTGTTTATGGGTTGCTTGGGTACTTTCACATTTTCTTGCATTTGTCTCTAGGGAAGTATTGCTGAACTCATTTCTAAATTTATTTCAGCCCCAACCCTTCCCAAGTATATGTCTCACATATATATGCATAATATATTTACGCACATATGTATATATTTATATATGATTAAAATGAAAGAAAAAAAAAGCAATTTAGAAAAACCAATCAACACACTGACCATGTCAAGTAGCATATACAGCATTTCACACACCTAGTCTTTCACCTCTGTAGTTAGTGAGGTGAATTTTTTTATTGCTTCTTTAGACCCAACCTCAGTCATTACAATCACATAACATGCAGTTTTATTTTATTTGTTTCAGTTAAGTTGTTGCTATTTTGATTTTCTAGTTCTGTTCACTTTTGCTCTGTATCAATTCATATAATTCTCCCCATGGTTCTTTGAATATTTTTTTTTACACAGCAATAATAGTTCATTAATTCATATACTATAATTTTTTCCTTCCATTCCTTAACTAATAGATATCTACTTTTGTTCCAAATCTTTGTTAAACAAAAAAGCCTTGATATGAATATTTTGATATTGATGAGTTAGAAATTGGTGTGACCAGGGAAACTCATTTGTGGACTTGAATGTCTATGGTCTCACTATGTCATTTGCACTTCTTTGGAGTCTTTTTGCTCTTCTGCTACATTCAGGCTGCTGAAGAAATGTTAACCTTTAAAAAACAAACAAACTAATATCAGTCTAAATGAAGAGCTTCTTTTGGCTAGAAGCATGGCAGCATGTCACTTTTTCAGGAAAAGACATTCTTTTTAGTTAGCATCTGCAAAGCTAGTCATGTCTTGTTCTAGATGGACTTTGAAAGATTTTTTTCTTATTAAATCATTAAAGGTTTAAGTAAGGGGCACTATAGGCAAATTTTTGAAAGGTTTCTTGTGCTTCTCAAAGTCATAGGTAGTGTTAGAAAGCAATACAGGCTTCTATTCAACTCTCCATTCCTTTCACCAATCAACTCCCAGCATCCAAAATTTCTTCTTTAGTCAACTGAAATCAGCTGTGCTCATCTCATTTCAGTTCTCAGCTCTGTTGGTTTCTATCTTCAGTATTCTAGATGCAGTTTCTTGTTTTGCTTCTCTCAGAGGCATTCCTGGGTCTTCTCACTTGTATTTTTGAATCATTTCTTAAGCTGTGGCTTATCATTAACTCTCCTGCCTGAAATAAGACTCCTCATATGTAATAATCTACCTCTACTTTAGATTGAGAAATTCAGGATCCATGTTTCTGTCACATATGACACAAATACTTGATAAACAATTTTTCCATAGCCCCAAACTGTTCTTTGATTCAGTTTCCTAAAGTCCTGAAACCAGGAATATGTAAACCTGAAAAACAATTCATTTTAACCAGTGCTTGATAAGCACTTAATAAATACTTGTTGATTAACCATTTGCTCTCTGATATCAGTCAATAATTTTCTCTCTGAGCTGCTATCACTCAGGCACTCTCAGTACTCTTATTTGTGGTGTTATTTTTATTTAGTTCCTTATAACTCCTATATTTCTCCTTAAGCTGTTTTTCTGTGTGTTTCTCATGTGAATGACCTTTTTTTTTTGATCCTTTCAGTACATAAAGTATCCACATAAGAAAGGGGCACTACCTTATATGATGATATATATTGTCCATCTCTCCACCATAGTCTGCAGACAATTTCAAACTTCCATCTTCTTGTGATACCTGGACCTCATACTTCCACTCTGGAACCTTGGGCTTCTGATTGATGAACATTCATCTTATCTTGACAGACCCATCTCCACCATGATATTTCTCGGCAATCTTTCCTGTCACCCTGCTAAATGAATATCGTCTTCTCTAAGCTTTCTCCTTCTAGAACATTAAGTAGATTACTTTCATTTCTGGAAATGCCAGGCCAATCAATTGTCTTATGACTTCAATCATCATTCGCATGACTTTCCTGTGTACAACACTCTCAGACCAACCCTCCTCTACTTAAATTGTCTTGCTTTATTAGAAGGTAAGCTTTTTGAGGACATGGGTAGCTTTTCTTATAGTAGTATCTTCAGCATTTAGTTTAATTCCAGTATATGTACCTGATATCTATTTATTTATTTTCATTTATTTATTCATCTATTTCTCTTCTTGCAACTTTAAAACGCAAATTATCCTGAGAAACTGAAAATATGAACTATGTAATACTTTTGTGATAATGTTCTTCTGATGAGAGGAGAAATCATAGCAGCAGAAAATTATCTTGGAGAGAGGGGAGGAAAAGGAGAAGAAAAGAGAGGTTTAGGATTCCATAGAAAGCTTTGTTATCTTCACAGTTTTGCTCAGAGATGACTCTTTTATTGTTGAATTTTGTTCCATATAATGTGTTTATGAGTTCCATTAAAATTATAGGAAGTAATGATTTATAGAAAAATAATAATGATGAACAACAGAAGCAAACTCCTTCCAATCTTCTCCCAGTTGCTTTTCATTTAAAATAATAATTTCTTACTATAGGCTTGTTGAAAATCTGCTTAATAAATTGTGATATTATAGTGTATAGCTTTTAGTACATTATTCTTGTTTAACGTATTAGGTGATCTGAGCATATTAGCACTAAAGCTTTAACCTAATGAATTTACATACAGCAGCCAAATGGTATTTAGAATTTGCAGATGAATAAGGAAATCTCAGCATGTTGCCTTGGAAAAATTTTATTTTAATGAGTAGATATAACTTAGCTATATAGATCGAGTTCACCATGAACATACAAACATTACCAGGAACCTCTTTGGAATCTATTATCATTTAAGCAAGTTTGGCTTAAGTAGACATTCTGAATTCAGACAATTTTCTGCATTAATAAGCCATGGTGTGTGCCTTGGAAATTGATTTATCAAGCTTCCCCTTGATTTTTTGTATTTAACTAGTTGTTCATTCATTTATTTAATAAATATTAAGTCACAGCTCTGTGTAAGGTACCATAATAGGTATTGATAGGAGAAACAAAGACTTTGTTTCTTGCCTTCAGGGGTGAGTAGTGGGGATAAACACTTTTATAGTGCTTGCTATTTGTTGGACACAATGCTAATGGTGCTTTACAAATATTGTCTCATTTAATGCTCACAACAACATCATGATATAGGTGCTGTTATTATCCTCATTTTACAACTTTTTTCAGGTTTTTGCAAGGCAAACGGGGTTAAGTGGCTTGCCCAAGGCCACACAGCTAGGTAATTATTAAGTGTCTGAGACCAGATTTGAACCCAGGTACTCCTGACTCCAAGGCTGGTGCTTTATCTACTACGCCACCTAGCCACCCCCTCATTTTACAATTAATAGAACTGAGGTTAAGTCTTATATTGCACAGCTAATGACTGAATAAGGTTAGACTTGAACTCAAGTCTTCCTGATCCAAATCCATCACTTGAATCTGCTTAACCAGTGCATAAAGTCATCTACTGCCTTTAAGGAGCTAACAGTCTAGTAGAGATGATAAAATATGCACAGGTAGGTAGTGCAGTGAGTAGAGTGTCAGACTTGGAGTCAGATCTGAGTTCAAATCTATCACCCTAGTTGTGTGACCCTGGATAAATCTCATCTCTGCCTCATTTTCCTTATCTGATATTAATAGATGCTTCTTGTGAGGAAAAAATGAAAATGCTGCTGATTTTTTTGGATTTACTTTATATCCTGCTATTTTGCTAAAATCATTGTTTCAACTAACTTTTTAGTTGAGTCTTTGAGATTTTCCAAGAATATCATAATATCTTCTACAGAAAGGGATAGTTTTATCACCCAATTCTCTATTCGGATTCCTTCAATTTCCTTTTCTTCTCTTTTTGCAATTGCTAGGATTTCCAATATAATTTTGAATACTAATTGTATTCATGTTTCACACTTGATTTTTTTTTTTTAGGTTTTTGCAAGGCAAATGGGGTTAAGTGGCTTGCCCAAGGCCACACAGTAAGGTAATTATTAAGTGTCTGAGACCGGATTTGAACCCAGGTACTCCTGACTCCAAGGCCAGTGCTTTATCCACTACGCCACCTAGCCGCTCCTTTGAGTGATATTTTCTCCCACTCTTCCTTTCCTTTACCTTCCCCATGGAAGGGATTAATCTGATATAGGTTGTACATGTACAGTTGTGTTTAATGTATTTCCATATTAGTCATGTTGTGAAAGAAGAATTAGGACTGAAGGAAAAAAATGAGAAAAAGAAAAGCATAAAAGAACTTTTAAAAAGTGATCATAGTACACTTTGTTCTGCATTATGCATTTTCCACAGTTTTTATCTTTGAAAATGGATAGCATTTTCTTTCACAGGTGCTTCAGAATTGTCCCTAATCGTTGAATTGCTGAGACAAGCTGGTCCATCAATGTTCGTCATCTCACAATTAACAATTCTGTTAATGTGTACAATGTTTTCCTAATTCTGCCCACTTCACTCAGCATCAGTTCATGCAAATCTTTCCAGGCTTTTCTGAAGTCTGCTGGGTCATGATTTCTTATAGAACAATAGTACTCCATCACATTCATATACCATAATTAGTTCAGCTATTCCCCAATGGACATTCACTCAATTTCCAATTCCTTGCCACTACAAAAATAGTTGCAATACATATCTTTTTTACAGTGGGTCTTTTTTATCTTTTTTATGACTTGTATGGGAATCAAATCTAACTTTTTATCAATTTAAGGGGGAAAAATTATTTAAATTGTTTCTTTCAAGTGTTTTTTTAAATTAGAAACTATTGTGGAATTTTATCAAAAGCTTTTTCTATATATATTTATATAGTCATATTTTTTAACTTTTATTCTTGATATAATCAATTATGCTAATAGTTTTCCTTATGTAAAACATCCCTGCATTGCTGGTATAAATTCCACTTGATTATCATGCATATTGTATAATATATTGTTGTATTCATTTAGCTAATATTTTATTTAGAATTTTTACATCCATATTCATTGGAGAGTGAACAGTATGTCTGGAAAGATCCTTAAGATGTGGGCAAACCAGGCAAGGATTCACCAATCAGTGAGAAAGCCTCAGGGCAAAGTAACCCTTAGGGGAGCAAGGCAGCTGGTATGCAGATAGAGCTAGAAGCAAAACTCAGGAGAGTGAAATGTTAAATTTTCAGTGTTGCAAATCAGGGCTTGATTTATTGTTTTGTTGATTGTGTACACATAAGAAAGTGATGGAGGAAATGTTAATAATGCATAGTAAGCTTTAAAGCACGCTATGTGTAAATTTTTGGGGGGGGGGTGAAGAAAAGGGAGAGAGTTGTTTTTTTTTAAACATTTACCAGTACAGCACTGGTTGGAAGTGAATGAACTTTTCAGCCAAATTGCCTTTCTTGTCTTTACTCATCATTCTCATCTTAGTGTCTGTTGAATAAGTGGCACACAAGTCCTACATAATTTTTCTTATTTATTTCTGTCTCTTGGAACTCCTCCCTGATCAGCTCCATTGATACCTCTTACATGAAACTTTTCTTTATAATTCATAGTTGCTAGTACTTTTTAAAAATCAATTCATATTTATTTTGTCTATCTTCTATTTATACAACCCTGTTCAGTCATTTTTTATTTGTATCCAACTCTTTATGACCCCATTTGGTGTTTTGTTGGCAAAAATACAGGAATAATTTGTCACTTTTCTCCAGTTCACTTTACAAATGCAAAACTGAAGCAGCCAGAATTGAAGTGACTTTTTCAGGGTCACATAATTTGCAAGTGTCTGAGGCCAGATTTGAATTTGGGAAAATGAATCTTCCTGGCTTCAGACCTGGTATTCTTCCTATTATACCACCTAGCCACTTGAAGAGTATTCCCCCAGTAGAAGGAAAGCCTTTGGAGATCAGGATGATTTCTTTTTCTTTCTTTTTTTTTTTTTTTGTCTTTACAATCCCAGTGCATTGATTCAGTTTGTTTCCACAGTGGATAAAGTACTGGACCTAGCATCAGAGGACCTGAGTTCAAATTCTACCTGGGACATTTCTCAGCTGTAGAACCCTGGGCAAGTCATTTAATCTCTGTCTGCTTCAGTTTCTACTACTGTAAAATGGGGATAATAACAGATGGCACATGATTGTTGTGATAATCAAATGAGATAATATTTGTAAAATGTTTAGTTAGCACAGAGTCTAGCAAAATGCATTTAATTCTCTTCTGTAGTTCCTGGCAAATAGTAGACATTTAATATAAGCTTGTTGAAATAAATTCAACTCAATTCATTATTCATACTTGAGGAGATGCTGACTGTTTTCTTCCTTCTCTTTGATATCACTAAAAACATTACCTGGAAAGATCAGTAAAGCTTCAAATGGATTTTCTCTTTTATTTATATAATACAGGAAAGTCCTGGGTAAGATGGTTAAGGAAGTGCCAAGATTAGGAAGCTTATCAGGAAATATGACAAAAGTTGAGATAAAGTAAAAGAGAAAAAAAGACAGGATGCTTAGCTATGAGTGAACTTAGGCTGATGTGGTGGGCCCTTCTTGAGTGGAAATTGATGACAAATTGACTTTTAGAATATAACTTTAGGGTCAAGACCAAACTTGCAAAGAACTTCTGAACCGAAATGTTCTAAAATAAGGAACATATTTTCAAAAGGAATTGTTAAAATACCACTTCTGAATATTCTTAATTGCTAAAATTTAAGTTCACTTGTATTGGGGGAGAGAGCAGATTATTTTTCAAGATATCTTCTAATCTTAAGATTCTCCTTGGAAATCAAGACTTTTCTTTAGAAATGATGAAATCAATTGATCAAGCTATCCCAGTTATAAGAAATCAATTGATCAAGCTATCCCAGTTATAAACCTAGCCAAATTCTCAGACCTTGCTAAGGTTTTGCCTCCTTTCCCAGTGTTGGAATAGGTTGCCCAAGATCTTTCAAGATGCCTTACTAATGACCCACAGGCACATTCACTCAGGGCAGGAAATAATTTTAACAATTTCTTATGAGGAAGATGTCTTCCAGCCTGGGAGAGAAGTTTCGCCACTGTTTCCTGAAAACAGGTCCTGTTAAGTACAGGGATGGCAATGTATCAATGGGATATACAGTGCACAGGAATAAAATTGTCTCTGGCTTTCCTCTGGTCAAACAGCATAAAAAGGGGTTTTATGGCCCTTATTTCTGATGTTATAAGGTTAGAGGCAGCAACCTTGGGAGACTTTACACTCAATTTGATTTTTATTGTTTTACAAAGTTGGGATTGTTTTCTGACAGTCAATAAAACTGCCTGTGAGCTTCCCTGTCTAATGGATGTAGATGCCCCATTATGGTATGTTATTGCAGTTTAACTGAAGGTCAGGCTTATTAGTGGTGCTGACCGAGCCAGTGACATGGGACTTTTACCAACCTATGACTAATTCTTTAGCCACATCAGCCCTAAAGTTGTTAGATATAACAGACTGTGGTCACTTCAGAGGGAAGGGAAAGTCCAAAATCTCTCAAGTTTAAAATGTGATGAAAATGAAAGGAACACAAGGAAAGAGCTTGAAAGTTCAATGAACCCAAGCCCAGTGGAAACAGTAACTATAAATGGAAACATGACAGAAAGTAGAAGCTCAGCAATGAAATGCTCTAGGAAGTAATGGAAGCACTAACCTAGAAGGCAACGAGAATTCTCATTGAAGAGATCAATTAAATCATAAGAGAGAAACAAAAGTGATTGAGTCCAAATATTTTACCGCTTTCAAGATAGACAACATAATCAACTTTTTTTTTCCTTTTTGTTAAACACTAAAAATCAAATACTTTCCACTCAATGGAAGGGAACATTTGAATACAAAATAACAAAAACATTTTCTTAAGCAGGTATAACAGGATTTTTGAATAAGAAATGGACCTTAGAGATCATCCAATACAACTATCTTATTTTTACATGAGGAAACTAAACCCAGAAAGATTAGAAGATTTTCCAGATATTAAAATGATTTTCCATTTACTGAGCACATGCCAACAAGAGGCATAGAAAGTGTCTGGTAAGAGGTAAAAAGGTTCCCTTAATTTAATATTTTGTTAAAATTTTCATGATGAAAATACAGAATTGATTCTACAAAGATGAAATGTGATGTATCCTAGACCACTATGGGAGAATTGAAACGAGGGAAATTGATATTCTGAATAGACTTTTCCCCTTAAATGAGGGACTACTCCAGGAGAAAGAAACTTTGAAGGAATTTGATATTCCTAAGACCTTGATTCTTTCCTTTGAGTTTCACATAATTTTATTTAGCTTTGGTTGCTGGTACCTCAAGTCTTTTGTTTCTGAATAAATGTTTGTGAAATTCATCTCATTTATTAGCTTATAATTCTTATCTTTTGTTTTTAATTTTGGTGACACATTCTTAAAGAATCAATTTCTAAATCTTAAATATAACTTTTCTCAAATGCTGAGAGAAAAGCAATTTAATTTCCGTATTTGTTATAAGACATTAGCTACCAATTTTAGAATATTCTTCTTTAAATGTAAAGTGGCTCATAACTGAAAGTGAGATCATGTAAGTGTCTTATTCTTTTAAAACTTGGTGTGGAAGGTAACATAGTTATTCTTTAAGAACCTTTTGGCTTGAGGCAGTTTAAAAGGTACCTGTGAAAAGTTTTCTTGATTAAGACAGAGCATAAAATAAATTTGGGCTGTGTAAAATTTATACATAATTATCTGGATAAATTCACATTATGCCTATAGAATTTTTAAGACTGACATCTTGATTGTTCCTTCAACCCTATAAATTGATAAAAATTGAAAGTTAATCCTAGGCTTATGGGGAAAATAACCCATAGTTTCATGAACTTTAGGTAGGAAATTTGTGATAAAAATTAATACCACTTTTACAAAAGCTACATTGGTTTCCATTTAAGGCGAGGAGGAAGATCATTTTTGGATTTGGTTGGTATAGATAAAACAATGACAGAGTTTTCTTTTCATTGAGCAATGAAAAACCCAGTCCATGAGGAGTTGGTGCACAGGAAGTTTAGTAAAGATTTGCAAGGCAATGGGGTGAAATGACTTGCCCAAGAGCATACAGCTAAGTAATTAATAAGTGTCTGAGGCTGGATTTGAACTCAGGTCCTCCTAACTCCAGGGGCAAGGTCTATCCACTGCACCATCTGTCTTAACTTCAAATCATGGACTTAGTTTTAAGAAAAATATTTTGATAACTGTGTTTCAGTATAATTTTTCTGCAATCCTATATAAAAAGAGAAAGGTTCTATATACTTCACTAGACTGCCAAAGGGGTCCATGACACCAAAAAAAGTTAAGAATCCTTGATTTAGTGGAATTTTTATTATTCAGAAGAGTGTCTTTCTGCTTCCTATTATGATATTGGAGGGGAATATCATCTGTTTGAAAGATATAGTTTAAGATCATTTTTATAGCTGGGTAAACTTCTTTTTGCCAAATATTTCATAGTCCACTAGTATCTCTTTGCATTCTAAGCCAGTGAGGTGTCACTCAAAACAATGTTAAGAAAGTGGAATACAGGGGATAACCAGGATAAAATAACCCAACCATATGAAGAGCAGTTTATTAGAAAAGATATTTTGAGGTTAAAGTTAAAATTCTTGGTAAGAAATGATTTGATAAGAAAAAATAGGTTTGGGGAATTCTAGATTTTGATATTATTTATACTTTACCAAGAAAGAAAACATTTCTTTTATTAGTACTTCATCAGTCTATCATGAGATAACATTTCTAAAGGAACTTAGATATCAATATTATCTAATAAAATTTCTTTACTGTAAAAATAGGAACTGAAGTTCTAGATCAAAACAAAAATGAAGATCACTTTAATTTGAACTTATGCATAAATCTTGGCCTTACTTTTTCTCTTCATTTCACAGTTTTACCATTTGCATTACAATTGGAATCATTTTTTTTTTTATCTCAGAGGCAGCAGGATCCTGTGAGAAAAAACCAACAGCGCATATAGACTGTTAATCAAAAAAAAAAAAAGTGAAAAGAATGCTTTCCCCACAGAAACTTGAAGACATAGGGCTAGAGTTCCTTGAGTTAATATAGTTCCTTCTTCAATATAAAATATACATGAGTGTCTTAAAAGGAAAAAAAAGTGATTTTATTCTTTAAAAATATAGCCAATAATAGTATAAAGTTATAATTCTTATAAGGAGATCATCTTTTATTAGCCAGGTCATTTAGAAGCAAATAATTCTCTGATCAATTTATGCTTGTGATTAATGAAAACATTACTTTTTATTGATATTAATTACAACAAGGCAGCACTAATTTAAGTAGAATGAACTGCTGTATGATGCACAAAATTGGAGTTTCAGAAGGAAGCTACATATTTATTACTTGGAGTTGCCAACAAAATGCCAAATTAGTAGAGTTCTCTGGTGATTAACCTTTAAGTGAACAGACTTCATCAACATTTTATTAAACCTATTTTCTTTAATGTGGCCTCCTTGTTTTCTAATCATTCTCTATCATTTAGTTTATGTTTTTTACCTCAGGCAGAAGTTCAGGAGCAGTATGTCTTTTCTTCAGTCCAAAAATGGCTGTATCTGTTATTAAAGTGAACTATACATGCCTATAAAGACAAAAGTAGCTTATGCCCCTCAACTCCTCAATATTTTTTTGGCATGGACCTACCTTACTCCTCACCTTCATTGATTTAATTGGCAAACTTGGCAATTCAGCAGTAGGATATCTATCTGTCATTCTGTGGGCATGTGGTTGTGCTGGTGGATTTAACTTCTCTAACTTCTTATCATGGGCCTTCATTTTCAGAAATGTCTAGGATGATATAGATGAGTTATGTCTCTAGACTTCAGTCATGCCTCATTCTATAGGCAATAACTATAGTATTTAAAATTCTAGTGAATTGTAGACCTCCCGTATGGTTCATGATGTCCAAAGCTGCCATTGCAAATGCCATAAGATCCAAGGGAGGTATATGAATCTCCAACTTCTTTCCAGTTCCTGATGTTCATTAACATTTTGAATCAGCTATTGAGATACTTGTGAGTCATTGGAATGGGGACTATGACTAGAGGGTCAGGCTCCAGAATGGATCTATGATTCATCATTCAATAGTGATCAATGAGGTGGAGATGTTTAGAACATCTTATCAGTTTCATTGATGATATTTTGGAGAAGAAGCAATGGATCAGTCCAAATGCTTGTAATAATGAAGGGAAAATCAGTAATGGAGAAATTTTTCATGTAGTATTCACAGCAGATATGGAAACATGATAGGAAGAAAAAGAAATGTGTTAGAATGATCTCTCTTTAATTTTTTAATCACATAATTGAATCCAACATTTATATAGCCTGAGAAGGGAAGAAGAAATTGACTAATTTCACTCTTTTTGGTACTATAAATTTATATATTTTATTTTGATAAAGTAGAGAGGAATATCCTCATGAGTATCTAAGCACTACCTACTTCAGAAAACTCTTTTCCTCAAAACATCACCCCTCCCTTCCCCCTCATTTCCTCCCTATCAGGATTAACATACACTAATAGGAGGCAGAATGTACCCTTGAATTTTGATATTCCTAACAAGAACCATGGTATTTGACCACAGTTTTGTTGCTTTGTCAAGTTGTTATACATATATGTATGTATATGTGTATATATGTGTGTGTTGTGTGTGTGTGTGTGTGTGTGTGTGTGTGTGTGTGTGTGTGTGTTCTGTATTCTGGGATGTATGGGATGGTCATGGAGGACTAAAATCTCTGGTATGAGGGTTTGCTAAGCATTTTTGTGGGTTGCTAATCCACCTTTGGTGCCCAACTGTCATTAAATTCTCACCTGTGGTTCTAGGAAACTGTGACATGTGACATGTGAAGTATCATACCCAGGTAAAACTTACTCAGCAGACAGGTTAAACCAGGGTTGAGGGTAATTGACAGGTCTTAAACTATTGGTGAATTAGGGAGATTTCTATACCAAACATGAAAAGACTTCTCTTGACAGAATGGGTGGAGAACAATTATTCTTCATGAAGGGGGGCTGAAGCAGGCATTTTGGAGTGCTTAGAACTTGGTCAGACATATTGAAGGTCATCCCCTACATCCTAGTTTATTGTCACTTGTCTTGACTTTTGTCTTGTCATTGAACTTTGATGACTCTGTATAAGAGAGTCAGGCTGACAACTTTGTGCAACTCTACCTCACTTAAATCCAATTCAGGTACATTATCCTGTGATGTCATTGACCTCCTTGAAAATAAAAAATAGACAATGGCAGTGCTTTTATGGTCACTTTGTGCTATGAGTCTTTCATTATTGGCAATAGTCTTCTTGAGATATAGTCTCAATATTGGAATCTCTAGGTCAGAGGGCATGCACAATTAAGTTACTAGTTCCACAATGGACTGTTTAGGATTTGCAAATTTGTCAATTGGTTTGACTTCTGTGCCTAGGCAATTATTGACATTCTTTCCAAAGAACTGAAAATAATAAGTGTAATTATGCAAATCATCATAATGCTATGGGCTTTATTGGAACTTATTAATAGTACATATTTAATTTTTGAAGATAGAGAATAAAGACTTCTTAAAATTCAATTAATCAATCAACAAACTTGTGATGTATTTATTTTGTGCTAAGAACTGGAATACCAAAAAAGGAACCTACATCTAATCCAGCAAGAACACGTATACATGCAAGTGCAGCCATACATTTATTTTTTTGAGCCAGGCAAGCTCAGCTGTCATTCATTCTGAGTTTGGGGTCAATGGAACAAGCCCAGAGTACTCATTTTCCACTCCTTTTATGTGAGTGGAACTTCTCTCACTGTTTACTCTTATTCTAGGATGTGACTTTGCCTTCCCAAGCAATTCATCCCCCATCCCTCTATAGATAGGACCTCAGCAACACTGGGACATGGGAAAACTTTGAACTCTCTTGCTTAATTACTGCTTATGTTCTTTTTTTTTTGCTGGTTCAGTTTTTAATGGAATCTGGTCTCAAGTACTGTTCTTTCTCACCCCGTGATGCACTTTCATCTCAATTAAATATGTGACTCTCAACCCTCCAGGCAGATTGTTCTGACAGATTCATCTAGGATTTATAAATCTTCAATAGTATAAATCTGCCCTCCTTCCATTTCTTCCCTTCCTTGCTAATCTCTTGTCTTCCTTCAGGTAAAGAGAATTGGCCCAGATATGGCTATCTAGCTGACTTTTATTGCAGTGTCACAGGCATAACAAGAAAATCCAATATAAATACTATTCAGAAATAACAGATCTAAGGGGATTGTCTAGTTATTCAAGCAATTGTTTGGGAATAAGAAAAATATGTTTGCTTTTATCCTTTTCTATGTGAGCGGGACTTGTGAAAGCAGAGAGAAGATCTATGATACAGAGCTGGTTTGAATCTTAGACGTCATCTAGTCCAACCCCCACTCTTTAATATGTGAGGAGCCTGAGATCTAAATAGGTAAACTAGTAATCTTCAGAGGTAGAATTTGAATCTATATCCTCTGATTCCAAAGTCAATTCCCTTCCTATTTTAGTAATATGAGGTCAGGTATTTGGAGAATTATTCTCGTTTTCCAGAGGATAAATGGAAGAGAAGAAAATATTTGTTAGTTTCACCAATAAGCACTTGTTCCTTCATGCCAAACATGGGTGCTGACCTTAGAATTCTTTTCCTCTTACTACTGTTTCCTTGTTTCTTAAGGATGTCCTTGGTGCCATTTTCATAGGGAACAATGAGTTGTTTGGTACACTAGAAAAGTTTATCATATTAACCTCTGTTGAGAGTCTCTCCAGGTTTTAGCTTCTGCCATTCTCTATCATCCTCAGGGTCTCTAACTTTCTTTATGGAAATTTCTCATCTCCCATACTCCTAAAGACTGGATTTTTCATATTCCTCATATTCCTCCACTGAAAACTTGGAAGGTGGTATAGACCAAATGACTACTCTTTTTTAAATTAATTTTTATTAAAGATATTATTTGAGTTTTACAATTTTCCGCCCTATCTTGCTTTCCCCCCACCCACAGAAAGCATTCTGTCAGTCTTTACTTTGTTTCCATGTTGTACCTTGATCCAAATTGGGTGTGATGAGAGAAATCATATCCTTAAAGAAGAGAAGACTAGGAGGTGACAAGATAAGACAATAAGACATCTGTTTTTTTTTAAATTAAAGGGAATAGTCCTTGAACTTTGTTCGAACTCCACAGCTCCTTATCTGGATACAGCTGGCACTCTCCTTTGTAGACAGCCCAAAATTGTTCCTGATTGTTGCACTGATGGAACTAGTGAGTCCTTCAAGGTTGAACACCACTCCCATGATGCTGTTAGGGTGTACAGTGTTTTTCTGGTTCTGCTTGTCTCACTCAGCATCAGTTCATGCAAATCCCTCAAGGCTTCCCTGAAATCCTGTCCCTCCTGGCATACATATACCACAGTTTGCTAAGCCATTCCCCAATTGAAGGACATTTACTTGATTTCCAATTCTTTGCCACCACAAACAGGGCTGCTATAAGTATTTTTGTACGGGTAATGTTTTTACCCTTTTTCATCATCTCTTCAGGGTATAGACCCAGTAGTGGTGCTGCTGGGACAAAGGGTACGCACATTTTTGTTGCCCTTTGGGCATAGTTCCAAATAGCTCTCCAGAAGGGTTGGATGAGTTCACAGCTCTACCAACAGTGTAATAGTGTCCCAGATTTCCCACAGCCCTTCCAACAATGATCATTAACCTTCCTGGTCATATTGGCCAATCTGAGAGGTGTGAGGTGGTACCTCAGAGAAGCTTTAATTTGCATTTCTCTAATAATTAATGATTTAGATATGGCTATGGATTGCTTTGATCTCCTCATCTGTAAATTGCCTTTGCATATCCTTTGACCATTTGTCAATTGGAGAATGGCTTTTTGTTTTAAAAATATGACTCAGTTCTCTGTATATTTTAGAAATGAGTGCTTTGTCAGAATCATTAGTTGTAAAGATTGTTTCCCAATTTACTTCATTTCTTTTGATCTTGGTTACAATGGTTTTATCTGTGCAAAAGCTTTTTAATTTAATGTAATCAAAATCATCTACTTGGTTTTTGGTGGTGTTCTCCAACTCTTCCTTAGTCATAAACTGCTCCCCTTTCCATAGATCTGACAGGTAAACTACTCCTTGATCTTCTAATTTGCTTATAGTATTGTTTTTTATGTCTAAGTCCTGTAACCATTTGGATCTTATCTTGGTAAAGGGTGTGAGGTGTTGGTCTGATCTAAGTTTCTTCCATACTAACTTTCAATTATCCCAGCAGTTTTTATCAAAGAGGGAGTTTTTATCCCAATGGCTGGACTCTTTGGGTTTATCAAACTGCAGATTACTGTAATCATCTCCTGCTTTTATGCCTAGTCTATTCCACTGGTCCACTACTCTATTTCTTCGCCAATACCAAACAGTTTTGATGACTGAAGCTTTATAATATAATTTTAGATCAGGTAGGGCTAAGTCACCTTCTTTTACACTTTTTTTTCATTAAGCTCCTGGTAATTCTTGACTTTTTATTTCTCCATATGAATTTACTTACAATTTTTTCTAGCTCATTAAAGTAATTTTTTGGAATTTTGATTGGTAGGGCACTAAACAGATAGTTTAGTTTTTGTAGAATTGTCATTTTTAGTATATTAGCTCTCCCTATCCATGAGTAGTTGATATTTGCCCAGTTATTTAAATCTGATTTAATTTGTGTGAGAAGTGTTTTATAATTGTTTTCAAAAAGATTCTGAGTCTGTCTTGGCAAATAGACTCCCAAATATTTTACACTGTTTGAGGTTATTTTGAATGGGATTTCTCTTTCTAGCTCTTCCTGCTATTTCTTGCTAGACATATATAGAAAAGTTGAAGATTTATGGGGGTTTATTTTATAACCTGCAACTTTGCTAAAACTGCTAATTTTTTCCAGTAATTTTTTAGATGATTTCTTGGGATTCTCTAGGTAGACCATCATGTCATCTGCGAAGAGTGAGAGTTTTGTCTCTTCCTTCCCAATTCTAAATCCTTCAATTTCTTTTTCTTCTCTAATTGCTGATGCTAACATTTCTAATACAATATTGAATAGTAGTGGTGATAATGGGCACCCTTGTTTCAACCCTGATCTTATTGGGAATGCCTCTAGCCTCTCCCCATTGAATATAATGCTTGTTGATGGTTTCAGATAGATACTGCTAATTATTTTAAGGAACAGTCCATTTATTCCTATACTCTCTAGTGTTTTTAATAGGAATGGATGCTGTATTTTGTCAAAAGCTTTTTTCAGGATCTATTGATATGATCATATGATTTCTGATGGGTTTGTTGTTGATATAATTGAGTATACTAACAGTTTTCCTAATATTGAACCAACCCTGCATTCCTGGAATAAATCCTACTTGATCATAATGTATTATCCTAGTGATAACTTGTTGTAATCGTTTTGCTAAGATTTTATTTAGGATTTTTGCATCTATATTCATCAGGGAAATAGGTCTATAATTTTCTTTCTCTGTTTTAACTCTTCCTGGTTTAGGTAACAGCACCATATTGGTTTCATAGAAAGAGTTAGGCAGAGTTCCATCTTTCCCTATTTTTCCAAAGAGTTTTTATAGGATTGGAACCAATTGTTCCTTAAATGTTTGGTAGAATTCACTTGTGAATCCATCAGGCCCTGGAGATTTTTTTTAGGGAGTTCAGCAATGTCTTGTTGAATTTCTTTTTCTGAGATAGGGTTGTTTAGGTATTTAATCTCTTCTTCATTTAACCTAGGCAACTTATATTTTTGTAAATATTCATCCATTTCACTTAGATTATCAAATTTATTCGCATAGAGTTGGGCAAAATAATTTCGAATTATTACTTTAATTTCCTCCTCATTGGTGGTGAATTCACCTTTTTCATTTATGATACTAGCAATTTGGTTTTCTTCTTTCTTTTTTTTAATCAAATTGACCAGAGGTTTATCAATTTTATTGGTTTTTTTCATAGTACTAACTTTTGGTTTTATTTATTAAGTCAATAGTTTTTTGCTTTCAATTTTATTAATTTCTCCTTTCATTTTTAGAATGTCTAATTTAGTATTTAATTGGGGATTTTTGATTTGTTCTTTCTCTCATTTTTTAGTTGCATGTTTAGTTCATTGATTTCCTCTTTCTCCAATTTATTCATGTAAGCATTTAGAGCTATAATATATCCCATGAGAGTTGCTTTGAATGAATCCTATAGGTTTTGGTATGTTGTTTCATTATTATCATTATCTAGGATAAAATGGTTAATTCTTTCTATAATTTGTTTTTTGGTCCACTCATTTTTTTTAAAATGAGGTTATTCAGTTTCCAATTTGTTCTGGGTCTATATCTCCTTGACCCATTATTGCATATGACTTTTATTGCATTGTGATCTGAGAAAGATGTATTCACTATTTCTGCCTTTCTGCAGTTGATCATTAGGTTTTTATGTCCTAGTACATGGTCAATTTTTGTATAAGTTCCATGTACTGCAGAGAAAAGGTATATTCCTTTCTATCCCCATTCAGTTTCCTCCATAAGTCTACCATATGTAATTTTTCTAACAATCTATTTACTTCCTTAACTTCTTGTTTATTTTATGATTTGATTTATCTAGATCTGATAGCAGGAAGTTGAGGTCTCCCACTAGTCGAGTTTTGCTATAGTTCTTTCAGCTTGTCCTCTAAGAATTTGGGTGCTGTCCCACTGGTTGCATATATATTCAATTTTGAAATGACTTTATTTTCTATGGTACCTTTTAGGAGGATAAAATTTCCTTCCTTATCTCTTTTAATGCTCTCTATTTTTGCTGCTGCATTGTCTGAGATAAGGATTGCTACTCCCTGCTTTTTTTTACTTCAGCTGAAGCAAAATATATTTTGCTCCAACCTTTTACCTTTACTCTATATGTATCTCTCTGCTTCAAATGAGTTTTTTGTAAGCAGCATATTGTAGGATTCTGGTTTTTAATCCACTCTGCTATTCACTTACATTTTAAGGGAGAGTTCATCCCATTCACATTCAAGGTTATGATTACTACTTCTTTATTGCCCTCCATGCTATCTTCCCTCCATTTGTATTTTTCCCTCTTTCTCCCCCCTTTATCTATGTTCCCCAGTATTTTGTTTCTGAATACTACACCCTTCAGTGTGTTTGCCCTCCTGTATCACACCCTCCCCTTTCTTTCCCCTTTCCCCTTTCCCTTTTTCCCTTCCCTTCCTTTTGTTATTTCCCCTTTCCCCCCCACTCCCTTTCCTTTTGTCCATTCCCCCCTCCTCTTTTCCCCTTTTAATACTTGAAAGGTTAGATGTTTTATAAGTTAACTGAGTATGTGTAGATTGACTTTAAGCCAAGTCTGATGAGAAGAAAATTCAGGTGTTTCTCCTCTGCTCCCTTCTTCCCCTCTATTACCATAGGTTTTTTGGTACCTCTTAGTGTGATGAGATTTACCCCATTCAATCCCCTCCCTCCTCCAGTCTCTTTCCTGTCCCCCTTTTTAAGGAGGTAGTGTTTTTTAGATCATTCTATCTAAGTCATAGAAAGTTATGAGTGTCTGTCCCTTCTAATTCAGTATATTCTATTGAATAGAGTCAAAATTCCTGAGAGTTATTAGGGTCTTTCTCCCAAGTGGGGTTAAAGCCAGTTACATCTCTTTAGATAGCAGTCTCAGGGATAGGTCATGAATGTGCATCATTTCTGGCTAGGCATATTCTCTCTGTTAGAGTTACAATTCTCAAGATTTATGAGAATCTCCTCCCCCGCCCCTTGCTAGGATATAGCCAGTTTAAATTTACTGGATTGCATTTTTTTTCCTTTTACCGCCACCATTTTTTTTTAACCTTTTCATGTGTCTCTTGAACCTCCTGTTTGATGTCCAAATTTTCTGTTTAGCTCTGGTTCTTTCATCAGAAATTTTTGGAATGCTTCCATTTTGTTAAATGTCCATCTTTTTCCCTGGAAGAGAAGGCTCAGCTTTGCGGGAAAGTAGATTCTTGGCTGCATTCCAAGCTCCCTTGCTCTTCAACATATCTCATTTCAGGTCCTTTGATCCCTTAATGTTGATGCAGCCAGGTCCTGCGTGATCCTTACTGTGGCTCCTTGATATTTAAATTGTTTCTTTCTGGCTGCTTGCAGGATTTTCTCTTTTATCTGATAGTTCTGGAGTTTGGCCACAACATTCCTTGGTGTTTTCATTTTAGGATCTTTTTCTGGTGGGGATCTATGTACTCTTTCAATAACTACTTTGCCCTCTGATTCCATGATATCAGGGCAGTTTTCCATCACTAGATCCTATAATATTAAGTCCAGGCTTTTTTTCTCTTCAGTATTTTCAGGAAGTCCTGTAATTTTCAGGTTGCCCCTCCTCGATCTATTCTCAAGGTCAGTGGTTTTGTTGATGAGGTATTTTATATTTGCTTCTATTTTGTTCTATTTTTTAATTTTGTTTAACTGACTCTTGCTGTCTCATGGAGTCATTAGTTTCTGTAGACTCCATTATTTTTTGGGGGGGGAGGAGTTTTCTTCATTAACCTTTTGCAATTCCTTTTCCAATTGGTCAATTCTACTTTTGAAAGAGCTTTCCATTTGACCAATTGAGGTTTTGAGAGAATTAATTTCTTTTTGCATTTGCCCATTTGAAGATCTGAGAGATTTGTTTTCTTGTTGCAAGGTATTAATTTTCTCCCCCAAATTTTCTAGTTGATTTTTAAACTCCTTCCTTATTTCTTCAAGGAAGTCTTTCTGTGCTGAAGACCAGATTGTATTCTCCTCAGAGGTTCCAGGTCTCTCTGAGTTAGGGTCTTTCCCTTCCAAGAATTTTTCTATGGATCCACCTTTCCACTGACTCTTCTTCATTTTGCTAAGACCTGAGTTGGGGAGGGGCTGGTTCACAGGGGCTTGGCATCACTAAAGGCTTTACTCACTGAGTGTGGTTTCTCTGGCTGGCCAGTAGGAGGTGCTGTTTGCTTTCTCTGGAGTGTCTGTGACCTTGGTTGAGGCCCTCTCCCTTTTTTTGAAGGGAGGAATTGGAGCTATTGAATTCTTTTGCCTTCAATCAATGGTGAACTTTACCCTGGCCTGAGGTCATCCCTCAGCTGGGCTGGTTCTTCTGCTCACACACCTGGGCCTGAGGCAGAAGTAGTTTGCATTTGTTTGTTAGGGAAGAAGTCTGAGTTGTAATCGGACTCAGACCAGAGGAGCCCAGGGATGGTGTCTGCAGCTCTCCTGCTCCAGAATTCTCCCCTCAGCCCTGTCCGGGATCTCCAGGGGGACAGCTCCAATACCAGTGCCTCTGTTCCCCCCGCAGACTCACGCCCCCGCGGTCCAGCCCCACCTCTGATCCAGCAGGTCCGGCTCTCCGGCCCTCAGACTCCTGTTTCCAATTCAGCTGCTAGTGTGGTTGATCTGGGGCTGATCTTCCCTCTGAGCCCAGACTCACCCGCCCGAATTCAGCCACAGCTGCTGCTGGAGACAAATCCCAAGGTAGATCTTCTTTCTCCTGGCTTTTCTTTCTGGGTTTTGTGGGTCAGATTTCTTTTAAGAGGTTTGTTTCATGTGATAGATGGGGAAGAGATCAGGAGACTTTAGAACTGTGCCTGTCTTCTCTCTGCCATCTTGGCCAGAAGTCCAAATGACTACTCTTGAAAATCTGCCATTCTCATTAATCTGTGAGAGAAGCACCATATTCCTCTGTGTGGCCATGAATTTTGCAATCCCTTGCAGAATCCCAAAGTTCATTTGATACTTGGAAATATATCATAAATGTCAAAAGAAACATGAATGCAAAGCAAGAAAGATGATTAACTTACCTGTAACACTTCCTAACTGTGTGGAGATAAGTAATTATTTAAACTTTAAGAACTTCAGTTTTCTCATATATAGAATAAGAGTAATAATTTCTGTAGCATTTTCCTCTCAGGTCTCTTGCAAGGTTCAAATGCATACTATTAGTGTTTTACAAAGTCTAAAGAACAAAATTGATTATTACCAATTTTGGACCAAGAAAAAAATAATATTAATAACTAACACATCATACCTAAAGTTTGAAAAACATTTTATAAATATTATTTACTTTATCCTCATGTAGCCCTGGTATTAAAGTATGTAAAACATCTCTAATGTGAAGAATAATGAATTCATTGGTTGTCAAAAATCAATAGGTATTAGATGCAGTATGGTATAATAGAACCCCACCCCCCACTGAGTTTAGAGTCCAAGGACCACAGTTCAAATCTTACCTTTGTCACTTACTACATGTGATGTGCTGGGAAAGTCTTTTAAGGTCTCCATTTTCTCATTTGGATAAAATAAGAGACCCAAACTATTTGGAAATTAAATGTCTAATTCTATGATCCTATTTCCCTCAATGAAATACTATGATACTTTACCACCAATGGAATAATCTTACCACAAATGGAGAAGTCAGGATGGGAAGTGGTTTCTTGTTTTTATTCTTTTGTTTTGATGTGTGTGTGTATAATATGATGAGTTCTTTTATGATTTGGGAAAAACAATCGGGCAGCAAATACTTAGAGAACAATAACAATTGGGGTAGAGTCAAGATGGTGGAGTAAGGCAGCAACTCAACTGAATTCTTCTGATATTCCTCTACAAACAACTTTAAAATAACACATCAAATAGACTTTTGGAGCAGTAAAATCAACCAAAAATTAGGTTGGAATACTTTTTCCAGGCCTAGACAACTAAGGAGGTCAGCAGGACAAGTCTGTGCCACTGAATTGGTACCTGGCCAAGGCACAGGTGGTCACCAGTGGTCATTGTTAGAAGTAGCATCAGTCACTTTGGGAAGCCTTCAACACAGAAATGGTAAAAGGATTAGGCAATTGAACATAAAAAGATTATAGGGGATCTGGAGTTGACATTGGGTGTAGGACCAGACACTATTTGGCAATTCCTTGCAATTCCAAGGTAGAGAGGAGCACTTATGGTCAGTTAAAAAGGAACAGGGATCCTGGTCACAGTTCCAGCAACTAGCAGCCTCCACATTAATGGAAAAGAGGGCTTGAAATATGATATTCCGTAAGGCAAAAGGGCTATGATTACAACCGAGACTAACCTCTCTAGCAAAACAGAGTAATTCTTCAGGGGGAAAAGTAGATATTTAATGAAATAGAGAACTTTCAAATATTCCTGATTAAGAGAACAAAGCTGAATGGACTATTTGTTATTCAAGCACAAGACTTAGGAAAAGCAAAGGATAAAAAAAGAAAGTGAAATTATAAGGAATTAAATAAGGATAAATTGTTTACATTTCTACATAGAAAGATGGAATGTGTGACTTCCTAAGAACTTCATCATTTTTCAGAGGGTACAGGTATGAGTTGATTATGTTGGAATCATCTCAAAGAAAAATCAAAGGATGTTAAAAAAAAGGAATGGGAAAGGAAGAATGGGGAAAATTTTCTAATTTAAAACAAATGCCTGAAAAAGTTTTTACAGTGAAGGGGAAAGTTGAGAATGCAGGCAACACTTGAACTTCATTCTCTTCAAAATTGGTTCAAGAAGGGAAAAATACACACACACACACACACACACACACACAGTCAGTAGGGTCTGGACTTCTAACTTACCCAAAAAGAAAGTAGAAGGAGAAGGGGATAAGAAAAAGGGTAGTATGATAAAAGGGAAGGTAGATTAAAAGAGAGTGACCAGAAAGAAATAGACTTTTGAGAAGGGACAGGGTAAAAAGAGAGAGAAGGATAAATAGAAGAAAGTAGGATGTTGGGAAATATATAGTAATCATAACTGTGAATATGAATGGGATGCACTCACCCATAAAACAGAAGCATATAAGAAAATAGTAATATTTACAAGACACTGAAAGTAAGTGCTGGAGAAGAATCTCTTATGCTTCAACTGAAGTAAAAAAAAGCATGTAGCAATCATGATCTCACATAAAAGTTAAAAAATAAATGAAATAAAAATAAAAGACACCTTGAAAGTTAAAAATCTTAACAGCAATAGCTTTAATTTATGTAATGTTTCAAAGTTTGTAAAGCACTTATTATGTATAACCTTATTTGACTCATGAAATAGCATTGTGGATTAAGTGCTATAAAGAGGTACGCTTAATAGATGACTTGCCCAGGATCACACAGCTAGCAGGTATTTGAGTCAGGATTTGAATCCATTATTCCATGCTGCTTCTGTAATTGTTGGAACTTAAAAGCATAAATAAGACGGGAAGAATGAAGTTCATATGCTTATCCAGCAAACATCAATACTAAGTCATTTACAGTCACAGAATCTCAGAGCTGGAAAGGGCCTCAAAGACCTTTAGTTCAATACATACCTGAAAAAGAAATCCCTTTATATCATTCTCCCAGCTTCAATTTAAGATTTTCTAGAGAAAGGGAACCCACTATCTTCTGTAGAATTGCATTATAATTTTGGACAACTCTAATTATTGGGAATATTTTCTTTACTAAATATCCTTCTCAGTAGCTTCCATCTATTAATGCACTTTTTGCCATCTGGGGTAAAGTAAAACAAAGATTTAAAAGCCTTCTTCCACATGACAGTTTCTCAAATTTCAGATGACAGATTCCACTTTTCCTGTAAGAGCTCTTTCCAGAATAAACCACCCCATTTGAATGATGTGGTCTTTGGTCCTTTTTGCACCCTCTTTTGTGGTTTTTTTTTTTTTTGCTAGTGTTCTTCCTAAAATGTGTCATCTAGAGCTGTATGTGGTCAGAACAAGGGAATATCCATTTCTCTTATATAGTACAATATTGTATTAATTATTTGGGTGTTATATAACAATATTGATTGACATAAAGTTTGTAGACCATTCAAACTCTCTGAAATTTTCCAAAGACATAGAATAATAATATTTGACATTCATAGAGTACTTTAAAGTTTATAAAACACTTTACCTAGTGAAAAGTCAAAATTAAGCCTAATAAATCCAAATTCTACTATTTGTTAGCTTTGTGATCTTGGGCAAGTGATTGGATTTTCATTTAATTCAGCTGTAAAATGGAGTTAGTTGTTATACTTTTGACTTATAGAGGGACTCTGAAGCTTAAATAAGATAAGGCACATAATTTACTTTATTAAGCATAAAACCCCATATGAACACTAGCTGTTATTAGTTTTATTGTGTGAACGAGTCTTTTGGGACAGTCTCCTCTCACTGGAATTAATCCCATGAGAATGCAATGCTGTGCATTGTAAAGCTCTGCTTGTTATGGACTGTCATTATAGTCTTCAGGTCAAGATTTTCAGGATGCTGAAAAGTTTTTGGTTGGGGATTTAATGGTAATTATTTTTCAGAGTTTTCAACTGACAGCCCAGTCAAAGCAAGTGCATATAGTATATATGAAAACTTTATTTTTGTGGTAAAACTGTCATTTTGTTTTCTTCTGAAGCTTTAAAATAAATTTGCAGAAGAATTCCTAGCAACTTTAATATGGTTTAGTTATCAGCAATAGCTTCTAGGTTTATTGTAATCTGTATGAACTTGGGCAGAATTTACATTTTTTCCTTTTTTGCTTAATTTACATTGATTGCAATTTTATATTGTGATTACTCAAATAATTTAATATTTACAATAATAATTCTTCAGTTCCAGGCAAGCCTTTATCTAATTGTAACTGGTAGCAGGTTAGGTGCTTTGCCAGGTGCACTCATTAACAATAAGGTACCATTGATTTTAGTGGAGTAGAATTGATATTTCTTCAAATGAGCTCTGTTTCCTACCAGTTACTTAGAGGGAGCAGATTATTCCTTAATAGATTACTCAGTGGCAAAATAGGAACGAGCAACTTCAATTTAATTTTTATTTATTCAATTTTTTTCTTTTGGGGGAGGGTTGTGGGGAACATGGACCTGAAATTTCAATACTATGAGGAATTACAATAGAAATTTTCTCACACCTTCACCAGCTTATGCATCACTTAGAGTGTTATTATTTTCTTTTTGGTTTTTGTAAGACAGTGGGGTTAAGTGATTTGCCCAAGGTCACACACCTAGGTTACTTACTGTCTGAGGTCAGACTTGAACTCAGGTCCTCCTGCATCCAAGACCTGTGCTTTAGTCACTGTGCCACCTAACTTGCCCTAGTTTTATATTTTGTAGAGCATTAGCCTGAGAAAGAAAAAAACTATAATTAAAACAATGGACAAAGATGAGTCCAACTGTATAACTCACAGCAGACAAATGTTTTTCTTGAAAATAAGAGTGAATTTTACTTTAGTAAGAAGAGATTTGCATTTGCAATAAATCCATCTGGGTTCAAATCTGAGCTACCATTTATTGTTTATAAGACTTGGACAAATCACTTCAATTCTCTGGGCCCAAGTTTCCTCATAAGCAAAATGAAAATGTTTGGACTAGATAAACTCTAAATTCTGTTGCAAATTCAAATATGATTACTCTACTTTCAAAAGTAAATTTGTATTTGGTACAAAAATTCAACTTTTGATTATCCACATGGATAGAAGGGAGTAGTGGTGGAGCTAATTCTTCTTTTTAGTTTTCTAATTAAAAAATTCTAGAATTAGCAAAAACCCAAATGAAATGAACATTTCATTATAAAAGGTAGAAAAGAGGAAAGTTTATACATGAAACCATGACTCACTATTATGTATAACTTGTTATTCATTTAAAGCATAATATCACTCACTTCAAATGTAACTTTCCAAGCTATCTTTCTTGTCTGTGTTTCCTTCTGGTCTTTCTTGTCTTATGTGCATTTTTGCTTTTTTTGCTCTTTAGATACAGTGCCACTAAATTTCTTCTTCCTCCCAATAGCCCCTGTTCCAAATTAGCAAAAAAGAAAACCAAAAGGGTGGGTAATTTATATTTGGTTTTGAAAGATGTTTTGGAGAATTACTAAGTAGCCTCTCCAAAGCAGTTTGTTTCAGAAATACGAATAATGTGTTGTCAACTCTGTAGCAGAAGTTGAGTGTTATAGAATCAGGTCTTATTAAGGAAATTTTACAGTAATGCATTCATAACAAAGAGCAAAAATAACTCTGAAAATCCATCTTAGCTATTGATTTCTCTTGTATTTGCTTTTGAATAGAAGTGCTTCTGTCATTCTGACAATACTTGAAACATAATGTTGACATTCATTGCTAAGAGTTGATTGTCTACTCTGTCTTATAACCCTGTTCAATTTCTCCTTTGAGCTCCAGAGGAGTATTTAGCTTAACATTTCATTCAAGAACTAAAACTTTTCAGGCAGGTGGCACGGTGGATTGCTCTGGTGTCAGGAAAATCTAAGTTCAGAGACACTCACTAGTATGCTCTCTTAACTTCTATTTGCCTCAGTTTAGTCACGTATAAAATGGGGCTTATAATAATACCTACCTCCCAGGGATTTTGTGAAGATCAAATGAAATATTTTGAAGAAGTTTAGCACAGTGGTGGTTGCATAGTAAACACTATATGAATATTAGCTACTTTTATTATTTTGGAGAATAGATATTTCTGCAGCCTTCCCATGTGCTATAATTGTCCTTCATAGACTCTCTTCAGTCAAATACATTCATTGGAACTGCCAACATCTTCAGTTCAAACTGTGGATAGAAGAGCTGGGATGGTTCTGAACAACCAAGATTCTCACATTTCTGATACTTTGTAGATCAGTGTTAAAACATACTACTAGTAAAGCATTTGTTACTTAAACATTTTACTATTTCAATTTATTTGAGTAGAAACTATATTGTGACTCTATTGCCTCTTGGGGTTCCAGAGGGACACCACAAGGAGTTAGTGTGTTTCTTTCTGTATTGCCATCAGCTTGTCACCCTCCCCCCACTTGCCCAATCTGTGTTCCTTCCATTGTTAAGGATTACTAGCACCCTAGTTCCATTTAGTCACTTGCTTTCACAAAGGAATATTTACTTCAAAGATATAGCAAGAATAAAATCATTTTACTTTGTTGGAAATTTTGGTTAGTAATATTTTCGAATGAAATAAATTTTGAATTTTTTCCTCTCCTTTAAGGACTGTGAAACCAAGCAGTTTCATCTTATTATAGTAGTTAAGAAGATTGGCCAGAAGAGGGCACTGTACACTGCCAGTCATATCCCTTTCTGAATTTAAAATTTGATTTCTTTCTTTTCAAAGTACTTTAGTGCATAGGTTATAATCAATGTGCGTATTTCCATTTTAAATTGAATGACCAAGTGATGGAGAAAATAAGATGAATTGATTAGAGAATAAAATACTTTCTTCTGCTTAAGAAAAAAAAAAACCAAGAAAATAAAACACACTATCACCTATTAGTAAAGACCAAAAACAGATAATAATGATTTTGTCACTTCATTTTAGAATCTCTTCCTCTGCATTATATGCCTTGATTATATTAGAAGAAAAAAATGAAACCTTATGAGCCTTTTGACAAATTTTTAACTTTAAAAAATGGAAATATAATTGGTAAACTATTTCTGTGCAGTTTTAGTCCTTTTTACATTTGCTTTCACAAACATATTCTAATTTAATTCTTCTTTGACTTTTAAGATTCCTAAACATTTTTAGAATACCCCCCCCCCCCAATCCAGTAGCTATCTTGGCATAAATCAGCATAGCAGAGACTAGGGTTTCAGCATAGCCACCAGTTTTGAATTATCTCACAGAGGCTGGAATTTTCATGCAATGAGTAAACTGAACTGGGACCATACAATTCTGATGGCTTTGTTTGCCAAGACCATTCACTTGGTGGAAACCTAGTTTTCATTACTTGTGTGACATTAAAACAAGCCTTGGCAAATTCACTTTTACTCTGGAGGTTTGTTTGATCAGTAGATCTAGCCATGAAGGCCAGCTTTTTATTTATTTCTTGTGTGTGGCAAATTCACAAAAAGTACATAATGAGCCAGAGTTACAGAAAGGGAAAGGTATAGGGATTTCACAGTGCATTTCCAGTGCCATCTTGTGGCTTTTCAATCTTGATGGGATTAGAATGTTCCCATGTCTACTATGACTTTTTATTCTCAGTTTTTTTTTTCTTTTGTATGTGGAGGGAGGGCTGAGGATCCAGGGCAAATGGAAGCTACTTGGGGCTAGATGGTTGTTTAGCAATAATGATATCAGTATAGGTTACATTGGGAAGATTAATGACAGCCTGGTAGGGAGAGGCTGATGGTCTGAAGCAGTGTTGCAAACCATTAGCACTGGCTGACAATTTATTCCAAGGAAGCAACTTTATATTTAGTCATTAATGTTATTTTAAGGTAATGTAGGATGTGGATTTGAAGCAGAGAAATGGTTCAAGCTGGCCAGATATATACATACATACATATTAAGAGACTAGGGAGAAGAAAAAATTGTGACATTGCCTAAGGGGCTTAGTTTTGTTACTTAAACATTTTCCTATTTCAATTTATTTGTTTGGCTCTCTTGCCTCTTGGGATTCCAGAAGGACACCCTAAGGGGTTAGTGTGCTTCTTTTTGTACTGTCATCAGCTGAAGACACCTTCCCCCCAATTTCCCCAATCTGTGTTCCTTCCATTGTTAAGGGCTGCACTAGCACCCTAGTTCCATTTAGTTACTTGCTTTCACCAAAGAGTATTTACTTCAAAGATATAGCAAAAATAAATGTACAATCATTTTGCTTTCATTTCCTCCCCCCCACTTCCCACCTTAGGATATATATTCTCCCTTATTCTACTTCAGTCTCTGGGAAAGTAAACTAAAAAAATAAGGGTTTAATTTGTACATAGCATTTTTGTACATAGCATAATTTGTACATAGCATCATGCACATATCCAGATGTCATATGATTGACAGATGAATCCTAGTCTCAACTTCTACTGGCTTGACTCCAGAAGGTCATCTTTGTTTTTTTGGGGGGGCATTGGTGATAGACTGACCTGGCCTGGAACATAAGGATACTGGAAGGTCTATCTGCAGGCTTTTTAAACTCATCAGGTTATAAGGGATCACTCCTTTCACCTAAAATGAAAAAGAACCAATGATAAGCCTAAGGGCAACATGGCTCTCAGAGGGAGAGGAAGAAAACCTTTTCACTTTTACTGTATGATCTCTCAGTAGACATTAAGGTCTAAGACTTCACCAAATGAAGCTAAATGAGTAAATAAGGCCAAGAATAGAAGGAGATGAAGCTGACTAGTCTTTTTGAAAGCTCTAATTACAGGTTGTAAATACAAGCTTCACAATCTTTCAATGTCATTTCCCTTATACATCATCAATTTCCTCCCCAGAAACATTCTCCCTAGCATTTTCCACATGGACAGAGATAACAGTGCCAAACAAGCTAATGGGGGTCAGTGTAGGTACCATTGCACAGGAATACTTAAAAGAATGGCAGCTAGGTGATGCATTAGATAAAGTGATGGGCCAGGAGTCAGGAAGACTCAGTGAGTTCAATTCTGATTTCAGACACTTAGTAGTTATGTGATGCTGGACAAGTCACTTAACCCTGTTTAGCCTCAGTTTCTCATCTATAAAGTGAGCTGGAGAAGGAAATGGCTAACCTTTCTAGTATCTTTGCCAAGAAAATCCCAATTGGGTTCAAAAGAGTCATACAAGACTGAACAATAAATAACACTCAAAGGAATAGGACCCACATATCAGAGAACTTGTATTTTTGTTGAGAAAGTAATTTGGAACTGCTGTTGAGTGGGGGCAGTTAAATAATTGGAAGGAAAAATAGATAAATGGGTTACCCTATTCCCATCACTGAGTGTATTAAAGCTTTCCTTTCTAAAAGAGTGGTATCAAACTACCCCTGTGTTTTAAGTTAAACGAACACTGACATAGCCAACTCATCTCATCCTCTGATGAAAACTTCATTTGAAGTTAGAACAGAATTTTCACTATTTTGTACCTGGTGAAGCTATGCACATAAATGACCAAGAGAATAGTGCAACGCTGCCAAGCATTGATCACCAGGAAGCAATATCTAGTAGAGGTTCAATGTTTCACAAGTATGTTGCTACAGATGACACACCAGATAGAGGGAACATGCTATGCAAGATCATTGGGGAGGATGGGTTGATAGAGTAATGGAAATATGAGGACATCATTAAGAAACACATAGGGCTCTGTAGTGATATAAATCTCTCTCTCTAAGCAGATTCCCCATTTTATATTAGCTACATATTTCCCTTATTTCAGTGGCTCACTATATACCTGCTCTCACATCAGGCATGTACCTTCACTTATGTGCATATATGTGATCCTGACCATATATTCTCTACATGCATCCTTCTCCATGCATGTTCCTTAAGTATATCCACCACTATTCCCAGTACAATGAATTGATTTGTGGGATAATGTGCTCCAAGTTTATAGGATCAGAGATGTTTTGGAAGGCTACTTTTCATTATTTTTCTTATTATACTATTTCATTAAATATTTTTCTTTTTAAAAGAACTAATTATGTTATCTCACTGATTGGGAAAGTAAATCACCAATGGGGGTTATAAGCTATGGTTTTGAATGGATATAGAGTCAGAGAATCTTGCTCTAGGGATAACCCTGCATGTTATCATCTGAGGTATGCTTCAGATGTGATAAAAGTATTTTCATCTTCCCCTGGCCAGCATCACTAATTTTGTTTTTATAGGAGCAATCTATTTGTATATAAAAACAGTCCAGTAACCTCAATTTTAATGAATCTGAATCACTTCTCTGTCATTTTTACATTTTCATCTAAGGCCATGATATGTTTTATAATTTGACATAATAAGAAATGGTGCTACAGTTACCTGACTAGACTTTCAGTTGCCCTACTTGTTGCTTCCATTAATGAGTAAAACCTAAATAGCACTTTCAAATTAAACTGCAGCTATATTGTCACAGGGAAGTGTCAGATTGGCAAGAACATTGCTGCCAAATGGTGTCTTTGTAATGGACATAGCAGCATTTTTGTAACACAACCCTGACTATTTTTTTTTCTCAGTCAGTTGTAAATTATTGGCATTGTCTGAAGGATTCAATAGGAGTAGCAGAATCCCCAGCTGAACAGACTATACAGAAAAGCCCCATCTCTTTATTTTCCCCTGCTGCCATCTGGCTCTACCACCATTGGCATATGTGTCCAAGTGATTTGTCCTATATCCTGTAGCATTACAGTGTCTCTTGTGACCACTGAGCACCATGGTAGACTGTCTTATATTTAACAAACTGCTGCTTCTCAGGGTAGGGGGCCCTGGAAAATGGTGTTGGGGGCAGGTGGGGATAGATTGGCAATAGGAAAATGAGTAATGACAATTTTCCTCTATAGTATGTGTGTAAATAAATCTTTAAGCTACATAGAGTGCTGCTGTTATACATAACGAAAGGCATGAAAACAAACCATGACTGTTTATCCTTTAATTGATGCTACTGAAAAGTCTCATTAGTACTGCAAACCCCAGTGGTAGGGAAGATGTGAGAGAATCAGACTTGCAGCTGGATTTTAAGAAGCTTGTTGGTAAATTCTAAACAAAACAAAACAAAAACTCTCCTAAAAATGAAAATTCATTCTATAAATAAGAATGTGGGCTATTACAGGCTAAGTGGAGAGTGGATAAGAAGGCTGCATTTGAAGTTGAGTTATATAAATGCCACTTATGTGAGCTCTTGTAATATTACCAATTCAGGGGTCTTAACCTGTGGTTTTTGAATTTGAAAAAAATGATAACTATATTTTAATGTAAATGGTTTTATTTATAACCTTTTGCATTTTATTTTATGCATTTAAAATCATTTTTCTGATTAGAGATCTGTAAGCTTTACCAGACTACTACAAGGGTTCATGACAATCCACTCTCCCCAAATAAATATGTTAAGGACTGCTGAAATAGATCATCTCTATCAAAGTTAAAAAAAGATTCCTTTGGTAAGGTGGGGGAGGGAAGCAAACCTGATAGTCAATAAACATTTCTTAAGTACCTGAGATATGCCAGGCACTGTGCTAACCTGCTACAGACATACAAAAACAGAGGCAAAAGACATTGGAGTTCAGGAAGTGACCCAGGAATCATAATCTAATGGAGGAGACAATGAACAAACATATGTATAAATATGTATAAACAAACTTTATGCTAGATAAATAAAAAATTAAAAAAGGAAAAACACTAGAATCAAGAGGGGTTGGGAAAGGTTTTCTATAAAAGATGGGATTTTGGTTTATCTCTACCTTTTCATGGCATCAGCCAATACAGAAGAGAAAGTAATCCTCAAAAATATCTTAATTATTCACTAAAATTGCTTTATATTTGCTTTGTATATATACTTTTCTCAGTACCTGTTGTAAGAGGTGAGCACTGGCATGTTCTGTTCCTTGTGGACCTCAGAAAATAAAAGAGCTAATCTTCTTTTTCTGGTATACTTCTGGTATACTTCTGCTCATTAGACTTTTCTCCAAGGTGGCATAGCCTTCTGCTCTCTTGCCCACTGTGAAGAAAAGGAGAAAGAACCTTCCATTGTCATAACCACTTTTCCTGAACTGTCCCTGGAGAAGAGGTTGTGCTCTTTAATGTTTTCTCTCCTTTGCTTGACTAAGAAGTATATGGAGCCTTCTGGCAATTGTCCCAAGGATTAAGGAGAGATGATCTATTTAATCATCTTGAGTAATCCTGTTTCCTTTTTTGGCTGGTTTACTAGCCCAATATATTAAGAAAATTCTCTCTCTCTCTCTCTCTCTCTCTCTCTCTCTCTCTCTCTCTCTCTCTCTCTCTCTCTCTCTCTTTCTCTCATCTATCTATGGTTTACTTAGATTTTTAGCAGAGCTTGTGATAAAGTGTTCTATATTATTATTGTGGAAGAGCTGATAACAAGTTTAGAAAGGTTAAGAACTATTTGAATAGTCAGACTCAAAAAAATGGTTGTTAATATCCATTTGATAGAAGGTCTTCAGTGGAAGGTCTTCGGGATCTGTGTTTGACCCTGTGCTGCTAAACATATTTGTCAACAACTTGGCAAAGGCCATAGCTGTCATGCTCTTCAAAAATAGCACAAAGCTGAGCGAAATAGCAGATTTTCCATTACAGAGTCAGGACCTAAAGAGATCTTCAGAGGCTAGACTATTGGGCTGTGTGATAAAATTCATTAGGAAAAAATGTAATGAAAAGGCTCATACCTGGGCTCAAAAAAATCAACTTCACAAATATAAGATGAAAGACTCATGGTTAGGTAGTAGTCTGGAAAAAAATCATAAAATTTTAGTGAAAACAAACTCAAATTAAGTGTGATGGAAAACCCCTGCAACCTGACAAAAAGTCTAAATAAGATCTTGGGTTTCATTGATAGAGACATAACTTCCAGGAATTAGGAGGCAAGAGTCTTGTAATGATTTGCTATGGTTAGTTCATAACTGAATTATTGCATTCTGTTCCAGGAACTAGAGTTTAAGAATAACATTTATAAACTAAAGGTCAACCAGGATGGTGAAGAGTTTTGAGTCCATGTCACATGAAATTTGGTAAAAAGAACTAGAGATATTTTTCCTGGAAAAGTGAAAATTCAGAGGAAGCATGGTATCTTTGTTCAGGTAACTACCAGTTTTCATGTGGATGAGGAGTTAAGCTTGTTCTATTTAGCCTCATAGAGAAGAATCAGAAACAATGGGTACAAATTACAGAGGTAAATTTAATTTTGATATCCGGGGAAAAAAACTTCCTTTATTAGAACTGTCCAGAATTGGAATGGGTTGTCTTAGTGGGGAATGAGTGCCTTGCAGACCTTCAAGCACTTGCTGAGTTTGTTGTAATGGGGATTCTCTTTACAAATTTTCTAATATGGGTAGGACTGGGTGACCACTGACTTCTTTTTCTTTTCTGGGATTCTGATCCTTTCAGAAATAATTATGTCTCATACCTTTAGCATTATTGTTAAGGGTTCTATTTTTATTATCTATGAGTTACTTTTGACAGATTTATATGCTTGTACTGGTCTATAAAATTTCACAATAATTCATATGCTCGCTGGGGCACACTGAATATCTTTTTCTGGCTCTGTCTATTCTGTTCCTCCCTTTCTCTCTCTCTCTCTCTCTCTCTCTCTCTCTCTCTCTCTCTCTCTCTCTCTCTCTCTCTCTCTCCCTGTCTCTGTCTAACTGTCTCTCTCTCTGTCTCTCTCATTGCCTCTCTCATTGTCTCTCTCACTCTCTTCATTGTTTCTGTCTGTCTCAGCGCCTCTGACTCTTTCATGTTGACTGTCTTTTTGTGTCTTCTTCCCTTTCTTTCTTTTAGCCATCTCTTTTTCTCTCTCACCTTTTTATTTTTTGAGTTTTAGCCACCACGAATCCTATTGGTTGCTGCCGAAAATATCCTTAAAATAATGACACAGAAAAGTTAGGTGTTGTGGAAGTTTCATTAACAAATTTTGGAGGAAGAACATGGACACTGTCTTTTTCCCCCCATACAAAGTCTATGTATTATAGTGTTCATCAGAGATAAGGTGATATAGTTGTGAAATTGATGGATTTGGAGTTACAAGAGAGAAGTTTGAATCCTGTCTCTAACACTAGTTGTGTATGACTTTGGCCAAGTCACTTGACTTCTTTGAGCTTCAATTTCTACATCTGTAAAATTGGCAATGCTAATAATAATAATTCAGGTAGTATTTTCATTATTATGAGATAATAGATGTAAAATGCTTTAAAAATCTTAGTGGCTGCCCTCACCAAAAATCTTTTAGAAATTTTGCAATTCTGATCTCACTATCCTATTCAGTTTCATAGTGACCCAGTTGGAGGTTCCAATCCACAGATGGAGAATATTACTTTTCACCCTGCAATCTTATTATCTCATGTAATACATGTTATAGTCAAACTAAACTGCTAGACCACAGATCTCAACTTGCTGTCTCCTGTTTACAAGCCACCTCATGACTGGAATTGAATTTCCCTATGCTACATCTATGGCTGGGGGATAGAAGGATAATTGACTGGATGATAGTATCACCACTCTCTTTTCTTATCCTCTTTTGTCTCTAGAGATCCTATTATAATAATTAGTCCAGTGTTTAGCCCAGGGGTTCTATATTGACACCTCAGGTCCACATGGTCTACTTTAGTACTGCTTTATGGTGTTAATATTAAAGTTAGGAGTATAATCACAATCCTTAGTTAGGAAAATTCCCAATATTTAGCTAGAGATTTAGTTCTTTGCTAAAATTTAAATTTATATTTTTATCTCTAACTAACCCCTGGCTTCTTTAAGGTTGAAGTAAACTTTAGACCAATAGAAATATTGAAGGTTATATGTTATTGGACATACATAGGGAGGGGAAATTGGAGAAAGATTATTCTAATTTTTGACCTTTCCTTAGTTCTTGAATAGATGGATACAACAGGTAGACTCAGTGCTAGTCTTTTGTTTCTAGATGCCTATAGAAGAAAATAGCTCTTCTTGGTAGCTCCTTTCTCTGCCACATCTAAGACTTTATTTTGGTTTCTCATTTTGTAGGATGCCTTCTGTGCCACCACAGATTTCTGAGTTCAAAAAGTTCTGGAAGGATTGAAGAGACTGATTTCTTTGCTGCCACTGCTTAGCTATTGAAGGCTACCCTACTTCTTTTTAATTTGTTTCTTACTCTCCATCTCTCTAACCGTTTTTTTCAACTCCTCTGCAACCTCCTCCAGAGAGATTTAAAACTTGTGTTGATTCAGGAGAATTCTGATCTCCAGTTCCTTCCTACCTTGATTTCTGATCCTCCCAAGGGTGAAGAAATATAACTCTTAAGGTACTCAGTGACTTAGTCTTTCTCTCTCCTATAAAAGCTACCAGCTTTTGTTATACCATATCTAATGAAATCCTAATTTTCCTTTTCCTCATCTCCTCAATGAAACCTACCCTGATCCCCTGCTAGAAGTTATTTTTATTTCTTCCATCTTGAATTGTTTTTTATTTGACCTCTCTTAAGTATCATTGCATATTTTGTATCCTTGGGGTCTACCACAATGTATTTACTATATGAATATACCAGATCCCTAATAAATGATTATTATATTGGTGCAACATGCACCATCCCAATGGTTAGAATTCAGGAACATAATTTAGATTTATGTGCATCCCTGACATTTATTAAAAAAATTAAGTTTTTCCCCTTAGCTATT
The DNA here is from genome assembly GCF_037893015.1 of Macrotis lagotis. Lineage (NCBI taxonomy): Eukaryota > Metazoa > Chordata > Mammalia > Peramelemorphia > Peramelidae > Macrotis > Macrotis lagotis. Next base: position 486,203,549 of record NC_133666.1, read on the forward strand.
GTTTTGTGGTTTTGAAATTTCAAAAGAAAATGGCTACTGGAAATTATCTTCTTGGGTAATTTTAAGAAAAGGTCTGAGGTTCCTGTTTATTGACTTAGACACAGCCCAGGAATTCCAGTGACCAGAACTGGTGCCATTAAATAGTGACCTTTTCCCAGGAATTTTAGACATTAAAAACTTAACTTTCTCAGTGTCTTCTAGACTGGTAGGATGGAAGGGAAAATGTCTGCTGCAGGCAAATTAAATTTATTATAGGCAGATAAACAGATTTGGAGTGATGACAAGGATAAGTTCGTTTACTGTCAGTAATAGTACTATTAGATGGGGTGAGATGAGGTATCTAGATATTGAACTTCTCTAGAACCAAGCTAGAAATGCTTTTGAAAGAGAATCAAATGAGATTTATAAGCTTATTGATGTCTTGCTAATACTTTGATACCTGAAAACAGGATAGAAGCATCCATAGCAACTGAAGATGCCTCTACAATAAATTGAGAAACTTAGCCTAAGGCTACAAATAGCTAAATGTAAATTTTCTTGCTCCCAGTTGTAGTTCTAAGTAACTACATATTCATAGAGACTCTATCTTTTTGAAACCTTTGGTGGAATTTAAAAATCTTTTTTTTTTTACCTTTTAAAAAGAAAAATCTTTTGATTTGTAGGTTTTGCAATTAGGTACATGAGCTTCTAAGAATGATGCCACCGGACTACAGGAAATATTTTGAATTAAAGGTTATTTAGTACAATATTGTTTAAAAATAAGTATTGTGACCTGGAGGGGAATGTTAGATATTGAAGAGCAACTACACACAGGCTCACCTGGGGTAAATGCAACAGAAATAGAAGAGCTGATTTCTGTCTTCCAGAACTTGCTATCTCCTAACTGAAGCAAAATCCATGCAAATAGAGCAGCTGGAGAACAATTACACTAAATAATTATGGATATCACAAACATAATAAGAGAATTAAGATGAGAAAGTATATGTGACTGAGTAGCTGTGTCACCTTTGACAATCCCTGAAGACAGTGTTTCTTAATTTTTATTTTTCTTCAGATTTTTCGCTTAAGAAGACCACTTTGGGGGAAGTTAGGTGGTGCAGTGGATAGAGCACCAGCCCTGGAGTCAGGAGTACCTGAGTTCAAAACCAGCCTCAGATACTTAATAATTACCTAGCTGTGTGGCCCTGGAAAGCCACTTAACCCCATTGCCTTGCAAAAACTAAAAACTAAAAAAAAAAAGAAAAGGAAAAAAAAGACCACTTTGGCCTTGGAAAAACCGATCCCCCTCCCCCCCTAAAAAAAGGAAGAGTGATAATAATTTGACATATAAGAAATGAGATAATAAGAGCTTCTCTTGATAAGTACAGTTCACCTAACTCAGGTGAAATGTATCTTGGGAGCCCTGAAAAAACTGCCAGATGTGTTTTGTGAGGCATTGTCAGTAATATCTGAAGGATCGTGGAGAATAGGAGAATCATTGCAGATGGAGGAAGGTCAAGATTTCAAAAAGATAAGAAATTAAAAATTTGAGCTACTGGTATTTAGATAATGTCTTGGAAAGGAAACAGGTTTCAAATTTATGCTCTAAAAGTGCATTTTATTGAAAACAAATGATCGTGATATATTTTGCAGGAACTATTTCCTGCAAAAGTTTCCTACCTCTGTCTTCTCACTTTCCCCATCTATCTATCATCTATCTATCTATCTATCTATCTATCTATCTATCTATCTATCTATCTATCTATCTATCAGCAATTTGGACCTTGATTTTTGGCAGAATTCTGGAATGTATTATTGTTATTGTTATTATTTTGCTTTGTCTTTTATTTTATTTTTCCAACTGCATGCAAAGGTTGTCTTCAGCATTTACCCATTTGCAAAGTACATTTTTCTACCACTCCTCCATTTACCTCCACCCCCATTCCTAGGATGCATTATTAAAGAAAAGGTTTGTATATTTTAGAAAAGGGAATCATGCTTACAGATTCAGCATGGCTTCATTAGTTGAGATAGACTTTTCTTTTTTCTTTTTTTTTTTGTCTTTTCTGAAAGGGTAGATCTGAGAATGACAAAAGCATGGTTTACCTAGTTTTTTGTAAAACATTTGACAAAAATCTCTCATGCTGAAGAAAAATTCGCTAGAAAATAATATGACTGCAGATATATGGTTGAATGACAGGATACAAATGTTTCAATGTTAATTAGAAATGTCTTTCATGAAGTTCTTGAGGGATTTGTCCATGGAGTAGTGCTGTTTAACATTTTTATTGGATAAAAACATAGATCTTTATCAAATTTTCAGATGACACAAAGCTAGAAGGCATAGCTTACATATTGGAGACAGCATCTAGAAAGACTTATTAAAAATTTAAGATTAACTTTAATAAATGAATATTAAATCTTTTACTTGGTTTCAAAAAAATCAAACTTGTATTTCAAAGGTGGCTAGATAGAAGTCTGATAAAGATATAATGATTTTAGTAGATTAAATCATAAAGAAGAGCCAACTGTGGTATGTCAGATGAGAAAACTAAGGGAAAGTTGAATTCCATTGAGATTCTTGGTATCAGTAATCTGGAAATAATAATTCCACTGTATTTTTCATGGTTTACCCCACATCTGAAGATTATATTCAACTTTGCATGTTATATTTTAGGAGGGACATCTGTGAATTAGAGAAGAATGTAACCATGATGGTAAAGGTTTAAAAATTGTGCCATGTGAGGATCATTTGAAGGAACTTGAGAAGAAAATTTAGTATTCATGATAATTGTCTTTAATCACATCAATTGGATGTTATACTTGTTCCAGAGGGATAAATACAAATAATAGTTGGAAAGGGTAAAGAGACAGATCTAGGCTTGATGTCAGGAAAAGTTCTTCTATAATCAAAGCTGTATCATAGAGAAGTGGTCTACATTAGGAGGTTGTGGATTTTTCCTCATCAGAGGCTTTCAAGCAAAAGCTAGATGACCTCTTATTAGTATGTTGTAGAAGAGTATTTATTTTTTCAGATATTTGTTAGGCTAAATGGCTACTGTGGTTCTTACCAAGTCTGAAATTCTGTGAAATTACTTAATTCCTTTGTTCTTTATTTTTTTAGTCTGTAAAAAATGAATGAGCTGAAGTGGTTTATCTCTAAGAAAATATCCTCTCAAAGTCTAAATATATTTGATTTTAAAGCTACGAAAGACCATTTAAAATAATAAAAGTTATCAATGATTTTGTGTGTGACACTTCTTTTTTTTTATGTGTGATATTTCTTCCAGTGATAAAGCTCTGCAATTCTTCCAGGTCTTATGTGGTTTTTATGACTTACTGTGGTCAAAAATGTTTATTTACCTGAATGATCAGCTTCTAGTGATGGGCCTCTACACTCTAACTAAATTGGTCTTTGAGGAAGATATACACAAGACATATTTACACGCATACTTGAAGCATTTCAGTTTTGATTTTCTTTCTATAACTTCTGGTCTTCTTTCTCAGGATTTGAGAACCTAGTATTACTTTGCAGCTGAATCAGACTGATACTGTTATCAAGTATATTGCCCTCTTTGGGGTGGAAAATATATATAGATTATAAAACAGTGAATTGAAGGTCTTTTTTGGTTTTTTAAAGCACTGAGTTAAAATTCAATGTGAGGGGTAGCTAGGCAGTACAGTATATAGAGAACCAGCCACGGAGTCATGAGGACCTGAGTTCATATTTGACCTCAGATACTTAATAATTACATAGGTGTTTGACCTTGGGCAAATTAATTAACCGTATTTCCTTGTAAAAAAATCCAATGTGAAATTAATGATTCTGACAATTAAAAATAAGTTCTGATTTTTAGCAAAAGCAGAAAAAGGTTCTGACCCTTAGAAAATGCAGAAATACTATATAATTCAATTCAATAGAAATTACTAGGCACCTTCTTTTTGGAGAATACAAGATATGTATCATATTGATATTACTACTGTTAATAATAGTCATCATGTCATAAAAGATAGTGAAGTAAAAATCATTGTAGAGTTGAGAAACAACTATCATGTATATGATTAATTAGGCTAAAGAGATACCTTTTAAAATGAAACTTCTGTCTGGCCTGTGTGAAGTGTAGACACCTCTAGGTTGAGTCCACTGAATCAATGAATAGCCAGCCCTAAGTAGCTCCATTAAGAAGCAGACTAAACCTTGGGGAATTTTCATTTCAGTTTTTGCTTCATGAACTTTCACCTCATAGCCTCAGGAACTTTCCCCTCATAAACTTTAAATCTCAGACTTTCATCTAAGAAAAGCAGACCCCTAGTGAGGAAAAACTGAAGTGAACCTTTATTGTTTCTGAAAGCCACTGACCAGAAGTGATCCTGGACTGTGGTTGAAGGGACATATCCAGTGAATTGGTATCCCCAAGAAGCAAGAACATTTTCAAGCTGGGAGACTTAATTGTGTCATAGAGGAGTTTTGAACCTCTGGATAGAATTCAGAAGATAAGAATAAGATGCATCTGAAACCTAGCGAAGTATTACTCACAACTCAGGATTAAAACTTAATTATAATAACAAACTGCTAAAATAAAATAAAATAATGAAAATAAAAATAAAAATGAATAAGCAAAGGAAAAAGAATCTAACCATAGGCAGCTACTTTGGTATAAAAGAAAATCTGGGTTCATATTTAATGGAAGATAGTGAGGTTGAAAAAGCCATCTTAGAAAGCATTAAAAGGACTTCAAAAATCAAATAAGAGAGATCAAGGAAAAATTAGGGAAAAAAAGATAAAAGCAATCCAAAAAAAACTATGAAAAGAAGTTAAACAATTGATAAAAAGTAAAAATTTTAAGGAAGACAATAACTCCTTGAATACTAGAATTAGGCAAGAAGAATTGAGTTACATTATAAAATAACAAGAAAAATAAGTTTAGAAAGAGTAGAAGAAAATATGTCACATCTCATTAGGGAAAACTGATCTGGAGGACAGATTGAGGAGAGACAAAATAAAATTTGTTGTAGTATCTGACAGTTATGATAAAAATAGGATCTGGAAACAGTATTCCTAGGAATTATTATTAAAAATTGCCCTGAAATTCTAGAGCAAAAGGATAAAATAGAAATAGAAAAAATCTACTGTTCACCATATGATAGTTATCCCATGAGGATAACTTACAGGAATGTCATAGCCAAGTTTCAAAAATCTTAGGGTATGGAAAAAATATTTCAAGCAACAATGAAAAAAATAATGTATAAATACAGTCAGGATTTTACAAGAACTAGATGTTTCTCCTCTAAAAAACCTTAAGTCTTGGAACATTGTATTTCAAAGAACAAAAGAATTGGCATTGTGTTCAAGAGTAACTCACTAGTAAAGTTGAGTGTAATCCTAAATGGGAAAGAAAGCTCATTTGATGAACTGAAAGACTTTTAGGTATTTGTAACAAAAAGACCAGAATTGATGGAAAATATGATATAAAAGATCCAGAAGAAATATAAGGATAATATTGAAGATAAATTATAAGACATTCATTAAGGCCAAACTCTGCTTATTTTACATATATATATAATATATTGTAATATATATATATATATATATATATATATATATGAAAATGTTATGTCTTCTTAAAACATAAAACTGTCCAATACTAAAGTAGTTTAAAAGAAAGGTTGGGGCTGAGTTGTGTATGATGGGATGCTTCTAAAAAGCAAAACTGAGCAGGACAAGGTAAAAGGGAACAATTATATTATAAAAATAGGTCATGAAAGAAAGAACTAACAGAGAAGAAGCAGGTAGGGATGCAGGGGCTGGTTATATTGGGACCTTACTGTCATTTTGGTTGAAGAAGGTACATCTGGGAGGGTGTAGAAGTCTACTGAACATGTAATGAGGTGAGAAAACTAGGGGATAGGATGGGAAATGGACTTTTAGAAATATATGTAGATTGGAGGGTTGGGAGAGAGGGAAACTTTTGGAAGGGAGTGGAATTGAAATTGGAGATAGGGGACTTGTGGAGGTGAGGGTGAAGTGGGGGAATGATAGGGTGGGAGAAGATAAAGTAATAAGATAGGGTAAAAAGAGAGTATGAGAAAGAAAATAGAAAAATAAGTTGGAGGAAAATTCACAAATAGTAATCATAACTTGGAATGATTAGCAGCTCTTTGATCTGGTGGCAAAGGACTGGGAATTGCAGGAGTGCCATCTATTGGGGAAAGGCTGAACAAATGGTGGCATATGTTTGTGAAGAAATATTGTTGTTCTAAAAGAAATGATGAGCTCATTGATCTTAGAAGGACATGGAAAGACTTGCACAAAATGAAGAAAAGCTAAGTGAGCAGAACCAGGAGAACATTATATATATATATATATATATATATATTATATAATATATAATGCGTATATTATATATTATATATAATATATATTTGTATATATAGTAACCGCAATATTGTTTTAAGAATGACTTTGAACAACTAAGTTATTTTGATTACTATAAAATACAGAAATTAAAATTAAAGCATATATGAAAAATCACACTGTTTGGATCCAGAGAGAGAAATGATCAATAGAAGTATGTCTAGAAAAATTTTACATATATATATATATATATATATATATATATATATATATATATATACTTATTTATGTCTACTGGTAGCCTGGTAGCCTTTTGTAGGGTAAGGGGTAGAGAAGGGAAAAAAAGAAATTACACCATAATTTTGTAATCTATTTGGGGGAAATAGCAAATTGTATATGGTAGATTTGGAATTTTATGAACAACAATAAATTTTATTTTACTGTGCTATTGAAATATTTATTTTGTCCTGTGAATTGAAAATAAAGTTTAAAAATATTTGCTGGAACTCTTTCCTCATATTAAATAGAATATAAAAATGTAATAGTGAATTTTCTTTTGACCTATATAAAATAATTGGCCTAAAGTGGCCTTCATATGAATTGTGCTAGGAGTTGCTCTCCCTGGTTTTGGTAGCCCACATGTAAGTTCAAAGACCAATTTCTTGCTCTGTATGATCCAAAACTAAAGCACTTGCCTTTTGAGATGACAGCATTTCTTACTGAAAATTTGGCTTGTTTCTTATTGGTTGCAGAGCTAAAAGAGCTAATGACTCGGTGCTTATATAAAAGGGGAATGACTGTCCTGCACCTGCTTCATTTCTGGATAAGAATTGTGTTTAGGCTGTTTTGAGCTTCTTCTTGAGAAGGAGTTCAGAGAAGAGGTAACTTGTTTTATTCTCTTTTTCCCTTGCCTTATTTCCCAAACTACATGTGACCATGAACCTGTATCCTGCCTAAGCCTGGGTTTGGGCTTTATTATTTGTGTCTTCCTTAATATGAAGCAAATAAGTACCTGTTCCAACTTGAATGCATGCAGGGTTGGAGGTTACCCCACAAGATTGAAAGGTCCAGAGGCCCCCATTGAGTTGGAACTGAATGGTGGGAGAGGAAGGCATTTAGCAACTATTTAAAGGCTAAAAGGAGTTTTTGGAAACTGGAAAGTTGAGGTGAAATGTAAAATGCTTAATGTGCAGTCATTCAAACTGCTTTATGTTCTCTTGAAGTTTAAGTATCAATCTCCCAGGAGATTTTTACAGTAGTTACAATTAAAGTAAATGAATCTCGGTAAATTTGCACTGCTAAGTGAGTGTGTTGAAAAATATGCTACATGACTCATATTATATCCTAAACTTTTTTTGCTCCTTTCTTTTTGGCAGAGCCTAGGAATAATCCACAATCTAAGATATAAGTAAAACCACTCCCAGGACACTGAACTGGCAGAGTACCAAACTCCTCCCAATGCCTTCCTTTATAGAAGGCATAAACTGGACTCAGTTCCCTCCACTTTGCATCTGCTGCTCTGGTTGGTTTCAATTACATGTAATAAGATGCAGTCTGTGAGTAAACCCTGATGCACCTACTTCCTCACGTCATCTCTCTTTTTTATCACTTGGATCCCTAGTGCTTAGTTTAGTACCTCTTTTGGTAGTCTCTTAATAAACATTTATGAATATATTATGTAGGATATAATTATAATATACCATAATAAAACTATGTACATATATACATATGTTTAAATTGTTCACATATGCATGTATTGTTTGCATATATGCTTAAATCACTACACATATGCATATATAAACACATGGTATGTATGTGTGTGTATGTGTATGTGTATGTGTATGTGTATGTGTATGTATATGTATATGTATATATATGAAAATCAAATATATCTTTGTTTCTGACAGATATGCGTAATAAATTTAAGAGGATAGGTGGTTAGAGAGCAAAGATCTTACCTTTCTAGCTTATTTTTTGTTTTGAATTAATTTTGTTTGTGTGTTAAAAGATAAAGTATCTTGGTAATGACAGGTCTTAAAGTTACTTTTAAGAGAGGATACTATCTTAGTCTAATTATAATAATTGAAAAGGAGAAATTAATTATATTTTGAGGGTACTTTGATTAACTTTTATTAGTAGAATGCAGCAGTTAAGACAATGAAACTATTAATCTGACATTATTGGAAGTGGCCTTGGCCAGTAGGTGAAAAGATGAGCCCATAGGAGGGAAACTTCTCCTATAGAGTTTATTTACCTAAGAACCCCTAGCCAATGTAAGACTAATGTTCAACTGGGACTATTTGCCCAGAAGTCACTCTAAGACTTAAGAGGACCAAAGGACCAATAGGTGTCATAGAAAAACTACAGTCAATGGGAAGCAGGTCCAGTGGGAGCAATATACATTATCAGATATATGAGTTGCTCCACTCTTCATGTATTTGCCATGGATATAAGCATTCATTTTTTATGCATCCCTCATTTGAAGCAGCTTGGGATGCAGTGGATAGAACATCTGACCTCAGACACTTACTAGCTATGTGACCCTGGACAAATTATTTAAACCTCTGCTTGCCTCAGTTTCCTCATTTGTAAAATTAAAATCAGGATTATAATAGTACTTACTTCATAGGGCTGAAGTAATGATCAATTGCAATAACACTAGTAAAATGCTTAGCACAATGCCTGGTTATGGTTAGTATTACATAAATGTTGGTTATTATTATTATTATTAATCCATTTGTCTATTCATAATGGGTGTATGTCCTTGTGTACTTCTGTTTACAGGATAAATATTCAAAAATTACTTTCCTTGGTATGCTTTAATTGTGTTTTCTGGCTAACTAGAGAAAAGTAAATATAGCTGTAGAGATTTATGGGATATGATTCTGAGTAGATTCAGAGATGTGGAATAATTTAAATCTTTGAAAGACATTCTGGTCATCTCATGTATGAGAGGCAGGTGCATCATGAGTGACAAAAGAATTGTCTTGACTTTCTAAAACATAGGAGAAAACAAACATGAACTTTTATAAGGTAATAATCAAAAAAGGGCATTTCTCTACTATAATTTCTGATACTCTTTTCTATTCCCCCTAGATGGAGCTTATTCAAAAGTTGATATTTTATTTTTCTTTTTTTCTGGAAGGTAAACAGCTACACAGTAAACTTAGAAATAATTTTCTAAAAGCTACAAGTCAGGAAAAAGGCAATAGATAGGTCTTGAATATTTTTTAAAAGCAAGAAGTAGATTCATAAATAAAATCTAATGCTTTTTAAATCACCATTTTTCCCTAGGTACATTTTCCTTTTATTATTCCATCTCCTTATGTCTTTCGTTTCACAGATTTCCATGTGTTTTCCTCTTCTCATTCTTTTCTTTTGCATCTATTCCATTATATAATTTGATTTTCTTTGAGCACATTGTTATCCTCCTTGTATATTTCCTTTCCTTTAATTTTGTTTTCTCTTTGGATTTTTTATTTTGCCTGTCTTTCTTTCATCTTCTTTCTTAAGTACAAATATAGGTTTTTACTTGATGGATTATTTGAGAGTTCTTCCAAACCCAGAAAAAGTTTATTTTCTATTTCAACACACAATCTAGAAATTCACTGAGTAATATAGGCTTATTTGACTGAAGTGGATAGGATTACTGATAGTACTTTAAGTTTTGATTTGTGAGTTACAAAGAATAAATGATGTGATAAAAACACTCTTTGAAAATCCATCTGAAATTTCTGTCTCACAGCCTGAAGTGAGCTGTGATAGAATTTGTGGAAGAAAAATTCAGCTATATCCTACATTTTCATGTTCTAAATATTTGCATTCATGCTGAGCCTAAGAAATACAGGAATAGTAAAGTTGAAATTCTAGGGAAGATCTGTTAGAAATATTGTAAATGCTAATTTATTGTTTAATGCTTATATTCAGTGACTAAATGTCCTTTAAGTGTTTATTTACCTTTTTTTATTCATTCGTATCTAAGTTTTCTGCCTTACTTTGTATAGAGGAGACGGCATTCTACCTAAAACTTTTCATACAGTGGTTCTCCTGGTTTTCCTCTCATTTGATTGTTTCCTTTGCTGAATCTTTATTCACATCATACCCAATAATCATGACTGTTTCACAAGCTCTGACCTGGGTCCTCTTCTCTTCTTCCTCTAAATTATTTTACTTTAGTATCTCATCAGCTTTCATAGATTTATTATAATCTCTTTGCTGATGATTCTCACATACATATATACATACATGTACATACTTAGTTCAAGTCTCTTTGTGCATCCTCAGTTTTGCATCTCCAGCTACTGGACGTCTCATATCGGATATTCTATAGCTATTGTAAACTTAACATGCCCAAAAATGAACTGATCTTAGGTAGTTTAAAGAGAACCGGAGCTTCAGGAGTAAGGACCCATTCTAATCTATTCTGATCATTTCATAATTGGAAGATTGTGTTCATTTCTGGGTGCCTCATTTTAGAAAGATTTACAATATTCAAAGAAGCATAAACTATCTTGGGCAAGAGATCATGTCATATGAAAAGTGGTTGAAAGAACTGGTAATATCTACTTTTGAAAAAAAAGTCTTATTGGGGACATGATGGCTGTCTTTAAGTATTTAGAAATCTTTTATATAGGAAAACAATTACATCTGTTTTCTTTGTATTAGAGAGTTGGAATCTGAGAAACAACTGGATAGGATGAATGCGTCTTTGCTCTCTCACGGTTCTCTGGCTACAATTTCCTTCCTTTTGTCCTTCCTCCCTTCCTCCCTCCCTCTCTCCCTCCATTTCTCATTTCTTTCCCATCTTTCTTTCTCTCTTTTTCTCTCTTTCTCTTTCTTTCCTTCTCTCTCTCTCTTTCTTTCCTTCTCTCTCTTTCTTTCTCTTTCTTCTCTCTCTTTTTCTTTCTTTTTCTCTCTTTCTCTCCTTTCTCTCTCACTCCTCTCTCTCTCTCTCTCTCTTTCTTTTTTCTTTCTTTCCATCCTTCCAATCTTTCCTGATGAACTCTTCACCCACTTCAGAATTTCTCAAGGTATTTTAGACATAGTGATTTGTTTACATTAATATTTATTCTCTTATTGCCCTTAAGATTAGATATGATTCCATCAGGATCACCACTCATTAGTGACTACCCTAGTTAGAGTATTATCTACTTTGAGACCTTCGGCTTTAATTTGGATTAGCATAGGAATGTTTCTAAGTCTATTGGATATATATGTCTTGTTGCATTTGACTTCCAGGGATAGAGAACTATTATAATAAACAAGTCATAATTGGCATCCTTTCCAACATATTCCTGTTTATTTTAGATATTTTTTGCTTTAATATATTCAAAAAGGCAGAATCCCTTCCCCTGGTCAAAGGACTTTATTTAAATTTACAAAATTTTTTTTATTATGGATCAACAATTTATAAGGACTAATTTCTGATGTATAATGCTCAATCTAGATATGCAAAGCAGATTTGTATTTTTTTATAGGTTTTAGACTGCTAATAGGTGAAGATATTTCTCGGCTTAATTTTGATAATTTTTTTCCATCAAATTTTAAACCTAATGCTAATATTCAATATTTAGTTATGTCATTGGTTATAGATAGTATTTAGTTATATGCTTTGTTTACCTTGGTTTTTTTAACTGTAAAAGGGGAATAACAATTGTACCTGTTTTCAGGGTTGTTGTGAGGATCATTTGAGGTTACATTTGTAAATTCATTTAGCCTGATGCCCAACATATAGCATATGCTATAGTCAATGCTATTGATTCAATAAGTGTTTGTTGTGAACCTATAATGTGTTTTTATTTTTTTGTGGCTCTTTTGATAGGGAGAAAGGATTCATTTTGTAGTAAAATTTTGTATTTTATAATTTCAGGGTTGACATTAGTACACTATAATGACGAGGAAGGACCCTACAGTGTTTCAGAGAACATTAGGTTAGGGTCAATCTCTTCAGTTAGGTTTGCATGCCTGCGAAGCTCATTTCAGCAAAACTCATAAATGCTGATAAACTGTTCTCTTAGAAAGACCTGGAAATAAGCAAAACAGAGGTAGTGTTCTCTTGAAAATGATGCATGCAGAGAACCATGATACCAATTAAAAAATCCGGGATAGTTTTTGTCTTTCTAGGAGATAAGAAAAAAAGTAGAATCAGATCTGATGTATCATAATAATAATTGTAAGAAGATTAAATACCATGACCCTAGGAAGTGTTTCTAATCATGATAGGGGTTGTTGAGGGAACTTGGGGTAATGCCACCTAGCACTTTTTAAACAAAGCTCTATGAAGATTTAGGGGTAAATAATAAGATTCAGTCAATGTTATGGTATTTCCTGATCCAGGTTGCATTTAATCTAAATAAAGTTGAAGTCATAAGATGGGGGAAATGAATGTCTAATAACTGACCTTCTAGGCATTTTAAAGGATCTGATGCATGGACTTGCAACAAAACTCTTTCTTACCCTCCTCCCCCCATTCCTCCTTCCTTTTTTCCACTGTAGTGGAGTTTCTGACTCCAGTGTGTGAAAGCTTTATGGGGTGGTAGACAGAGGCTTTCAGTGCTGCAAAAGATCTCTGTGGGAGAATAAGGAACAGAGGAACAGGGGAAGGATATGTGTTAGTGCTTAAAATACAGCTCAGTTTTGTTCTACCCCTTCTTTCTAAAGCCTCAGAGACCCAAACAATGGAAATCAACCCCAGATAACAGCCTCTGCAGTTTTCTGAACTGCCAGAATTGGACCAGAGAAAAGAGGAACAGAGGAAGCCAGTTAGGACACTGAGACAAGACGCTCTGTGTGGCTCAGCAGCATTCCACTAACCCTGAGGCAAAAGTCCAACATCCAACTGGGGTCACATCATCCCCTCCCAACAAATTCATTTGGGATATAGACCTAAGGTGATACACTATGAAATACCCAAAGTCTGAGGAGACTGAGATACTTTGAGATCTGGCCTCTGGGAAACCAGAGTCAGAAAATGATCAATAATGAAAAATGCATGTGTGTGTGTGTGTGTGTGTGTGTGTGTGTGTGTCTGTGGGTGCATGTGTGTGTGTGTGTGTGTGTGTGTGTGTGTGTAATGTGTGTGTGTGTAATGACAGTTATTAACAGAATTCTCAGGAAGAAGAAAACTCAAAGACCTTGAAAATAAGCAGATAAATTAATAAGGAAAACATTAGCAACACAGAAACATGGCCTCCATTTTTAGTAAACAAAGTCAAGCATCTATGATAGCTAGCATACAATGTGAGGCATAGAATCAGGAAGACCTGAATTCAAATTTGACCTTAGACACTTAATAGGAGTATAATTCAGGGGAATTCACTTAACTCTCTGTTTTTTCCCTCATCTATACATCCATTTCCCAGGGTTGTTGTGAAAATCAAATGAAATTGTACAGTGCTTATATAAATGTTAACTATTATTGTGAATAAGTGCTGTAAAATAAAGGAAAATGATCTAACATTTAGTGATTCAAAGGACCCTTAGAACTTAGAAGTACAATACACTGTTCCTGAGTAGTTAAAAAGAAAAATGAGAATTATTTGAGCAGAATTTATGGCTTGCACAAAGGAAATAATAATACAAAATCCTAAGTGGAAAAATCTGACCAAAGAAATGAAAGAGAGAACAAGAGATTGGGAATGTAAATATAAAGAAATGAAGAACAGCCTCAAAGAAGAAAGTCAAAGCCAAGTAATACATACTGATTTTGAAGACAAGATGCATAGAGAAAAGCTGAGGATAATAGACATCCCAGAAAAACAAAAGCTGAAAACTCTGAAAACCATAATATAAAAAATAATATTAGGGGTGGCTAGGTGGCACAGTGGATAGAGTACTGGCCCTGGAGTCAGGAGGACCTGAGTTCAAATCCCACCTCAGACACTTAATCATTACCTTGCTGTGTGACCTTGGGCAAGCCACTTAACCCCATTGTCTTAAATAACAAAAAAAAATTTTAAAAATGAAGAGACTATCCAGTACTTCTGAACTCAGAAAACAAAATATCAATTTAAAAAAAAGATCATAGATCACCTCTAGAAAAAAAACCAGAAAACTAAAACATTATTACAAATTCCAAGGCATGTAGTGGTTTTGCTGTTCAGTTGTGTCTGACTGTTATTCCATTTGGAGTTCTCTTGGCAAAAATACTAGAATGGTACACCATTGCTTTCTCCAGTTCATGTTACATCTGTAAAGATGAGGAAATTGGGGCAACCAGGGTTAAGTGATTTGCCCAGTAAGTTCCTGACACCAGATTTAAATTCAGGAAGATGAGTCTTCCTGAGTACAGATCCAGCACTCTATCCATTGTGTCACCTAGCTTCCTTATGTTGTAGTTAAAATTAACAAGTCAATTCAGAAACAAGGATAGTTGATTTTATTTCTATAATACCTCTCAAATACAACCCCTTCTCTCCTTTGATACTGCCCTCACCATTTCATACCTGTTCTATTGAACACTGCTTCAAGTCTTTCCTAACTCCAATGAACCACTAATGTGAACCTAACTCCAAAGAACCACTAAAGCTCAGTTCAGATCATGTCATCCTTTTACTAAATAATCTCTAGTGATTCCCTTGGTCATGATGTCCTTGCTGTTATAGGAAAAAAACATATTTTCATTCAGGGCACTTTCTATGACTGTCCTCCATTCCTGGAATTTTCTCCTTTATCTTTACTACTTGGTTTCTTTGACTTTCTTTAAGTTACAAGAAAAAATCCTATCTTCAGAAGGACGAATTTTTCTAATACTTCTTAATTCTAGTGCCTTTTCTCTGGTAATTTCTTTCTATTCATCCTGTATATAGCCTGTTTGCATATATTATGTATTCATTATCTCTACCATTAAATTGTGGGTTCAGGTATGTCTTTTGCTTCTCTTCTCAGCACTTAGAATTGTGCCTGGCTCATAGAAGACACAATACATATTTATTGATTAAGTGAGAAACTAATAAATAATTATGAAACTATAAGTTCTCAAACATCAGGAGAAAGTCCTTCAAACATAAAACAAAGGAAACTGGAATAATTCAAAACTATTCCATCTACAACAGAAAATGTAGGAGAGAATAGAATAATTTGTTCCAAAGGCCAGTGTAATATAGGATGCCACCCAAGGTAACCTACCCTGAAAATCTGAGCTCAAGCATTAATAAAAAAAAATTACATTCAATAATTAAGGTGCATTTCCATCATTATAAGAAAGAAAACCGTGAAAAATTATTTGCTTCTTAAACACTTTAGACAATAGAAATGGCCATGGGATAGAGGAATGCATCAGCTAAAGACTGATATAGCAGAGGACAAGTTATAGCAGAAAGATTAGTAAGATAAATCTTTCTAAATATTTGCAAGAAAATAGGGGTGAAGATTGAAGTCAAATGGAGGCCATAGTGGAGAGGTAAATCTGGAGCATTAGGGACAGAACCTGGTAATAACTTTGCCTTCAGGTGAGTCAACACTTTATGAAGGACTATGTTACAAAATTGTAGAGTGCATGAAAAGAGAATGAGAGGGGAGAAGGGGGATTTAAGAAGAGAGAATGATATGTTTAAGTCAACTCAAGGACTAGCAATGAGGTGAAGACAGCTCCTGTGTGTCTCTGAGGAGGAGGAGAGCCTGCTAGGAAACAAGTTAGAAAGAGTAGAGAAAGAGGTAGACTTTGATTTTCTTGTCAAAGGTGTTTTGTAGATCAGCGCACCTATGGTTGAAAAGAGATAAACTGTGAGAAGAGATGGAGAACTTATGCTGGGTGTAATCTACAGTTTATTTTTTGTTTGAAAAGATCAATCATCATGCCTTTGAAGGGAAGGAGTTAGAACTCCTGGGAGCAACTGGCCCCCTAAGAAGTGAGAGGGCATGGAACTAGGGAGGAGATTTTGAGGCAAATGAGAGAAAAGAAGCTAACTGGGTGTGGAGTGGAGAGGGGGAAAGAATATGGATCAGAGCTAGTCTGCATCTGTTCATTTTGTCACCTGCAGGGGTTGACATTGTTCTGGGAATGAGCTTTAATGGAAAAACCTGTGGTTCAGTTTTTGCAAGATGGTAGTATAAAAATGGTTCAAAAGGAGAGTTCAGAATGTATACCTTGGAAGTTTTGATTGTAATAAGAATTCAGAGAATTTAGAGATTAAATAATATAATATTCATGATCCAGAGAATAAGAGTCTAGATGGAAAGGGAAGATGGGTTGATGAAAAAAGTAAGAGAAATATTTTCCAGAGAGAGTGTAAAAAGTAAAAAAAATTCTAATAAACGTAACAACTTGAAGAAGAAAAGAGAAGAATCTCTTTGAGTGATTAAGAGGAAAAGGGGAAGAATAGTTAAATAAGCAAAGGAAAGAAAAAGAAACTAATAAGCAAAACCACTAAAAGAAAGGAGTAACAAATGAAAGGCAGTGATGAGGAGTGATGGGAAGAGAACCAGTGGTAAAAGGGTTTCCTCAAAAAAAAGATTAAGCTAAAGCAACTAAAGAAACAGAATACCTTCTTTATAGAAGAGGGGAAAATATCGTAACTTGAAAAAACCCCACTAATATTAGTGACAAATAAGGGGAAATGAAAACACAACTTTTATAACTTTAAACGGTGAATGGATTAAACAATTCAATTAAAAGAAAAAGTGACAAATTAATGAGAAAACAACAGATTGCAATCTGTTTCTTACAAGAAACACATTTTTTAAAAAGCATATAAAGTAAAACTGAGAGGATAGAAAAAAGTTAGTATGTACCATGTGAATCTTATAAAAGAGGAATTGCAGTCATGCTATCTGATAAGAGAGAGAGAAACAATAAAATGGTACTATTTTGAAAGGTAACAGATAAATCAATATCAGTACTAAATATATATCCCAAGTGCCTTGGCACACAAATTCATAAAAGAATCATTATATATATATATGTATATATATATATTATACAATATAGACAAAAGACTTCAATATCTATTTGAGTGGTGGATAAGTCTATAAGAAAGATAAACAAAATCCTGAAAAAATTGCTGCAGAAACTAGGAGAGATTTAAGAAGCCTAAGTGGGATTAAAAAAAGAATATACATATTTCTCTGTTATCATATGGAACTTTTATAAAAAAGTGACCATATATTTAAGCAAAGGGATATTATGAACAAATGTAAAAGGGTAGAAACATAAACAACATCAAGGCAACAATAAATAGTTACTTTAAAGAAAGTAATAAGGATGGAACAACACACCAAAATTTCTAGGATATAACTAAAATCATTCTCAGGAAGAACATCATATTCCTACAAGTATATATTAATAATATATAAAAAGAAAGTTATTAAACTGTGCATTTTAAAAGCTCAAAAGTCAACAACAAATGCAAAAGAAGAGATATTAAAATTGGGGGAGAAATAAATACATTGAAAATAAAACATTCTTAGAGAGATGACTAAAAATAAATCCTTGTTCTTTGAAAGGAATGATATAATCAATGAATTTTAGGTAATATGATTAATCAAAACTGATACAAAATCAGTAGAAGAAATTAAAAGAATAACCAGGACATATCCAGAAGCACATGCTAACAAAACTGAGAACACAAAAAATAGAATAACTTCAAAAATATTAAATATTTAAACTATCAGTACACCAAATAGAGATCTTAAATTAATATTGGAAAAGGAAATAAATCCATCCACATAATAGCTATTAAAAAAACCTATGACAACTCTTGACTCTGATGTACTCCCAGGTGAGTCAATTAAACTTTTAAAGAGTGTTAAGTACACATACTTCATAAATTATTCTCAAAAACTGAAAAAGAAAATATACTATCAGAATATTTTATGAGTTATAGTCCTAGTACCTGGATCAGGAATGATAAAAGCTAGAAGAAAAACTATAGACCAATATCGTTTATGAATATTGACTCAAAAATTTTAAACAAAACATCTAATAAACTTATAGTGATTTCTCTGTTTATTATGACCAAGTAGAATTTATATCAGAGATTCAAGAATGGTTCACAGTGGGATAATAATCAATGCAATTAATCATATTAAAAACCAAAACATCCCAAACCACATGATCTTCTCATTAGATGCCAGAAAACCTATGACAAAATACATTGTTCTTTTCTGCAAACAAACTATCAAGAAAACCCTCCAAAATATAGGCATAGAGAGAGAGGCCTTTAGAAAAAATATCATAACAGCACCTATCTAAAAGCAAGCATCATATGTAATGGGGAGAGACTTCAATCTTTTCCAGTAAATATGGGAGTGAAGGAAGGAGGACCATTCTTTTCACTGTTATTTGATATAGTTCTGGAAATGCAATCAGCAAGAAGAATAACAAGCAAGAAAAAGAAAGCAAAAGTAAAGAGGAGACAAAACTATCTTTGGTATACTTTTTTTTTTGCTGGTTGTTCCAATGGTTTACTTGAAAAAAGGCTTGGGAATTGAGCTGAGACAATAGCTTCAGCAAAATTGCAGATTAAAAAAATAAACCCTACCCCTCAATCAAATTAATTCTATGTAATAACAAGAAAGCCCAATATTCGTAAACAAAAAAGGTAAATCCCATTATAAACAACTCAAAAGTCCTAGTACATTTAGGGTCCAATCTACCAAAGCATAAAACTACTCATATAGATTCAACTGCAAAAAACCTCTTTAAAGAAATTAAGAACAATTTATATAACTTCAGGGCTTAGGCCTAGCCCATGCTAATCTAATTAAAATAACAGTACTACTAGAGTTTAGTTTATACTTTCAATGCCATACTAATCAAATTACCTAGAATACTTTCTGAAATTTGATAAAATAATAATAAAATTTATTTGGAAAACAACAGATCTGGAATATCAAGAAAAATGATGAGAAGAAACAGGGAAGAAGAGGAAATAGCAAAGTAGCACTCAACAAAATATCTAATATTGGTTAGAAAATGACAAATTTAGCCTAGTAAAAAATAAGAGTTTAAAAGATTGTTTAGAAAAAAGTTTAATGGAACAGACTAGAGAAGAAAAACAGAAACACTAGAGCTCAGTAACCAATCTGATAAAGTGAAAAAAAAAATCCTTAGTAAATAAAGCCTTCTGGGAAAATCAGAAACCATAGACGAGAGATTTATGTTATAAATGAATACCTTTATAATAAAGATATTAGAAATATCTATCAGAAATAGAAGGAAAAAGCTATAGGTAGCAGAAATATGCTTTACCAAACAAGACATAGTGACCAAAACAGAATACTTAACTTTGATTTCATGAAACTTAAAAGCTTCTGCATAGACAAAATTAAATCACACATGACAAAATGGGAAGTGATTAGATTAATTTGGATCCAATTTTTAAAAATAAGTTCATTTTTCAATATATGTACATCATGCATAGAAAGATTAGACATGAACATATAAACTAGTAGGCATTCCATAATAATTGCTTAAAGAAAATGAGCAAATAGTTCTCAAAAGAATTGCAAGGTATTCACAACCAAAGAATGAAGGAATATGCTGAAGCACTGAGAATAAGAGAAATGTAGGTCAGAACAACCTGCAAACTTCACTTCATGCTCTCAACATTGGTAAAGATGGAAAAAAGTTAACATTTACTTTAGAGTGAATTATGGAATTATAGACATACTAATATGTGTTTTGGTAGAGCTCTGAAATAGTATAACCATTTTTTTGTGGCTTGTTTGATGACATCATATGCACTTTTTAAAAGAATATTTTATTTACCCCCAATTATATGTAAAGACAATTTTAACATTTATTTAAAAAAAGTTTTCAAGTTTCAGCTCCCTCTTTTCCTTGCCTCATCCCTCCCTGAGATAAGCAATTTGATTTAGGTTGTTCATGTTCAATCATATAAAATATATTACTATATGAGTCATGTTGTGAAAGAAGAAACAGACCCAAAGTGGAAAATCATTAAAAAAATGATCTAAAGTGAATGATAATATGTTTCAATTTGCATTCAGACTCTTAGTTCTTTATATGGAGGTGGATAACATTTTTTCATCATGAGTTCTTCAGAATTTTCTTTGGTCATTGTATTGCTAAGACTAGCTCATCATCATATATTACTCTTACTGTGGTACAACAATTTTTTTTAGATTTTTGCAAGGCAAATGGGGTTAAGTGGCTTGCCCAAGGCCACACAGCTAGGTAATTATGAAGTGTCTGAGACTGGATTTGAACCCAGGTACTCTTGACTCCACGGCCGGTGCTTTATCCACTGCACCACCTAGCCACACCTGTGGTACAACAGTTTTGGAAAACAAGTTGAAATTACAAAGAGCATGATTATTATTTTCATACCCTTTGAATCAGAAACTTCATTATTGGACTTATTTTACTCCAAGGAAGTCACTGATAGGAAAAAAGTCCCCAAATATACCAAAATATTTAGAGTGGCATTTTTGATAGCAAAGAATTGGTAACAAATTAGAAACCTATTGATTGAGGAATTGCTAAGCAAATTGTAGAATAGAATTTTTCTATGCTGTAAGAAATTATGTATGTGAGGACTACAGAGAAATATGAAAAGATATATATGAAGTGATGCTGATTGGAATAAGCAGATATGGGAAAATAATAAACACAGTAATGAAAATAGAACAAGCACATGTGAAATTGCAAAAATGAATTTAACAAAATTATATAACTAAAGAATGATGGGGCATCAAAAGATATGAACAGTTTTCAAATGAAGAAATTAAAGCTATATATAACTATATGAAAAAATACTGCAAATCATTATTGATTAGAGAAATGCAAATTAAAACAACTATGAGGCCACACCTCACATCTATCAGTTTGTTTAAGATGACAAGGGAAAACGATCAATGTTGGAGAGAACTGGAGCATTAATGCATTGCTGGTGGAGTTGTGAACTGATCCAACCATTCTGGAGAGCAATATGGAACTATGTCCAAAG
Organism: Macrotis lagotis; assembly: GCF_037893015.1. Taxonomy (NCBI): domain Eukaryota; kingdom Metazoa; phylum Chordata; class Mammalia; order Peramelemorphia; family Peramelidae; genus Macrotis; species Macrotis lagotis. The sequence goes on from NC_133666.1 coordinate 486,224,792, forward strand.
AGCAATAAAACTGTTCATACCCTTTGGCCCACCAATTCCAATTCTAGACCTATAGCCAGAAGAAATCATTAAAAAATGAATTCCAAGTTCCAAAATATTCATAGCAACTCTTTTTTTCAGTGGCAAAGAATTGGAAATTGAGGAGATGCCCATCAATTCAGGAATGGTTGAACAAGTTATGGCATATTCATATTATGGAATACTATTGTTCTATAAGAAACCATAAATGGTTGGACTCTAAGGAATCATGGGATGAATTATAGGATCTGAAGCTTAGTAAAGGGAGCAGAACTAAGAGAACAGTTTACACATTAGCAACAACATTGTGAGATGATCATCCTTAATGAATGCAGCTCCTCTCAGCAACTGAGACTCAAAACAACCCTATGAAACTAGTTATGGACAATACTATATTCATCCAGAGGAAGAAAAACAAAACAAACAAAACCCCCTTCAGAATACAATGATTCTACATTCACTTTTTTCTTTTTTTGCTTTCTTATTCTTCTTTAGTTTTTACATTACCTTTTTAAAAAATATCTCTTAATCCTAATTCCTCATACAGAATATGACTAATATGTAAACATGTTTAACACAAATGTGTATGTACAATATTGCTCTATCTGTTCATCTCTGAGGAAAGGGGATGGGAAGGGGGAGTGGAAGGAAATTTTGTAATTTAAAAATATACATATGCATTTGGATGAACGTTGAAAAATTTGAATAACCTGTATTTGGAAAAATAAAATGTCAATTAAAAAAAGAATGAAAGGGGCAGCTAGGCAGTAGAGAAGCCACTATTACTGGAGTCAGGAAGATCTTAGTTCAAATTTAGGGGTCAGACACTGGTGAAATCACCCAACTGCATAAAAAAATAGATCAAGAGATTATTAGAGGACTCACCCAATCTCTTCCTTCCTGGTGATGGAAGGTCCATATTGCACATTTGTTTGGACTTTTTAAATGTATAGTGATCTGCTGTGTTTATTTTTTTTCCTCTTTAAAAACTTTGTTATATAGATGGCTTTTTGAGAAGGGATGTTGGAAGGATCCTGGGGATACTTGTGATGATGTAAAAAAGAGAAGACATCAATGGAAATTTCATTTATTTACTAAAAAGAAACACTGAGACATTTTCTCCAGTGGAATCTGTTCTATTCTCTTCCTGCTGTTCATCTGCAGTTCTTGTCCTAGTTTTGAAGGTTTGCTCAGAAACAGAGGGAACTAATTAAAATGAACATCTGTAATTAAAAAAAATTGACTTATAAGAAACTATGAAACTAAATACTGAGGCTTTATGGGGAATGTATATTTTGTACCTTTGGACTTTTTTGATAGAATAAAATAAAATATTTTGAATCAAAGGAATTCTTTATGAGAGTTTTTAGAATTATGCAGGGAGACTTTTGCAAATAACATTCAATACTATACTATACCTTTGCAATTACACAATGAATTGAAGGTATCAAGAATATATCATTCTATTTGTTTCCTCTGAAAAAGATTTGAATTTTTTGAACCAAAAAGGTTGTCTGAAAAGCTCTCTTTCAACAAAATGTTTCCCATTTCTGGAGGAAATTTGTCTGCCAAAATCATACCAGAGACATTGCAAGGTGTACAACTGAAATAACATTGTTCAAGGAATTTCTGATTGCTAATATCAAGGGAGGCATAGCATAAGAAGACATATGTTTGCCAAGACCTTGATTTCTCTCATGGTGGTAGTCTAGTGCAGCATCCAAGGCAAAGAGTGCTTCCTGAAAGATTGTGCAGTTCTTTAGATGCTTCTATTTGTGAATGATAGTGAGGGGCGGCAGTGGTAGCAGCGGTGGTGGTTTAAGACACATTGTTCTGTGGGGTCAAGCCCAGCAGAGTTCCTCCTTAAAAAAGGAGTCTTCTTTTTAAATAAATATTCTTCTAGCGATGTTGTATGATTTTGAATCAGGGAATAATATATTATCTGAATAATTGAAGTTGTTTATTACTCTAAGCCAGGGATTTTCTGGCACATTAATGGGGGGGTATGGATGAAAATTGCACAGAATAAGTAATTATGGATGATTTACAGTCTATATTGTTGCAAGTCATATCTATGTTGGTGAAAGCATAAATATTTTGGTATTAGAATTAAAGAAAATAGTATCTGGTTCAGTAGTTGATAATATTTTAGTTATTTTTAAATCCAAAGCACAATGTTACATCTTCAATTTTCTTTTCTTTTGGTCATTTTTTAGGCTAATTTTGTTCTAGTTTTGAGAACCAATCTCCCAAAACTTTAAAAACACTTGTCATCTTTTAACTTCCTCAGCTCTGACAACTTTCAGCTTCTTATTCATTATTACCACATGTTTACAAATCTCATGAAGTACAGAGATGGAAGAGTACAAATGGTTGCTGAAAAAAAATCATCATAAAAACACTGGGTGATCTTTTTCATTTCAAATCCCTAGGTGCAATAGACACAGTCTGTCCCTTAGTCTGCACTTGTGCCCTGAAGATAATTTTTTTAAGAAGGCAGGATTACCTCACTGTCATAACAAGGCAGCAGTATAGGAATTTTATATCATCCATAATAATAATAATAATAATAATAATAATAATAATAATAATAATAATAATAAAAATTTTAACCTGTTTATGTAGTGATGGACTCTATCCCTTCTTGATCCATCTTTTTTCCTGGACTGCAAGATTACCAGGCAAATGTACATCTTCCCCTTCCAGCTTTGCACTTCAATTTGGAAGACAGAAATCAAGTCCTTGTAAGGACCTGTCAAACAATTGAACTAGTATTTTGATCACCATTCTCTTTTTTTTTAAAGTTTTTTTTGCAAGGCAATGGGGTTAAGTGGCTTGCCCAAGGCCACACAGCTAGGTAATTATCAAGTGTCCGAGGCCAGATTTGAACTCAGATACTCCTGACTCCAAGGCCAGTGCTCTATCCACTGTGCCACCTAGCTGCCCCAATCACCATTCTCTTAAACTTTTCTACCACCAATAATTTTTCCTGTCTGTTCCTACCCTATAAGTGAGGACTCTCCTATTAGAATGTAAGCTGCCTGAGGGCAGACCCTATCTTACTTGATTTTAGGTGTGTTCCTAGTTGTTAGTATAGTGCTTAATAAATGCCCATTCCTTCATTTGTTTTTTTCATTCATTCATATGTTCCACCTTCCAGTTTCATACAGCTTACTATTTGAGTCAAAGCTTGGATAGTTAACTAACTGCTTCTTTCTTTCTACCTACTGTGGACCTTCTATGCACCTGCCTTTAGACTACAAATGCTGGATCTGAATTCTACTTGTTTAGGCTCAGACTATACAAATTCTGGTAATGTGTGTGTGTGAAGGTGGAGGTGACTAGAGAAGACAAGAAGGGATTTCTAAGTTAATTCCTGAATTAGAATTACTTTTATTAAATTTCAGTTTTTGAAAATACAAGAAAGAAGCAAATCACCAAACTGGTAATCATAGAACTGCAAGAAGAGGAAGAATACCTTTATCTACACATTTTGAATGTTTTTTTAATAAGTATAGAAATTTGGTTACCAATAAATAGTGAAGGCCCTGGGAAAACAATATTCAGGTCACATATATACAGAGAAAATAGAGAGGACAGGAAAAATCTTACTTATCCATTATCTTTTAAATTCTCTGCAATCCAGGAAAGACTTTTCAAATTTGTTAAGAATGATTATTTAAAGATGTTTTTTATTTTTGTTTTGTCCAGAATTAATTTCCTTTTTTACTATATCATTGTTTCTGTTTCTTTTCCAAGGTTTTTATAAATTGTCTTATATTTCTTAGGGACACTACTATTAACATACTCTAACATAATTTATTTTTTTTCCATTTCTAAGGTGAATTCTTTCATGAAAGAGTATAAAAGGGAAAAGTTAGTTAAGAGGAATCATTTTTCTTATTTAATAATTTAATATATCTATATAGAGGTGTATGGTGTGTTTTGGGAGACTAGCTCTTCTAGTGTGAAGACTTGGCAAGTCATTTTTAGGACTCTATATTCACCTTTGGTGTTCACCTTCACCCAACTTTCAACTGTGGCTCTAAGGAGCTATATTATACATAGAGGACATACCTTGAATTACTGTCTTGACAGATGGGTTAAACCAGGATGAAAGTAACAGACAGGCTTCAAACCTGTTGATGGGTATATCTACTCAAGCATGTGAAGAATTCCACCCCCTTACCAAAAAAAGCCTTTCTCTGGCAGACTGGGTAGATGAAAATAGATGAGGATTGAAACTATTTTTTGTTTCATGTCCATGAAGGCAGGTGCTATGAAGTCCTTAGACATTGGTTAGGTGTCGAACAATCATGGTCATCTATTGCTCCCTGGGTCATTGCTAGTCATTTTAACTTTTCTCCTGCCTCTAGACTTTGATCATTCAGGAAATGGGAGCGAGATTGATGGCTGTACAACTCTTTCTCACTTAAATCCTTAAATCACTTAAATCCTGTTCAGGCATGAATCAAAAAATCACTCTGTGTTATCATTGGTCCTTTTTGAAAACCAAGGACAAAAACTCTCTCTCTCTCTCTCTCTCTCTCTCTCTCTCTCTCTCTCTCTCTCTCTCTCTCTCTCTCTGTAAAAGTCTATCTTTCCTACTTCATAATCTCCACTCCCTGTATCTTGTTCTGCTCTCCAAGACTGACTTATTAAAGAAATCCAATGATATCATGGAATGATGTCTTGGCACTAGGTGAACTGGGTTTAAGTAAGGCATTGGTCCTCTTTAAAAGACAAATAAAAATAATAATATCGATATACCATAGTTACACATGCTTTAGAAGTAGAGTTGGATAAATGGGTTCATACTATGGTGTATTAACTAAAATAGCAGAGAATATATAGTCCTTTAAGGCTGACAAGACATTTTACACATTTCATTATGTCTTTTCTGGTAAGCTAAAATTTTCTTTAAAATTATTTAGAATGTTTCAGAGATATTGATATAAATACTGAGGGAGTAAAGGGTAGAGTTAGCTTTCAATATAATTATCTCAGTTATATTACTATCATTCAAATGCAGAACTTGAAAACTTTAACAAGATGTTATTTGGGGCAACTAGGTGATCCAGTGGTTCAGTGAACACTGGTCCTGGAGTCAGGAGGATCTGAGTTCAATTCTGGACTCAGACACTTGACACTTATTAGCTGTGTGGCCCTGGGCAAGTCATTTAATGTGAATTGCCTTACCAAAAAATATTTATTTACAATGGCTAAGAAGAATTGCTATTGATGCTTTGCTCCTTTTTGTTAAAACGTTTCCCATTGCCTCATAAATGCATAGAAAAGTTTCCCCTCGATTTCATTCCAAGAAAATCCATTATTCAACACTTAAGAGGATTTGAAATCATCCTCAAAATAAGTGAATAGGTTTTAGGCCTTGACCTGCAATCTTAAATATTTATTTATTTGAAAGAAATGCATTTTTTTCTTGTTGTTTTGCTACTCCGTGTTTAGAAACTGTTCAGTCATGACTGAGGTGTTTGATATTTATAATTTGCTTTTCCATCTCTCTCTTTAACTCTCTACTTCTTTCCTTTTCCTTTTCTTCAGACATAAAGATAGATAACTCTCTGAGGAGCATTGAACAAGTGAAAAATCATGTGTAAGAATGGCAAAGGGGTCTCATAGATAATTACATTAGACTCAGTTAATATATCCTATGATTTATGGTGGGAATAGGATTATTTTAAAGTTGAGGGGAGAGGGACAGTTGTGAATATGGCAATAAAATTTATATAGCTTAATTCCTTTGCCCAGATTAGGTTTCACCTTCTTGAAATCTTCCTTGATTCTTACAATTGGGTATAATCCCTTGTTCTTCAGATTTTCCTAAAGCATGTTACTTTCCCATGTTTCTATGACATTGTCTTGTGCCATAGTTAATTGAGGTCTAGTGGTCACTCCCTTAACCCCCATTCAGGGCATCATATGTTTTTTTGTAACCAGGGATTACATAAAGTTTGATCTTTTTTTTTAGGTTTTTTTGCAAGGCAAATGGGGTTAAGTGGCTTGCCCAAGGCCACACAGCTAGGTAATTATTAAGTGTCTGAGGCCAGATTTGAAATCAGGTACTCCCGACTCCAGGCTCGTGCTCTATCCACTGTGCCACTTGGCCGCCCCAATTTTGATCTTCTTATCTCTACCATGTACCACAGTGAAAAATACATGAAACTTGGTAAGTGTTGAAATTCATCAAAATGCATACATACATACATATATATGTATATATATACATATATATGTATATATAAAATCCACATAACCCAATGGAAGTTAGGAAGTAGAAAAGAAGGAAGTATTACAGAGTGTACAAGATAGACAATCATAATATCAGTTCCCAGATTACAGATTTCAGAATAAAGGAGGTGCTTCAGTAGCAAATTTATGCCTAAGGGTGGCATTTGAGCTTAGATTTTCCTGACTCCAGGACTCAGGCTCTATCTAGTGTGTCACCTAAGATTCCTAAATTTAAATTTGATGTAAGGGAAAACAATTAGAGCTACAGTCCCAAGTGGTTTGAGCTACCTTTGAAAGATACCAGATTCCTTCACCATAAGTTTTCATCAAAAGCTATATGTATTATCCCTTGTCATGTTGTAGAGAATATTTATGTTCAGGTGTGAGTTAGGAGAAATGCAACTGAAGTTGTCTCCAGATCTGAAATTCTGTGCTATTTTCTTCTTTTATCTGAATTTTTCCTTTACTTTTAGGTTGTATAGAAGTCCATCTCCTTGGTAAAGTCTTAGCCCTCATTGATCTGCCCTCTTATGAGCCTCTACCCCATCCTACCTTAGCATCTAATGGCATTCTCTTTTACATTACCAATAATTTCAAGTGTATTAATCTTGTTTCCATTTCTAATTTGTAAGCTTTTTAAGAAGCTTATTTTTGTTCTCTATCATTCATAGCTCCTACAGGAACACAATGTTGAACACATTACTGCCAAGAAATTCTTACTGGTTGCATTTCATGTATTCTTAGAAATCTAGATTAGTAGTTATCTCTTATTTTATCACTTTATATAATAGAATAAGCTTTGGGTTGGGAGTAAGAAAATCTGAATTTTGTTTTTTTTTGTTCTACTTTGGAGTAGCTCTGCAACCTGGAATAAAGAAATGAAACTTTCTACACCTCTATTTTCTATCAGCATGCTAAGGGTATTAAGCTAGATAACAAATTGTCTATTGAACATTTTAAGCTGCATGTTACACTGATATCTCAAGTTCAAGATATCCAAAGATGAACTCATCTCTCTCCTTCCCCCACCCCCAATACATCCTTCTTCTGAACTTACCTATTAGTGTCCAGGATACTGTCATCCTTCCAGGCACATGGGTTCACAGTTTCAAAGTTTTCCCAACTTTTCATATTCATTCATCTCATGTATCCAATCATTTTCTAAATCTTTTTATATCTAAATGACTTCTAATAGACATATCTCCTTCTTCTTGCTCCCAAATCCACTGCCATAATTCAAGCCTTTGTTACTCTTATTTAGATTCTTACAAATAAGCCTACTACTTGATTTCCCTACTTATAATCTTCCCCTCCCCTCTGATTCCCTCCTCCAAGTAACTACCAAAGTGATTTTCTTAAAACTTAGGTCTGACAACACACATCTCCCATTCTCCCAACTTTACCGCCTACATCCAATTAATTCCAGTGTTTCCTTACTACCTCTAGAATGAAATATAAATTCTATTGGACATTCAAAGTTCTTTATAACTCCTTTCCTTTCTTTTATCTTGTCTTTTTACATATGCCCTTCCCTCTCTCCACTTCTACAGTTAGTAGACTAACTTTCTACCCCTTGCATCTAGCCCTCTTTTTTCTTTTTTCCATGCATTTGCACTGGCTATGCTTTATGTGTGAAATACTTTCTTTTCTCATTTTGGACTCTAAGTATCACTTATTTTCTTTAGGATTCAGCTCAAACTTTATCTGCTTTTGGATCTTCCCAGATTCTAATGCCTTCTCCTTTAAGAAATAAATGTGTTTGCCCCTTATATATACACCTGCATTTATACATGTTATGAGTGTAAGCTCCTTGGGATAGATACTGTTTTGTATTTTTCTTTTTATCCCTATGCTTAGTCACTTTCCACCATATCCTAATTGCTTAATAAATTCTAGTTCTAAAATTTCATTATTCCAAATATTTCCTTATCTCTATAGCTATCTATCTATCTATCTGTCTATCTATCTATCTCTCTATCTCTCTATCTCTATATCTATCTATCTATCTCTCATCTGTCTCTATCTATCTGAGTATCAATTTATCATTGTTGTTTTTTATTAGTTTACTTGTGTCCTCTTGTGACCTCACAGACCCTAGCATGCTAGGTTTTTCTATCCTCCATCAATATGTCCCAAAATCTGTCATTGTCATGCTCTTTGATTTTATGAGATTGTCTATCTATTTTATCCTATGTCATCTTCTTATCCTTTTGCTTTTGATCTTCACATCTTCAGAATCTTATACATAAATATTTACATATATTTGTAAATACAATAAAAATGTTAAAAGTGATTTTTCTTTGTGAAGTACTTATATAAAGATAACAATCCCTTAAATAATCAAGTTACTTGAATTTTGGGTCAATATGAACTGTTAGCAAAATGATCAGAAGCTACTTTCTAATCACACTATTCATATGCAAGAACTAGCAACTAAGAGAGATATGAATAAGAAATTGTTCAAATATTTATGCCATTTTCAATGGTTCCTAAGTGGAGTAGACCCTGGGGAATTTGTCATTATCAGCATAGAAGGTTTATGAGCCTGTGAGCAAAGAGGTCAGGTATTTGGTATTGCTGCCTTGCACATTACTATTATTTGCATTCACCCAAGAACTGAATTGTTTCTGGTTTATTTCATTTTATAATGTTTACATCATGAAAGTGAGTCAGCAATAAAATTGTTTGGGAGCTTTCCCCCCTTTTTATCTGTGTAGTAAATTATATTTTCTTTTCACACAGAATGATTTCCCATCCTTTATTTTCTATCCTCCTTCCATTACCTTTAGAATCACTTCTTCTGTCAAGTTCTAGATGTTAATCTGTGAACCTTAGAGACAAATACCCTGCTGACTAATTCAAAGTACTTGGGTTGTAGGAGCATATTTGTGTTTCCCTAACATTATATTGCACTTGGGGAGCTAATTACCAAGTGCATCCCTGTGAAGAATGTGAGGAATATAAAATGGTTCAATGAAAAGTTAGTGGAAGGGAAGCCTTGTACCTAGGGTTTTATATCACAGCCAGTGAGAGAAACAGAGAGCAAACTGATTCAGCTTTTGGTCATTAAAGTTGGGGGTCAGGGAGAGAAATCATGCTCTAGGTGAGACTGGAGGTGAATTCAAGATGAGGATATTGTTCATTGCATACCTCCTCCCAGCTGTCATCTTGATTCTATCTCTTCAACATATTTTAGCCAGTCAGTCCCTTCTATTTATGCAAGAATCTTTCTAGCTCAGGACCTTATCACCTCCTGGATGATTGTAATAGCCTTCTATTTAGATCCCCTATATCCAACCCCTTCCATTCTCTAAGCTATGCTCCACACAAGTGCCAAATTGATATTCTTAAAGTGTCACTTCAGACCATAAGCTTCAGTGATTCCCCATTACTTTGAAACTAAAACACAACTTCCTTTCTTTCATTTTTGAAAATCTTCAAAGTCTGACTCCAGAGTATCTTTCCAGTCTGATCACATATTATTTCCCTCACCCATTGCATATTCTAGACATATTGATTTGTACTGTGGTTCTCAAACACATTGCATATCTAGTCTCCAGGCTATTGTAAGCCCATCTCCTATGTTCTCTTTTCCTATTTTCACTTTTTGAACTACCTACCACCCTTCAAAGTTAAACCCAAGTGTGACTTCCTTGAAGAGGGCTTTCCACATCCCCTGAGTGGCTGTTCCCTCCTATCATGATAAATAAATAAATATGCATGCATGTATATATATGCATGCATATCTATGTATTTCCTATATTTATTTATGTATAAAATATTGTACCTTCTAGTGAAATGTAAATTTCATGAGGGAAAAAAGTAATCTTACTTTTATCTATGTATTATTCTTGCCTAGAAAAATGTCTGTCATATAGTAACTACTTACCAAATATTTGTTGATTGATTGATTGTAATAATGTGCTATCAAACACAATCCAAAATATTATTCCTATAAGGCAGTGATTTTTTTTTCTAACTTAACCATAAAGGGAGCAAAAGACCTTCTGAAATGTATCTTCTGTGTTAACTCAGTAGCTTTTAGTGTTCCTGATTTGAAAGAAGAATGGTAATTTTATAGTGGGAGAAACATGTAGCCTGGAGACCAGAATGGCAGAAGTGGAGAAATAGAGGAATAGAAAGAAGCAATTTTGGCTCACACGATTGTATGTGGCATGGGTCTTTTCTCCTCAGCTATATCTAGACCATTCCAGTTTTGGTGGGATCCAGGCAGTGAGACTTCATCCTGAGTGTACTGAGGAACAGAACCATTTAGACATCAACACTAGCATTTGTCTAGTGGGCAAGTCTCTAATGTTGTTTTAGTTTCTTCAGATTGCATGGGAAATTGAGATGGGTAGAGCATCTTCAGTTCTTGGAAATTTAGGAGGAAGGAATTTTGGAAGGTGGGTTCTTGTCATTGAATTCAGCTCCTTGTAATTTAGCCTGGTTTCTATTTTAAGTAAATCTCATTTCTTTTTGGTCAGGGACCTTCTTTGCAAATGAAGACTTGTGAACTCTGTCATGAGGTAGTTGGTTACCCTTTAAATACTATAGACTTATGATTAACCAAAGGGGGGGTCCCATTAGGAGCAATTTGCTTTGTGCTTTCACACATATAAGGTCATAACAAGGAAAACATGACAAAATACTCATCTGAAGTTTGATAAACATGGAAGAAATTACTAAGAAAATCTAGCATTTCCTATTTAGAAATTCTTTTTAAAGATAGGAGAGGAACTCATTCCTCTAGAAGACCAGTGACTTTTTAATGTCACTTCCACTTCCTTTTTCATGACTTTGTATCCCTTTAGTTAGGCAATCATTGATAAGCAAATGAATCTCAACAATTTGGGAGCTTCCTGAAATGACAAATATTGTATGATTTTCTATGCTATGTGACTCTCATCCAAGACCTCCCATATCATGAATAGCTGACAAAAAAACTGTTCCCAAAATAGCTGTGTGAGAGTATGTATAACTGAAATATTTTACATAATATTTCCATTTCAAATTTGATTCCATTGTAAATTTTATGTATTTGACTATTGAGGAAACATAATGATTTACTAAGTATGTACTATGTGCCATTTACATGAACTATGCTAAATACTAAGAAACAAAGAAAGACAAAAGACAGCCTCTGTTCCCAATGAGTTAATAGACTAATGGGATATAACATTTAAACAAGTATACAGAAGCAAGATTGCAACTATAGGGACTAGTAGAGTGAAAATGCTTGGCTTCTAGAGATGGACCACCTTGTGTAAGGAATAACAAGGAAGCCACTGTCACTGAATCACTGAGTACATTTTAAAAAAAAAAAAAATTATTTAAGGCAATGGGGTTAAGTAACTTGCCCAAAGGCACACAGTTAGGTATTTATTAAGTGTCTGAGACCGGATTTAAAAAAATTGAATTATCCTTAAAACTGAGCATGACAACTACCCTATGAGTCAGGGATCTTGAAGTATGGAAATATTAAAAATGTTAAAAAAATAGCAACAAACAATAACAAAACGATCCCACAACTATGACATATCAAACTCTTCAGAAATCACCCTGAACAGAGAAACTTTTTATTCTATTCTGGCTGAATAAAAATCCAAATAAATGATTGAGCAGAGAGCACAGGCTAATTAGGAATGCTTCTACCCAGCACCTAGCAGACTCTCATTATTGAACTGCATGATACTTTGCTACATAGGTCTGCTTCTTAATTGTTGTGATTTATCTTTACTTGAGACTGGTTAAAGCTTTTTGTTAGGAAACTTGCATTTATGCTACTCTTGTCCACTAGCTTTTTATAGCTCATATCTAAGCATGTGAGAGCAGATTTTTGGAAGAACCAAGAGATAGGACTAGTGGCAATGCGGACAATGAAAGATATCATTATTAAATGGAGACTATAAATAATAATATGGTCCAGCGAAAAAGCAACAACACTGTTTTGGCATTAAAGGACTTGGGAACCCTGGTTCTGCTTCTTATTATTTGTATCTTCTTGGTCAAGCTACTTTCCTTCTCTAGACTCAGGGTTTCTATTGGATTAGATAACTTCTCAGTTCATTTCTAGCTCTAACTCTTTAAGTCTATCATCTTAAAGCTAGCAACTAGCATGTTGGAGGTAAGTTCAGTAGTGCAAATATCACTCTTCCAATTTTGAACATTAGGAAACTAGATACGGATGCTGGCTCAATGAGAGCTGGATGACTGGCTCAAAATTTTACAACTATAGAACAGTAAAGTCAGGACAAAATGAGTCTAAGTCAGCTACTGCTGCTAGGCAGAATATGCATGTCCCTACATGTATGTCTATATGCATACTATAGACATATATACATAGCCACACATGAACATATATAAAAGCATATATGGAGAAAACCAACCATACATACTCAGATGCAAAAGGGAAGCCTATCCAAGAGCATGATTATATTGGGTCTGGTGTTTGGAAAAACTCTTTCAAAAATCTGTCCTCAGACATTAATTGTGCGATCCTGGGTAAATCACTTAACTTCCAATGATCTCAGTTTCCTCATCTGTAAAATGAGGATAACAATAGCATATATCTTCCAGGGTTGTTTTGAGGATAAAAGGAGATTATATTTTCAAGTCCTTGGCTCATTATAGGTGCTATATAAATGTTAACTCTTATTATTATAAAGTTTCAAAAATAGGTAGCTCTGAAGAGATATTATATAAGCAGCTAAACGATAAGCCTGGCTTGAGCTCAGATTAAAAATAGTTGTTTTATAGGGAAACACAGAGGAATAAAGGGATACAAAGAGGTCGTTGTTCAGATGTGGTTGTCTCACTTAAATCTAATTCACTTGCAATTCAAGACATCACCCTCCTCATGTCTGTGGTCCTTTTCTAGAACAAAGAATGGACAACATTAGCCTCTCCAAGTGACCTCATTTCATCTTTTTACATTTTTATTGTTTGGAAAATCACTTCCTTTCTCTGGTCTAATGGGTTATCTGAAGGATTTATTTCTTATCAATTCTAGAAGTCAAGGAAATCTGTATGGGAATATATTTTCTTACCATTGTATACATAGAATATAATTTAGCTGCTTGTTTGTAGATGTGGAAAGAAAGATAGGACCACAGTATGGATGTCATGAAAATGAAGGGTGACTTCCATAGCATACATGCTATGCTATTGTTAAATTTAGGAAGCAGAATAATGGTGCTAATCATAACAGTGACAATAAGGATTTCAAGACAAGGGCACAAGAAAAATAATGTAATTTCTATTTGCAAAGTAAGACAGTAGTTCAGCACTTTTAATTTGCATTGATAAGATCTGTTAAATGATATACTTTTATTTGGTAGAAATATTTACAAGTTACACCATACCCTTGCTAGCTCTTGCTGTTAGGTGTGGTGACTCTGTATCTTATGATGGGAGCAGCGTTATGTAGCACTGGGGCATGAAGTCAGGAAGACTTGAGTTCAATGTAACCTCAGACACTAACAAGCTGTGTGACTCTGGGCAAGTCACTTAATCTCATTTGCCTCAGTTTCCTCATTTGTAAAATGAATTGGAGAAGGTAATGGCAAATCACTTTATTTTCTTTGCCAAGAAATCCCCGAATGAGGACACAAAGATTTTGCCATGACTAAAATAACTAATCAACAATATCATCATTTTGGTACATTTTTATTTACCATTTGGCTGTGCAGTCTGCTGAGGAAACTAGTTAGTGCATGCTACCTTAACTAAACTCTCTAATTACTTGTGGAGATTTTACATCAACATGTAAAAGTACTAACGAATTCCCAGAGCTATTAATTCTTTCTATCCATGACTATTAGACCTTCTTATTCCCCACTTACTCTGAATATTATCTTTTTTTTTGTACCATGCATGCTTAATTTGGTCATTGGTAATTCACTTACTTATGAATTTGGAGATCCCACTTTCTGGAATACTCATACTAGAATGTGAGTTCCATAAGTGAAGAGACTGGTTAACTTGCTTGTATCCTTAGGGCTTAGCATAGTAACTAGCACATGCTCTATCAATCTATTTATTTAGTAAAAGTGGCAATTTCAGTCAGAAAATGCTAGTTGTCTTTAAAAGCCTTGAGATTAATCTTTCCTAACAGGCAGTTACCCTATACTTAGAGGGATGTGTAGAACATGGAACTTGTGTGCTGGCATTCCTATTGTTCCTTCCTCTTCCCCCTCAGGGTCAATGGTGATGTTTCTTCAGGTTAGTCTCAAGTGTATTTATAATTATAGTACTTGCTTGATTTACTTCACTCTGAAGATTCCATGACTCCCTCCTTCCTCCGTCCTATCAGGGACTTGGGGTGAGGGGACAGCCAGTGAGACAGAGCTGAGCCTCCCCCACCTTCGCCCCATGTGTCTCCAAATGTTCCTAACTAACCCTGATATTTTCTTTTTTATAAAACCTCTACCACTATTGAAGAGAAGAGATTGGGAGTATTAGTCATGGATTTTTATTGGAAGTATTCAAAGAATAATTTAATGTCTGAACATATTGAGGAACTCATTTAAATCTGTAGAAGAAAACTGAGCAAGAAATTTGTCAATCCAGAAAAAAGACTTTTTTATTTAAATTGCTGCTTAATGCACAGCTAAAAATCAAATGATCATAACTTTAATCTTCAATGATATCGAGACCACAGTTGGAAATATTGAACTGAAAGAGCATTGTCCAAAGTGACAATGAATGTATCAAATCTAGCTTTGTAATTAAAACAAAAGGGATTGTAGATGACAGCAAGGATGATAAATTGTGGTAGAGATGAAGGTGGATAAAATCAGACTGGAAAAGGAAGGCAGAAGAAATGAAAAGTATTCATAGATTGTTGTAAAATGAATGTATGCCTTAAAGGTTAGTAGTGCTATCAGGCAGTAGACAGACTGGAATTAAAAAGATCAGTGGAAAATCACAAGAAAGGACAAGAAATAATTACAAAAAGCAGCAATGATAAAGTTTTAAAAAGGAAGAAAGTATGAAAAAAAATAGTTCCACTTTTACTCTAAGGAATAGCTGTGTTTTCCTTGGTAAAATTGTTATATAATTTATAATTAAATAATTATAATTAGTGGTGAATGCCTTTTTGGAGCAAGCAATATAAAAAAATTGGCATATAGGCTAAATATGGTTTGCTTCTGATTCTTTCAAGGTCACATATTTCATTAGTTGCAGATCCAGAATTAGAATCTTAAGCTTCCCAATGAAGAATTTCCACTGTATCATACTACAATCCCTAATGCATATAGATTAGTATTCCTTTAACAGAAGTGAATTGATTCAGGCACTTTTCTTCAATTAAGAGTTTTAATAATATTTTTAATTTGTGTGAATATATCTCCAAATTCAAAATATTTCTCTTCTTTTATAGCCAAATTATATTATCTGCTTTGCTTTATAATGCTGCATTTGTTGTACCTGCAATTAAGGTTTGCACTGTTGTGGAAATAATAAAGTGTAGCTTGTTGGAGGTTTGATCTTTGCCACATTGTTTTACTCAACCTAGATAAGGTAAAATATAAAATTCAAAAAGAAAAGAGTAAAATAGCATTATAATAAGCATAGCCTCTGCTATTATGACTATTTTTCCTTTTTCCTTACTATAAAAGCAATCATTGCTCTACATAGGTACAAATTTCTATCTATGTACTTGATCATCTCTATTGAAAACTATATATGAATTTCTCCTCTCTCTCTCTCTCGCTCTCCTCTCTATGTCTCTTCTTCCCTCTCTCCTTTTCTCTTCTTCCTCTTCTCTCTTTTATTTCCATCTGTCCATCCCACTATACCTTTCATTTTACTACTTGATTAAATTTGTCTTTTTTTGGTGGGAGGAGATTGATAAACAATGATTTCATAGAGTTTGAAAAATATTTCCTTTATACAACATCAAAGTAAGGGAACTGTAGATATTATCCATTTAATAATAATTTACCTCTCACTCAGATTCTAAACTTCATTTTTGATTTTTTTTAAAACTTTAGAAAGTGGAAGTAGTATTTGATTCTCTTTTCTTTTGTTTCTGATTTGATATTGATCTAAACTTACTTATTGTTGGTGTTTCCTATGGCAAAAATAGCAGGAGGAGAATTAATCAAGGATTTTCCTAAGACCAAGTAAAAGGATTTTCAAGAAAATTAAAAAAACAACAGACCCAAAGTATCTAAAATGTCTTCTGCTCCACTAGAAACGCTGAGGATTCTCTAATCTTATTGTTATTTGTAAGGCTTTATTTCATAGCTTATATAAGAAATATCTTGGAATTGGAACTGTTTCACATTTATGAATTTATGTCTGAGCTTCTTTGTCAATACACATTGATATGAAGGTAGGTGACATTTGTGACATAAGCTCCTGGGGTTACTTTGATTCTATTTTCTTGGTTACATTATTGAAAGGACTAAACAAATAAATCCTGGTTTCCAATTTATTTCTGTTGAAAGTGCATGGTGTCCTAAAGATGCCTGCATATGTACTATATGGTACTTCTTGGTTCTGGTTATAGGAATATGAAAGAAATAAAGAAATATTTTAGCTTAATTCAGGGAGCTTCACTTCCTATCATAAAAATGATAGTTTTTGGGGGGCATCCCTTATTTTTAGTAATTTGTTGTAATGAATGAAAAGACCAAGTGGCTAATGAAATCAAGGATTATTAGGCTATAGTTGCATAAATTATTGGCTGGTAAAGAAAAAAATAATTGAGTATTCTTATTTATCCCATTGAGATGAGATATCTTGAATTCTACTTAATAAAAAAACCAATAAATATACCCCAAGCATCACCAAATAAATGTTTTTTTTAATATGCAATGTTGCTAAGGTCTATATTTATGAACATAATCAGTGTTTTTTGATTCAATGCAAAAATTAATGAATATATATATATAATTGCATAGGATCAAAATGTTATAGATCTAGTGCTGGAAAAGACTTTGGAGGACATATGTAGTTCATCCACCTCATATTACAGATGAGGAAATTGAAACATAAGGAGGTAAAAAGGCTTGTCCAAAGTCAAACAGTTAGTGTCAGAGGTAGAATTTGAACTCAGGTGTTCTAATTACCCAATGTTATTAAATCACTGGACAAGTCACAGGATTTTCTGGGTTTTTTTTTAGTGGCATATTGAGAACCCAGAGTAAAATACATTAACCTTTTGCTTTTAATACCTTATTATTTCAAGGATCTGCAATTTTTCAGAGTTGGGCATTTCCAGTCTAGATAGTCTAGATTACAATCTCTTTATGGCTTAGAAGTGTCTTCCAAAGTTGCTGTGGTCAAAGTATCTGTCATTCTGAAGTCAACCTCACGATAAGGCTGGGTTTATCCATTGAAATGCATAATGGGCTGATCCACTGAAAATAAGTTATAATTTGTTACTGGATCAATGGTTTAAATTAGAGATTCTTAACTTGGGATTTGGCAATTTAAAATGTTGATAACTGTATTTAAATATAGTAGATTTATTTTGTAATTCTAGATATTTTATTTTATATTCTTAAGAACATTATTCTGAAAAGAGGTTCATAGGTTTTGCTAGACTGCTAAAAGGGTCCATGACACAGAAAGATTAAGAACACATGCTTGTGGGGACAGAAAATACCTTTTCCTCTGCAATACATCGCACCTATACCAAAACTGATCATGTACTGGGCATAAAAACCTTATAATAAAATGCAGAAAGGCAGAAATAATAAATGCATATTTCTCAAATCATGATGCAATAAAATTACGTGTAATAAAAGGTCATGGAAAGATAAAACAAATTAATTTGAAACAAAATAACTGAATATTAAATAATGAGTGGATAAAACAGCAAATCATAGAAATATCCAAGAAAATGATAAAAAATGGGACATTATACCAAAATTTGAGGGATGTAGCCAAGGTAGTTTTGAGGGGAAACTTTATCTCTTAATAGTTATATGAAGGAGATCAATAAATTGCATATGCAACTAAAAAAGCTAGCAAAAACAAATTAAAGATCCTCAATTAAATACCAAATTAGAAATTCTGAAAATCAAGAGAGAGATTAAAAATATTGAAAAGAAAACCATTGATTTAATAAATAAAACTGAATTGATTTTATGAAAAAGCCAATATAATAGATAAACCTTTGGTTAATCTGATTATCAAAAATGAAAAGGTGAAATAATCACCAAATGAGGAGGAAATTAAAAAGATAACTTGGAGCACTTTGTCGAATGGTATGCCAATAAATTTGATAATCTGAGTGAAATGGGTGAATTTTTACAAAAATACAAACTGCCCAGATTAATAGAAGAGGAAATAAAATACTTAATAACACAATTTCAGAAAAAGAAATTGAAGAAACCATCAATAAACTCCTTAAGAAAAAGTCTCCAAATCCAGATGAATTTACAAGTGAATTCTACCAAACATTTAAGGAACAATTAATTCCTATTCTACATAAACTATTTTTAAAAATAGAAGTTTTGCCAAATTCCTTTTTTTGACACCAATATGGTAGTGATATCTAAACTAGGAAGAACCAAAGCAGACAAAGAAAATTAAAGACCAATCTCCCTAATGAATACTGATGCAAAAAGAGATTATAATAGGATTTATATCAGGTAGACAGGGAAAACACTCAATGTAATTGAACATATAACTAGCAAAACCAATAGAAAGCATATAATTATCTCAATAGATGCTGAAAAAATGTTGATAAAATACATCCATTCTTATTAAAACACTAGAAATGTAGAAATAAATGGAGTTTTCCTTAAAATAAGTAGTATATATCTAAAAACATCAACAAATATTATATGTAATGGATATAATCTCGGAGAATTTCAGGGGTGAAACAAGGATGCCCTTTATCACCATTACTATTCAATATAGTATCAGAAATGTTAGCTTTAGCAATAAGAGAAGAAAAAGAAATTGAAGGTATCAGAATTGACAATGAGGATGCAATGTTTTCACTCTTTGAAGATATGATGGTATACTGAGAGAACCCAAGAAAATCATCCAAAAAATTACTTGAAGCAATAAACAAATTCAGCAAAGTAGTAGGATGTAAAATAAATCCACAGAAATCAACATATATATATATATATACATATGTGTGTATATATTTATGTGTATATATATGCATATATATATATATATATGTATGTATATGAACAACAAAGCCCAAGGACAAGAGATAGAGAAATTCCATTTAAAATAACTGTAAATAACATTAAATACTTGGGAATCTACCACAAAAGGCAAACTCAGAAATTATAAGAACAGTTACAAAACACTTCTCACACAAATAAAGTCAGGTCTAAACAACTGAAAAATTGTTAATTGCCCTTGATTAGGTTGAGTTAATATAATAAAAATGACAATTCTATCCAAATTAAATTAGTTATTCAGTGCCATACCAATCAAACTTCCAAATAATTATTTTACCAAGCTTGGAAAAATAGTAACAAAATTCATCTGAAGGAATGAAAGGTCAAGAATAGCAAGGGAACTGATGAAAAAAATGTAAAGATCTCTACCAGATCTAAAACTATGCTATAAAGTGGCAGTCATCAAAACTGGTACTGGTTAAGAGATAGAGGAATGGATCAATGGATTAGAATAGACTCAAAAGAAACTTCAGTAAATGACTACAGCAATCTATTGCTTGACAAACCCAAAGACATTAGCTTCTGGGATAAGAACTCATTTTTTGCCAAAAATTGTTGGGACAACTGGAAAATAGTATGGCAAAAACTAGGTATAGATCCACATCTTACGCCCTATACCAAAATAAGGTAAAAATGGGTACAAGATTTGCACATAAAGGGCAATACCATAGATAAATTAGTAGACCAAGGAATACTCTATCCTATCTGTGAACAAAAAAAGAAAATAGAGAACATTATAAATTGTAAAACGAGAGAGTTTGACTATATTAAATTTAAAAAAAAGTTTTTGCACTAATAAAATCAATGCTGCTAAAATTAGAAGGAAAACAGAAAGCTGGGAAATAACCTTCATGACTAGGAGTTCTGATAGTCTCATTTCTCGAATAGATAGAAAATTGCATCAAATTTTATCAGGTTACAAGTCATTCCCCAATTGTTAAATGGTCAAAGGATATGAACAGACAGTTTTCAAATGAAGAAATTAAAGCTCTATATAATCATATGAAAAAAATGTTCCAAATCATTATTGATTAGAGAAATATAGATTAAACCAACTATGAGGTATCACCTCACACCTCTCAGATTGGTTAAGTTAACAAAAAATGGAAAAATAATCATTGTTGGAGAGGTTGTAGGAGGATTGGGACTTTAGTGCATTGTTGGTAGAGTTGTGAACTGATCCAACTACTCTAGAGATCAATATCGATTTATACCCAAAGAACAATAAAAACTATTCATTCCCTTTGACCCAGCAATTCCAATTCTAGATCTATATCCAGAAGAAACTATTAAAAATGGGAAAAATCCCACATATTCCAAAATATTCATAACAGTTCTTTTTAACTGACATTAAGTGACTTTCTCAGGATCAACAACTAGTAAGCATATGAGATTACATTTGAATTCAGGTCTTCTTGACTCTAGATGCAAATCACTGCTCATTACTGACTAATTTGATACATCTATATCTTCATTACTACAGTTAAGAATGTTTTCTCTCACAAATAATCTGTCATGAGTTCAACTTCCAAACTTAAGTACTCTGAAGAATTTGAACAATTAATTATATCATGATTTTTGTATTACTTTGTAAGATGTCAGTTAATATATGCATTTGAGAAACTTGAGGAAAAGGTTTATAAGAGTTTTTTTCAACAAATCTCATATTAGAAATACCATTATAAAGAAGGTTAGTTTAAGAAGCGGGATAATGGTAGATAAATTGTGGTGCAGTTGATAGAACACTGGTCTTGGAGTCAGGAAGACAGGACTTTGAATCTGGCTGCAGACACATGACATTACCTACTTTTGTGAACCTGGACAAGTCATTTTATCCTGATTGTCTTGCAACCAGGGTCACCTCTAGCCATCCTGATTCATAAAAGCCACTGGACCCAGATGACTCTGGAGGAGAAAGTGAAATTGGTGACCTAGCACAGTATCCCCTGACTCAAATCCAATTCATGTGCTTGTCATGATATCACTTCCCTGGTGTCATGGTCTTCTTCAAGAATGAAGGACAAATATCATATATTGTAAAAGATTATCATTATTATAATGAACTCAATGAAGCATTCTTTTAATTTTAGTTGATTTTAAAGGAACAAATAAATTCCTGAGGAGAGAGAACACATTTAAATGTGCAAAGAAACCTAAAATATATTTGTGTTAGTACAATCTTGTATTTTTTTTTTTGAGTGATAAAACTATTATGTTGATGTCTGGATTGTTTTCAAGTGGCAAAGAAGGCATGTCTGGTGTAGTCTGTGGAATTGTGGAATCTTTTCAAGAATAATGTTCATAAACATCTAAAAGAAAACACATGGGATTACAAAATGAAACCAATCACCAATATGTTTAAAAAAAAGATTCCTTCCTCTCCCCCTCCCCCTCTCACCATTAAGGTTTGCTTCCCAACTACAGTATACTCAGAGTTTGCTTGCTTCCTGAGACTAAGGTCTTCAGAAAAAGAACTGTAATGGTGAAAAAGGAAATATTAAAGAAAACTACTTTTAAGTTATAGAGATCAATATATAAAAGTTGGCTATAGATTTTTCAAAATTAAAATGAGAAATCTACATAATTCTAAGTTTTATTAATTTTAGATTAGATTAAATATTTCTGAAAAATCATATATCTATTAATTTGCTATAATGATTATATTTTGCATAGTAATCGGAATTTACTACTTATTAATCACAAGTCTTTGCACCAGTCATAGAAGGGAGATTAAGACAATATTCCTTTTCAACTAAGTCCTATAATGAGGCAGGCTTAGTATATTATTCTCTAGGAAGTATAAAACTAGGATTCATTGGATTGCAGATGTGATATCTTTTTTTTTGGTTACTGGAGAGAGCAGTTAAGACAGTTACCCATTAGTGACATAGTGAAATAGTTTTAATTTGATTTTCTTGTTTAAATAGTTAAGGACATTACAACTACAGTAATAAAACAGTAATCAATATTTGCTGAAATGAATTGAAGTAATGAATAATGTAACATCTTTTTATTTGCTTAATGAATATTGAAGAAATATTTGTTATACATTATATACAAAAATCCACATTAAGTTTAATTCTTGTCCTTCATTATCAAAGAAGACCAAAATGATATCACTTTGTTAGAACCAAATTACAGCTTGTCTTACTGTGGTTGATCAGATCAATATGAGTTTGAAATGCTTTATCACAGGCTAACACAAATAGTTCATGTGAACACCTGGGATGGGTACTCCAAACTAACATATTTCACATTCTTTTGGAGCTGCTTCAATTCTACCTTGCTCATAGACCAAGATATGTACAATGTTCATGATGAGGAGGTCATGAGATGTGCAAGTCTTCAATAGTAGGTGACCATTGTTGTTGTTATTTCCAGCTCCATTCCTCCCAAGAATTTCCTGCCATGTCTGGTTATCTGAGTCTATTCTAGTAAAGTCATCCAGAATTATGAGTTTATACTCTTTTGGTACATTGATGATAAGGGTCTCCAGGTCTTCATGAAATTTTTCTTTAATTTCATCAGTTTTTGTCATGGTGGGAGCATAAGCATTGTTGATAGTGGCTTGGTGTTTCCTGAAAGTGGCAATATCATTGTCATGAGCCTATTGTTCTCTCCTTTTGGCAGGCATTCAAGAATGTTGACTAGATTAGTTTTAATTGCACAATCTACCCCAACTAAAAGCACTTCCCTTCTCTGGGGTCCTTCCAGAAAATGTGTATCCAGCTCTAACTTCAATAAGCTGATCTTCATTTGTCAAGGCTGCTATTTGGATGTGATATGTGCTGAGTTATCTCACAATAAGAGCTGTTTGTCTTTCAGGTCTATTGGATTTTGTGGTGTCTATGAGTGTACACATATTCTATGCACCGATGGTTGTGGAATATTCTTTGAAGAGGTTTTTTGTAGATTTTTTTTTGTGTCTCCGCTGCACTGTGGGATCCTCTCCTGCCATGGTGATCAGATAAGGATTGGGTAAGCAGACAGTTTTTTAGGGCACACTTCTAGCACCTTGTTCACACTAAGAGATGTTGCAGCCCTTTTAAGCATTTCAAACTCATATTGGTCTGACCAACCACAGTAAGACAAGCTGTAATTTGGTTCTAACAAAGTGATATCATTTTGGTCTTCTTCAATAATGAAGTATAAGAATCAAACTTAATGTGGATTTTTGTCTGTATATAGTGTATAACAAATATTTCTCCTTTTAAGGGCTGCACAGTCACTGATGCTTTCAGTGGGGAAATGACCTTATGGTCTGGCCTGCCAGTGTGTAAGGTTGTGACTAGATCTCCCAGTGTATTTGCACCTGCTGCTTTGTCACTTGCCTGTTGCAATAGGACTTGGAGGAATCCATTTCTGTAATGCACCCTGTAGCAAGCATGACCTTTAATGGACTATGTGACTGTAAGGAGAAGAGACAGACAGGATGTAAGAATGACAAAGGCAATTTTTGCTGCACAATGCTAAATGGATCATAGACTCATTGTCTCCAAGCTAAATATTCATATTCAATCAAAGCACAGTTCCAAGGTAAAATTAATGCTAGAAGAGTTAATGTCAAGAGATTAGTGTATCTCTCTGAGAAGGAATAGTTTGGAGGGAAAACTGAGACAACACATAGTTGGCAATAGTGAAACAGAAAAAGAGTGGTCAGTTTTCAGAGATCTGGTGTACAGCACTGCATTTGCTTAGCTGGGCCAGAACACTCACAAACATCAAGACTGCTTTTGATGAAAATGATGGGGAAATGCAGAAGTAGCTAAATGAAAAACGAGAACTCCAGCAGGTTTACTAGCAGGATTATTCATGCATTTCTACAAAGGTAGCATTAATTTCCATCAAAAGCAAAGTACAAGAGAAGTTCAGAAAGATGCAGGGCTCGGTAAGAAGGCAGATGAAATTCAGTTTTATGCAGATAGTAACAAACCAAAATGCTTTTATAATGCCCTAAAGCTATTTACGGGTCAAAGACCTATGGTGAATCTCAACTGATCAGTGTTGATGGAGCCATATTGATTACTGATAATCACATGAGCCTAGAGATAAGGGCTGACTACTTCCATAGTGTTCTTAACAGACCTTCATCAATCAATGCAGAAGATTAATCATTTACCTCAAGTTGAAATCAATCAGTTCCTAGCTGAAGTTCCAACTGAAAAAGAGATTTTGAATGCCATTAGGCTCCATTTAGGTGGCAAAGCACCTGGTGCTGATTCTATTCCAGCTGGCATCTACAATGCCCATTGCTCATCCAAAAACTGACTGAAATTTTCCAGGTTTTATGGCATGAAAAGGTTATTTCCTAAGAATTCAAGGAAGCCTCCATTGTCCATTTTTATAAAGATAAAGGGAATAGATTATCCTGTGACAATCAAAGGGATATGTCTATTTTAGTCATTGCAAGTAAGATTCTTGCCAGAGTCCTTCTCAGTAGACTGATCTTTCACCTGATAGATGGTCACTTCCCTGAGAACCACTGTGGCTTCAGAAAGGGTTGAGGAACAGTCAATATGGTGTTTGTGCTTGACAACTCCAAGAAAAACACTAGGAACAAAACAGAGGTCTGTATACCACATTTGTAGATCTGACCAAGGCCTCTGATACCATCAGTCATGAAGATTTATGGAGAATTATCTCAAAATTTGGCTGCCCAAAGAAGTTCATAAGTATTGTACATCAATCTCATGATGGTGTGCTTGCCTAGCTTCTGGATAGTGGATGAGTGGATGATGCTCTTGAGATTTTCCAGTCACCAGTGGAGTGAAACAAGAATGTGTCCTTGCTCCCATGTTTTTTAGCATGATGTTTACAGCCATATTATCAAGCACCTTCACTGAGGATGAACATGGTTTTAAGATCAGCTTCTGCACTGATGGCAAATTCTTCAACTTGAAAAGACTGCAAGTAAAGATCAAAGTAGAGGGAGTGTTGATGCATGATCTCCTGTTTTCAGATGATTGAACTTAGTGCAGCCTCTGAAGCTGAGATGCAACAAAGTATGGATTGATTCTCTGGTACTTGCTTTAATTTGGTCTAACAATTAATACCAAGAAAACTCAGGTGCTCCATCAACCAGCACCACATCATCTACATATGCAACCATTGTTTGCAGCAAATGGAGAAGTTTTGAGTACTGTGGACAAGTTCACTTACCTTGGCAGTGTTCTTTCCAGGGATGTACACATTTACAATGAAGTTGACATTGCCAGAGCTTTGTATTTGGGTGACTCTGAAGGAAAGTGTGAGAGAGAAGTGGTATTAGACTACCTATCAAACTGGAGGTCTACAGAGCCATTGTGCTGACCTCATTACTATATATGTGTGAAACTTGGACAGTCTACCAGTGCCATATCAGGAAACTGAATTGCTTCCATTTAAATTGTCTTAGGAAGATTCTCAAGATCCTTTTTTGAACTAAACTGCCTAGCATTCCGACATTACAATAGAGAGTGCAACTACAATGGGCTGCTCATGTTGTTTAGAATGCCAGAAGTATATTTGCCAAAAAGACTATTCTATGAAGAACTCACACAGGGCAAGCACTCACAAGGGGGCCAGAAGTGATACTGAGACACCCTGAAGGTGTCTCTCTTAAGAACTTGGAAATTGATTGTGAAGCTGGGGAGACAATGGTACCGGACTGCTCAGCAGGGTGTGTCCCATCATTGAGAGTACTGTGCTGTATGAAAAGGGCAGAATCCAAGAAGCTCAAAGGAAACATGACATACATAAGTTTAAGGATACCCACCCCATATGTTCACAAGGACTATTTGTGTCCGACCTATGGTAGAGCATTCCAAGCTAGTATTGGGCTGATCAGTCACAGTTGAACACATTTAATTTATCTCAAACATAGTGATATTTTCTTCAATAACCAAGGACAAGAACCAACTAGGCACAGAAAAAAATTCATATTATAGCTTTATAGTAAAGACTAATAAAAAGAAATAGCTTGCATATTAATTTAATTCTAAGACTTATAGATTATTTGTAATGATACTTTTTTACATGATTGAGTACAGTTACAAATTCTGGTATTTACTAAATGTTTTCCATGTATAGAGAGGTATTGCACATCATGCTGAACACATATTTGGGCAATGTTCATTCTTTATGAAATGCCTGATTGTGCTACTTTTAAACTCTAACTTGCATTTTTCTGAATCTAGCAGATGACTTTTCATCTCTATCAGAATGTAGCAGGTCAAAAGAAGTTCTGATGGAGGAAATAGATTTGTGAACAAAGGCAGACAAACCTGCATGAAGGTGAACACATCTGGGTTCTCGATTCCTTTTTTTGTTAATCAATGAACAAAATTTATTAAATGTGGGTAGTTTGTTAGGCATTGTGCTAGGTTCTGGGGCTGCAAAGTCTAAAATACTATCAGTTTTTGCCCTCAAGGAGCTTACATTAAATTAAGGGGGGAGATGATATGTCCACTGAAAAGTACATACAAAATAAATACAAGATAAAATTTTTGGAGCCACAGCCAGAGTGAACAGGACCTTAAATTCTCATGTTACTGGTAGTGACTGAGCTGAAAATTGAAGAAAATTAGGGATTCATAGAAGCAGAGATGGGGAAGAAGTGCATAGGGAAAAAGATGTGAAAACATAGAGACAGAGGAGATAAGAGTATTGTAATACCCACAAGACCAGTGTGGTTGGCCTGAAGAGAGAAATGAATATCTTTATTTCTTTTTACTGTACACTTGACAAATATTATTGACTTTTTGGAGCAAGGGTTCAGGGCCTATTGGAGTGTACTGAGAGTTTGCCATGCAGATTGGCAGTAGTACACTGTAGGATTCTATCAGCTCAAAGACCAGCTGCCAGGAAACATGTTATCACTTGGATGGGAGGCAGGAGTTCTGAACCAGTGGTAGGGCAGTGTCTTTAGTCCGAGTTTTTACTTTCAAGGTTTGTTACTACTGCCAAAAAGCAAAGAGAGGCAGAGAGGGAGAGAGAGAAGGGAGAAAGGGGGAGGGAAAAGAGAGGCTGGGAGAGAGAGGAAGAGGAAGAGAGGAAGAGGGAGAGGGAGAGGGAGAGGGAGAGGGAGAGGGAGAGGGAGAGGGAGAGGGAGAGGGAGAAAGGTAAGAGAGAGAAGGAAGAGGAGGAGGGGAACCAGAGATATTAACTATTGGATACAGTAGATAGGGATACTGACTCCTTTCCCATGATTTAACCCCCAATAAAACCCTCAAATCAAGTATTGGGGATCTTGGAGTCACACTCACACATATATACATATACATATATACACCAATATACAAGCATATGTACAGACATGTATCCATCTAAACAAAGATAACTGTCCTTAACTCTTTATAATTTGAGGATTCAGGTTCTGTAGGACTTTTTCCTAGCCTAGGTTCTGTGCTAGGAATTTTCTTTTGCTCATCCTTTAAGATTCATTGTCTGAATTCAAAGAAGTTTGGATTTGAGGAACAAAATAATGAACAGGGAAAAGAAGACAGGCAGAAAATGCCTCTCTGAGAGACAGGTACAGATTGTCCTGTGGGGAATGCTCCCTCAGTAGGGTAGAAAATTAATCATGTTTACAAGTATAGGATTCTATCTGAAAGGTTCTCTTCATAGGCCCTGCCTCCACCTTTTTAATCATGATTTATTTTCTGAACTCAGAGACACATTTCTCCACAGAGTTCAGCTGACAAAACCTCCATCTTTTCCAATGGAGAGAAGTGTCAAGTATTTATGGGACTACTACTGTAGCTGGCATGGACTGCTTTAAAAGAACACATGACCCAGTGAGACAATAAAATAGCTAGAAAGCTTCCTGTGTGTTCATATCACAAAAAGAACCTCCAGGGGGGAAAGGTTTAGCACATAAAGGATAAAGTACTATTTCAGAATTCAGAGTTTGCTATTAAAAGTGAAATCAAGAGATTTGTTTGCATCTTTTTCTAAAAGAAGTTTCAATATACTATACCTTCTCTCTTGCTAGATCATTTAAAATGTTGTACATTTAAAATGGAAAAATGTGTTGAGATCATTATAATAGGGATTTGAATGTACATTTCCCCACCTTCCTCTTTGATAGTATGAAAAATTAGGTAAAGACAAAATCTGAGAAAAGAACACTCAGCTTAAGAAAGGTGATGAATAAAGATGGTGATGAATAGAAGAATGAATAGAAGAATAGAAGAATGACTGAAATTTTTTAGGTGTCACTTAAATAGGAACAAGAAACCAAGATGATATTTAATTTTCAAGATCACAGATATAGAAGATAATTTTGTCTATTCTTTTCCATGTTTTGCAAATCCAAAATTTTATATGGGAGGATATTTATGTTTAAACAATGATAGGAATAATAAAGGTTAAAAATAACTTAGCATGTAAATTGTTTCCTTAAAACCAAATAAGCTTTTGAATAAAAATCTCTGATAACTGAGACCCATAAAGCCCATGGAAGTGATTACATTTAAGCTTTAGTTTAATAGAATATGACCAAAGAATACAAAAAGAGAGTCTATAAAAAGTTTTGGGAACTAAACTTTCTTATTAGAGTTCTGAGTATCAAGAATTTTCTTCAAGTGACTATATTAGATCTATTCTTGTTCAAGCCAAATTTTTCCATATATCTTCATCACTTTGCTAATTTTTCCTAGTATGGTGCTTTTTCTCCACTTGTCATTTCCTCCCCCACTCCCTGTTCCTACTCTCTGATTCTGGCGAACCAGGAGAAAACTTGGAGACTGACCTAGTCATATATGCCTCATTGTTGAGAGTTCTTTGAGTGACTGCTAAGAAAGAAGAGTGGAGGACTCAAGGGACTTTTTAAAAGAGGAGAAAGTTTCCTAATGGCACCCTCTTGGATGTAGTTCTCTCCAGGATATGAAAAGAAGGGTTTTCTTTCCCCACTGTGTAATTCTCTCCATATGAAGCATGGACTCAGTTAGGCAAACACATACAAGGTATCTTGTTGCATTTGCCTTTATTTTTCTGTTTCCTTTGATTTAGTAAGTGACCTTGTGAATTCTGAAAAATTGTGGAAGGTGTATATACAGGTACTGGCTATAAATATAGCATCTATAAGAATATTTGCAGTTGCAGTAACAGCAGCAGGATTGCACTAGAGGCACTGAAGAGAGAGGCTTCTAGAAAGATAAACTTGGCTGTTTGCTCAAAGTACTGTGTAGAGGTAATATGTAAAATGCTCTAATTACAGTATTGCACAATTGTGTTATATTTTGATGAGGCCACTCAAGTTTCCAGTTAATTATATCTGTAGCTGTTACTGAGTCATGAACAAATTATTGCTTTAATGTGTGCTTTGATGGATTCTTATAGGCTGAGCATCATTTTTTTTACAATCATGTTAAACATATTTCAACATTTGTCATGCAGTGAAAGAAGAACAGCATAAAAGGGAAAAAACCATGACAAAGAAAAAACAACAAAAAAAGGCATTCACTCTCTATAGTTCTTTCTCTGGATGTGGATAACAATTTCCATTACAAGTCTTTTTGAACTGCCTTGGATTGTTCTATTGCTAAGAAGAGTCAAATCTATCTTGGTTTATTATCTCATAATGTTTCTATGACTCTTAAATGCTCTCCTGGTTCTATTCATTTTACTCAGTATCAGTTCATTTAAGTCTTTCCAGGTTTTCTAAAATCTGCTTACTCATCATTTTTATAGAACAATATATTCCATTATATCCATCATATACCACAACTTTTTCAGTCGTTCCCCAATTGATGGACATCCTTTCATTTTTTAATTCTCTGTCACCACAAAAAGAGCTGCTATAAATAGTTTTGTACAGTTGGGTCCTTTTCCTTTTTTATGATCTCTTGGGGGGGGATACAGTAGTGGATCAAAAAATATGAACAGTTTTATAATTTTGGGGGCATAGTTCCAAATTGCTTTCAAAAATGTTTGTATCACGGGGTGGCTGGGTGGTGCAGTGGATAGAGCACTGGCCCTGGAGTCAGGAGTACCTGTGTTCAAATCTGGCCTCAGACACTTAATAATTACCTGTCTGTGTGGCCTTGGGCAAGCCACTTAACCCCATTGCCTTGCAAAAAAACATCTAAAAAATGTTTGGATCAGTTCACAACTCCACCAATAATCATTAGCATTCCAATTTTCCTACATCTCCAACATTTATCATTTTTTTAGGTATGAGTTGGGACTTCATAATTGCTTTGATTTGCCTTTCTCTAGTAATTAATGATTTGGAGCATTTTTTCATATTACTACAAAGACTTATGAATTCTTTATTTGAAAACTGCCTATTCATATCTTTTCTCAATTGGGGAATGACTTTCGTATAAATTTGATTAAATTCTCTACGTATTTGAGAAATGAGATCTTTATCAGAAATACTGACTGAAAATTGTTTCCCAGCTTTTGCTTTCCTTTTAATCTTGGTTGCATTGGTTTTGTTTGTGCAAAACTTTTAAAATTATATATAAACAAAATTCTTCATTTTTCATTTCATAATGTTCTTTCTCATTCTCTTGTTTGTTCCTAAATTCTTCCATTCTTCATAGATATGACAGGTAAACTATTTCTTGCTCTCCTAATTTGCTTATGGTATCACCCTTTATATTTAAATCATGTACTCATTTTGGCCTTATCTTGGGATAGGGTACAAGATGTTGGTCTATGCCTAGATTTTGGCATACTATTTTATAGTTTTCCCAAATTTTTTTTTCAAAAAATGAATTCTTATCCCAGAAACTAGTCTGGGTTTAGCAAACAGTAGCATACTATAGTCATTTACTACCATGTGTTGTGTACCCAATCTCTTTCCCCAAGCTTCTTGCACTAGGATCCAGGGGCCTGGCTACTGATTTTCTGCATCAGGGCCTTTTGGACTTTCTTACCGTGCTTGGATGATATTCTCAAATTGTACCTGTTGACTCGGTCTCTGAGGCTAGCAATTTGCTGCCTGTTCTGGGGTTATAGATCTCATAGCTAGTGTGCTAGACTCTTAGTCTACTGAGCCAGGACCAAGGGGTCTTAATTACTGATCTGTACTGTAGGTAAGAGCCTCCCCCTTTCTTGCCAAGACACTGTGCTGAGCTCTGTACCCCTCTTATCCCAGTGAGATAGTCTTTTCCTGAAGTCCTTACAACTTATCTTAAGCTAGAAAATTGTTTGATTACTGTTGAGGGCCAGCTCCTAACAGTGATTTATACATATTTTTGGTGACCTTTGCCACCAGAGATATGCATGTATTCTTGCTCATTAAATGGATTTGTTGGTTCACCAGTGAACTCTGATCCAAGTCACTCTGTGGTGCCAGAGGTGTTTTAAGAAGCCTTCTGATAAGGAAGTTTATAGACTTCTAAGGATAAATATCATAAATTTTACCAAGGAAGCTATGTAGCAGATTTTGTCTAACCTGTGGTGTCTGAGATAAGTTTTGTTATAAAAGTCTGAGTATCCAACAATAAAGCAATAGAGTTTGTTTCTTGGCCTTATGTGTTAATATCTCTATTCAACCTGACTCTTTCACGTAAATGTCCGGACCCATGCTAGAGCCATCGCAGGCAATAGGCTCCATCTTTTTGTTGGTTTTGTCACTCCAGAATAAGTTTAGAGATTTTATTTAACATTGTTCCTGAGGGAAACTGGGGAGATCTCAGGCAAGGCCCTGGCTTCTCTCCACCAGACAGCACTTTTTTTGTTTTTATTGCTATCTCTCCTTTTACTCCTTTCCTTTTTATTGAGGAGACCTTTTATATGCCAAGCAATGACCATTACAATAATTTTCAACTTTCTCTGTGAATGCTGAAGTGGAGGCAAATGAAACAATGATTCTAAGAATGGAGAACTCAATCCCTTGATACAAGGTACCCTTTTTCAGAGTTGAACTCATACAAACTACAGTGGCTGGGAAAAGTGATTATGATTCCAATCATTGGCTTCTGTGAACATAGCCTAAAGGTATTTCTCTCCTCTAGTGTTATTTAGACTTAGTAACATTAAGGCTCATCTGGTCATCTGATTCTAAATGGTAGGCTTATTTCACCCTCTCTCCTCCTCCCTACTCACAGAGCCATTAAACTGCATTGTAGCAATTACAGTTTACTTCAAGCTGGATTTCTAAAGATTTAGAAGATTGTAATGAAAGCATCTAGAAACAGAAAGAATACTGAATATATTATTCCCAAACCAAATTGGGGTGGTGTTCTCTCTTACCCCATCTAGTTAGAAGCTGCACTGTGCTAGGAAAATGATTCTCATACTTTTTTTTGTAGGTGGTCATCTCCTGTAGGGGTGCTGTATGTCTTAAAATGTCATGAAAAAAGGGGAGATTGAGATTTTTTTGAGTCTATGAGGCTACTCTAAATACAAAATAGCACAAGACACAGCCTTGGGCAGATAAAACTGCATATTTGGGACTTCCAGGCCTCTGGATTGTCATCTCACCCGGGAATAATTGCCCAGGAGAGCCCCCCCCCCCAGGTAGAAGAATAAATGAAATCAGCATTCTTTATTACTTGGGTGGCATAAATCATTACTCAATCTGAACAAGTGAATGAGTAGCTATTTATAAGACTGTTCCTGTGCCCATAGGGGGCCATATATCATTTTCACAAATTTTTTTTATGGTGTGATCAAATGTTCAACTTCCTTCTCTCACCATGTGTTTTGATGTGCTTTGAAAGCAGACTATTAAATTTCAATATTGAATATTTGTACATTTTATGTACAAAATTATTCCCACATTTACTTTAACAATATATTGGAAGTAACAAACTCAATCTTAGCAGTTTTTCAAACAGCATTCTGATAGTAACCTTAGATTGTCTTCAGTGGTGGAAAGAGAACTTTGTGTTGTAGGTTGAACTATTAAATTCTGTGAATAAATATTTAAAGTGAGTCAGAGTAGTTTATTTAAGAGAGGAAAATATGGAAATCTGTATTCTATTTCTCTATGGATTAGATTGAGGCACTGTATAATGAATTAGTATATTGTGAAATATCAAAATGACCGGCTAGACTGTTTTAGGAGCTTTAAAATCCCTTAGAACCAGGTTCCAATTTGTCTTTTCAGTGTGATTGAATATTCTTCTTCTGCTTATAGACACAATTTAGACAATTAGCTTCTCTGTTTCTCAAACATGTCTCCTGTCTACATGACTTTGCATAAGCCATCAGCCACAGTTGGCATTTAATCTCTTCTTACACTTCAAAATACTTCTCTTTATTATGATGCCTAATCACCTCTGTGATCCCTTTAAATACTAGTGACTTCCAAAATTACTTTGAATTTGACTACCAACTATGTATATATTTACTTTATTTATATTCTGTAAAAAATTATATATGTATTCCTCGCCCCTATTGGAAGGTAAGCATTTAGAAAGTACAAATTATTTCATTCTTTGTATTTTTATCCACAACTCCTTGCATTGTACCTGACACATAATGAATGCTTAATAAATCCTAATAGATACATTGTTTTGTTATTTTATGGAACTTGTATCTCACTGCTATGAGTATTAATTCTTGCAGTGTAGTTTGCAATGAATCCACAGCTTTTTGTCCAGTACAAGTCTTGCCATAAAGCTTCCACATAAGGTTAAGCTGTCATTCTGAAGACTTTCCTGCAGATCTCTTGACATTGTATGGATATAAGAAGAGATTGTGATTTGTTCAATGTCTATATTTCCTTTTGCTATATGATCATCTTACTTCCTTTTCTGGTCACACATCTTTTTTTGATTATCTTTGGATCCTAGGATCATTGACTTAGAGGTAGAAGGAAGTTTAGTGGTTGTTTTGCCACATTTCTTAATTTTATAGATGAAGAAATTGAGCCATATGAAAGTAATTTTAGCTATCCCAGGTGATAAATGCAAAAAATGATAGAACTGAGATGAACTGAGATTCCATGAATCCAAGCTCAGTGTGATTTCCACCATTCTTGCCTTTCCCCACTTCTTATCCTCTTTAATTTTTCACTGGTAATATGTTCCAGTATACTAATTCTCAGAATTTGCCTCTCATGTATTTTTGGGGTAACCTTTGAGTTTTGGAGCCTTGACTTTTTAGAGACAATTGTATTCCATAACTTCGACAGAAAAATACTGATTTTAAAAAAATGAGCCTCTGTTTCAGAGTCATTAAACATTTTTCTTTTTCTTTTTTGTTTTTGTGAGGTAGTGGGATTAAGTGCCTTGACCAAGTTACACAGTTAGTATTAAGTGTCTGAGGCTGATTTGAACTCAGTTTCTTCTAACTCCAGCACTGGTGCTCTATCCACTGCATCATCTAGCTGCCTCTAAACACATTTTTCGATTTCCCAAATGCAATTCAGCCTACTTTCTTCCTCCTTTTCAGTTTTGGATACCGTTTATTATCCATTTATACTGTCTAGATAAGGTAAATGGACTAATAGATCAGCTTCTTGAACTATTCACTCAACTGCATTCCATTTATTTGATTTTTCCCATTTGATAGCTAAGCCATGCTTAATTTTTTCTTTACTCAAAACTTTTGAAAAACTGATCAAACTACTACTCTTTTTTGCTTGTTTTAAATTATTTTATTTATGTTTATTTTTATTTTTTAAAAATTTTCCCCAACTATATACAAAAACAAGTATCAACATGTACTTCCAACACTTTGAATTCCAAATTCTCTCCCTTCCTCCCACCCCACTCTCTGTCATTGAGAAATCAAGTTATTTGGTGTAGGTTAAAATGTATAACCAAGGTAAACATTACTACAATAGTCATGTGAAATAAACATAAACCCTCCCCACCACTAAAAAAAGAAACCTCAAGAGAAATAAAATTCAAAAAATAAAAAAAAACCTCAAGAAAAAATATTATGCTTCAGTCTGTTTTTAGACACCATCGGTTGGGACAGATAACTTTCTTCATCATAAGTCTTTTAGAGCTCTCTTGGGTCACAACATTGATGAAAAAGGGCAGGTCATTCATAGTTGATTATCCTACTATATTGCTGTAACTTTGTATAAGCTACATTTCCCAATGTATCTGCTTGTGTAAATTTTTTTATTGAGGGCATCCTATTCATCATTTCCCATAACAGAACAGCATTTCATCTGTATCATATACCAGAATCATCTTTCCATGCAGGATTATTAGCAGTTCAACTTCATTAAGTTTCTCATGATTTTCCCTTCCTGTCCATCCTCTCTTTCTTCACCTGAGTCTTGTACTTAAAGATCAAACTTTCTGCTCACCTCTAGTATTTTTATCAGGAAAATTTGAAAGTCCCCTATTTCATTGAATGTCCATTTAGACCCTTGAAAGATTATGTTCGTTTTTGCTGGGGAATTGATTCTTGGTTGTAATACAAACTCTTTTGCCTTCTGGAATATCATATTCTAAGTCCTATGATCCCTTAATGGAGAAGCTGTGAAATCTTGTGTTATCTTGACACAATATTTGAATTTCTTCTTTCTGGCTGCTTGAAATATTTTCTCCTAGGGAGTTTTGAAATTTGGCAGTACTATTCCTGGCAGTTTTCATTTGGGGGATCTGTTTTAGGGGGTGATCATAGGATTCTTTCAATTTCTATTTTATCCCCTGCTTCTAAGATACCAGGGAAATTTTACTGGATAATTTCTTGAAAAATGATGCCTAGGCTCTTTTTTTGGTCTTGACTTTCAGTTAGTCCAATAATTTTTAAATGATTTCTTCTGGATTTGTTTTCCAATATAGTTGCTTTTCCAGTGAGATATTTCATATATTCTTCTTGTTTTTCATTATTTTGGTTTTGTTTTATTATTTCTTGATTTCTCACAGTCATCAGCTTCCCTTAGCTGCATTCTACATTTTAAGTAGTTATTTTCTTAGAGAACTTTTGAATTTCATGTTCATTTGGTTAATTATGCTTTTTTAAGGCACTCTCCTCCTCATTAGACTTTTGGACTGCTTTTTCCATTTGCCCCAAACTGGTTTTAAAGATATTTTCTTCAGTATTTTTTTCATCTTCTTTACCTATCTGCTGACTCAATTTTCATGATTTTCCTGCATTGCTCTCATTTCTCTTCCCATTTTTTCATCCACCTCCTTTACTTGATTTTCAAAATCGTTTGAACTTTTCCATAGTTTGAGATCAATTCATATTTTTCTTGGTGGTTTTGGTTGCAGAAGCTTTGATTTTGTTATCTTCTTCTGAACATGTATTTTGATCCTCCATAGAACCAAAATAATTGTTTATCATCAGATTTTTTTTTTCTTGTTTGCTCATTTCCCTAGCTGATATCTTGATTTTAACTCATTGTTAAGGTAGACTCTACTAGGTAGAGGACACTCTCCAAAGTTTTTGACAGTTTTTTTTAGTTGTTTTTCAGGGATATCTCCCCCCCCCCCTTGGGGTCATGAAATTCTCGGTTCCTCCAGGGTTTTATGAGAGCCTATGACTGCTCTCCTGAGCTGTGCTCCGGTCTTGTAGATGATCAGAAGCACTCCTTTATGCCATGGAACCATGAGGATGATCCCTGCTCTGCTGCAGGCAGAGCTATTTTGTGCTTCTACTCCTTTTTTTCTGACACTATGGCCCCAGAGTCTGACCTGGATCTGAGTATGGCAGAAGCAACAGAGTCCTGTCTCAGGGACAGGAAAGAGATCTCTGAAATTTCCCCCAACCCCCTAACCTTTCATGGGCTGAACATTTTGGAAGCAGCTTCCTGGTGACTCCCCAAACCTAATATTGGTCCTTTGAGTCCAGGTCTACACAGAGGCCTGCACTGGACTGGACTCTGCTCTCACTCTGGTGTGACAGAGTTTTCCAATTGTCCTTGGCAGCACCCAGCCTGAGAGGTCTGGAAATTATCATTGCTGCCACAGACCCAGGCAACCCATGATCTATTCCTGGATGGCTGGGTCTTGTTTGTTCTGGTCTGTGCTGTGGGTTCTTTCTAACCCTCATGCAACAGATGCTTTCCAAGGACTTTCCAAGTTATCTTGGCCTGGAAAATTGTTTTATTCAGTCTTTTTGTGAATTCTGCCATTCTAGAATTTGGTTAGAATCATTATTTAAAGTTATTTGGAATGGTTTGGGGAGAGATTATGGGAGACCCTGCCTTTATTCTGCCATCTTGGCTCCTCCTCCTCCTCCCCACAAAATTCTTTTGTAAGAAGCATATTAAAATTTTATTAGTTTCCTAAAATTTATATTTAGACATTATTTGGGAATAATTCTTTCAGCTAAGATTTTTGAAAATCATTGTCATATACTTTGAAAACTGGACATTAGCAAACATTTAATTTCAAGTGCCTTTAAAGCTATACATTTTGTTTTTGTAAAACAAATTTCACACAGAAAAATTATATCTAATATTTCAAATTCATTTTCTTAGAAATAGCATAGCCTAATTCTTTGACATTCTTTCTTCTGCTTTTTACCTCATAACTCCAGCTAGGTGTCTTAGTAGATAAAATGTTGGGCCTGCATCAGGAAGACCTAAGTTAAAATACAATCTCAGACACTAACTAACTGTGTAACCCTGACTGATCACTTAGCCTTTCTTTCCTTTAGTCTGCTGGAGAAGGAAATAGTAAATTACTCCAGTATATTTGCCAAGAAACTTCCATGGATAGCACTGACATGTCATTGTCCATGTGGTCCAGAATGACTCAACAACAACCAGACTCCTCATCTGCTCCTTCTCTAGGTGATGTAGAAATTAGGGAACCATGTCAGTTGAGTCATTTCAGCTTACCCATAGCAAAAATTAAAATAAATAAGCAAATCCAGGAAACTAATAGAACAGTCATAAAGATAGGTTTCTAACTTTAATATTTGAGGCAAGTACATTCACGTGGACCTTGAAAGGGAGGGGAGAAAACAAAATGACAGGTAGCAATAGCTACTATATATACCAGGAAATATAAAATTCTTCCTGCAAATTAGTGAGGAGGAGCAGAATTAGGAAATAACAATTAAAGATCAGTGAGAATAGCTTTCTGGTCTCCAAATCAAATGATCTGCTACAGGCTATTAGCCACTATGACACTGAATACAACAAGCAATTGTAAACTCTTTGAACACCAGATGTTCAGTTTTGATCATCTTGAATGAAGATGAACTCAAATGGAATGATAATTTCAATAGGCTATGTAATTACTATCCTTAAAGGTTGTCAGAAATTAAGAGAATATATTGCAAAGTTCAATATTTTTTATTATAGTTGTTCATAGGATATGACTCTCATGAATGTTTCAGAAGGTTCACTGGACTTTGGAGTTGAGAATGAAGTAAATAGATTTAAGGTCTTTTGATTTGAAAATGAGAGCATTTCAAGCATGTACATTGGTTTATAAAATTCTTGAATTTTACCATTCAATTTATAGTGCACTAATTTTTGATTGAGCAGTTTATGGAATTTCTAAGTACATCTTTTTAACACTGTTGTTTCCTCTCCTTCTTCCCTTTTCCATCACTGCAAGAAGCAAGACTTTACCTGACAAAAAAAGTAGCTGGAGATATATATCTTCACAAAGCTATGGATGATGTTCCCCTGACGTGCGCTGTCCCAGTTTTATAAATTAGAAATCTGGCCATCTCAGTTTAGTCTCTAAGCGATGCCAGCTGTCTTCTCTTGCAAACACTCCAAAGATGCTTTGAAGCTCTTCCTGCATTGTGCTGGCAACATTAGTACAGAAAAGATTTGAAGACTATAATAGCTGGAAAAGGTTATACAGTCTTACATAATTGACTGTGGCAATATGAAATATTACCTGTTCTCTGTTTTGTAACAAAGTAGATATTGCTTTCATTGTGGTCTGAAAAGAAACAAAGCCAAGAAGGATTGCTTTTGCTGGTAAATTTCCAGGTTAAAAGCAGCAAATCTGTATTGAAAAGTGTCTCTTCCCTTGTTGTGAATAGTAAATTAACCACTGCATCCCGCTGAACACACAATATGCTTCTGGCTTAATGCATCAGTTGCTTTGTATTTTCTCCAACTATTTAGTGGGGGGCAAATGGATGTCACATAAAATGAATCTAACAAGAATGAACATACTGGCTCTGTAAACTTATTTACCCTTTAAATGATTGTAAGGGAGATAAAAATTAATGATGAATTTCTACTATGTTATAAAGCTTAACAATTTAGGACAATTCTTTTCATTTGTAAGCTACAATTTGCTATATAAATATGAGATATTATTTTTAAATTTTCAGAATGTATCATAAATTATCTGTAATAAAAGCAAAAATCTTTGCACCTTAGCAGAAAACTGTAAAACTAAAAACATGCTTAACATGACATTAGCATTTGAGAGCTCAAAGATTTTTAAAATAGTTAATGGGAGGGGGTGGCTAGTTTGCACAGTAGATAGAGCACTGCCCCTGGAGTCAGGAGTACCTCGGTTCAAATCTAGCCTCAGACACTGAATAATTACCTAACTGTGTGACTTTGGGCAAGTCACTTAATTCCACTGCCTTGCCCCCCCAAAACCCCAAATAAAACAGTTAAGGGGAAAATTGGAAATATTTGTTGTTATGTCTGGGGTTCTCAAAAATGTGACTCAGGAGACTGAAGCAATATCTCAGCTTAATCACTTTATCAGATATGTAGGGAGTTAGCTAGGGTAGAGGATAATGTGCTGGCTTTGGAGTCAAGAAGAAATGAGTTCAAATATTTTGGGTATTTGCTAGTTAAGTGTCCTTGGGTAAGTCCTTTACTTTTTTGTGAAATAGAGATTAATAATTGCACTTACATCATAGAATTTTGGGGGGACCAAATGAAATAATATATTAAAAAGAACTACATAAATGTTACTATTATTATTATTTATTATTTTTATATGAACTAAAATGTATTTAAAAGAACCTGTCATCACAACTTCACTTTCTATGAAAATGAATAGGCTATTTAGGGTAGCCACTAAGAAATGACCTGGAGGTACACACACACACAGACCACAATACTTCTCTGCTTTCCTGCCTTTCAGGGCACTGACTGAGTTCATAGAAAATGTCCAGGTCAGTGAATACTCTTAGTGGTCTCCAGATAATTCAGCAGTATCTTTTCCCTCACACTAATTGCTTACTTGGTTCATGGAATTATGTGATCATAGGATCATAGATCCAAGACTGGAAGGAAGGTCATCTTGTTTGAACTCCCTACCCCTCATTTTAAGGTAAAGAAAATGAGTTCCAAAAAGTGGGCCTTGCTCAATGTTGCCCAGATAGTAAGTGCCAGACTTCTCTATTGAAGGCTAGCTTTCCTCATAGACGAATCATATATCCATAAATATTAGAAACTTTCTTCTCATTAAATATATTAATTAAATACCTCCCTATGCACATTACCAATGACAGTATAATTAGTCATTACTTGTAATTCATCTACTTCCTGTGGCTCTGTTTGATCTTCCTATCTTTTATGCTTACACATGTCTTAATCCTTGATTGAATGTTGGAGTACATTTGTTGCATTACATGAAGTTAAAAGGATAGCATAATATGAAACCTATATTTTGGGTGGTCTCTAATTCTGTCCTGCTTACTTAAACTAGTTAGGAATTCATGAGAAACACATGTGAAAAGAAAGATTCATCTATCTATTACTATGTCTTTAAAAAGGAATTTGATAAAACACACCAAAACAGAAAAACTGTTACAGAAACTCTTCTGAACTGTTAATAATTTAAAAACTGTTCCAATGATGAGCTGCAAGAAGAAACTGCTGCAGGTTCCTGCTTATTCACACAGAGGTGAGACTGAAGTGTGAATGTCACTCTTTAGTATTTTATAACAAGATGCATAAAAATCAAATGAATTCCTAAAAAAACAATAAAAAGGGGACAGGTACAACATTAATGACTATGGTCAGGTTGACTAAAAAGAAAAGACAATAACAATGCTCTCTCATGAGTGTTTTGAAGTTGAGAGATAAAGCTCTAGAGAGAGAGACATAAAATATTTATCGAAGATTCAAATGTGTGCTCAAGAATTACAGGGGCTAGTGACAGTGATTAAAGGTGTAATGTTGACACAGAGATGGTGAGGTTTTAATGTACTGAGTATTGATTGTGTGATGAATCCCAACAATTTGTTTCCTGTGGTTTCTTGCAACATGGGGAGAAATGAAAATAACACATAAAATTTTTGTAGGCCACATGGCATGCAGAACTGAGTGGCTGATGGGTTAAGTGAATGATGAGATTCTCTTTTCCATTCAGAAAAGATAGAGTGGTTTAGTGGGTTGTTCAGTTGAATACCAGGTGGTTCAAAAGTGATATACTTTTGTAAGAAATTCACATTAAATGACAGGGCGGGCTTTCAGTTTACTCATAAGAGCAGTCTTAATTAAATTTACTTTTGGTATGTCAATACATTAATAGGTTTTTCAATATTTAAGTATATGGATTAGGGAACTTTTTAAATATATCTGAAGAAAATTTGAATAAAACATACACAGTTAAAATTATTTTCTTGAACTTCTAACAGAAAATGCTTACATATATAGCACAATATACTCTAAGTTATAATTGTTCCCATGAAGTTCATCATTTTTCTTCTCTTTTTCATTTATTAGTTACTTTTTTCCTTCATGGTTCCCAAGAAATGGATAGAAACAGACAAATGATAAGTAGGTGACATAATTACTGTTCAAATGACTAAAAAGAGAATGAGGAAAAACTTAAATACTTTTGTTTTATTGTTTCTTTTTTCAGTTGGCTTATATTGACATAGTGAGCCCTAACCAAATCCTCCTCTGGTTTCTTCACATCACAGGAAAAGTCAAAGTGGGTCTGAGTTATTCCTGATCTTAAGGAGCTCTGTGACATTTTATCCTTGTAAGTGACAAAGGTCCAAAGTGTAAAAGCCCAGAGAGAGTTACCAAAACTTGGATGACACAGCTAAGTTTGAACAATAATTCCTGTTGTGAAGTCCAACAGAGACCCATAGAGAAGGACAGTAGGAAGGATAATCACTTTGATGACATTGGATTCCAGGATCCTGAATGATAAAATTACAGAATCTGAGTTTGAAGGAATCTGGCTCACAAATCTTTTATTCCTCCCCAACTCCTTTATTTGGCTTTTTTTAAAAGTCTACTGTAACCATATCCCAACCTGTCTTTCTAGTTGCATTACTTTATTCTTACTTTTACAGACTGCAATCCAGTTAAACTAGTCTTTTCTCTTTTCTTTGTATAAGATATTCAATATCCTATATCCATGCCATTGAACTAGTCCTTCCACATAGCTCAGATGCACTCCCTTCTTTCATCTCCCTCATATTGTCATTTCCTTTAAGATAGAGCTCAAGCACCATTCTCTGCATGAAGTTTTTTTCTGATCTCACCTTCAAATGCTAATAGTTTTCCTTCAAAACTATTCTTTATTTAACTTCTTTGTATATAACTGCATTTATTTAATTCATATTTCTTATATTGTTTTTCATGTACTTGGTTTCTGTATTGGAATGTAAGCTTATTGTGAGTTGGTATGGTTTCAGTCTTAATATTTGTGTCCCCAGTACCCAGCACATTGTTTTGCACATAGTAGGTGTTTAATAAGATTTTGGTGATTGATTCATTGATTGATTTGTCCTTCAACTCAAATCCAACTGTTTCATAATTTTAGTGAAAATGTTGAATTTCTTACATTGTTGTTTTAAATATGTGTGCATATTTTTAAAAATTCCTGGGAAAAAAGGAATTAATTTTCTCATTGGTAAATCACAATTAACATTATAAATCTTTATTCTAACTTGATATCACAGTCTATTGATTGTCAAAAGATTTGATAAAAAACTTCCTACTTTTTTTTGCAGACAAAGATGCAGAAGATTTAGGAATGTATTGGGAATAATCTACAACACTTATAGAATGACCTATAAATGACTCTAAGGTCCTATCTAGATCTAAAAATCTATGTCTTTTATGAGGACTCTGCAATGGATGTATCTTAAGCAACAATTTCTTACAGTTTAAGATTACCAGGGCCAATGATTTAATCAACAAGTCTTTCTTTCAAGATCAGATCACAACTCTACTATAATTTATTAGAGTTCCCACACATTTTTCCAACAAAGAATTCATTATCTTGAATCCAAGTTTCTAGTAATGACTTATACTTTCTCTCTCTCTCTCTCTCTCTCTCTCTCTCTCTCTCTCTCTCTCTCTGTCTCTCTCTAACTCTGTCTCTGTCTCTCTGTCTCTCTGTCTCTGTCTCTCCCCTCCCCCCTCTTTTTCTCTCTCCCTCTCTGTCCCCCTCCTTTATCAGTAGCTGTGATGTAATCTGTGTAAAGTGGTAATAAGAACAAACTCCTTTCACTAAGGCAAACAAGTAATTTTCTGCAGTATACATATAATAAAACATAGCATACACATAACACATACAAAAGATAGATATATGTGTGTGCATATATGTATGTGGATATATATACACAGAGTCTATTGTTGCAGCCTAATAGTTCAATATCAGAAACTGATGAGGTGTTATTAATAGAAATAACATTGCAGAAGATGCATTATTATTGATTTTGTCTCTGCACAATAAGGACTACAATGTGTTTCCATCTGGCATGTAGCAAAACCTCCTATGTGTTGTGTTGTCTTCCCCATCAAAATGTGTGCTTCTTGAGAGCAGGGGCTTTCTTACTTTTCTGTGTATAGTCACAGATCTTAGCACAGCATTTTTGCATATATTAAACACTTAATAAGCAATTTTATTCATTTCTTCATTATTCTTTCATTTGATATGCATGAGACACTATTTGATTAAGTGACTTGCCCATAGGCACATAGGAAGTATGTATCACAGGCACAACCTGAACATAGGTAACCCAGTCCTCTAATTGCTATAATACTCTGCTACTATAAAATTGATTCTTAACCAGCAGATACACAATAGATCACCAACACAGGTACTTGAAGCTTTTTCAGAATAGTATGACCCGCCAGAACCACTTGCACATTAATGAAGTGGCAGAAGAAATGAATTCATTGTGAAATTGCATTAGTGTATCTGTGAAACCAAAGGTTCAGACTTATTTTCTTTCTTCTCATTCATGATCCCCTGTCAGCCTTTCATTCATCAGTTCACTTATGAGTTTATTGTGTTCAGTTGAATAACTACAATTTATTGGTCATGCAATAATTAATTCAACCTCTTGAGGTTAATTCAAATAAATATCAATAGTCCATAAATATAGCTCTTAAATAAAAAGGTTGTTTCCAATAGTAGCGTTTGAATTGTTAGAGTAACATTCTATAAATCATTAACCAACCATACTAGACCCTATATGACCATGTGATAGCACAGGTTGAGAAAATGCCCTAGCTAATTTAAAGTGAGATAGACCAGAAGTAGACTCAAATATTAATCTGGTTATTATTACCTTATTACATTTTCCATCTTCTTGAA
This sequence comes from Macrotis lagotis, assembly GCF_037893015.1. Classification (NCBI taxonomy): domain Eukaryota; kingdom Metazoa; phylum Chordata; class Mammalia; order Peramelemorphia; family Peramelidae; genus Macrotis; species Macrotis lagotis. The sequence goes on from NC_133666.1 coordinate 486,269,577, forward strand.
TACTTGTAAGATATTATTTCATTATTCCATACAATGTCCCAGTGACAGGCAACATTTATAATACCTATGTTTTAAAATTAAAAAGAGATGATTTACTCAAATACATAGCAAAGGGGGGAAGGAACACCAGAAAAACCTTTCTAGTCCTTCTCTCCCTGTCTCCTCTACCCTTAAACTGCAGCAGATAGTTCTAAATTATTAAAAGTATATATTCTTTAAAAACATATTGAGTTTGAGTCTTTTTATAAATGCAGAACTCCTGTTCCTCCTAGCTACCATTTCTGGGTGGCTTTTGAAACTTGGTTTATTTGTGACATCCCAGGGGGAATTAAATTCATCTGTGAAATCCATCAATGATATCTGCCAATCTGAAAATAGTACTGAAATGGATTCTAAGGGAAGATGCTAAAGAAATAAAAGTCACAGTTCCTGACTCTAAGTGCTTTATGCTTATATTGGGGAAAAGACATCATATTTACTGGGTGTATGTGTAGGGGAAGAAAAATTATAAAAAAAGGAAAACATTTACAAGAGTAGGTGAATCAATACATGTATACATTAAAAAAGCATTGAAATGTAGATTAGATCAGACTATGGGTCTAGTGCAAGAAAATAAAATCAATAGGCTAATGAGATGTCTTAGGTCAAGACATTTTCTCCCTGGGGCTAAAAAAAATATAGGCTTTTGCTAAAGTAAAGCTTATGCTCATTTAGGTCTCTTTGCAGTTATTCTGTATTGAATGAATTCAACCACAACTCAAAGTTGTGACACTGATCTCTGTTGGGAACATAATCATTGGAGGGGTTATTTGTCCTTTTATAGACTACAGCTAAAGTAGGTGGTGGTGGTGGTGAGGGGGGTATGTGTGTGTGTGTGTGTGTGTGTGTGTGTGTGTGTGTGTGTGTGTGTGTGTGTGTGTATGTGTTTTAGCAGCTTAGACATATGGAATGAGCTTGTCTTCAAAGCAGAATCCTGCAAAGGGGTTCTCCATCTGCTTACTTCCAGATGTACCCATCTCACTGAAGAGGGTTCATAAGCATTAGTTTCTCTTGAGTTTTAGAGAGTAACCTTCTCAGCTACAAGGTAAAGTTACTGGGAAGAATGGATTACCTTGTGTCCTGGAGAGAAAAATCCTTTCTTTAGGATGATTCTACAAGTTTCATTCTTGTTCTTCTTACTGGAAATTAGTAATAAGATGGATAATAATGTGAAACTCACTTATATATCACTCTAAGGCTTACAAAATACTTTCCTCACAACAACCCTGTGAAGCATCTACTATAGTACTTTATCAATGAAGAAATTCAGTCTCAGCAAGGGTAAGTTTTGCTTTGGCTACTTTCTGTATTTTGCCTTCTGTGAATTTATAGGTGTCTCAATAATTCATCATATTCCTTCATAATATTACTCTCCAGGACATCTAGCTTGGCAGCCATGTATAGGAAAAAGATAATATGATCACAGATTTAGAAAAGGAAAATAAACTTAAGAAACCATTTATTCCATTACTTCTCATTATACAGATGAAGAAAGGAGACCTCATGGAGGTTAAATGATTTAAACAAAATTCTAAGCCATAGTTGTTATTCAGTCGTGTTAACTCTTTGTGTCCCCATATGGATTTTTCTTTAAATTAGTGTGGTTTGCCAGTTTCTGCTCCAGCTCATTTTATAGATGAGGAAACTGAGCAAGCAGGGTTAAGTGACTTGCCCAGGATCACATAGCTAGTCTGAGATCTGATTTGAACCCATCACTCTATCCACTGCACTCTGTTTAGCTGTCCTGTAAGTATCTGAGGCAAGATTGAATTCAGGTCCCTAACTCCTAAGCTATTGGTCTTTTCATGGTATCATGCTTCCTTCAACCTGTAGCTACTAATTTTAACTTTAGAAGCAAACCTCATTAAGATTAATCCCTCTTCCATATTTTAAAATTTTAAATATTTGAAGATTACTCTCCAACTTCCCTTGTCACAATTCCCATCCTATGGTTCTGTCCTGGACATCTTCCATTTTCTATCTAGTCTCTCTCACTAAATGACCTCATTGACTCACAGATTGAATTATTATCTTTATGCAGATGACTCCCAGACCTATATAGTTCCTCTCCTGAATTCAAGACCCATATTATTGGTTGCCTATTGGACAATTTGAACAGAATGTCCCATGGGCATCTAAAGCTCCACTAGCACCTTGTTAGCTCTATGATCAAAGACAAATACTGCAAGAATAGAATTAGAGATTTTTGTCAATGTCTTGCTAAAATCTAGGCAAATTATGTGTACTTCATTCCAAGATGTTTCAGACTAGTAATTCTGTCAATGCATGGTTTAGACCATCATATGTGTATTTTTGATTTCATATGTGATTTCACATACATTTTAACCTATTGCTCAAATGGATGATACTCATGTAATTCCAGTGAGTGAGTAAAACTATTGAGTAAATGAAAACATAACTCATGTTGGATTTGCTTGAAAATTACATAATTTAAATGCATCACTATACAAGCATTTAATTATAAGAAATCCTTACAACTGAAAATAACAAACTATAATTTACAAGTCATAGTTTATAATAGAGAAAACTGAACAGTAATTGCTAAGGTAAATAGAATAAAACTGAGTACGTTCAGTTTAGATGTTTTCAGGCAAATTCTATATTAGAGAGGATAAACTGCTGGACAATTGGTGTTTTTCCCCTGTTTGTATCATAGTTTGCCACAAACAAAATAGATTGATGATACTTAACTCTTGTAAATCTTTGACAGTCATCTCTGGAAGGACATGGTTTCTTAATCCTGTAGGAATTCTATCACTGAAAAAATCTATCTTCCCTATTCCTTTCTATCACATCAAGAACTGAATTACTAAAGCTGCTTAAGGTTTTTCAAAGGTCAGGCATCATTTTTATCCCCAGAAAAACAATCTGTTAGAAAAGGGAGAACCTTTTTTTACCAATAACTTTTATTTATGAAGGCGCTCTTCTTTTGCTTCCTCAAACTCAACTTTCACAAACACATCTGACAGGTCTCTGTTGTATTTGGAGATTCAGTTATCTTTCTTGAAAATGTGTGGTCTCTTCCTAGGTGTTTAACTCAGAAATAACACAGACTAAGAATCTTTGAGGAGTTAGCTTTCTTTTATGAATTCCACAAAAGAAATGCTACTCTCTCATGAATAAATGGTGACCTACTAGTCTGATGACATTTAATTTGGGCATCAAATGTTAAAATGGAACACCACTATTAAGAATTAGAAAATATCTTCTTTGATCTATTTTATCTTGTCAAAAATTCTATGGCTTTGACCTTTCCTTTGCCCATAATCCATACTTATATATATACGGTAAAATTTAAAAGAGTTTTTGGTGTTGGAAATTTTCATCTTCTTGGATAAAAAAATAAATATTTTAAAAAGCATATGTTAACTTCCTTTGAGTTCTTTTTAGTTAAAAGATAAACTTTCCAAATTTAGAATATGAAATTTAAGTGATTTCTTTTAAAGTATAGCCATTAGGTAATATTTCATGATTGAAGAAAAATATACATTAAAATAAATTTTTATTGGTCTTTTTTATTTCCTTCATTTCCTCTACCACTTGTAGTGACAACCTTTATAATAAAGAACTTCAGTAAAAAGGGAAACAAGGAAAATATTCAGCAGAATAAATTAACACATCAAAAAATTCTGATGGCATGGGCAATGTTAATTACCTATGGATTCCTCCCCCTCTCATTTTTGCAAAAGAAGAGGGAGAAAGGGCTCTTTCCATACCTATTTTTTGGGGAAAGCTCATTCTTTATAATTTTGCTACATTCAGATTCAATTTTTAAACATTATTCTTTCCATTTTGATTACTTTAGATACTGAGTATTTTTCCCTCTTTCTGAATTTCCTTACTTCTTTTTGCATCAGTTCACATAAATCTTTCCTCATGCTCCTCTGTATTTATGATCAGCATTTCTTATAGCTTAGTAAAATTTTATTACATTCAAGTACCACATTTTTAGCCATTCTCCAGTTAATGGGCATCTACTTTGTTTCCATTTTTTTTGCTGCCACAAAAGTATTGTAAATATTATGGTATATATAGAATTCTTATTAAATAGGGAATTCTTTCCTAGGTAATTTAAACTTTCCCATTTATCTGACTTTTGTTATTTTGTTAATTTTTTCTTGTTTAGTCCATTCTATTAATTTTATTTTTCTGGCTTTTGATCAATATTAAATGGTTTTGATAATTACTGCTTTATGATGTATTTCAAAGTCTAGAAGTGCTATTTATCCTTTATTGGAACTTGTTGGGGCTCTTTCAAGCTCCATGGACATCTAAATTTCACCTAAGATGACTTGCCTATGCCTCTCCTCCACTCACTTACCCTTCTGTTTTTGACTACATTCAGCTCCCTGTTACCCTAGAACAATTCCACTTCCAGAGTGAACCTATTCATCAGTGACTACATATCCCATGCCATATCATTTCCATACCTTTGATTCTGAAGGCCTGGCTGATGTTATTGAAACCCTGATTCATTCTCTATCCTTCACTTTATGATCCCTTCTTGAAATTTTCCTTTAACCCAACTCCTCCAACTTTCTTTTTAAAAATCACCAACTCTTTTACTGTGTTTTCTGGAATGTCTCTTCTTAGGTAATGAATTAGCTTTCATCTTAAACTTTTTTTTCCTTTTTTGTTCCTTTTATCTTTTTCATTCACTAAAACCCATCTCTCTACTGATGACATAGTTTCCTTAGATATCTTTTCCATCCCTGGTTGAACCTTCACTTATATCTTTCAACTCACTGGTGTTGGTTTAAGAATTAGAATTCTCCTTGATTCCTATCACAACTTCTAGGATCTTCCTCCAAGCTCTTTACTCAGTAACCCCCAACCCCCTTCTTTCTGAAGTTCACACAATCCATCTTTATCTCATGAGCAGGATTCTATTTGCTGCTGTCTTAGTTTGCTACTCACAGTCCTTCTTTCCTTTTCATCTCTTGCTTTCATACTAGGGGTCTTCAACATGCGTATTGATATTGCCTCAAATACCCTAAATTCACATTGCTTCAATTTACTCATTTCCTTGTCCATTTCATAACATTTTATGATCAAGAGTATGATCATACTCTTATTCTTGTATTGCACACAAAGACAACACTTCCATATTTTTGATATTTGAAATTCCTGTGTTTATAATGCATTGTTTTCCACCTCTCCTTTTGACCTGCAACTGCCACATGTTTTTCATCCTCATTGTAATCTCCAATCTTTCTATCCCTTAATTTAATTTCACAACTGACTTCTTTTTTCAAGTCCCTTGACCCCTTATCCTTTTGAAGATTGCTGTGCCTCAGTTCTAGATTACTCTTTTCATATGGTTCTACCATTATTCCTACTTGATTGCCCTGTTTATCATTTGCTCATTTATTTTCATTTTTTCTCTCTGTTCAGTGGTTGCTTCCCTGCTGCCCCCTAACATGACCAATTTCTTCCCTAGTCTCAAAAAATTCTTTATTTGATTTACAAATCCCATCTAGCAATCATTCTATATATTTTCTCTCTTCTATGTCTAAACTTACAGAAGTCTCTCTACAATCAATGCCTCCAATTCATTTCCTTTTACTCTCCATGTTTTGTAATCTTTTTTCCAACCTCATCATTCATTTGAGACTATCCCCTCAAAGTTTACAGTAATCTCTTAATTATTAAATCTATTGATCTTTTCTCAGTTTTATCTTTCTTGATCTTTGACACTGTCAGTTATCTTCTTTTCTTTGATTCTTCTCTCTTGATTACTGTGACATTACTATTTCCTAGTTCTGCTACATCTGACTATTCTGTCTCAATCTGTTTTGCTGGATCTTCCTTCAGGTCATGTCTGCTAACAAAAGGATTCCTCAACCTCTGTTCTGAGTCCTCTTTTCTCCCTTCTCTGTGTTATTACACTAAGCAGTCTCATTACTTCCCATGATTTCAACTATTATCTTTTATCATGTAATTTTTGGATTTATTTATCCAACCCAAACATTTTTTCAAAACTTTAGTGTGGAATTTCCAATTACTCACTGGAAATTTGAAATCTTGCAGATACTTTCCCCCCTAAACCTTTCCCTCTTCCAAACTTCTCCATAAATGTTAAGGGTGCCACATTCTCTGACCATGAAGGTTGGAACTCTAGGTCATCCTTGATGCCTTATTCTCCCCCCCCCCCCAAATTAAATCAGTTGTCTAGGTTTGTAGTTTCTACCTTCTATCACTTGAATATAGCCCTTTCTTTCCACTACTCTTGTCCAGTCCTATTGTAATAGCCTTTCAATTTTTCTCCCTTCCTCAAATCTCTCCACTCCAGTCAATCTTCCACTAAGCTATCAAAATGATGAATGTAGGAATTTGTTTTGCTTGACAAAGCATATTTGTGATGGATTTTGTTTTTTTCATGCATTCTCAGTGGGTGAGGGAGGTGTGAATGAAAGAGAGAGAATTTAAAACTGAAAATAAAATAGAACTGGAATTGAAATTTATATGGTTTTTGCATAGTTATGTTTCACTTTATTAAAGGGTTTTTCTATATCTATTAAGATAATAATTTGGTTTCAAATGTTTTTATTTTTAATATTATTATGTTAATTATTTAAACAATTATTTGTAAATTGTTTTCTAATGATGTACAACCCTTACAAACCTGACTTAAATCTAATGATGAATGGCTTTTTTTTTTTAGGTTTTTTGGCAAGGCAAATGGGGTTAAGTGGCTTGCCCAAGGCCACACAGCTAGGTAATTATTAAGTGTCTGAGACCGGATTTGAACCCAGGTACTCCTGACTCCAAGGCCGGTGCTTTATCCACTACGCCACCTAGCTGCCCCTGAATGGCTTTTTTTGTAGAATGAATTTCTTTGGTCTTCCTGCAGAATTTTGTTTAATTTTTGAATTGATATTAATTACATTAATACTCTTTCCTAGTTAGTTTATTAGTGAAAACATTTTGGTAAGTGTATTTTTTTTTTAAATTTTAGAGAATAAATTGTATAGCATGACTATTAATCACAGCTCAAATTTTTGATAAAATTTTCTTTTAAATCCATCTAGACTAAAAAAATTATTGGTCTTTGGTAGTTCCTTTAAAGTCAATTTTTCCCTCTATTAGTTTGGATAATTTATGATTTGTATGTTATAATAATTTATTTCTTTTGTGATCTCAGTTTTGTTGGCATATAGCTATACATAGAATGTATATTATGATAATTCTCTTTATATATCTTCTACTTTTATTGTGATTTCACTCAACATTTTTGATTTTGTTTATTTGATTTTTTGCTATATTTTTTCCCTTTAATTGATATTTTGTATTTTTTTCCAATTACATGTTATAGAAGTTTTTATCATTCATCCTCTTGTCTATTTTCTACCACTTTCTCTTCCCACCCCTGTTCCCAGGGCAATGAATAGTCTGGTAAAATTTGTTTATGTACATTTGTGTTTGATGTAATTACATATTAGTTATTTTATGTATGAGGAATTAGGACTAAGGGAAAAGAAAGAAAACCATAGGATAGGAAGGAAAAACATAAGAGATGTTTCAAAAAAGTCAACATAGTATCCATTTCAGAATCTGTGTTTCTCCCCTCCATGCTTCCCCCCCCCCCAGATGTGGATGGCATTATCCATTACAGATTTCCCAGGGTTGTACTAGATCTCTGAACTGCTGAGAGGAGCTGAATTCATCATATTAGATCAACTCACAATATTGTTATTATTATGTACAAGGTTCTCTTGGCTCTGCTCCCCATCACGGAGTATCTGTTCATGTAATTCTTGCTATGCTTCTCTAAAGTCCAAACATTCATTATTTCTTTTGGGAAATAGAACTCCATAACATTCATATACCATAACTTGTTCAGCCATTCCCCAACTGATGGACATCCCTTCAATTTCCGATTCTTTGTCACTACAAAAAATATTGCTACAAATATTTTTGAACATATAGGACTTTTCCCATATTTTGTGATTTCTTTTGGATATAGACCTAGTAAATGGTATTGCTTGGTTAAAGGGTGTGATCAGTTTTATTGCTCTTTGGGCATAGTTCCAGAGCTATCTTTTTAAAATGATTGGTTAAAAATTAATCAATTTTTCAAGAATGATAAACTTAACTCTTTTTTCAGTAGTTCAATGATCAAAGACAATTCTAAAGGATTTGTGATGGAAAATATTATCCACTTCCAGAGAAAGAAATATGGAGTCTGAATGAAGACCAAAAGATACTATTTTCCATTTTAAAAATTTATTTATGTTTTATGTTTTCCCTCCTCTTTTGGTTCCCCCTGCCTTGTTTCTTATTCTTCTTTCACAATATGACTTATATAGAAATATGTTTTGCATAATAATACATGTTTGACCTACATCAGATTGCTCTCTGTCAAGAGGGAGAAGAGAAAAATGTGAATCTCAAAATCTTATCAAAAATGAATGTTGATAGCTATCTTCTTGTAGTTAGAAAAAATTATATTAAAAAGTTAGTTTTGTGAGTCTTTTCTGAGAAACAGTTTTTGTTGTTTGCAGTTTTATAGACTTCTTGATTTCATTCTTTTGATTCTACCCTAATTTTCCATATTTCCTTTTCTCTGCTTATTTTGAGTTTATTTGTTTGTTGGGTTTCTAATTTTTTTTGTATTTTTTTTTTTAGGGTTTTGCAAGGCAAATGGGGTTAAGTGGCTTGCCCAAGGCCACACAGCTAGGGAATTATTACGTGTCTGAAACCGGATTTGAACCCAGGTACTCCTGACTTCAGGGCTGGTGCTTTATCCACTACACCACCTAGCCGCCCCAGGGTTTCTAATTTTAAAATGTATAACTAGTCCATTGATCCTTTATTTGTTTTTGTTAATGTATATTTTAGGGACTTTTTTTTCTTGGAGGACTACTTTACTTATATCTCAGAAATTTTAGTATATGTATTATCATTATTACTTTCCCAGTATTTATTATGTCTAAAATTTGTTTTTACCCACTCATTATTTAGGATTTCATTATTATTTCTCCAATTAGACATTATTTTTTAGCTCTCTGGATCGATGACTAATTCTTTGCTATGGTATGGAAAATACTTGTTTACTATTTCTGTATTTAAAGGTATTTAGAATTTCACTGTACTATAATACATGTGAATTTTCATAAAAGATCCATGTTGTGTTGAAAAATATGTATATTCATTAGTGATCCCATTTAGAAATTGCCATAACATTTTCTAAATTCTAAACTTCTAAATTCTATAATTATATTTTAAATTTTATAATTTTGTTTATATTTTTTTATTCATATGACTAGGAAAGAGGAATATTAACATCTAATATTATTTTTAGAACTCATGTGTTTTTGCAGGTGATTTTTTTCTTTATGTATTTAGATGCTATGTTACATAGGACATATGAAAGTAATATTGATATTGGTTCCTTGTATATGGTTAAGTTAAAGTTCTTAAATTTTTTTGGTGTGTATCAAGAACCTGTTTTACACTTTAGTTAAGCCAGGAGGCCATTTTTCACAATGACGATTTTAAATGCATAAAACAAAGTATACAGGATTACAAAAGAAATTTATTATATTGAAATAAAATTATCAAGGTATTTCAAAAAATAACTTCATGGTAACTATGTTGTGAAATACCATTCTAAACAAACATTCTGTAATTTTTTTTGATGTTTCCTTTTAAATAATTTAGAGTTAAGTGAAATAATTAATAAATTTAGCAAATTAGTAGAATATAAAGCAAATTCAGATGAGTCATCAGCATTGTGATATATCATAGACAAAATCCTTCCAGAAGAAATAATAAGAGATACCTCTTTAAAAATATATCTGATAGTATATAATAACCTGAGTATATACTTGCCCAAACAAATCCAGGAACTATATTAACAATTTTTTTTAAAAATATACAAATAAAATCCTTTAAATAATTGGGGAAATTTTAATTGTTCATCAGTAGACAGGGTCAATATAACAAAAATGACAATTTTACCTAAGTGAATTTACATATTTAATGCTATCCCAATTTAATCATGAAAACATTTTACTGAATTATAAAAATAATAACAGAATTGATGTGGAAGAACAAAAAAAACAACAATAATAAAGGAACTAATGAAAAAATGTAAAGGAAGAGGCTATAGCAGTATCAGATCGTGGATTATATAATGATACAGTAAGTACCAAGACTGTCTATCTTAGTTAAGAAATAGATCAATAGAATAGAATAGACATGCATTTTACAGCAGTAAATAAATGTAGTAACCTTGTATTTGACAAGTATAAAGACTTTATTATTTGATAAAAAAAAATTTTGGGAAAATTGGACAATATGGCAGAAATTGGGCATGGACCAATATCTTCTACCCTTTAGCAAGATAAGGTCAAAATGGATACATGATCTATATATCTATATCCATACCTATATTTATCTATCTATCTATCGAGGGATATTATGAATAATATTGTCAGACTTATGGATAGGTAAACAATTTATGCATAAACAAGTGATAGAGAGCATAATAAGGTATAAAATTTTGATTAAATTAAATTAAGTCTTTGCATGATTAATATAAATGTAGCTAAGATCAAAATAGAGGCAGAAAATTGGGGAAACATTTATAGATAGTTTCTCAGATAAAGGTCTCATATCTTACATATATAAATAACTTTATCAAATAATTCCCCAATTGATAAGTGGTCAAAAGATATGAATAGGGGGCAGCTAGGTGGCACAGTGGATAGAGTTGTGTGACCTTGGGCAAGTCACTTAACCCCATTGCTTTGCAAAAAAATAAAAAAATATGACTAGGCAGTTTTTTTGGATGAAGGAATTAAAAAAATTTGTCAGTGAAAAAATGCTCTGTCATTATTGATTAGAAAAATGTTAATTTAAACAACCTTTAGATAACATTTTTAACCTTTCAGAATAGTTAAAATAATAGAAGGGGCAGTGTTGGAGAGGATGTGGAAAAAAATTGGAACACTAATTCACTGTTGGTGGAACCATGAATTGATTTAACCATTCTGAAAAGAAATGCTCAAAGTGCTATTAAATTGCCTTTGACCCAGCAATACTACTAGGTCTGTTTACTAAGATGAAAAAGGGAAAAAGAAAAAGAAAATTATACATTCTAAAATAGTTACAGCAGTTGTTTTTGTGGTACCAAAGAATTGGAAACTATTAGGATCTCTTCAATTGTGGAATAGCTGAACAAAATTTGTTATATGATTGTGATAGAATACTACTATGCTATAGGAAATGATGAACTCATTGATTTTAGAAAAAACATGGATTAACTTGCATTAAATAATGAAAAATGAAATGAAGAGAACCTAGAGAACTTTGTACATATTAATAGCAATATTGTTTTAGGATTAATTTTGAGTGACTAATTAATTTTGACTGTTATACATATCCAAATAATCGAATATCATAAAGGCATATAAAGGAAGATGCATTTGTATCCAGAGAAGGAGCTAATAGAAGTATGTATAGAATAACTTCATATAATATAATAACTTTATATAATACACACATACACATACATATGCAAACATATTTTTGTCTAATAGTAGCTATCTCTAGGTCAGAGGGGATGAGGGAAGAAAATTGATAATATATTTTAAAGGAATAGCAACTTGTATATAATAGAGTAGTAGTTTCATGTGCATTATGTTGTAGATTTTGTAAGGAAAAAACAAGACAGTTTAGTGATTAAAGGGGAAATAAAAATACGTTTTTATCTAAATGAAAAGATTTATAATAGTGTGGGATATTGTCTTTGATGGATGAACATTTTGATATCTTAGATAAGTAGAAAAACTTTGCTTTAATATAGACTTATACATGTATATAAGAAAGATTAGTTTCAGATGATTTTCAGATAGTTTTGAAAAGAAAATGATTTGGGTGTATGTGTGAAGACTCAGCTCTCTTTGTTGACTATGAAAATGTTATAAAGGGAAAGAGAAAAAACATTTTTAAAATTAAAGCCAGAGAATTTTGCGTCTAAAGAAAGACTTTTAAGCAATAGGAATTGTAGCAGTAGAATGCAGTATAGGGACTAGAAAAGGTACCCATGAGAATTAGAAACAATACATGAATTAAAAAAAAAAAACAAACAACAAAGCTGCCCTGCCAGAACTGTGACCATTAGAAGCAGTCAACTGAGAGCTTTGTAGGCCCAATAGCTACCACTGTTCACAGTCATCTAGGCAATTGGGTGATGCAGTAGATAGAGCACCAGCCCTGTGACATCAGACACATGGCACTTTCTAGTGGTGTTACCTTGGGCAAGTCACTTAACCCTGATTGCCTTACATCCAAGGCTATCTCTAGTCACCTTGATCCATAACTGGCCACTAGGTCCAGATGACTCTGAAAGAGAACGTGAGGCTGGTAACTTAGCACAGTACCCCCCCCCCCCCCACTTAAATCTAATTTATGTGATTGTCATGGCATCACCTCACTGATGTTATGATCTTCTTCAAGAATGAAGGACAAGTGGGCAGTGAGGTGGTGCAGTGGATAGAGCATCAGCCCTGGAGTCAGAGGACCTGAGTTCAAATCCAGCCTCAGACACTTAATAATTGCCTGTGTGACCTTGAGCAAGTCAATTAACCCAATTGCCTTAAATAAAAAATTAAAATAAAAAAAAGAACGCAGGACAAACACCAGAGTTATAAAGAGGTACAGCTTCCCATAAAACCTTGCTTGTACTCTACTGACATTTCTGGATTGAAAAGAAACAGGAGAATCTTTGTAGTTGTTTTAGCATCCTGAGGTTTTTAGCTTAAAGAGATCACTTCTACCAGACTTTGAACTCATTCTGATTAGACATCTCAGGGTCAAGGTGAGTGATTTATAGCCCAGAGAGAGCCAGTTTGATGAGATTTATTGGTTCCTGTCTTAAAGAGAATGGCTAATCATTAAGGCTTTAAAAATGCCCTTTTAAAAGTGATGATTAATTGAAAGGACTTGTTAATTATATATATATATATATATATATATATATATATGTATGTATATATTCTATTAAAGAGAAGTGGATTTCCTTAACTGAAGAATGGAAAATATAAACAATCAAGCTGTGACCAGAGAAGCATTTTTTTTTAACTACCTAAGTTCTTTAGTGTTACAATAACACCGGTCAGAACATCAAAGTTGGCAGTTTAAGTACATGAGTTTTCCTTCTTCTTGTCCTTCTTACCAGGTCCTTTAAGGGTGTGATCACTTTTTATTAATGAATTATAGGGAGAATCTGATTTAGATTTATATGTATATTGTGCTTTTACTTTTTTTACTATGTGTTTGCTTCACTATATTAGTTTCCATAATATAATTTCTTTTGCTTTATTATTAATTAAATGGTTATATTTAAGATACTAAAGGATCGTCATGATCAGAGACTAGTTGTAGAGATAAAAACATATTGGATGAAGTTTCAAGAACTTCAATACTTTAATGTACATCATCTCAAAAGCATTACCCCTAGGCCTCTAAGGGTGTTTGAATATAATCATGTAGCCTACCTCTTGCAAGTTACACCTGCTAGCAGATTGGAGTGAGTTAACCAAATTCAGAGATATGAGTTTTTTTTACCTGCTCCAATTGTTGGGTGATTAAATTACAGACATATGTGTAAATACTTTATACATACATATTTATCTATATTCTGTACATTGTGAAAGAGTTTATGCACCACTTTATCTACAGACACCATCTGTAGTATACATTTAAGGTATACTTTATTTTGTTTGATAGTATGATTTCAGCTCTTTTTTTTCCTTCTACTGATCTTATGCATAGTAAATTTTGTTCCAGCATCTCATTTTATTCTTTGTATGTCTTTGATTTTTAGATTTTTTTGGAAGCAATAGAATGTGATACTCTGTTTTCTTATCCAATCTGTCACTGTCTTTTTTTATTGAATTGCTTAATCCATCCACATTTGAAGTTATGAAAGTCAGGTTTATGGTTTCCTTCAATTGTATCCAATATTGTTTTTAGACAGTATTGGACAGTTATTTTTAACTATTTAATACAAACTTATTTTCACAGATTTTCTTCTTCTTCTCATTCCTTTCTCCCATTTTTTCCCCTTTCCCTTAGCTTTGGAGTTTTGCTTCATTTTTCTTTTCTCCCTCCCTCCCTCCTTCCTTCTCTCCCTCCCTCTTTCCATCCTTCCTTCCCCCTCCCTCCTTCCCTCACCCCTCATCCCCCTCCCTCCCTTCTTCTCTTCCCCCTCCGTCCTTCCTTACTTCCTTCCTCCCGTCATTCCTCCCTCCCTCCCTCCCTCTCTTCCTTTATCTCGCCCTCCTTCCTCTAAGGGAGTCTCTGCTTCAAGTATCTAAATCTTAATCTCTTTATTTGCATAATTCCAAAATACATCCCAAAATTGTTTACCAATTCATAACTTTACCAGCAATGTATTAGTGTCTTATTATTCCAAATGGCTTCCAACATTGACTATCAGTTCTGTTTAAAAATTTTCTATAGAAATGGTCTATTTCCTTGCATATTCTTTTCTTGGTAATTTATGTTTCTTATATTTTTCTTTTTTGTTTTTCTGTTTTTCAAGTTAGATATACATTTTAAAAAAGTCAGAAGGGTTTCAAATGCCTTTCTTTCATTGAATGTTCATCTTTTCACTAATAATCAGGTTCATTCCTCAGCAGTTTCTGGTTGGTACACAATAATTTTATATTATTAGAATTTCCTCTCTTTCATAATTGGGTTTCTTCCTCCTGACCACTTGAAGAATTTCTTATGTGTCATTGGAATTATTAAATTTTACCACTTTGTGTCTTGAAATTTGAAGTATATTTTTCATTCTGGAAATAATCTGTGAATTATTTTTAATTGTGTTTGGTTTTCTGTATTTAGAATTTATGTGTAGTTTTCTCAAATTTTCTCTGCATTATTATATCATCTTAAAATCTGTCTTGTTCTTTAGATAGATCCATGCTCCTTAAGTTATCTATTTGCACCTTGGTTTCATCATCAGTTACTTTTGCTTAGAGAAAATCATAATGTTCTTTTAGACATTGACTTTTGCTTGTCTTTAGTTTTAGATTTTTAAATTTACTTCTATAAGGTGCTTATTGTCTGTTTAGTTTATATATGTCAACCAAAGTCTGTCTAGATGTTGAGTTATAGGGAGGTATGAACAGACATTCCTAGAATTTCCTATACTCACCCTCTCTAAAAAGAGACTGATACCTATCAATTGAGAAGCATGAGACTGGGGTCAATATAAAATTCTGATCATCTTGGAGAGGCATTACAGAACTGGAATTACATCTATCCACTTGCTAAATATTGCAAATTTAAGTGGAAGGGGATAATTTTGATTTAAACCCCTCTCCTGATTACCATCCCTAGAAACAATACCCTAAACTTTATATCCAAAGACTTGACTCTCTGCTTATCAAATACAAGTAACACAAACATGTTGAATAACAAATATGCCATTTTGATAAAGCCTATTGCACAAAGAAATCAGATTTGTTATACGAGTTAGAATATGCTGGGAAAAGCACAGAATAAATGGGCACCCACTGAGAGTGAGAGGAGAAAGAAATCTTGATCTCACTTAAGCAGAAATTCCCCAAAGTTTCTAGTATTGTAATGTAGGAATAGAGATCTGATCACAGGCCCACAATACAACTTTATAAAACATATTCAGTTGGTGAGAATAGTGAGAGAAGTTGTAGTTTAAGACTCCATATCCGGTGTGATCTTGAGGCACTCTACCCATTTAAAGAAGTCATTGATCCCTAAATATTGCCAGGCTGCTGCCAGGGAAGGAATCATGTTGAGATCAGGCCAAGGAAAAGACCACCTAGGTATTGTTGTTTGTCCTTTGTTCTTGAAGGAGACTTGATATCAGGGAGATGAATGCATGACATGCATGTGAATTGGATTTGAAAGAGGAGATACTGTGCTAAGACACCAGTCTTGCTGTCTTCTCCAGAGCCATCTGGGTTCAGTAGCCAGATATGGATCAGAATGACTGGAGATGACCCTGGATAGGAGGCAATCAAGGTTAAATGACTTATTCAAGGCCACACAGCTAGTGAGTGTCAAGTATCTGATACAAATTTGAACTCGGGTCCTCCTGACTCTAGGATCAGTGTTCTAGCCACCATACCAATGAGCCACTAGGGGGAAGGATGCACCATTATTGCATTAGATTCCAGTTTAATTTCAGCAGAGTAACATTAAGCATGCTGATTGTTCTACATGAGAAGCTAGGACAAATAACAAATTAAAGAGGAGTTTAGATTGCTAAGAAACAGGCATTTTATTTTAAAATGACAAATTATTTAAATAATTCAACAGCTTCTTCTTGGAACTTCTTTTTATATTCCTGGGAACATAGTATTTAGAGCCTGAATGGACCTTAGGGATCATTCTCTCTGATCCCCTCATTTTACAGATTGGAGAAACTGAGATCCAGTGAGAGAATATGATTCATCTTATATCCTCTAGCTACTGAGTGGCAGAGCCTAGCTAAGGACCCAGATCTTCTGATTCTAAAGTCATGCTTTTTACATCATATATACTATCTCTTTGTCTTAATCTTCTTTGTAAAAGTGGCTAAACAACTGAGTAATCAATCATTTAACATCAAGTGCATAAAACTCTGCTAGGTGTTGAGAATACAAGATTTAAACATAGTACCAGTCCTAATGGAATTAACATTCTCCTGAGTGGGTCAGGAAAGATAACAAGTGTACAGAGAAGTAAATAGAAGGCAATTTGAGAAGAAAGAGAGAAATAAAACTGTAAGTAACCTTGAATTAATAAGGATTCTGAGTCCTAGGTGAGAAGGTGGTGCATTTGAGGCATGGGTAAAAACCTATTCAAAAGAACAAAAAAGAGAATTAGTAATTTTGTAGGTTTGGAAGGTCTCACTAGGTTATGTTCTTGCCTTTTTCATTTTAATATGTATAATATTGCTACTCTAATGGGAACATTGGCTTTATGTATGAAAATGGCTTCAAAGGAAACTCTTGACTTGTCTTATAACACAAACATTCTACCTTCTGGCTAACTGACCTGTGAATACCCTCTTATTCTCAATGGCTTTGGCTCTTTGCTTTCTGGTTCATAGGATAGTTTTGTATAATTATTTTTTCATCCTGTGACTTTCTCTTTTTATTATGTCTCATAGTTTTCTCTCAATTTCAGGTTGTAGCTAAGTAAAAATTTAATTTGGCATATATATGTATATATATACAATTCATAAAAATCTTAAAATCTGAGAGACTTCAGGAATTAAATAATTTAAATGATATCCAATTACTGTTGAACAAATCTCTTATCCATCCCCTTTTCTCCACTCTTATGGCTACTATTCTAATTCAGTTATTCACCACTATTTGCATGGATTTTTTTAATAGTTTTAAACTGATTTTCTTCTATTAAGTTTTTCTTCATTCTCATTCCATCTTCACATAGCCACCAAAGTGATTTTCCTGAGTATATCATTTCCCTACTCAAAAAAACTCTAGTAATCTCTCCCTCTTCCCTCTGGGATCAAATATAATTGCCTCTGATTGGAATTTGAAGATCTTCACGACCTGACCCCATCTTGATTTTCCAACTATTGCACGTTTACTCTTCTTTACATCCCTGCTATAAAAATGCAAAATGACTTTATTACTGTTCCTCACATGTGACCCCTCACCTCTTATTTCTGTGCCCCTTTATACTGGATGGCCCCAGTAGTGCATTTCCTCCTACATCTCATATGTTAGAATTCCTCTCTCAAAAGGCTCCTTTTACACAAAGTTATTTTGGATCCTCCTCAGATACTAAGGTTACTCTTCTAAGAAAATCTTATATAATTTGTATAAACAGGTGAGTACATATTTTATTTCTTATTAAGTTATATGCTCTTCAAGGACAGGAATGTTTCATATTAGCCTTTTCAATTCCAGTTCCTAGAAAAATTTCTGGCACAGGTTAGGTATTTGATTGATGTTTGTAAATTGATTAAGTCAATCTACAACATACTTGGAGAGTGATTATCTAGAATTTCCTTGAAGAGTTCCAAGCAAGGGGAAAAATCCACTACCAACTAAGGCAGCTCACTCCATTATTGGCTAATTCTTATTGTAGCAAATCTTCCAATAAATCAAAATTTATCCCTTCTACTCTTTGCTCCCAGTTCTGTTTTCTAAGTTAAAGCATGCAGAACAAAACTGTTCCCCTTTCTATATGAAATGTGAAGATAGCTTTGGTGTTCCCTTTAAATCTTCTATTCTATAAACTAAATTCTTTGGTTCTTTCAAATGATCCTTACATAATCCATCTTGAAGCCCTTCATCATCATCATGATATTCATTTTTTGGTAGAGAAGTAAAATTAGAGTTGGAAATCTTTGCCTTCTATCTCTTGTCACTTACTATTTTTCCATTCATACAAGTAGTGATCCTATTCCATCACTGATTCTTTTATTTTTCCCAATAAGCAAACATATAAAATCAGTTCACTATCCTTTTCCTTTCTTAAATCTTTGATCATTTCAAGCTTAAGGTCTTTGGATTTTATCCATCCTTTACTTACTCTGTCTTCTGTCTCCTATATATTTCTTTTTATACTTTCTTTATCTCTTTTGAGAGTGGTCCCTTTTCTTACATACTGGAATTGTTTCTCTTTTGTTTTTAGAATTCAGAATTTTCCTTTTGTTCTGACTTCTTTTTACAATTTTAGTTCATTGACTTCTCTCAACTATTCAGGACTTGCTGTTCTAAAATATAGGTTGAATTACAGATGATTCTCACATTTTTATCTTTTTCTCAAGCAGAGGTTCTAAGAGGAAGAGTCATTTCCCTTCCAAAGTGCTCCTGCTCTTGCCATGTGCTTATCATTTTCATCTCAGAAACCATTTCCTGCTTCTTGGTGAAAGGTAGTTCAAGAAAAAAATTTACCTTTGCTGATTTCTTCACTTTCTGAAGGATAAATTTATCATTAACAAAAGTTAAAAACGTATCATCTGATCTTCTTTTCACAAAAATACTGCAGATGTTCTGATATTTGAAGTTAACAGGCATTTACTAAATATCTAATTTGTGCCAGGTATTTGTGTTATGTATGCTGCATTTCATGCAAAGAAATGAAATACTACCTACTTTCAAGAGGCCTTTCCTTTTGACAAGATAGCATATCTACATATGATCAGATACTTGAGAGGGATTACTTGTTCCTGGAATTACAAGTCCCAGGATATTATGACAGTTCTTACTAACTCCTTTTATGTAAGTATGTATTGTTCTGTCTTTACTACATCTATTCATTCATTTAATCCACTAGTCAATCAGTAAGCAATTATTAAGTACCAACTATGTGACAGACACTATACTTGGTCCTAGATTAAAATGTACTTTCTCTTGATAAGCAATTTTTGCATAAAGATCAAAGTTAAACTTTCATTTCATTTGGTTTTGTATAAATTCCTCATAATTGTAATCCTCTAAATCTGTTCTGGTGTTCTATGATGGAAGTTATTCAATTTTATTATTTTGGGTAAAACATTTAATTTCACAAAAAAACAAATAATACTCTACAGGTTATGTTCTATCTTTCACAGGACTTTTAAGTCACTTTTGGAGAATATATTGTCTCTGAAGAAATGCTAAATAATTACAGGTTTTTCTTTTTTTTTCCCAGAGGACAGAGCTTAAATTAAATAAATCCTTATTAATTGCTTATTATGTATTATGTGCTTGAGATACAAATATGAATAAGATCATCAAATACAGGTACAAGACACACATATGTTTATATATATATATATATAAAACCAAAACATTTCATAATTATGAAACACTCTAAAATTTTCAAGCACTTTCCTCATACATCCCCATAAAATAGCAAGAGGGGAGGTACAATAATTATTATACTCACTATGTAAAAGAGTAAACTGAGTTTTGGAGAGATTACATTATTAGTTAATGACAGTGCAGCTAGTAAAGTTTTAAGGAGATATTCAAACCTGTGTCTTGTGACTCCAAATTCAGTGTCCTTTCTATACCACTGTACTACCTCTTACAATAAAGCCAACCCCCACCCCCATCTAATATAAAGCAGATCATGGTATGTGCACAAAAAGCTATAAAGTTCCATGAGGATCTGAAAAAGGAGAGATCTTTTTCCAGGAAGAACAGATGAGATATTCTAGAATGAGAGACGTCTGTTATTTGCCTTGAAAGGGAGAAAGAGGCAGTGTTTGCAAAAGTATGGAGAGATGAGAGAAGGAAAGACAAAAAAGTAGTTTTGTTTGGTTAAAATATAGACTATTTGAAAGAGAGTATACTGCATGGGATTAGATTTGAAAGATAAATTGAAATTATAATGTTGAGTTGAAAATTAAAAGTAGGAATTTTATAATTTAGCCAAGAAGCAATAAGGTCATCCTGAAGGTTTTTGTGTGATCAGAATGTTTTAACAGAAAGATCATTCAGCCAGTAATGTGAGGGACAGATGAAAAACTAAAAACAAGAAGGTTACGAAAGAGATCATTATTATTGTTTATGGGGAATGTGATGAGTATAGGACTATGGTGTATTGGAAATAGGAGGGAACAGAAGAAAGAGATATTAAAAAGTAGAATCAGTAGCATGGGTAGAATTTGACAACTAATTTGTAGAAGAGTGTAAATAAAAAAAAAAGCAAGAATCAAAGTTAGTGATAAAAAAGCAAAGATAATTGGGAAAATGATGATATTAAAGGAATAGGAAAGTTTTAGGGATGAGCAGGTTCTATGGGGAAAAGATTGAGTTCTATTTTAGTTATTTGTGACTATTTCATGGATGTCTGATAACTATTCAAAGAAATTGCTTAAAATTGTTGTTAGGGTGTCAGGATCATGTGGTTGAAGCACAAAAAGAAAAGACCTTGAAAGATAAATCATCTGATACTTTGCTTTCTTTAGTTCTTTCATATCCAGAAATCCTGCCCTCTGGTCACCATTATTTTAATTAGTGAGTATCTCATGTAGCTTACCACATTGAGGATTGTTTTTTCTCTGATGCTTTTTTTGCTTTAAAACTCCTCTCCTATCTTTTCACCAACAATTGAGCTTCTCTTCATCTACTAGTTCTGTTATAATCACATGAATATTGTCATTGATAATGGAAATATTGTGTGAATCTATTTCCCTAAGATTCTACTCACCATTCTTTATGATGTTCCAAATCAAAATACTCCCACCTGATCCATATATTGTGAGTTTCAAAATGAGATGATGAATGTAAATTTTATTTATATTTATGTTTATATTTGTATATACTCACATATATTTATAAATGTATAGTGCATAAAATTCCAATTAATTTTGTTATTTTTTTATTCTACTGAGCATGGAGGGTGTGTTCAGAAAAGACTAGCACCTCTATGGGCAGGGCTTCTGAGTCCTTTTCAGGGCTGCTTTTCACATTTAGTATCAACTGGATCCATCATACTCTCACCCACAGCTCCAAAAAGCTTCAGCATGCACAATGGCCACATCCTGGTAAATCATTTTAGCAGACAGGCTAAACAAGTTGAGAGTAAAGATAAGTCTCAAATCCATCTATAAGTTAGGAGGTGTCTACCCAAGCTTGTGAAGACTTCCCCTGGTAGAATGGGTAGATGAGATCAATTTATTCCGGTGGCCATAAAGACTATTGAAGAAGCATTGTAGAATGCTTAGAGCTTGGTTAGACATAAAAGATACCAAGGTCATCCACTGAATCTCAATCCATTATCAGTTGTCTTGACTCTGTCCTGCCACTGGACTATGATAACTCTGTCAGAGAGAGTGAGACCAACAGCTTCTTGCAACTCTGCTTCATTTAAATTCAATTTCTTCACAAATCAAGACATCATCCATAACATTTTATTATTTTTTTTTACCTATATTAAAGTTCAGTAGTGACAGGCAAGTGATGAAGCGGCAGGTTTGGGTACACTGGGAACTGTAATCATAACCCTATACTCAGGTGACACAGGTCATAAGTTTGTCTCTTCACTGGAATTACCAATGGGATTCAGCAGCCTCCTACATGTTTGAGTAACATTTTAAGGACCACACTGCTCATGTGGGCTAGAAAAGATGCCTTAAAAATGGTCTGCTTATAAAAACTTGACCTACTTATTGTGGCAAGTAGACTCCCACCCTGTGGTTGAGATACAAAAAAAAAAAGACAAAAACTTCTGCAAAGGTGAGTCTACTCACCACTACTTGGAATGTATGCATGCTCATAGACAACACAAAGTTGTGGGAGAACTTAGCAGGTATCATCCAAATAGCAGCTCTGAGTGAAACAAGACTGAAAAATTAAGGCCAGTTTATTCAAGTCAGAGAAAGATACACAGTTTTTTTTCTGGACTAGTCACAATGAAGGGGAATGCTTTTATGATGCTCTAAAGGCTACCTATGTGCCAAAGATATATGGTACATCTCAGCTACTCAGTTTTAATGGAGTAACATTGATTAGTGATAAGAACATGATCCTGGAGATATGGATTGAACATTTCCATAGGGTTCTCAATAGACCATTATCAATAAATCCTGAAGTCAATGACCATTTACCTCAAGTTGAAGTCAATCCCTCTCCAGCTGAAGTTCCAACTGAAAAAGAGGTTTTGAATGCCATTAGGATCCTCTCCTGTGTCAAAGCATCTGGTGCTGTTTCTATCCCTACTGAGGCTTACAAAGTGGGGGGTCTATTCTTATGCAAAAGCTAACTCAAATTTTCTAGGTTATGTAACAAGAGGAGCTTACCCCTCAGAAGTACAAGGATTCTTCTATTGTCCATATTTAGAAGAGTAAAAGAAATACCTTGTCCTGTGACAATCAAAGGGGTGTGTGTGTGCATGTGTCTCTTTTAGTCTTTGTTGATAATATTCTTGCCAGATTTCTCCTTTATAGGCTGATCCTGCACTTGGAAGATGATCATTTACCTGAAGGTCAAACTAAACTGCCAAGCATTCAACCCCCGCTGCAGATAGTATTGTTCCAATGTTCCAATGCCAAATGTATTCTTGCTTAAAAGAGTTTTTTATTGAGAACTTACACAAGGTAAGAGTTGACATGGTGGTTAGAAAAAGTGATACAAAGACACTCTCAAGGTCTCTCTTAAAAACTTTGGAATTGATTGCATGTCATGGGAGATACTGTCACAATCCTATGAGAGGACTGTCCAGGATGATGTGCCCTCACCAGAGAAGGTATTGTACTTTATGAACAAAGCATAATTGAAGTAGCTCAAAAAAACCCAAGCCACAAGGTGTGCAGATTTAGAGAATCTGCCCCAAATCTTCACAAGGACCATTTGTACCTGGTAGTACCTGGTAGAGCATTCCAAGCTGGCATTGGTCTGATCAGGCACAGTAAGACATACTGTAACTTGAGTTTAACATAGTGAAGTCATTTTGCTCCTTTTGGAGAATAAGGAAAACAATTAATGTTCTACAGTCACGAGGGCTCTGGTGTGGTGATGACTTCTAAGTCTTCCACTGAACTTCAACTGGCCCCAAGCAAGGTTTATAAAGCAAAACAAGCCTGAATTGGTAAATGTCTGACAGCTGGGCTTGGATCTGAGAGGTGGGATGCATGCACAAACACTTTTAAATTTAATAAGCATTATTAACATGTCCTTAAGTCTAGAAATCAGCAAAACAATAAATCATACTTCATTTATATCAATTCCTAATTACTGAGGTATAAATGTTCATACTTAAAAATTTAACATTTTCTAGTCAGCTGCTTAGAGGTGGTTGTAGCATACCCCTGCCTATATATGTATGTATAAATGTATGTATGTGTGTATATATATATATATATATATATATATGTATGTATATATCCCCTTTTAAAATATAAACTCCTTGGATGCAGCAACTCTCTTAGTTTTTATATTTGTATTTTCAATGCTTAGTGCATAGTTAGTGCTTAAAGAATGCTTTTTGCTAATATTATTCATTGAAGCATGGTTTGTAGAGAATCCAATCCAGAATTATCATATCTTTTCTTATTAAAAAAACAAACAACAGACTATTGAGGAAGCAGATTCTACAGCATGCTAAGAGGATCTTTTAAAAAATATTGTATTTATTTACTTTTCCAACTATGTTCAACAATCATTTTTTTGCTAGGTTTTGAATTTTATATTTTCTCCCCTTCTCCCTTCCCCCCCTTGATAGAAATTAATCTGTTATAGGCTATATGTGTATAGCTATGCTAAACATAGATCCATATTAATCATGTTGTGAAAGAAGAATTAAATCTAATCAGAAAAAATAGTGAGAAAAAATACAAAATACCTAAGACAGCAACTATTGAAGATAGTAAGCTTTGTTTTGCATTTAAATTCCAAGTTCCTTCTCTAGATATGAATGATATTTTCCATCACAAATCTTTTAGATTTGTCTTTGATTATTGGGCTGCTGAAATAAATAAGTCCATCATAGTTGATCATTACCTAATGTTATTAGTAGAAACAATGTTCTGATTTTGCTCACTTCACTCAGCATCAGTTCCTTCAAGTCTTTCTAGGCTTTTCTGAAATCCTGACCCTCATGATTTCATATAGAACAATCTTGTTCCATCACATTCATATACCATAATTTGTTCTGTTATTCCCCAACTGATGGACATTCCTTCAATTTCCATTTCTTTACTGCTAAAAGAGCTGCCATAAATATTTTTGTACAGTATCCTTTTTACCCTTTTTGTGATAGGTTAAGGATACAGACTTAGCAATAGTATTGCTGGATCAAAGGGAATGCACAGTTTTATTGCCCTTTGGACATAATTCCAAATTGCTCTCTAGAAAGGTTGGATCAGTTCACAATTCCATCAACAATGAATTCTATTCTCAGAGGATTTTATTCCTATTTCTCTTTTTAGGACAAGTTTTAACAAAAAAAGATTTAAAGGCTTCAAAATAGTCACTTTATTTTTTAAGGAAGATAGCAAGTTATAGCACATGAAGTAGAATGGATAGCATGTTCATTAATCTTTACTGTTTTCATTAATTCCACAATTTGATAAAAATTTTAATTTATTTTTTCAGTAGACTTGGTAAAATGAAAATATAAAAGTTTTGGAAAGTCAAAGTCAGTTTAAGTAATCAATGAAATGACCAGAAAATTAAAGTCCAATTAAGGAAAAAAAAAGTAGAAATCATAGAAATATTTTTGAATAAAAAATTCTCAATCTAAGTTTATCAGTAATAATAGTTTTACAAATTGGAAGTTGTATAACAGAAATTGCTTCTTACTCTAATAGTTATTTTAAGATGAATAAACTGTAGGCAAACATAGTTCTTTGGTATGTGACCTTTCCCAATAAAAATTCTATTGAAAATCATCTGGACTAGAGGGTGGAGCCAAGGCAGGAACTCAGTGGAGCTCTCCCCAAAATGACTCCAAATGCATTTAAATGATGACTTTAAAGAAATTCTAGAGTGACAGAACCCACAAAAAGATTGAGTTAAAGAATTTTCTAGCCCAAGCCAACTTGTAAAATCAGTGGGAAGAGTTTCTTGCACATCTGGAGTGAACCAGCCCCAGCTAACCAGGAACAGATATCCAAGCAACCTGGTAAGAGATAGTGGTGGAATTTTCCGAAACTCTTAACCCAGAGACTGCTAAGGACTTATCACTAAGGTAACTATCTATGGTCAGAATTTTTCTTCCATTGTTTACTCATTTCCCTATCACTGAGTCAGGACTCTGTTGTTTTGTTTTTATCTGGATCACTGTCCCAGGAAGAAGAGGAGGAAAAGCTCAACAGAACTTACTGTCACAGAGGAGTGGGGGACCCTGCTCACAGTTCCAGGGCAAAAGTGAGTGCTTGTGGTCACCTACAGACCAGAGCACTGACCAGAAGCATAGTAAAAACCTTTCCTTAAATTATAGGAAGGATTAAAAATTTGTGTACCCTTAGTAGTATATCAGAAAATAATTGTTAAAACCCCCCAGAAGCTTGGGGCAGTGTGTCCTCTTCCATGGAAGCCGCTTACCTTAACAAAGAATTAAAATCAAACCATAGACTAGGGAAATGAGCAAAAAACAGAAAAATATTCTTACCATAGATAGTTACTAAAGTGATAAGTTAGATGAAAATATATACTTAGAAGAAGATAAAAAAGTCTACATCCAAAGTCTCCATGGTCTTAGGCCATGAAAGAACTCAGAATGAATTTCAAAAATCAAGTAAGAGAAGTAGAGGAAAAATTGGGAAGGGAAATGGGAGTGATGCATGAAAATCATGAAAACTAAGTCAGCAGCTTAGTGAAGGAGAAATAAAAAAAGACACTAAAGAAAATGACATCTTAAAAACCAGAGTGGATGAAAAGAAAAAGAGGTCCAAAAGAGAAGCAAAAATGCCTTAAAAAGCAGGCTTGGTCAAATGAAAACAAAGTTACAAAAGCTTGTTGAAGAATATAATTCCTTAAAAAAGTAGAATTGAGCAAAGGGAAGCTGATGACTGTGAGAAATCAAGATATAATAAAGCAAAACCAAAAGAAAGTTGTTTGGTTCCTTTCCTTTATTACTGAAGAAGGCCAAAATGACATCACTATGTTTGAGACAAATTACAGTGTGTCCTACTGCAGCTGATCAGACCAAAATGTGCTCCAAATGTTCTACCACAGGTTGTACACAAATAGTCCATGTGAACACCGGGGGTGGATTCTCTAAGCTGATGTATGTCATATTTCCTTTGAACTGCTTCAATTTTGCCTTCCTCATAGAGTGCAGCATCTTCTCTGTTGAGGGAACACCATGCTGGGTGGTCCTGTGCCAGTGTCTCCCATGCTGTACAATCAATTCCAAAGTTCTTAAGAGAAAGACCTTCAGGGTGTCTTTGTACCATTTCTTCTGAACCCCTTGTGAGTGCTTGCCCTGTGTGAGTTCTCCATAAAATAGTATTTTTGACAAGGATATGCCTGGAATTCTAATATGTCCAGCCCAACATAGTTGCAGTCTCTGAAGTAAAGTTGGAATGTTACATAGTTTAGCTCAATAAAGGACCTCAGGGTCTGGTATGTTATCCTTCCAGGTCATCTTCAGAACCTTCCTAAGACTATTTAAATGGAAGCGATTTAGGTTCCTTACATGGCACTGGTATACTGTCCAGGTTTCACAGGCATATAGCATTGCGGTCAGCACAACTGTTCTGTAGACCCTGAATTTGATGGTCATTCTTATACTTCTCTGAGCTAGCTCTGGCAATTTCAGTGCCAGCCTCATTGTCAATGTGTACCTCTTTGAAAAGGACACTGCCAAGGTAAATGAACTTCTCCACAGTATTAAAAAAAATCTCTGTTTGCTGTAATTGGTAGTCCCACATATGGATATTGTGGTGTTGGCTGATGGAGCACTTGTGTTTTCTTGGAGTTCATGGTTAGACCAAAATTAGCACAAGCATCAGAGAATTGATCCATACTTTGTTGCATCTCAGCTTCAGAGGCTGTATTGAGTGTATAATTATCTCCAAATAGAAGATCATGCACCAATATTCCCTCTACTTTCATCTTGGTTTGAAGCCTTTTCAAGTTGAAGAATTTGTCATCAGTGCAGTGGCTAAACTTGAGACCATGTTCATCCTCAGTGAAGGCATTTGATAACATGACTGAAAACATCATGCTAAAAAGCATGGAAACAAGAATAGCTAATAAACCTAGTGATTATTTTTCTTGCAAATGGACATTTCAGCACTTTCCTTGCAAGTCCATACTAACTTATAATAACAGTTTCCCTTAACAAATGCCCTAGTTTGAGCATCTTTACAAGGGATCCAGCTATCATTACATCTTCACATGGGTCTCAGTTCACCTATCTCTTTAAGTCGTACAGTCCAGATTATATACCCTGCTTCTGGACATGTCCAGATATTTGCTATTCCCCAGGCAAATATCCTGGTTAGTCAGTTATAAACAATGGTCACCCTGAACTGACTCAGTCATATGCCACTGGTGTTTCTGCCGCTCTAGAATTTGGTTTGAGTCATAATTTTAAGGCATTTGGAGTGTTTTGGAGGAGAGCTTCTGGGATTTCCTGCCTCCATGCTGCCATCTTGGCTCTACACCCCCCCACATACATTTTTAATGAGAATATTACACCCAATTTATAAAGGGCAATCTTGATGAAAATGATAGAAGGGGAAAAAGCAAGTAATACTCTATAATAGACCACATATTATCATTTATTTATTCATTCATTTATCCAAAAGGTATTTATTAAAGGTTTACTATATATCTATATCTATATCTATATCTATATCTATATATCTATATCTATATCTATATCTATATATGGAACTGCATATATACTGGGGATATGTATATGAAAACAAACAATCCTTGCCCTCAGGGAACTTATATTTTGTTCTGAGGAAACAAAAATAAAGCACTAGATAGAAGAGAGCATCAGGGAAGACTGTGAAGAGGAGGTGATACTAAAACTTAATCTTGAAGGAAAGTACGCATTCTAGGAGGCATAAGTAAAAGAGGGAATACACTTTAAATACTGCCAATAATCTAGTCAAAGGCACATTGAAGAGATACAGAATGTCAACTATTTGGAACAGCAAGAAGTCCATTTTGACTGGACTATAGAAAGAAAACAAAGGTGCATGATGTACTTCAAGTTTGCAAAGCTGATTGAGGATAGATTATGAAAAGTTTTTAATGTAAAACACAATTTGTATTTTATTTTATAAGCTACAGAGACTCATGGGACCTTCTTGAGCGAGGTAGTTACAAAGTTAAGTATTGCGAAGAACAAAGATAACTGATTTTTTTTTTTTTTGAGGGAAGGGGAGAGCCAGCACATGGAACCTTTTCTAAGATTCAAAAAGTGATCAGCTATATAGGCAGTTGTCAAGGTTTTATCACAAATTCATCTATACAGGCTTGGTTAGAAAGTCTGAACATTTCCCACTATCCCTTATCTTAATGACCTAAGTTAAAAAATGAATCCCAGAATTTGGGAGAGAGAAGATAATGATTAAACTAAAAACCCAAGAGCAGAATAATCATTTCTGAGACTAATGGAAAATTCACAGCACAGAAACTTTTCATCGGCTTCTAACAAGCAAGTGCTGTAACAGTCAATATTCTGTCACTTTTAATTAAAAGCAATTTGTGTCACATCTGATTTGTCACATCGAAAAACTCTTTTTTGAGGGGCTTGGGTCACTCAGGGCTCTGGCACAGGACAGAACAAAAGTAGGATTTCAAAGAATACAAAGAGGCCTAAGGGATGACCTAAGGGCTGCTTGCTCCATTGTTACTATGGGCAAGAAAACTAATTAGAATCTTTCCCTAGCACAGAGACTTATTTGATGTCTAAACCATGGAATCTACTAAAAGGCCGACATCACCAAACAGTTGAAACAAACTTCTGACTTTATTTTGTTTTAAAGTGTTCATTGATTTTGTTTTTAAAAACACAAACTTGTTTAATGTTTGCTTTGAGACTAAGAAAATATGTGATAATGTTCAAATGCAAGGAATGTTAGCTATTTTAGCCTCATTAGGAAATATTTATTAAAATATTCCCTCAGTTATATTTGCTTATTTGTATGATAAAAAAATATTTCTCCCTTTCCCTCTTCCCCCCAAGACCTGAGGAAAACTCTACACAACCAAAACTTTTGTGGGGGAGGGGGTGGGATTTTATCCTCAAACAAAATCATAGTAATGGGGATACTAATGACCAGTTACATATACATAAGTATATACATGCCTTTAGGCTCAAGGATAGAGGAAAACTGGTTAAATTTTTGTCTATCTGCATGGTATATGTATTTAAACACACACACAAATATGCACTATCTATGTTTGTATATTATATATGGAGTATAAATTAAAATAGTAATATAAATCAATCCATTATCTCATTTTAAATTTT
Organism: Macrotis lagotis; assembly: GCF_037893015.1. Taxonomy (NCBI): domain Eukaryota; kingdom Metazoa; phylum Chordata; class Mammalia; order Peramelemorphia; family Peramelidae; genus Macrotis; species Macrotis lagotis. The sequence goes on from NC_133666.1 coordinate 486,299,526, forward strand.
TTATTTTAATATGAAAATAAACAAAATGAGTCATTTTTTGAAATAATGCCGTAGAAAGCATGCTGATCCTGAAGACAGAAGATTTGGGGTTCATATCTCACCTTTGATATTTACTATCTATATGAAGTTGTGCAAGTTTCTTAACTTCACTTGAAAATATCCTCTTGGGTCTCAGCTAAGTGATCTTTTTATGTGATATTTTTTATTTGAGTGATTAAGGTTCGGGGGAAAAGTCAAAGATTTGGTTCAGTTCTCTGAGAAAGGTTATACTACTGCAGTCAAAATGCCTATAATAGTATGTCATTCTATTTGGCTATTATCATTAATCCTTCTGAGTGTTCTTCCAATAGAAATACTCAAAAAACAGGATTCCTAATACATTTCTAGCATGGTGCTGGATGAATTTGATGACAACAGGGATCAAGTATCAATAAGCAAGAGAGTTGGAAAGGCAGTTTGTGAGTCTCAGGTTTATGTTAATCAAGCAAAGACTATGTGGGTTGTTTACCAAAAGCACATAAGATTAGTACTTGCACCTGAGGGCCACTTGAAAAAAATTGTGTATTTATATCTATTTCAGTATACTCTCCATAGAGGTTGTTTATTTGTTAAGTTCTAGATATCTGTTAATATGTTGCCTGATTATCAACTGTCATAATCCAACTCAGGTTTTGATCCTGTATTTTAAACACCTTTCCAAAATATATAAAACTTCCTGGAATATCTGTGTCAATAGCCGGGATGGTTTAGGATTCTTCCTTTAATTTAAAAACATTGTGCTATAGAATAGGGTATATAGAACTCAAATGGGATGGTTTTGGTTTAGAAATTGGTGCCTGCATATACTGCAAAATGTGATCAATACATTTTCATTGACAGAAGTGATTTGTTTTTCTTTTTTCCCCTCTTCAAAGATATTCAACATTTCTTTCAGTGGAAGTGATTTCTTCACAAACAAACAAATAAATGGGAAAAGAGGTAGAGCTGAAAGTTTAGCTAGTAAACCTGAGTCATTAATGAGCTTAATTCTCCTCTTTGATCAAATTACTCACTGGTGGTTACTGAGGTGTGTAAAGGAGGTACTTTTAGTTTCTCAGGTCACTTAGCTCCAGGGAGACAAGCAGAGAATAGAAGTGGTTATTTAGGTAATTCATTTAAACTCTCCAAAGTGCCTTTTGTTACCTGTTTAATTTCCTCTTCCGAAGCTACTGAATGCTATTTCAACTACCCTAGAAGTGACATAACATATAAACTTCATTTTAATGAGAATTTTGTTCGTTTGGTCTCTGCTTTGGACTAAGACAGGAAGATTTTAAGTATAGTTCTAAGGCAATGCTAAACTTAGGCAAGGTTTTTAAGCAGGCAAAGCTCTGCTGGCATCTTTACTCCCAGATAGCTAGTGGCCGGAACCTGTACCCTCAGATTCCTTATGTTTTCACACTTGAGATTGCCAGAGTAACTCATCCAGTACTTCATGTTGTATTCTATGGAACATAAATGCAGTTTAAGAATACTTTAATGAAAATTAATTGTAGGAGACTCTATCTTAGAGTTTGATGGCTAATTTTTTTAAATTAACATTTTTTTAATATTTCATACAATCTGTTGCAGCACATGACTCAATCTTGTCCTCCCAGGTATTGTCTTACAATGTATGTCTTTCCTATTTATAGTACCAAAAAGAAACAATAATTTTTATGGACTCTTGCTCATGATAAGTATTTGAAAAAAGACAACTATGACAATCACTACAATTTATTCACTGGTACCTGGAAAGAATGTAAAAGTAGTAAAACCCTAAGTAGGAATCAATAAGACCTCCTCAAATTATACTTTAACATTTCAAGACTTTAATGAAAAGATGGACTTAAGAGAGAAGAGTGAAAAATATGCATGAAAATGTGCTTCAGAAGTAAGGAATGGAAAGGACCAAAGACTAGTCTAATTTAAAATCTAGTCATTTCCCACATACTGCCATTTCTTTTCCCATACTATCTCTCAGATACATCCCTTTTATCTCCATTCACAGAGTTATCACTCTAGTACAGACCCTCATAATCTCTTACTTGAACTATCGTGATAGGCTTGTAAAGATTGTCTGCCTCAAGTCTCTTCTCACTCCAATCCTCCACATTGAGAATTTCCTAAACTGTATGTCTGAACATGTCATCCTTCCATTTTCCAATAAATTGCAGGGGCTTCTTGTTAACTATAGGATTAAATATAAACTATTTTATTTGGCATATAAAACCTTTCTTGACAAGATTTTTTCTAGTTGTTTTTCACATTATTTCCTCTACACAATCTAAGATTTGGTCATTTTGACCTACTTGCCATAACTCACATGATATATTCCAACTTTTATCTCTATTTCTTAACTCTGGCAAGTTTTTCATGCCTGTGATATTCTCCCTCCTCATTTTGATCTCTTAGAATTCTAGCATTACTTGAAGACTCTTCTCAAGATAATGATTCTGTAAAAAATAAAAAAACCAAAACTTTCCTAGTCATGTAAAGTTAGTACTAACAAGTATTGTTGTCCTCATTTTATAGTTGATGAAATCAAAAAGTGACTTGTTTACAATCCTGAGACTGCTTCTGACTCCAAGTCTAGCACTTTATCTGTTATACCTCTTTGTGGGGCTAGTTCCTGCAAGTGGATTTAACTTTTTAAAGAATTTAAATTTAATTAAACAAAGAATTTTAAAAAATGATCAATTTGCAGTAGTCCTAATGTACAATCATATGATTGAGAATGTAAAACTCTGCTTCTGTAGGTAAGACAATTTTTGGATTACAATGACATAATTTTGTAATTTTGTGGGTTTTTCCCTCTATATTTTCTGTGATATATGACTACATTGCTGAAAACAATTCTGTATTACAATTGCTCTGTTTCTCTTTCTGTTTTGTTTTTTGTGGCAGCACAAGAAGAGAACTTGTTAAGATTATGACCTACGTCAAAGGTTTTTAGTTTCTTTTTTTCTAACATGGACCCATATGGCAGACTTGTTAGACCTATGGATGCATTTTCAGAATAATGTTTTAATGCATAAAAAAATTGCAAAACACTACAAAGGAATCATAATTAATTGAAAATTAAAAAAGAATCTTTAATCAGGATTTCCCTTCCCCCATGATGCCTTAAAAAAAGGTTAATTGACCTCCTCCCACTAAATATATAATTGGAACAAGAATCTTAGAATGAATTAATTTTGAAGTACAGGGAATCTTAGAGGTCATTTAGACTACCTTCCTCATTTTATGGATAACATACAGGAAGTAATATGTCCTGGGTATTAATCTAATCAATTGCAGAGCCACAATTTGAATTTTAGCCCCCCTTTCCACTAAAAAAAATTCTTTCTAAAATATCTGGATCTTGGCATTTTTTCAGGATGGCATATAAGATTTATATATTGAAAGTTGTGATTAAGGATCTCAGCTCTTCTGGACAATTTACTCGAGTTTTCTGAACTTTGGTTCCTTAAGCTATTAAATGAGGGACTTAGACTTAGTGACTTTTAAGGTTCTTTTTAGTTTAATATCTGTAACCCAAGAAATTATGATTTTAACATAAGATCTGTCAGTGACAGTTTCCTCATTTGAATAAGGAGGTTGTTTAGATTAAGACTTTTTTTTTAATGGGATGGCTAGGTGGTGCAGTGGATAAAGCCCTGGCCTTGGAGTCAGGAGTACCTGGGTTCAAATCTGGTCTCAGACACTTAACAATTACCTAGCTGTGTGGCCTTGGGCATGCCACTTAACCACATTTGTCTTGCAAAAAAACCTAAAAAAATTTTTTTTAAATCTATTCTAGCTCTAAATATATGAGGCAATGAACTTATGTATATACACATGTATTCATATGCACATATAATTATTATATTAATTAATTAATATATTATGTAATTAATGTATTAATTAATATAATAATTAATGTTAATATGTACACATAGACATGTATGTGTATTTTTGACAGTGGATAGAGCATGAGTCCTCGAGAACAAGAGTTCAAGCAAGAGAACAGGAGTTCAAATCTATCCTTAGATACTTGACTCTTATTCACTGGGTGACCTTGAGCAAGTCACTTAACCCTGATTAACTCACATCCAGGGCCATTCTGATCCATAAATGGCCAATGGACCCAGAAGGGTCCAGAGAGAAAGTGAAGCTGGTGACTTAGCACAGCATCCCTCACTTAAAAATAATTGATGTTTTTATAATGATCTCACCTCCTTGATGTTATGGTCTTCTTTGAGAATTAAAGTCAAGTCAACAACAACAGCATATAAGTGTGTACATACACAGAGATACATATGTATATGCATTTATAAACACATGTGTGTATGTATGTGTATATATGTATGTAATCACTGTTTCTCCAGGTCTAAATACTCTGGTATATGGAAAGATAACCCTTGAGGTTACCTCCTCAAAGGAGACTCAATAATTTAATAGAATTGCAGTATCTAATAGTTGGATGGGATCTTCAAGGTCACTTAGTCACCTCTACAATATTCCCAACCATCATCATCTTAACTCTTATTGAAGCCTTATGATGAGGGGAAATCTACTAACTCCTGGGATAACTCATTCCACTACTCTGGAAAGGAAAATAACTGAGTTATGGACTATTTTTTTTCCAAGAATTCAGATGATAAAAAGGAGAAAAATGAAAGACTGAGTGGGCAGAAAGCATGTTTGTATTTGGAGAGAAGGAAGAAAGCAAAAAGCTAATGGATTAAACGATGTTATATGATATGATAGTGATATGATAGGAAAAAGGAGATAATGAATAAAGGCAATAGGTGAAAGGATTAGCCTTGGGAAAAAAAGAGATTTCAACCTGAACACAAAAGAAAGGAAATTCACAGAACACCTGACTTCAGACCAAGTGCAGCCTCTTCCAAAAGGCTCTATTGCTCCATGAGTTGCTAGTGGCTTCACTATAGCTTGAATTATTTCGTTTTTATTTCAGTCATGTCCGACTCTCCATGAACCTATTTTGGGCAGAGATATTGGAGTTGTTTGCCATTTCATTTTCCAGTCCATTTCACAGACAAGAAAACTGAGGTAAATAGGGTTAGATTTCAAAGTCAGTAATTAGAGTAACAAGGATCTAGAGTCCACAGCTGTATTGTGGTTACTCTTGAAAAATGCAAAATGAGGTTAACCTACAGGTTACAGATCAGTGTACAGTTGTATTCTGAGATAAACACCTTGCTCTTCATTATTTACTCTCATTCATTCATTAATTCTACAAGCTATTAAAAATCTACTACAATCTGAGCCAGGAACTTTATCTATTTCAGAAAATTCTGGCAAAACAGGTGCATAGTTCTAAAAATCTAGCCAAGCATTTCACAGATTCTCATTACAATTGTCCTGAACAATAGTAGTCTTAAAATTGAGTATATATAAATGACAGCAAATTAAAATTCTGATGTGATCAAGCATGTAACCATAATCAGCTTTCTTGCAAACTCATGTCAATAAGGAATTAACTGGAGAACACTTCTCCATTATTCCCTGTGACCTTTTGAAGATACTGCTGTAATAATACTTTAAATAACAAAAACTGTGATTCTAAGTAAAAATTATGGATTTTTGCATGGATTCATTTGAACTGTAATTGATTGTCTTACATGGAAATGTCTCTATGTGATTTATTCAGCACAGTGCTAATATTGACTAATTTAGAATGTAATTATAATCAGCATGGATCCTTTCAATTGCACTTATGAACCTACCCACAAAGGGAGAGCATATAGGCATTCCCCACAGTGCAGAAATCATTTGGATCTCTGGAAGATATACACTCCAAGTTTTTAATTATATCCTGCTAGAATTCTCCTTAATTTTATCTTTCTTCAGGAAGCTAGATTTTAAAATGATAAGGTTGATGCTTGCATTTAGGAAGGAGGTGCATTAACCAGAATTGTAAATGTTTTATGCTGAACTCTGGTTAAGTACAGACAAAGCAGAGCAAAGTCTAGGTAGGTTCTATATTTAGAATAGGATCAGTTAATAGGGAAACTAAAGGAAAATTTAAGGATTTTTTTGTATAAGTATGATTCTGTCTTATGCAGACTATGAATCTTACATATTCTACTTGTCAATCGTTACAACGTTGTAGCTGTCATATTGTTCTTAATATTTCTGAGTTTGTCTCTTTGAAGACTTAGGGAAGACACACATTCATATATATATTTATGCATATATATGTATATATATCTATATTGCCTCTACAAATTAATAAGAAAATGAGGTCAATTTTAAAGAATAATAGAATTTTAGAGTCAGAAGAAACCTTAGAAATCATCTGAGAAGGAAATAGGGTTTGGTGGAAGGAATGTTAGATTTGACTCTGTGGGGAGCTGGGTTTGAATCCTAGTTTTGCCCTCTAATAAACTGTGTGACTTTTGGCATCATTAAATCTTTCTGAGTCGATTATTTATAAAGGAGATAGATAATTTTATTACCTCTGAGCTATTTCTATAGCTTAATCTATACTACTATGATTTTGTTTAGTCCCTTATTTGAATCAGTGATATTTATCTCATAGATAAAATGCAGGAACTTTCTCTTCCCAGATCAGTAGTCAGTCAATCAATAAGTTTTTATTAAATACTACTATGTTCTAGCCCTTGGCTAGGGGTTGGGGAGACAAAGAAAGGTAAAAGATAGTCCCTGGCAACAAGGAGTTTATAATGTGATGGGGGAGATAACATGCAAGCAGCTAGTGAAAATAAGCTATATACAGAAGAAACTGGAAATAAAAGAATTTTTCTTTACCCCTTCAGTGACATTTTCTATGAGGCAAATAATTTTGTTTAGTTTTTCATATGTTCTTCATTGGCAAAATGAATCATATTATTGCTATTGGAGTTGAAACAACCAACTACCCAACCAATAAACCATGAGAACCTTCAAATATAAATAAAATGCTTCATCCCTTTTCTCCTCTCTTCATTCCCAACTCTACCTGTTCCTTCCTTGTTCTAACTCCCAACCCCAAATCAAGAGAGAAGTGTTTCATCTGACCTTAATGGGATTGTGGCTGTAATAGTTCCTCAGAGTGCTACTGGCACTCTGGTCTCAGAGGTCTTGGCAAACCATCAACTCTAAATTTCAACCTTCCAGCTGGAGCAATTGGGCATTCATTCCCAGATTCCCTTGACTGTCTGTAATCTTACTAGTCCTTTCAAAGTCTTCTTCAGTTTTTGTCTGAGATTCATCAATAATATAATTTGCTTGGCTGATGATGCTACTCAGTTCCCTAATAATCTTTTCCCTTATTAGTATAACTTCAAAATAATAATTTAAATTAAATTCATAGGGTTTACTAAATTTACTGAAATAAATTGACATATTTACTGAAGTAAAAAGGAAAGTAAAAGAGAGCAACTTAAAACTTTGTAATAGTAGAAGTTGTTCTACCTGAACTTCCTTAGTCTCTTCAAAAAGGTAGAATGTGGAAGAGTTCCTAGAGCACTAGGCCATTGCTCCTTCCTCAGGTAGCACAAGAAGGGTTGACTTGTCAGGGTCCAAATGTGGTGATTCTAATGTCATCAATGATAAAATTAGTTCATTATGCAAATGTTGATCAATTGGTTCCTCCTCCCCTTTTTTGTTTTTGTAGTTTTATCCATAATATGATTTAATTTTGCATGTATATCTATCTACATCTTTTGATTGATTTTATATCTTTCCATTTCCCTCCCCCTCCTGAAGTAGGTTGAAAAGATCTTTGAAATAAAGGAATATTCAAAAATAAAATTGTTTATCTTTTATACAGATAACTTATAGTAATTATATATTAGTATATTTCCTGAGATAGAACTGAAAAGGCTTCATGCAGAAGTTATTTGAGCTGATCCCTAAAGGAAGCTAAGGAAGCTAATAATAGGAAGTGTGGAGATCATTTTTGGCATAGAGGAAAGCTAGTGATAGGACTCAAAGTGGAGAGATTGAATGCTTTGTGTGAAGAACAGCAAATAGGCCATTGCTACCAAATCTTAGAGTAATGGTGGGGAGTAAAGTATAAGAAGACTGGAAATGTAAAGGTGTTTGGGACTTTAAAAGTCAAAATAGTTATTTTTTTATTTGATCATGTAAGTAATAGAAAGTCACTGGAATTCATTGACTGGGCTTTGGGGAGGTGGTATAATATGGTCAGACCTATACTTTTGGGAAATCAGTTTCAAAGCTTAATGGAGGATGGGTTAGTGTAGTAAGACTTGAGTCAGAAAGACCACTCAGAAGACTATTGCAAAAGGTCAGCAATAAGGTGATAAAGGCTTATACTAGAGTAGTGGTTGTGTTAAAGCAGAAAAGGAGGCATGGAGGAAAGATTGTGATGGTAGAAGTGACAAGACTTGGCAACATATTGAATAGATGGGATGAATGCAAAGAGTAGATGAGTATGATAATGGGTTTGGGAACCTGAGGGCAACTAGGATGGCTTTCTCAACAATGCTAGGAAAGGTTGAAAGGAAAGTAGATTTAAGGGGAGAGAAAATTTAGCTCTGTAATGGACGCTTTCTGTTTGTTTTTCAGAAATATTTTTGTTGGGCAAGTTTGGAAAAATATCAGCAAATTATAAGAGAATTCTCTTGATTTGTGACAGCTTACTCCTCCTCATCTCTTCTTTTCTCTCCTTTACTGCTTCCTATTCAGCCTGTCATTTTTTTGCGGTTTATTATCTGGTAGTCAGCATGGAGAAGAGATCTGGTTCAGGAAGGTAGGATTCTCAAGATAAAAGCAGGTAGTGCTGTGAATTACAGCATTCTTTCCTTTGCAGCTTCAGATTGTTCAATAGGAATGACATGTACTAGAACATTTAACAAAAATTCTAGATAACACTTGGGAGTTTGAGGTTTAAGGTGATTGATGTGGGACTAGAGGGAGGTAATGGTAAGAGCTAACATTTACATAGAAGTTTCAAGTTGTCATAGCACTTTGCAAATATTATTTCATTGTATTTTCATAAAACTCCTTTGAGGCAGGTCAGAGTCACATATCTAGTAAGTACATTAGACAGAATTTGAATTCAGATCTTCTTGCCTCGAACTCCATCACTTTATCTGCTAAACTTGTCACAGAGATACTTCATTAAGAGACTGTAATGAGGCTGAGGGGTAGTTAGTACAGCCCAGAGCCATTGGCATGCCATCCTTCTTGACTCCCCAATTCTTTCAGTGCTAGCAACTTAGGAAAATTAATGGTGGAATGTATTATTATCAATATTTCTATGTGAATCCATCCATTTCCTTAGACTCCTAATCTTTGGAGGTCAGACAGTTTTTGAAAGGCATAACAGTAAGATAAATACTCTCACCTCTCAAGGCATCTCAGGTAGATGCAGGGACTCTGGTTTTTGTTTATGCTAATCAGGTATGTCATATATTTGCCAGGGAAGGTTCAAATGTACTGTCAAGTCACTCAAAAGAAAGATGCACCTAGGTATAAAAGGTGCTGTAAGTCTCCATTCAGGGTCTTTTATCAGAAATGGAGGTGAGCCAATACCACCCCCTTTGTTACTCGGCTTCATTCCTGTGATAAAAAAGCATCTTTCTTAGAGAGCAGCCTCGATCTGCCTTTGGTTAAATTGCAACCATTACGCCCTATTCCATGTTGGTCAACAGGCCACCTTTCACGTCCTTTTTCCACTCTAATGTTCCCTTCTTCACCCTTCAGAAACCCCTAATTTCTGGAATAGAGCAAAGGAAAAGTTTTGGCAAGGAATTCGAGTGTAAGAAAGAGTTGTTATTATGATTATAAAGAGAGGGAAAAAAGGACTGAGCTATGCTTAAGATCTATTTTAAGCTTTTATCCAGTAAAATTGGGTCTTCCAGAAACATATCTTCTGTTCATGACATTTCTATTTAAGTATATGCTCTCCATAAAATTGTTTTGCCTCATATCTTGTTGTTCACAGAGCCAGTTAATGATGTCAGGCCTGGAGTGTAACTATTTAGTAAATAGGACTATGAAATGCTACAACTCATTTTTTAATTTATTAAAAAAATTAGAATTATATGCTTAGTTGACATATTAAAATAAAACTAATCAACTAGATATCAATAAACTTATTTAGTGCCAATTATTACTCCTAGCTTTTCAAATAACCTTCACTTAGGTATATCAGATGTAGATTACATTTAGATTTAGTAAGACAGTTTTCAGCTAATTAGATGCTGCTAGATTGTTAAATGTTCAGTTATTGAACATTAGTATCTGACTGCCATTTAATTATCCCCAAGTTATATAGGTCATAAATGAAAATTATTATGTCCTCAGGGTTCAATTGGGCAGTTTCTGAACATCAGTATACTGGGACTTTTATGAGACTCTGTGGGAACATTATTCATTGGAAATTCTGAATATTGAAAACTTAAAAAGGATGGGGATAAGTAGGACATATTTGCTTCTGGACAAAAATGTCAGATTTTTATGCTGAGATATTAATTGCTATTTAGTTTAATTTACTCCATTAAAATGAATTTATATTTATTTACTTTTATGTTAGGTATCTAAAGGAAAAAAGAAAAGGAAGCACAACTCTCTTAGAAAATGAGTTGTTTGACTTAATTTTCTTATTATAGTTTACTCTTATTTTCTCTGCAGGGATTAAATAAATATAGGAAGGAATACTTCCTATTGATGTGTTGATTGTTGGTACTATCATCAATTGGAAACCTAAAAGAAGTAAGAGTTCTTTTCACTTCCAGGAATTATAGTATTATTTGGATGTTACTTGGTTCCTCCATAAAAGTCCTGTGTGTTGCAATGGAGTCCTAGTCATAATCTAGAAGAGACTGATTATGGTGAGGAGTGTGATGGTACATTTGGAAGTTGTGTTTTTACTCTATTACATTAAGGATATTTACAGAAGAATTCCTTTGAGGCTACTGCTTGGGCGCATAGCTATGTTATTTGAATTAGTCTGTAGTTACAGACTGATGGGTTGATGAATTTTCTTTTCTCCTTTTTTGCCTAAATGGTCTTATTGGATAAGTAATAGTTTGCTCATGGTTTGGTAGAAATTCTATGGTGGTCATAAAAGTGAAAATTCTAAAGGATTAGCTAGTGAAAATGCCTGTAATCTGGCGATGATTGTGTTATTTGAAGAACAGTGAGGTGGCCTCTGTTACTTGATCTTAGAGTAAATGAGGAGGAAGTATAAGGTCTGAGGAACCTGAAAAGGTGGGGGAGGGTTCGCATTATGAAGGACTTTATATACTGCATTGAGGATTTTATATTTGATCCTCAATCAGTAATAGGGAATCACTGGAGCTTATTGAGTAAGGGAAGGAGTGACATAACTAGACTTGTGCTTTATTTGAGTGGACAAAAGACTTGTGGAAGGCAAACAAGCAGGCTATTGCAATAATTCAGGTTTGAGGTAATAAGGGCCAATACCAGAGTTTTGTCAGTATCAAGAGATTTTACCAGACAGATTTGGGCAACAGAATAGATAGGGTGGTGGTGGTAATAGGGAGTGTGGAGTCAAGAAGGACACCTAGGTTATAAGGTCTGAATGGTAGTGACTGGGAGAATTGTGGTACTCTCTAATATAATAGGGAAGTAAGGAAGAAGGTGATCATTTGTGAAGCTAATGAGTTTCCTTTTGGACATGTTGAATTAAAATCTCTATGAGATGTTTAATTGGCAGTTAGTAATGTGATATTGTATTTCAGTAAAGAGGTTAGAAGCAGCTAGGTGGCGTGGTTAGAGAGACAAGCCTGGAGTCGGGAAGATTGATCTTCCTGAGTTCAATTTTTGTCTCAGACATTTAAAAGTTGTGTGATCCTGGGCAAGTCACTCAGTTTCCTCATCTGGAAAATGAACTGAAGAAGAAAATGGCAAAAATGATTTATTAGAATGTGGCTGCTGCTTGTGCTAGAGATTCTTTGGAGCCAAGGGTGAGAGTTACTATTAATAATACAGGGAAGGACAAAATCTTACAAATGACCCTTCCAAAAGCAAACTAGTTTCAACAATTAATCAAAACAACAAAGAAAAGAAAAAGAAAAAAGATTGTGATGGATAGGGTAAATGAGATTTTGCTTTCGGATGCTACTGTTTGATTAGTTACCTATCTTTTCCATGTAGACCTTCATTCTCAACCTTGCCTTAATATTCTCTGCTAGTAGACTTATGGAGGAAACTGAATGGGGATAGAAAGGAATATACCTTTTTCTCTGCAGTACATGGAACTTATACAAAAATTGACCATGTGCTAGGACATAAAAACCTAATGATCAACTGCAGAAAGGCAGAAATAGTGAATACATCTTTCTCAGATCACAATGCAATAAAAGTCATATGCAATACTGGGCCAAGGAGATATAGACCCAGAGCAAATTGGAAACTGAATAACGTCATCTTTTTTTTCCTTTTTTTAATTTATTTTTTATTCTCATTTTGTATAAATGTTTTTTTTACATTAATAAAATATTCTTGTTTACAAGTAAACAAAATACCCCTCCTCCCCCATGAATATAGATAGACTTGCTTGGGTGAAAAAAGTAAAGGGGAGAGAAAAAAATTAAAATAAAAAAAATAATAGTAATAATTGTAGGTATGGCCAGGTGGCACAATGGACGAAGCATCAGCCCTGGAGCTACGAGCACCTGAGTCCATATCCAGCCTCGTAAACCCAACAATCACCCAGCTGTGTGACATGCAAGCCACCCGATCCCCACTGCCCTGCAAAAAACAAAAAAAAAAAAAAGAAAAAAGACCCCCCAAAAAATAAATAGTAATAATAGTAGGGGTGGCTGGGTGGCAGACATAGTATTGGCCCTTGAGCCAGGAGTACCTGGGTCCAAATCCAGCCCCAGACACCCAAATATCACCCTGCTATGTGGCCCCAGGCAGGCCATCCAGCCCCACTTGCCCTGCACCCTCCCCCAAATAATAATAACAAAAAATATGCTTGAGTCTTTGTTCCAACACCAACAACTCTGTCATGGGTGGATCTCATTCTTCATGATAAGTCCATCACAAAAGTTACTTCCATATTTTTCCACCATAGTTGCCATTGCTGATCGCAACTCCCTCCTTTCTTATTTCTCCACTACCATGTACTATATTTTCTCTCTCCTTTCACTCTGACTCTGCTGTAGGGTTGTTGACTGGCTCAGTATACAGATCCCTGGTCCTGGGGCCAAGAAGCCCTGAGCCCCCATATGACCCCTTAAGCCCAGCATCCACCTGACCCCATGGTCCTGGGCAGGCCTTCCAATCCCAGCCCCTTGCAAGAAGTAAGAAAGAAAATGTGTTATATCTGACCACTCCCCCCCCCCCATGGTCCATCCTCCCCTCCTTTATTCACATCCCCACCCCTTCCCCCTGCTCCCCCCTCCTTCTTACTCCAGATGTCTATACCCCATTGAGTATATATGCTGTTTCCTCTCCTAGCCATCTCTGATGAGAGCAAAGGTTCCCTCATTCCCCCTTGCCTCCCCCCTTCCATATCATTGCAATAGCTCATTGTAATAAAAAAAATCTTATGTGAAATATCTTGGACTATTCCCCCTCTCCTTTTTCTTTCTACCATTACATTTCCCTTTTTTTTCTATTGACTCCATTTTTACACCATATTTTAGCTTCAAATTCAGCTTTCTCCTGTGCTTCAACTATAAAAGCTCTCTCTACCTGCTCTATTAACTGAGAAGGTTCATATGAGTATTATCAGTGTCATTTTTCTATTCAGGAATGCATGCAGTTCATCCTCATTAAGTCCCTCATATTTCCCCCCTCTCCTCCAATCTCCATGCTTCACCTGAGTCCTGTATCTGAAGATCAAACCTTCTGTTCAGCTCTGGCCATTCCAAAAGGAACATTTGAAATTCCCCTGGTTCATTGAAAGTCCATCTTTTTCCCTGGAAGTGGACATTCAGCCTTGCTGGGTAGTTGATTCTCGGTTGCATTCTAAGCTCTTTTGCCTTCCGGTATATTATATTACAAGCCCTCCGAGCTTCCAATGTAGTTGCTGCTAAGTCCTGGGTGATCCTGAGTGCAGCTCCATGATATTTGAACTGTGTCCTTCTGGCTGCTTGTAATATTTTCTCTTTGACTTGGGAGTTCTGGAACTTGGCTATAATATTCCTAGGGGTTGGTTTTTTGGGATCTCTTTCTCTGGGGGATTGGTGGATTCTCTCCATTTCTATTTTGCCCTCTCCTTCTAGAATATCAGGGCAATTTTCCTGTAGTAATTCTTTGAAAATGATGTCAAGGCTCTTTTCCTGATCATGACTTTCAGGTATTCCAATAATTTTCAAATTATCTTTCCTAAGTCTGTTTTCCATATCAGTTGTTTTTTCAATGAGATATTTCACATTTTCTTCTAATTTTTCATTTTTTTTTGTTTTGAAGTATTGATTCCTGATTTCTGGTAAATTCATCAATCTCCCTGAATTCTATTCTTTGTCTGCAGGATTTGTTCTCCTCAGAGAGTTTTCTTATCTCTTTTTCCATCTGGCCAGTTTTGCTTTTTAAAGCATTCTTCTCTTCAATAACTTTTTGAACTGTTTTATCCATTTGACCTAAGCTGTTTTTTAGCATGCTATTTTTCTTCAGCATTTTTTTGGATTTCCTTGACTAAGCTGCTGACTTCATTTTCATGTTTTTCCTGCATCTCTCTCTTTTCTTTTCCCAGTTTTTCTTACAACTCCCTCATTTGATTTTCAAAGTCTTTTTTGAGCTCTATCATAGCCTGAGCCCAATTTCTGTTTTTCTTGGAGTCTTTAGATGCAGGAGCTTGTGCTTCCTCATTTCAGACTGAGTATTTTGATCCTTCTTGGGCTCATTTGTAAAATATTTCTCAATAGTCTTCCTTTTGTTTCTCTGCTTGCTCATTTTCCCAGTCTGAGCCTGGTTTGGGGGTGCTTCCTGAGCTTTTGGGGCACTCCCACAAGGGTCTCAGTGTGTGAGGCTCTGTTCTCCCTCCTGGTCTGTGAATGACCATAAGCGCCCCCCTCTGCCACGGGGCTGAGGTGAGGGGGGCCCTGCTGTTCTATGGGGGGGACCTAGACTTTGATCAGGATCTGAATCTGGTCAGAGCCCCAGAGTCCTGTTCCAGGGGCAGAGGACCAAGCTTCCAGTTTCTCTTCACTCCCCTCCCTCAGCTCAATGAGCTCATGCCCTGGAGTCTCCTGCTTACTGGCTCAGCCTGCTTCTGTTTCTGGCTCTGGGCTGCAGAAAGACCAAGCTGTTCCCTGTGTGTCCCGAGGGCTGGGCTCCACGTTCTCGCTCTGGCAGAGGTCCCCCGCTGTTCCCCCACTTTGTGCCCGGTGCTCCTTGGGGTGCAGCTCAGGAGACTCCCCCGCTGCTGTGAGCTGAGACTTCCAGTGTCCTGGGGCTGCCTCCGGGAGGCTGAAGTTCTTTTGCTCTGGCAGGCCACCCCTCCGACCCGGGGAGCAGAGCCTTTCTGCTCTTTTCCAGGTTACCTTGAGTAGGAGAACTGCCTCACTGGGTTCCTTTGTAGGTTCTGTCTCTCGAAAGTTTAGTTAGAGTCCTTAGCTGATGAGTTTTATCAGAGAGCTCCTAAGACTGGATCCCTTCTTGTTGCCATCTTGGCTCAGCCTCCCTGAATAACCTCATCTTAAAAAAATGAGTGGACCAGAAAGCAAATTATAGAAAGAATTAACCATTTTATCCTACATAATGATAATAATGAAACAACATACCAAAACCTATGGGATTCATTCAAAGCAACTCTCAGGGGATATATTATAGCTCTAAATGCTTATATGAATAAATTGTAGAAAGAGGCAATCAATGAACTAAACATGCAACTAAAAAAATTAGAGAAAGAACAAATCAAAAATCCCCAAATACCAAATTAGAAATTTTAAAAATTAAAGGAGAAATTAATAAAACTGAAAACAAAAAACTATTGAATTAATAAATAAAACCAAAAGTTGGTATTATGAAAAAACGAATAAAATTGATAAACCTCTTGTCAATTTGATTAAAAAAAGAAAGAAGAAAACCAAATTGCTAGTATTATAAATGAAAAAGGTGAACTCACCCCCAATGAGGAGGAAATTAAAGTAATAATTCGAAATTATTTTGCCCAACTTTATGCCAATAAATTTGATAATCTAAGTGAAATGGATGAATATTTACAAAAATATAAGTTGCCCAGGTTAAATGAATAAGAGATTAAATACCTGAACAACCCTCTCTCAGAAAAAGAAATTCAACAAGCCATTATTGAACTCCCTAAAAAAAAATCTCCAGGGCCTGATGGATTCACAAGTGAATTCTACCAAACATTTAAGGAACAATTGGTTCCAATCCTATATAAACTCTTTGGAAAAATAGGGAAAGATGGAACTCTGCCTAACTCTTTCTATGAAATCAATATGGTACTGTTACCTAAACCAGTAAGAGTTAAAACAGAGAAAGAAAATTATAGACCTATTTCCCTGATGAATATAGATGCAAAAATCCTAAATAAAATCTTAGCAAAACGACTACAAGTCATCATTAGGATAATACATTATGATCAAGTAGGATTTATTCCAGGAATGCAGTGTTGGTTCAATATCAGGAAAACTGTTAGTATACTCAATTATATCAATAACAAACCTATCAGAAACCATATGATCATATCAATAGATGCTGAAAAAGCTTTTGACAAAATACAGCATCCATTCCTATTAAAAACACTAGAGAGTGTAGAAATAAATGGACTGTTCCTTAAAATAATTAGTAGTATATATCTGAAACCATCAATAAGCATTATACTCAATGGGGAGAGGCTAGAGGCATTCCCAATAAGATAAGGGATCAAACAAGGGTGCCCATTATCACCACTACTATTCAATATTGTATTAGAAATGTTATCATCAGCAATTAGAGAAGAAAAAGAAATTAAAGGAATTAGAATTGGGAAGGAAGAGACAAAACTCTCACTATTCGCAGATGACATGATGGTCTACCTAGAGAATCCCAAGAAATCATCTAAAAAACTACTGGAAACAATTAGCAATTTTAGCAAAGTTGCAGGTTATAAAATAAACCCCCATAAATCCTCAACTTGCCTATATATGTCTAGCAAGAAACAGCAGGAAGAGCTAGAAAGAGAAATCCCATTCAAAGTAACCTCAGATAGTGCAAAATACTTGGGAGTCTATTTGCCAAGACAGACTCAGAATCTTTTTGAAAACAATTATAAAACACTTCTTACACAAATTAAATCAGATTTAAATAACTGGGCAAATATCAACAGCTCATGGATAGGGAAAGCTAATATAATAAAAATGACAATTCTACCAAAACTAAACTATCTACCAATAAAAATTCCAAAAAATTACTTTAGTGAGTTAGAAAAAATTGTAAGTGAATTCATATGAATAAATAAAAAGTCAAGAATTGCCAGGAGCTTAATGAAAAAAAAATGCAAACGAAGGTGGCTTAGCACTACCTATCTAAAATTATATTATAAAGCATCAGTCATCAAAACTGTTTGGTATTGGCTAAGAAATAGAGTGGTGGACCAGATTAGGTGTAAAAGCAGGAGAGGATTATAGTAATCTGCTGTTTGATAAACCCAAAGAGTCTGGCCACTGGGATAAAAACTCCCTCTTTGATAAAAACTGCTTGGATAATTGGAAGTTAGTATGGAAGAAACTTAGATTAGACCAACACCTTACACCCTTTACCAAGATAAGATCCAAATGGTTACAGGATTTAGACATAAATAAAACAATACTATAAGCAAAGTAGAAGATCAAGGACTAGTCTACCTGTCAGATCTATGGAAAGCAGAGCAGTTTATGACTAAGGAAGAGTTGGAGAACATCACCAAAAACCAACTAGATGATTTCAATTACATTAAATTAAAAAGCTTTTGCACAGATAAAACCAATGTAACCAAGATCAAAAGAAATGTAGTAAATTGGGAAACAATCTTTACAACTAATGATTCTGACCAAGGGCTCATTTCTAAAATATTCAGAGAACTGAGTCATATTTTTAAAACAAAAAGCCATTCCCCCATTGACAAATGGTCAAAGGATATGCAAAGGCAATTTACAGATGAGGAGATCAAAGCAATCCATAGCCATATGAAAAAATGCTCTAAATCATTAATTATTAGAGAAATGCAAATTAAAGCTTCTCTGAGGTATCACTTCACACCTCTCAGATTGGCCAGTATGACCAGGAAGGATAATGATCATTGTTGGAAGGGATGTGGGAAATCTGGGACACTATTACACTGTTGATGAAGCTGTGAACTCATCCAGCTTTTCTGCAGAGCTATTTGGAACTATGCCCAAAGGGCAACAAAAATGTGCATACCCTTTGCTCCAGCAATATCACTACTGGGTCCATACCCTGAAGAGATGAGGAAAAAGGGTAAAAACATTATTTGTACAAAAATATTTATAGCAGCCCTGTTTGTGGTGGCAAAGAATTGGAAATCCAGTAAATGTCCTTCAACTGGGGAATGGCTTAGCAAAGTGTGGTATATGTATGGCATGGAACACTATTGTTCTATTAGAAACCAGGAGGGATGGGATTTCAGGGAAACCTGGAGGGATTTGCATGAACTGATGCTGAGTGAGGTGAGCAGAACCAGAAAAACACTGTACACCCTAACTGCAACATGGGAGTGATGTTCAACCTTGAAGGACTTGCTCATTCCATCAGCGCAACAATTGGGAACAATTTTTAGCTGTCTGCAAAGGAGAGTACCATCTGTATCCAGATAAGGAGCTGTGGAGTTTGAACGAAGTACAAGGACTATTCCCTTTAATTTGGAAAAAAAACCCAGATGTCTTATTGTCTGATCTGTTTACCTGTGAGAATTCTGTTCTCTTTAAGGATATGATTTCTCTCTCATCACACCCAAATTGGATCAAGGTACAACATGGAAACAAAGTAAAGACTGAGGGAATGCTATCTGTGGGGTGGGGGTGGGGGGAGGGAAGCAAGATTGGGGGAAAATTGTAAAACTCATATAATATCTTTAATAAAAATTAAAAAAAAATTCTTTGCTAGTCCTTTATCTTCAGTGGTCCATCACTGAAGTCCCTTTCTCTAAGTCCATCCACTCCCACCAAACATTGTTAGAATAGAAGTCAAACTGTCTTTTCTTAGAATGTATACAATTTTGACTAGGATGACTGACTCCTCTGTACCTTTCCTACAAAAACCACTTTTGGCCCATTGAAAAAAATTCTACTTATGGCTCTATTGCTATCAAAGTCTTTTGGTGGCAGTGTCTAGAGGCAGCTGTGTAGGCCTGGAAAGCATAGGGTAGTGGCTGGAGAATGGAATTTTATTGACCTGGGTTAGTCCTATAGCTCTAGCAGTGATCTAATAGAGAGTGCCTAGAACATGATGGAAAGTTCAAACTGAGTAAGGGCAAACTGAATAGGGTGGAATTTAATAGAGATAATTGTTAAACTTCTATATTGGTGATTTAAAAACAAATACAATATGGGGAAAATGTGATAAGAGCTCCTGTGAAATACATCTGGAAGAATTAGATTCTAAGTTCAATAAAAGTAAAGAGTATGCCATGGGAATCCAAAACATAATGCTATCCTAGGCTACAGTGTCATGTCCAGTCCATTCTTTCCTTCTCAAAGAAGTCTAATTATAAAATAGTAATATAGTAGGTCAGCCTGTGATACCAACAAAATAATTTTCCTTCTCTCAGTGTTTTTGTATTGACTTTGGGTAGCATGACTTACTGTTGGCAGCAGTAATGTCTGAATGTCATTGTTCAACTGAGGTAAAACATACATAAAGCTCATTATATTTTAAACAAATCCAAAATTAAATTATATTTAAAACAAAGCATAAGTTCCTGTAAAAGTAAATAAGGAGGTATTATGGGATTATAAATTGAGGTAAATCAGTTAGTTATCATACCTCACTTGTCTCCTGAATCCACTCTTATTGATCCTTTTACTGGACTTCTATTTTGAGTAAGGTTCCCAGTCTAGTCATTTCTGATTCAGCACCGTTATTCAACTGCCTCCTTACTCTACTGCTGCAGTCCCGTTCTCCCACTGGTGTGTTCTTCTCAGAACTTCCATCGCTAACCAGTCATTCCTGATTTTACAGACTGTACTACCATGTCTAAGTTACCACTTTAGCAGGGCCCTCCTTTCAATGATGTGTTCTTACCAGAAACTCTATTCTGAGAATTTCCCAGACCATCCATCTATTTCTTACTCTCTTTATTTAGCTACCAAAGCCCAGCCCATGAATGGTTAGTTGCCAATCCCTACTTCATTTTCTCTTTTATATATTATTTTCCCTCATTAGAATGATGATAAAGGGTTTTCTTTCTTTTTATTTGTATTGTAGCACTTACATTTCCTGGAACATAAAAATTGCTTTTTACATGTTGAATTTAGGATGATTTTGGGTATCTAGGTCAAGTTGTCTAATAGACAGTTGATGAAACTGGACCTGAGGCAAGAAGAGAGATGAGAGTTAGATAAAGACATCTGATAATCATTTTAATAGATGATAATTGAATCCATGTAAGCTGATGATATCAAAGTAGACTCAATAGAGGCAGAAGAGATGAAGGCCAAGGATAGACCTTGGGAAAGATGCTCTTAGTTTGTTAATATGACCTTGATGAATATTCAGTGAAGAAGAATGAGGAGTGATCAAACAGGTAGTAGTAGGAGAACCTAAAAGGAGTAGTATCATGAAAACCTAGAGAGCATTAAACATAAGAGGTTGATTGATAGGATCAGAGGTTGGAGACCAGTCAAGAAGAATGAAGATTGACAAAGACCATGAGATTTGGTAATTAAGTGGTCATTGGGTAACTTTGGAGATTACTGAAGGTTCAGAAGGGAAGACAAAGAGAAGAAATGTAGTTACAAAAGATAGGCAAGATATAGGATGTTTGCTAATTAGGGAGACTAGATCAAGTGAGGGTATTTTAAAGCTAGAAGATGTAAACATGTTTTTAGACCACAGGGAAGGAATCAGTAGATAGGAAGAGACTGAAGATTAATGAAAGAATGAGGATGATAACACAGAAGCAATCTGCTTGAGAGATGGAACACAATGAAGTAAAGGTTACATCGTGAATCAGAACAAATTTTCCATTTTGTTAAAGAAGGATTCTCTGAAGGTGAGAACATAAGAGGAGGAGTATGGATAATGGGTCAGTATTCTGAAATGGCTTATGTAGTGAAGGAACTGGATGTAATTTGGGATATTTTTGAAGTTAGCACTGTCATGATCAAAGGAATGGGGTACTGAATTGATTTTCATAGACTTTCTATTGATTTTCATCGATATGAGTCAGAGGAAGGAAAACTGAATAGACTGAATTTCAGAATGAAAAACCTTGAAGCAAAGCTTTGAGGCAATTCACTGATACATTTTTTTGAGTAGCAGCCCAAATTTCCTAAATGTAAGCAATTTACCTTAAGAGGGTTGTTATTTACTCTCTTATGTCTATAACAAGAATAATAATATTAAAGTTTTGTAGGCCCAATTAAATGTATTAGAAAATCTGAAAATAGAGAAGAAACATTATGCAAGGAAAATTTATTACCTTGATCTCTAATTGCTATTAGAAAATACACCTTTATTCCATGAATAAATTGGATAAAATTAAATAAAAACATCAACTTTAGTGTAATAGTAGCAATTCTATATGGCTGCTGTTATCAAATTCCATTGCTGTCTCTGACCTCAGTATATGGTTTGACTAGGGCTTTTAAGCATACCTTATTAGATTAGCAAATGAATATGAATTTTTATCAGCATCTTTGGAAAAAAAGGAACAAAAAAATAGGAACAAAATTAGTAAGGGTAAAGATTGAGATGTGAAGTACAGAACTTGAAAGAAAAAGCATATCTTTGGTAAAGATGATACTATGGTCTCAACTATTTTATTGTTAATCCACATATATGAACTGTGGTCATCTTAGATCCTACTCCATCTACCCTCAAACAGATTAAATACCTTTCATAGGAACTAAATACCAGTGAAATGGAATAAATTCTCTTACTATTTTTCTTCCTCTTAATAATCTTCCTCCTTTTGTTTCATTGTCCAACACTTCAACTTCTGCATTTACCATCCAGAATATAGTTAATTCTTTATTCCATTGATCTGTTTGTAGAAAAACAAGATCAGTGATTACCTTGACTTGGAGAGTTCCTGGTGTCGGAACTCTTTCCATTGGTAAGTTGTTTAACTCATTGAATAGTTAAATGCCTTGCCCAAGGTTCTCAGCTAGTAAGGAATAAGCATGGGAGTTAGAAGTCAGGAAGACCTGAGTCTTCCTTGGCCTTAGCCAGGTTAGGACTCTAGGTAATTTACTTAACCTTGGTTTCAGGTCCCTCAGTTGCAAATTGGGTATGATACTGCCTTGAAGTGTTGTTTTGAGGGTCAAGTGAAATAATATTTGCAAAGTGCTTGCATAATGCCTGGCAAAGTGCTTAATAAATGTTTATTTTTTCCCTTTCTTCTATCCACTACTAACAAGTTCCCTTATGTATATGTTCATATAAATATATTTGACAGGGAGATTGACACTCATATTTGGGAGGCTCTGAAAAGAAAGTATGGGAGAGAAGAGGTATTAGACTGACTGAAGGTCTACGGAGCTGTTGTATTGACCTTATTGCTATAAGCCTGTGAAACCTGGACAGTCTATCAGCACCATGTCAGCAAACTGAATCACTTCCATTTAAATTTTCTTAGGAAGATTCTCAAGATCACCTGGAAGGAGAAAATATACCAGACACTGAGGTCCTTTCTCAAGCTAAACTGCCTAGCAGCTCAACATTACTACAGAGAGCACAACTAAGATAGATTGGATGTGGTAAGAATGCCAGAAATACATTTTCCAAAAAACTATTTTATGGAGAACTCATAGAGGACAAGTACTCACAAGAGGATCAGATACCACAACATCCTGAAGGTTTCATTGAAGAACTTTAGAATTGATTGTACAGCATGGGAGACACTAGCACAGGACTGCCCAGCATGGTGTGCCCTCATCAGTGAGGGTGTTGCATTCTATGAGGAAGGCAGAATTGAAACAGCTCAAGGGAAGCATGACATTGGAAAAGTTAGAGTACCCACCCCAGGTTAGCATGGACTATTTGTGCCCAACCTTCTGAACTCATATTGGTCTGATCAGCCACTGTAGGATGCATTGTCATTTGTCTCAAACACAGAGATGTCATTTTGGTCTTTGATAATGAAGGACAAGAACCAAGCAACCAAGCAACCAACGAATGAACCAATCAACCATATAAGAAAATATATATATATATACATATATATATATATGTAAAGAGTGTATCCATATATCAACATATATTTATATATTCCTTGACTTAATCTTTGTATATTCCTTGTCTACACAGACGTGTGACTCTGGGAAGATCATTTAACCATTTAGAAATTATAACATCACAGTTCACACAAAAACCTTAATAAAAAGGCTAGAACTTTCGCCCTACAGATCAAAATTCCAGTAAAGTTTGAATATGGTCAACTGGTGAGCAAGACCTTAGATGTCAATGGGAATTCTGTGCTTCAAAGATGAACATTCATACACTTTCCATGATGAGTTCAACTAAACATAAGAATAAAGTATTGAGAGATGTGCCAATATTCTTTTTGGGGGGGGAGCAAGGCAACAGGGTTAAGTGACTTGCCCAAGGACACACAGCTAGGTAATCATTAAGTTTCTGAGGCTAGATGTGAACTCAGGTTCTCCTGACTCCAAGGCCAGTGCTCTATCCACTGTACCACCTAGCTGCCCTGGTACGAATACTCTTGAGAAATGGAGCCAGCTCTCAAATTTCAGTTATCCAGAAAGGCAACATGAAAATGCTATGGCTATCAAAATGGGAGAATTCATTGTTCAAAGGTAGAATGCTGACTCTGGGTAAAAAAACAATGTTTTTCTTCCTTTCTTCATCATTATAAACAATAATGCATTGTAGGATGTTCCTGTGCCTATAAAATGTTTTCAACAAGCTTATTTTTGGACCTTGGTTCATTGTGTGTTGATTCTTCAAGTTTTAGATAATACAAAATCTTTTAATTCTTTGCTTTTTTCCTTCCTGTTTGCTGTAGTGTGCTTTAGTGGAAGGAAAACAAGCTTGGAATCAGGAGACTTGAGTTGAAGTCTCCATTTTAATATTTTTTTACAGTGTGGTTAGGTCACAACCTTTGTAAGCCTTTGTTTCCTTATTTATGAAGTAAGATTACTAATATTTGTCCTAACTATTTTACTGGACTGTTGGAACAAAGTACTTTGTAAACCATAAAAATAAATATAAATATAAATGTTAGATATTATTATTCTGAAAGTTTCTCTACCCTTTAGTATCTCTATTGGGCAATATGCAGAGAATACAAAGGGCAAAGCTCTACTAAGTAGTTTTTGCTTCATACTAATGACTTTGTATGAACATACTTTCTTTGTTTTGTAAAGTTTTATCAAAGAATTTTGTAATGTCCCTTTCCATTTCTTTAAAGTTCTGCATCCCTACTCGGATATAACACTGGCAAAACACTTTGTTTTTAGATTCTCTGTCTCTGTTTCTGTCTCTCAAAAAGATACAGCAAACATTTAAAAAAAAGAAGTGAAACAACTTCAGGTTTCTGGGAATAGCCAAAGATGGAGGAGAGAAAAATTTTGAAATAATTTGTTATGTATAGGAAGAAGAGAGAGTACACATCTCTTCCCAATACTGTTATATATGTGATTGCCCCACGCACCCTCAGTTTCAGAGTTATGACCCTGCTCTTTGTGGAAGCTGTTTCTTCTGGTACCTGTACCTTGAAATTTCCCAATAATTTAGGGTTTCTCTTTGCCTCTCCTTCTTTAACTGGACTTCTCTTTTATTCTTATTTTTTCCTAGACTACCTGAATTGACTTCTAATGGCTCCCAGTGTGGGACCTATCCACATTATTTCCCAATTCTAGCAAAAGGGGTCCACCTAATGTATCAGGATCCTGGAAGTTCTTTTGATATTACAGTTAAAGCAATGGAGTCTTTGGATGTCTATTGCTATAGTCACTGTGACTAACCCATCTTTTTTTTTTCTTTCCAGTCATATATCTTTCTCATATTCTTTATGCCATTTTTCCCATTTAATTTTTTAGTTCTAATGTATTGAAGATGCTCATGTTTACTACAAACCTCTCTATTATTGACTTTTGTATGACTCTCAATTCCAGTTGTTCAGATGCTATATCATTCTATAACTTGTAGGCAGACAACATTAGAGGAATATGGGGGTTTAAAAGTAGTCTTTGTTTCAGAGAAAAGTTTGGCATCATTAATTTTTTTTTGCTGAATGTTGAATGGCAATCTACTCCTAAGTCCTTGATCGGCCATCTTTCTAGAGTTAACAAAACAATTCTAATTTTTCATCCTTATGAAAACCTTTGAAAATGGATGAAGATAGTGATCATAACTTCCTAAATTTTTCCCATGCTAAATATCCCTAAATATCCTAATCTATCCTGTGTAACATGAAGTCATGTTTATGTTACCATAGTAATTATTCTTCTCTAGACATTTCTCAGCTTGTCAATCAATGTCCTTCAAAATGTATGACTTCTAGAACTAGACCCAAAATTTTAGAAATGTCCTAGGTACAGGTAGGCATTATCTGATTCAGAATACTATGTCTCTATGTGTAGCCAAATGTAGCCCAAATTAGCTGCTTGACTATCACTAAATTGTGGGGGGAAAAGTTGGGGAATCTTTTAAAATTTGGGTTTACATTGAAGGATAAATACACCTCAGTAGAGAGTCACATTGTTATTTACTGGTGTCATTAGGCATTCCTCTCTTTGGAAGTGGGGAGGAGAGTTCAAGTTAGCATTATCAGATAAATGACCTTAGACTGGATTTAGAACAAAAGTGATCTAGTATTGATATGATATATGATTGAATTTCTTGTTTTTTTCAAGGCAAATGGGGGTTAAATGACTTGCCCAAGGTCACACAGCTAGGGAATTATTAAGTGTCTGAGGACAAATTTGAACTCAGGTCTTTCTGACTCCACGGCTCTATCCACTGCACTACCTAACCACCCCTACAAATGAATTTCTGAACAACATAGCAATACATAGGTTGACAACCTAGATAATCTTTAGAAAACATTCTTATTCCTTTAACACACACCCCTATGTCTCAGACCACCTTATTCAGACAAATACTTGTCAACTTTATGCACAATTTGGAATAAATCAGAGAAATGCCCAGGAGTTTCAGAATACCACACCTGCAATCCCTTAAAACTTTCTGAGTCTTACCTGCTACCTGCATTTTACTCACATGTAGTTATTAAAAATTTAAATAAAAATTTTTAATTAACAAAAAAAATATTTTCTTTCCCTTTTCTCCCTATGAATGTGGAGGATCCTATTAACACATGGGCAAAGTCAAGCAAAATGAATTCCCACAATAGACATGTCCAAAAAAAAATACTTCCTTTACTCTCTGTTAAGGTGAATGGTATGCTTTGTCATCCAGAATTAAGGTTGGTCACTTTGTTAATCAATTTTCTATTATTTCAAATTTGTTTTTTTATAATGGTATTGTTATTGTATAAAATTATTCTCTTTGTTGTGCTCACTTCATTCTGCCCAGTTCATTCAAGTCTTTTTCCAGTTTTATTGAAACTTTACCATTACATTTTATGGCATTATAATATCTTATCAAATTCATTTGCTGTAATCTACTCTGTTTCCAGATTAGATTCTAATTTTTGCCATTATAAAAAGAGCTGTTATATAAATATTTCTGTATATATAGGTCCATTTTTCTTTGATCTTCTTGGAGTATATGTCTAGTCATGGTATTTTTCACTCATCACTTACTTATAACAGCATTTCATTCATCAGTTTCTCTGTTTCAATAGTCATCTGTTTTATGTGGAAGTTTCCAAGGAACTGAACATATATATAGCCCTTGACCCCACCTACTCTCCTTCTGTCACCACATTTAAGTTTTGTAATAAAGATATAATTCAGAAAAAAAGTACCAGAATGAAAATAACTGTTCCTGCACATAATATTCATATATCAACTCTGATTTTTCAATGATTGCCCCACGTCTGGAATTCTCTCCCTCTTATATCACTCTCTGGTTTTTACCTGACTTGCCTCATGTCTCAGATAAAATCACACCTTATGTAAGAAGGCTGCTTAGTGCCTTCCCTCTGAAAATATCCTCAAATTATCCCATATATATATATTTTTTTCTTTATGTGTATTTAGTTAAATCTTGTTTCCCTCATTAGACTTTGGGATCCTTGAGGGTAGGGATTGTTTTTGCCTTTCTTTAATTCATCAGCCCCTAGAACAGCACCTGATATATAATAGGTGCTTAATAAATGCTTTTTGACTTGACTTACTATAGATAATCGAATCTTTTTTATTTGACTAGTTTATCCTTGGAGAAGTACTAAACAAAACCATTAAGTACTAGGGAATATCCAATCTTCCATATTGTCATATAAATTAGATGCAGTAAATTCATATATATATAATTTTAAGATATGAACAGAAATAATGAGATATTTTAACACAAAAAATTATACTAGTAAGATGCTGCCCCATTTCTAAATAGCTATTGGAATGTATTGTGCTGTGAAAAGTTTACATATTAGGGGTTTCATAAATAATTGCTGATTGATAACACAAAAATATGACTTACAATAACATAGACTTGTATCGCTATTATTGCCATAAACTTGAGCACAGCATCAATCATAGCAAACTTCAACATTCTGAAATCTTCGAGTTGTGGAAATGTCAAGCATTTCCCCTGAATCTAGTTCTTTTGTCTCAAAACATCAATTGATTTTCTGCTGGGAAGATTTTTTTTTGCTCCAAGAGAAACCAGAATCAGTCTTGGACACAAGGATATAGGAAAAGTGACAGTTATCATTAAAACAGCTTTTGAAAATGCTCATGTGAGAAGATAGCATTCACAATAATAACCACATTCTGCTTTGGCTGCAAGATTACTTTTCTTGTTTTATTTGTAACCTTTGGGGATGAAGAGATGTGCTAAATTTCTATATGCATTTGAAAGATGATTGTATGTGCATATGTATCTCCAGATACAGTTTAGTAACCATTGAAAAATATATTTTTTCTTAAAAAAATCTAGATGCAAACTAAGACTCATGTGGACTTGTGGATATCAATGTAGCAAATGAATAAGCCCTTGCTTTGCCTTCATAAAATTTAGCATTTACCAAATAGATAAAATAGATACACTAAATTATAATGAAAAATAGCATTTAAAAGTACAATGAGAATGGTTCAATATGCTATAATCATATGAAATTTAAATATTAGACCATAATTAGTTGAGAATTAATCACTTGCGATTTTATTTTTGTGTTCCATTATCATAATTTTCATTCTTTTAAAATTTTATATTTATTTTGCACCCACTTCTTTTGTTTTCCATACATAGGTTTGTATTAGCACTCCAAATTTGCATTTGTTTTGCATCCATATATTTCCAAGGGAATTAGTGTCATAAAAGGCATCACCTTTTGATAAGAAAAAGGAAATGGTCCATCTTTTTGTTATACTGATGACATAGACAATCTGATGCTACACAGATGCTTCTACAATATGAAAAGAATAGAAGACTTCAAACATATTGGATGAATCTGTAATAGAGAATTTATGGGAAAAGATGAATGAACATTACATGGCCTGAAAAGAAATGGAATAATAGTGATGTCCACCAGTGGCAAGAAAACACAAAGTTATGTTTAATTTATAAATTGAACAAATATGTCATTATTCATTACTGAAGCTATTTAAAAATGTTAAATTGGACAGAAGCCATGGTAGATTTCCATAGTTATTTTAATAAAGATCTCCCTCAAGTGTGATATCAACCTAACAGTGAGCATCTGGTTATTTCACCAGTTATGATTCCATATTAGTATTAACCAACATTGCTTTCTAAAATTTAAGTAAACTATTTACAGTATTTTATGCAACAATGTAGTATTCTTATGATAAAATACTACAGTTAATCTAGCATAAACTGTTTTTAATGAAATTATGTTTCTCTGTAATCATCAAATTTTTTCTTTCTATATAATTCACAATCTTCTTATTGATACTATGGAAGTTTGGTAGGCATATAAGTAAAACTTAATGGAGAATATTTTTAAAACTTCATTTAATTTCCTTTTTTTCTTGAAAATTGGGGCAAGAGGTGGGGTGGGAAGGGAGGGTAGAGGGAAATTTTGTAACTTAAAAATATATAATATGTGCATATGGATGAAAATAAAGAAAAAATTGATTCCTGAAAGACACAATAAATAAAAATAAATAAAATTGGGGCAAGATTTGCTGTTCTTTATTTGTGAAGCAGATTTATGATATTCAATGATTTTTCAAAGTTCATTAATGTGGCTTTACATTCACATAGACCTATTCATACATCATGTTGAGATATAACTTCTCCCAGCAAGATAACTTGCTGCTAGGTGGGCCTGGAATCCAGAAGACCTGAGTTGAAATGTGATCTCAGTTAATTACTGTCTGTGTGACTTTTTAACACTGTTTGCCTCAGTTTCTTCATCTGTAAAATAAACTGGGAAAGGAAATGTCAAACTATTTTATTATGTTTCCCAAGAAAAATCCCAAATGGCATCACAAAGAGTCAGACACAACTGAATGACAAAACAAGATTACTTGAATATTTTGAGGGTAGTTGGCCACTCTCCCATTCTCTTACTTGGTTTAAAAATACTTATTTACCATTTTTATTTTCTATTTTCCAGACCAAAGATCACTGTCAGAGAAAATAAAAAAGAATAATTCTGTCTTCTTTTCCTTTTTTCTCTTATTATTCAAGCATCCATTCCAAGTAGTTGACCTTTATATTGACTACACAATGTGTATTATAAGTTAATTTACCTAGACATATATAAGATTTAGGTAAATACAACTGCCAAGGACTTTGTAGAATAAAGGAAAACAAATAGCAATCCAATGACTCATAAGGTTAAAAATTTAATTTATTAAGAGAAGGTCTTTCTTTCTGGCAATAATTTTTGAGACAATTGTGAAGTAGTTTGGCAGAAATTAGACTTAGACCTACATCTTACACAATATTCTACAATATCTCAAAATAGACTTATGACCCGAAAAGATTGAACCTCATTAAAAACTCAGAGTAGAATGATAGACTGTCCTATTTATAAAATATATGGGTGAGAGGGAGAACTTTTAATGAAAAAGATAAGGAGATCAGAATGAATGAATGAATGAATGAATGATTGTAAATCATTTATTAAATGTGTATTTTGTGCCAGACATTGTGCTAAGTGTTGGGTATACAAATACTAACAAGTTGGCTTCTGTCCTATAAGTAGCTTACGTTTCATTGAGGGAGACAAAATATATAGGGAAGTTTAGATTGGAAAGTAGTTGGGCGGATTAACCAAGATTATTATGTATACAGAAACATAGTTTGTAGTTGGCCAGGATAAGGCATATTGGCTTGATTCTGGAGAAAGATAAAGTGAAAGCTAATCTATCAGATAAAAACAGACAATTTTTGATTACAATTTTTAATTTTAAAACTTTAAATCTTAAAACAATTTTAAAAGGCTTCCTATGAATAAAATCAGTAGTTCTACTCCCTACCTCATCAAAATTTTCTTAAATTCATAGGATTTGCCAATTCATGTTAATGGCAATGTAATTATTAACATAATCATAGCATAGAAATAAAATCAGAAAATAAGCTACAGCAGGAGTTAGTTTTTCATTGCCTTTCCCTGCTCTCAGTCAGCATGAGTGAGGATAGAAATGGAAGAATTGGGTGTTTTAAAAATAGCAAGTGCTATGAGGAAATAGAAAAGGGCAAGGATGGTGACCTAGAGTTTCCTTTAATCTCATCTAATGATAGATACTGATTTTGTTTCTATTTGATTTGTACCACATTACTTGGCTCAGTTTTTCTTCAGTCTTTTACTCCCTTTCATATAGTCTTTTAGTCTTTTTAGCCTCAACTTGTTCCTGACTTCTCCGCCTCTGCTTCCTTCAGTGTTCTTTAGATTCATACCCGATCTCCCAGAATGATCTCAGTTCTTGCTCTGCTTTGTCTTGTTCTTATCTACAGAGGCAGAAAAAAGCCTATCCTTATCCATTTCCAGCTGCCCTAGGGAATATCCCACAAGGAATTTTAAAAACTAATTTTTTTTCCTTCCTTTTCTTCTCCCCCGGCCCCACACCCTCAATTTCTTACTTCTTGAAAAATGCCTCAGTCTTTTTCTAAGTGAAAAGAAAAAGAAAAAAGCTGAGGATTCTGGGAAAATGTGTTCTCATTCTTTTCTTTATTTACCACTGATTCCATGATCCTGTCCTTCTTATCATTCCTTGATGGTCTTGTACAAACAGGTTGAAGTCAATTCCTTCCTAGCTGACTTCCAAAAGAAGAGGTTTTGAATGCCATTAGACTCCTTTCCTATGACAAATCTGGTTCTATTCCAGATGAGTTTTATAAGGTGAGGAAGTCTATTGCTCATAAACAAGCTGAGTCAAATGGGTTATGTGGCAAGAGAAGATTATCTCACAGGAGTTCAAGGAAGCCTCCATCATTCCTTTCTACAGAGGTAAAGAAAATAGATTGTCCTGTGACAATCCAGAGGAGTTCCTCTCTTGATCTTTTGTTGGGAAGATTCTTGCGGTACAGCTCCTTAATAAGATAATCCTTCTCCTGGAAGATGGTCATCTTCCTGATAGCCAGTGTTTATAGAAAGGATTGATGAATGGTCAAGATGATGCTTTCTGCCTAACAACTCCAGGAGAAATGTCAGGAGCAGAACAGGGGTCTGTATACAAAGTTTGTAGATTTGACCAAGGCCTTTGATACTGTCAAGTACTGGGTCTTATGGAAAATTATGTCAAAATTTGGTTGACCAGAGAAGTTCAACAGTAATTTTATGTCAATTTCATGTCATGTTTGTCTAGGTTCTAGATAAGGGAAAATGTTCTCAGGCTTTCCTGGTCACCAAAGGAGTGAGGTAAGGTTGTATGCTTGCTCCTATGCTGTTTAGCATGATATTTTCAGTCATGTTGCCAAATCTCTTCAAAAAGAATGAATATAGCATCAAGGTCAACTATTGAAGTAATGGTAAATTCTTTAACTTTAAAAGACTACAAGTCAAGACTGAAGTGGAGAGAGTGGGTGCATGATTTCTTATTTGTGATGATTATACACTCAATGAAATGCTCATTTTTAAAACTGTGATGCAACAAAGTATGGATCTATTCTCTGCTGCTGTACTAATTTTGGCCTAATGAGTAATTCCATGAAAATATAGGCACCTCATTAGCCAGCACCACATCAGCCATATGTGGAACCATCAGTTACAGCAAAAAGAGAAATTTTGAGTACTATGGATAAGTTCATTTAACTTGACAGTATACTTTGCCAGAACCAAGTCAGTGTTTGGGAGACTCTGAATAAAAGTGTGAGAGAGAAGAAGAGTTAGATTTCAACCATACTGAAAGTCTATAGGGCCATTGTGTTGATCTCATTGCTGTATACCTGAACAAATGCCAATTCCATGCTAGGAAACTGAATTGCTTCCATTTAAATTGTCTTAGGAAGATTCTGAATATCACCTGGTTCTTTCTTGAATGAAACTGTGACACATTCAAATTCTACTGCAGAAAGTGTACTTCCAATGGTCTAGCCACATTGTTCAAATACTAAATGTAAATTGGCCAAAAAGACTATTTTTTAGAGAACTCAAACAAGGCAAGAACTCACATGTTGGACAGAAAAAGTTATTGAAGGACATTCTCAAGAATTTTGGAATTCCTTGTGTGACATAGGAGACATAGAACTGACATGGTGTGCCTTCATCAGAGAAAGTGTTATGCTATATGAGCAAAGCAGAACTAAAATAGCTCAAAAGAAAAACAAGGTGTTCAAATTAGATGGTCCACCCCAAGTGTTAACTATTTGGGTCCAACCTGTGGTAGAACATACTGAGTTCATATTATTCTGATTTGCCTCAGTCAGATTGTATACTGACTTTATCATAGTGATGTCATTTTGGTCCACTTCAAGAACAAAGAACTATGATAAATAATATTTTTCCCCTTATCTTTCCTTGATGATTTTTTACAGCCATGTTACAAAAAAATTTTTGGATTACTTTTCTCATTCTTTTGCTGACCCACATTAAGCTCAGTACCCTCTAATACTATTTCATTAAGGAGTACTTGAGTGCCCTTACTACTATGAATAAGTTCCAAAACAAAACAAAACAAAATTATGACTTTATGGGAATAATGTCATAATTGAAAGTTATATTCCTTAGTGTCTGAACTTGTAATTAACTATAAACTGGTCTTTATATTGACACTGATCTATAGGAATTTTAGGCTCTATACTGAACTGAGATAGATGGTATGGGTTTGGACTGAGTTGTTTGGATGTGCTAAGAGATTTGAGTGTTAAGAATTGTAATCCTGAAATATCAGAAGGAGCCCTATTATTTCTGACTGCTGGGTTGGCTCCTAGAAAAGAAAAGAGACTACCAGTTGAGGGTTGAGAGCAAACTCACATTAAACTGCAGTGCTAAATATGACTCTATGATGATGTTGTGATATATGTCTGGTCCTCTTCAAGAGTCATCATGATGGATCTTATTAAGCAAATGTTCAGCTGTGCATGTTATATACACCACCCTACACAGGAAGGCACTGTGGATTTACTACATATTTTCCCCTTCTTTCTGGTACACAGAGCAATTGAAAGTCACCTTGGCCCTATTTTTTGGCTCTACCTTTTGTATGGGTTGATGAATCATCATCATTGGTTATCTATCACATTGTTTCACTTCTAATAAATTAAATTCCAAGATAAACATTTAATTGGTTTAGATAAATGACAAGAAAAGTGAAAGTGTTACTTGTAAAAACATAGCATAGATTGATTTTCCAATAGATCCCCAGCCTCAGCCTCTCTCAAAATCTGTCTGTGGGTTTTAAAGTCTGATTCACATTCTTTAGCCTAGGGTTGCATTTTAAAGCATACATTCAGTTCTCACCTCAGTTCCCACTAAAAAAAATCCCCTATCCCACTCACCTTATTTAAATATCCTGAGGTTAGACTTCTAGATCATTGTTGAAGAGTGGTGAGAACTACTCATAAACTTCTCATTGGGATTATCTCATATGACTGTGCTGTGTTACATAAGCTCTATTCACCTCCTGTTTTCTCAGCAAATGAAGTTCAAATGCTTTGTCTTTGTTTTTTTGCCTGTTTTTGCAACCCATGTTACTGATAAAATGTAGGTAAGATAATCCAATTTCTACCTAGGTGACACAGACTCATAATCATAAATCTAGTGTTCATAGTTACAGAGGCTGTGGTGAACTGGATACATTTAATCCCTTCTTATTATATCTTCAAATTCTGTGGCATCCTCCAATAGCCATCATCTGCTTTGCTGAGATCAACCAGGGGCAGTCACATATAGAAGAATGATGATGGCAAGATAGAATAAATAGGACCTCCTGCCAAAGGGAACTTAGAAATCATCTAGTCTAATTCCCTCTTTTACATGTGAGCAAACTGTTACCTAATGAAGTGAAGTGACTTTTTCAAAGACACAAAAGTAGTAAGCAGAAGAGCTAAATTTAAACTTACCTCCTAGCTTCAGATTCATAAGTTTTCTTAACTTTCCTCTTCAGAAATTGTCTAATTAGGATCTAGCTAGAAATGATGGTTTTCCAATAAATTTGGCCAAATTTAAGAAACACTGTCTCTTAAAAAGTCCTCCAAACACATTACTTTCTCTCATTTTATTTCACCCTTTTAAAAAGAATAAAGTATATGGAAAACTTTGGCATGGAATAGCATGTATTTCAATGAAGCAGTTCTCAATGCAGCGGACCTTCTTGAATATATTTCTATTTTTTTCTATTCCTACATTATTCTGAATATCTTTAGTAATCCTAAGTATTACAGTTTCTTTTAAGTAGTTTGATATGAAAAAGAAATCTCAATTCATTTTATTCTGTTCCCTGAGGAACACCAAATAATGGTTTGAATGGCATTAATATGATATGCAAATGCTCTATTTGGCTCTTGCATCTCAGTTTGGGGTAACCTTGTCATTCAGTCTGCTAGTTCTAATGAGTTATCTGATGAAAGCTTGCCCAGATAGTGAGAAGGTCACTGAATATCTGGCCCTCCCTCTCCATGCTTAGACCCACATTGGCAGCATTTGAAATTGGAAGAAAAGAACACTGATTGGCATTTTCCTTAAGTCTTCAGTGTGTTAATTAAAGAATGTGAAGAGATTTTATTGGAATATTTCCTGAAACACAAATAAAGTGCAGTCACACTTTTCAAATGAGCTAAGTGTTCTGCTTTAAGATTATAAGGCCATTATATAGATATTATTTCCAAATGTTCTTGAAGTGGAAATGAGGAAGTATGCTAGACTATGCAGCTTTTTATAATCACAGCCTTTTAATCTTTGAGAAACATTATTTCAGCATGAAGTAAAATGCCATCTTAAAACTATACTTTTTAATGATATTCCTTACATGTCCTTTCCTTCCAAGAAACTTTCAACCTGGCCAGGAATCAAGGGGACTTATTTAGCCTTTCTTCTGAATAAGCTGCAGAGAGAAATGGAATTCTTAAATCCCACTGGAACTGGTAACATTGGAAACAAAGGAAATAACCACTGTGGGAGATTTAAAATTTACTTCAAATTGACAGATATTTAAAGACCCATGCCTTGCTTATCCTAGATGAAACTCATGAACCAAATGTAGCTTACATGAACCAGGTTGTAGTATGTCAGAAATTTTTAGGAAAAAAAGAATTATTTAGTATACATAAACTGACAGGTCAGTAGGATATAAATACCTGACACTTGTGACACTGGAACCAGTGTCATGCGAGCAATATGAGATTAATTGGTAATTGTACTTGAGGGTGAATGGGAAAATTAAAGTCCTGTGAATTTCAACATAAGAATTTTTTGATCATGAGACTCACTATTTAAAAAGTTGAATTTTATTAGCCTAGACTTTTCTAACCATAGGAAAATTAGTATTTTTCCAAGGGTCAGATTTTGCATAAATCAATCATTAAGTCTTGTTGCCATGAATTTTATTTTGTGCAAAGTGCAATACTATATGTGTCACAGACAAAATAAAATTAATAGATCATCCAGACCTTGTCTTATGATTGAAAAAGCACTGAGCTTGGACTCAGAAATGAATTGTGTGAAACCTGACTCTCTTTAATTGGAATCAAGGCTCTTAATCTCTGTAAACCTCAGTTTCTTCATTTATAAAATAGGGAAATAATATTTGTATTACCTATTTCAAAAAGCAATTTTGGAGAAAGCACTTTGTAATCCTTAAAGTGTTACAGAAATATAAAATATTTTTACTACTACCACTACTAACACCATTCCACCCTGCCTCCCATTATCACTATTCATCTTGAATAACATATAGTTCTATAGACCTGGGGGCCAATCTAGTTTTATATGATATGGATGCAAACTTAATGGACTCTTGAAAATGTCTTTCTTCAGCATGTTTGTTAAATAAAAAATGTCTTTATGAAATCTCAGAATATAATTTCTGTCATGTTGGCAAATAGTCTCCCAATGCTAACCCAGCACTTAAGGTAATGTTACATTTTATCAATTACAGATAATTTTTATTTCATCCCATGGAATAACTAGAAATCGTATGTAGAAGGGGTGTGACATGTGAGCAGAAGACCTTGTACAGTTTATCTGCACCTAAAGCCAATGGGAATCTATCTTCTGGGAGAGTTATGAGCATTCATTTTGGAAGTTCCTTGGGGAGACTGTAGAGAATGTGAAGACATTCTGTAAATGGTTCCAATTAGCTAACTACAAGAATGTGAGGCACTTTGATTGACTGGCATTCTAAAAATTTCAGTCAGCTTCCATTATCTCTCTTGTCTCAGTCCTTTCAGTCATTCTCTTTGTGGTTCTTTGCAGCCTATTGTTCATGGTATCTAGTGAAGGACCATGCTATTAAGGAGAGGGGCCATGTTCCTTGATGAAATGGGCTTCATTCCTCTGTCTCTGTTTTTGTTCTTTTCTGTTCTAGGTGAAGGGAGTGGAAACTGTGATCTTCTGAGTTCAAGTAGGTCAGGAGTGGACATAAGTAGCTGAATGCATTCTAGCATTCCAGAGTCCAGTCTAGGAGCCAGTTCTATATTGTTGCCTAGGTGAGCAAGGTGAGACTTTCTGGAGTAAAAAATAGGATCCCAGGTCAGTCATAGCTAAAATGAGTATTCATGTCATATCTATTTATGAACTTAATGGGACCAATGTTATATAAGAACAGACCTAAGAGTGATTACCTGAGTTGGTAAAAGAAGGTATGTTTCTATTTTCCTTACTATATCATTGAAACAGTAGTTTTTATCCTTTATTCTTGAAGAAGATCATGTCATCAGGGAGGTGATGACATGACAATCATATGATTTATATTTGAGTGAAAGGGATGTTTTTCTAAGTCATCAGTCTCACTTTCCCCTCCAGAGTCATCTGGATCCAGTGGTCAGATATAGATCAGGTTGGCTGGAGATGGCCCTGGATGGGAGGCAATCAGGGTCAAGTGACTTGCTCAGAGTCACACAGCTAGTGAATGTTAAGTGTTAAAGTTGTATTCAAACTCCCATTCTCCTGACTCCAAGGACAGTGCTCCATATACTGTATCACTTAGCTGCCCAATACAGATGTTCTAATACACACACACACACACACACACACACACACACACACACACACACACACATATATATTCATTGTGGAAACTGATGCTAAGTGGATAAGGACAACTGAAATATTAGCTACTAGAATCTAATCGTGGTAGGACTATGGGAGTTTGAACCAATGGAATTAGATAATAGCCACTCTCACAAACCTTCAAGGTTCCAGAGAATATCAAGGGAGAAATATAACTTACTTGATTTTGGAAGAATGAACCAGAACATACTTGCTACACATATAAATGACTCTCCTCAATCTATAATAAGCATAATTTTTCCTTATTCTCTCTTGACTCTTTCTTGTCTGTCACCATGCACTTAGTGCTGCCTATATAGTACAGTAGACCCCAAGTGTCATCCTCTAGTTTAAACTATTGATCTCACCTCAGAAGTGAAACTAATTTGTACCTTGATGTTGCTAGAGTCAATTTCATTTTTCCTTGCCCTGGCAACTCCAATTTTCATTCCAGAGATACATGTAGGTCTCTAGCTTTATACATATCCTACCCCAAGAACTTGTATTGCCTTCAGAAGGAAAATAGATTTGAGGTTGCTAGAGAGGTAGTATCTTTTCCATTAGAACAGAACTATCTGAATTACTCATTTAGAGGAAGAGGACAAACTCCAGGGTCAAGGTCAAGTCTTTTTCTGCTCTTTCACTTAGAGGAAATAAAACAAATGTCATAGTGTTCCTTTTTTCCTTATTTTTCCAGGTGCAGGGGCCATGTGTACATCCCTATCATGTGGTGCTGTTACCAGAGAGATTGATAGATACTACCTAGGAAGAATAATATCAACAAAGGAGACAAATAAATCACTAGAGACAAAAATAAAAAAGGGAGTTAACCATAAAATAGACTCAGATAGCTATGTAGAAATGAATAATCCATATCAAGGGATAATCTATAAGGTGAACTAGAGAAACTAATGTGATGAGATAATTTGAACCTTGTAGTTAGAATGTGACTATGAAAATGTATTTATTTAAAAAGAAAAGGAGTTATGTGTCTTTTCTGGGTATGTGTTACTCTGGTAAATAATTTTGTACTCTTGTAAATGTATATCATAAAATATGTAATATTACAAAAGAAAGACAATTTTATTGAAATATAATTATTGACATTACCCCCCCCCCAGAAAAAGGTTTATGTTCCCCCAGGTTATGAATCTCTAGGATGAGATGGAGTCACCTTGTATATTAAGAAAACTTAATCATGTAAGTCAATCCAGAAACTGGATAGGGTAGTTAAAATAGATTGTGAATATCAATAGAGGAATAAACAGAAGGGATTTAATTACTGAAATAACTAAACACCACAAAAGAAGAAGAAAGGAATAAGTAAGGAGTTAAGAAGTTAAATTATGAAACAGGCACTGAGACTACTTTATCAATGGAGTAACATGTGAATTAGATGAAAAAAATTTTAAAAATTAAAAAAAATAGATGAATTAGATGTACTTGTCTCTGATTTTGTGAGTTTCCAGTAGGTGCTTGTTTCTATTTATCTGTCTATATCTCTTTCACCATCTGTCTGCCTAAACAGAATACCTGGTAAATATTTGGCTTTCTTTAATAATTATTTTATTTTTTAGAAGTAGAAAATGTCAATGAGAACTGTTTTTGACCAACTAATAGGAAAAGAATTCCTTGACAGAAATGTTGTAATCTTTGTAGGGAAGTGACTATTCCAACTAAAAATTCATAAGAAGAAAAACTGGTAATAGTCTGAAATGCACCAAAATTTTGTCAGCAAGAATGTCAAAAGGTTCAGGAAAAAAGATAGTATAATTTTACTTAAAATTTAGTGAGAGTCTGACTCAAGATGGTGTAAGGAAAATTATGAGGAAGAAAATTCAGAAGATGCAAGCATAAACAATTCCAAAGAAGGAAGAAAAAAAAGGAAAAATTAAAAAGACAATGCATATAGTGTAATCTCATTAATAATTTTTTATTTTTCAGTGAACTATAGGTGTCATTAAGGTCAGGGAATGGAGAATGAATACAAAGGATTGGCATGGCATAGATTGAGCTGGCAATGAATATTGAGGATGACAAAAAAAAGTCTTTTAGTTATGTTGGGAAGACCAAAAAAGGGATAAAATCACTGTTTGTGTGAATATAATGAAGATGAGATAAAGGAAAGCTGAATTATGTTTTTACTTTGCTTCTGTTTTCTTTTTCAAAGAGAATGGCTGTTCTTAAACCTTAATAGACATGAAATCTAAGAGGAGAGCAACACCTAGATACTTTCAGGAATTTTATATTAACACACTTGGGGGGGGGGACTACAAACTTTAACTCACATTCTAAAGGAATTAGCATATTTTGTTGCTGAGCAATTGTCATTAATTTTTTAACAATGAGGAATGTGTGGAGAGAAGTTAAGGAACTGGAGGAGAAAAATGTATCAGGAATATAGTGGAATTTGTAAGATATAGACCAGTTAGATATACTGGCAAAATTGCACATTATAATAGAGATGCTTTCTGAACATAGGGGAAAAGATTTGCTGGTTAAAAAGACAGAATGATTTTATCAAGAATAAGTAATGCAAGAGGATATGATGGTATACTTAGAGAATCCTAGAAAATCATCTTAAAAAAACTACTTGAAATAATTGAAACTTTAGCAGAATTTTAGTATATAAAATAAATTGGTATAAGTCATAAGCTTTCTATACATTATTAATAAAACCTAACAGAAAGAGATAGAAAGATAATTTCTATTTAAAGTAATCAGACAGCATAAAATACTTATGAGTCTACCTGCCAAGATAAACTCAGGAATTGTATGACTACTATTATGAAACATTTTTCACACAAATAAAGGCAGATCTAAAGAAGTGGAAAAATGTTAATTGCCCATGGGTAGGCTGAGCTAATATGATAAAATATGAGCTAATATGATAAAATGACTTATTAAGTATTAAGTATCATAGCAATCAAACTATCAAAAGTTATTTTATAAAAAATTAGGAAAATATTAATAAAACTCATTTGGAGAAACAAAAAGGTCAAGAATATCAAGGGAATTAATGAAAAAATGCAATGTAAGGTATATCAAATCTCAAAATGTAGCAGTCATCAAACTGTCTGTTACTAAGAAATAAAGTAGTTGATCAATGGAATAGTTTAGTTATAAAAGAGTAGTAAATGAGTATAATAATCTACTGTTTGAGATATCCAAAGACTCCAGCATCTGAGTTAAGAATTCACTGTTTGACAAAAAACTTCTGGGAAAATTGGAAAATAGAATGGTGGAAACTAGGTAAGATAAGGTTGAAATGGGTGCATGATTTAGACATAAAGAGTGATACCATGGGCCAATTAGGAG
Source organism: Macrotis lagotis (assembly GCF_037893015.1). Classification (NCBI taxonomy): domain Eukaryota; kingdom Metazoa; phylum Chordata; class Mammalia; order Peramelemorphia; family Peramelidae; genus Macrotis; species Macrotis lagotis. Next base: position 486,340,696 of record NC_133666.1, read on the forward strand.
AACAAGGAATAGTTTATCTGTCAGATCTATGGAACGGGGAGAATTTTAGGACCAAATAAGAGAGAGAGGATACTATAAAATGCAAAATGGATAATTTTGATTACATTAAATTAAAATGTTTTTGCACAAATAGAACTAGTACAACCAGGATGAGAAGGAATTAAGAAAGTTGGGAAACAATTTTAATGGTTAGTGTTTCTTTTTTTTTGTGTGTGTGAATATCCAAGGATATATATTGTCAAGTGATTTTCAAGAACAAACCATTGTGTTTATCATTTATCAAGAATAAAAAAGCAAAATCTGCACTTAAAGGGACTACTTTCTTTTTCCCCTTTCCTCCTCCCCTTTCTAATATGGTAGTTCTTAGGAAACATTTATTATTTTTAGAAGTTTTCTCCTCATTTCTTTTTGAATATTTTATTTATTTGTTTTTCTAACAACATATAGTTCAATGATCAAGGATAATTCTAAAAGACTTGTGATGGAAAATGTCATCCATACCAGACCAAAACATTCAATTTTCATTTTTTAAAACTTGTTATGTTTTTTCTTTATCTTGTTTTTTCCTTTTAGTTCTGATTCTTCATTCATATCATGACTAATATGAAAATATATTAAACATAATTGTACATGTATAATATATATCAGATTACTTGCTGTTGGCAAGAAGGGAAGAAAGAAAAAAGTAGAAAAATTCAGAACTCAAAATATTATAAAAAAGATGAGAGAATTATCTTTTCATGTAATTGGAAAAAATAAAACAAAATAGCATTAAAAAAGAATAAGTTATGTAAAACTAATTTCATTTCTTTTCTGGACAGGCTCATTGGATCACAGGATTGTTGACTCTAGAACTTATTTAGATTTTTGTTTAAGTTTGGATTTCCTTTATTTTGCTCATGCTGGAGAGAGCAAAAGCTTACTTACATACTCAATTCCAATGTTTATCAATATGGAAGCTTCTTCTACTTTCTAGCATAGGTCAATTTTTTCCCTTTTTTATGCAACCTGATGGTAGTTCTCTCTCAGAGGCTTATTACCTTAGTGATGGATTTAATATAGATGCTTTGATTGGTTTTAGCTCTACTATTATTCATGTATTTCAAAGTTCAAATAATACACCAGCTTTAACCTCTCCCCTCCAGTAGCAGGGATTTACCAGTATGTGCCACCAGGATGGACTTTACCTGGATTTTTAACTAGGCTGATTATTTGACAAAAAAAAATTATTCTATTCTCATGGACAATATGGAGATGATATTATAGAAATTTGGAATTGGTTTAGTGACCAAATCTAAAGAATATTCTTTAATTATTCAATGGTAACCTGAAGGCACTTTCCTATTGGATTGAACAAGGGAATGGTTCTTGGCAGTATGCCAATACTCATTTTGATCAATGACTTTGTTGAAGTTACAGATGACATTTTAATTAAATTTGCACATGACTTGAAGCTGGGAATGATAGCTAACACACAGGATGAGACATTACAACCAAAGAGATAGGTGAGCCTTATGAGCTAAATCTAATGAGTTAAAATTTACTACTTAGTAGTTAATTTATGGATTTTACTTGGGTTAGAAAACTATTAATTCAGGTTTTTCAAAATAAACTTCATAATTACAGAATAAGATAGGAATGGTGGTGTGGTAGTTCGTGTGGAATTAAAAAAAAACTGGACTTTTTAAGTGGACTGCAAAATCAGCATGAGATAGTTGGGTCATTCTATCCAGAATATTTTCTGCAGAACAGATCCCATGTAGCGTATTATGTGTACCTGATACCCCATTTAAAGAACAGACTACATGTAGAATATTACACAGTACCTGGTACCCATTTAAAGAAGACATTGAATCTCTGGATAATATTTAGAAGAAATTGGAATTTTGAGTGAATAGAAGAATATACTAACTGAAGATGATAGGAATGGTGGACGTTTAGCAGTTATCCTTTGGCATTGTAGGACAACAGAATAATATGTCATAAGAATTCAAGTGAGGGAACTGGGGACATGACAAATAGAAGTCTTAGAGGGAGTATAAGGACTACAATTAAGCATTTTTTTAGGTTTTTTTTTTTTTGCAAGGCAGATGGGGTTAAGTGGCTTGCCCAAGGCCACACAGCTAGGTAATTATTAAGTGTCTGAGACCGGATTTGAACCCAGGTACTCCTGACTCCAGGGCCAGTGCTCTATCCACTGCGCCACCTAGCCACCCCTACAATTAAGCATTTGAAGTCCTTAATATGTAAGAGAAATTAAATTTTTTTGTTGTTTGATTCCATACAGTCAAGTAGATTTAAGCTGAATATAAGGAAAACCAAGGGATCTGAATATTGTGAAAGTGAAAAGGGCTAACAGTTTAAAAAACTTTAGTGGGGGCAGCTAGGTGGCACAGTGGATAGAGCACCGGCCCTGGAGTCAGGAGTACCTGAATTCAAATCCGGCCTCAGACACTTAACAATTACCTTGCTGTGTGGCCTAGGCCAAGCAACTTAACCCCATTTGCCCAGCCAAAAAAAAAAACAACCCCAAAACAAAGACAAAAACCTAAAAAATAAAAATTTTAAAAAATTTTAAAAAATTAAAAACTTTAAAGGAGGTCTTTAAATAACTAGACGTTCACTTATTAGAGATTTTGTAATTGAAATTCCCAGTCAAGTTTGAGTTGGACTAGGTGACCATCCTTCCAGTTCTGAGCATTTCTGAGTCATATATTCTTTAGTATTTTTATCTTTTTTTTCAAATCTGAATTCTAAACAGTTGGTTGGATCAATGTTGCAATTAACAATAAATTCCTGATTGATGGTAACTTTTTGGAATATTAAATGGTTTGATTTTACTATGAAACTTAATATGGAATCTATTTAAATGATAATATTTTTAGTGTTACAACTTAAAAAGTTATATATTTGGCAGCATAGTTATGAATTTTTTGTCTTAGCTATTAGTGAACTGGAGTCTTATCACTGGAATATCAATTCTATACCAGCAAAACCCAAAATCTGTAATGCTGAGATGCTGAAGTGCTCTTCTGACTAAAAAATTACAGTCAAAGGCTCCAATTTCCCTCACCTAAAATCAACAAATTCAGAGGGCAAGGACTGAAAGTTTTTCACAGGACCACATATCTTAGATGGAGAGAAATTCCTGATATCTCTTCCTTTATTGCATTGTCTTTTATCAGAAGCTGTGAGTGAAGGAATTGCTGAGAATTCCCTAAGAATAAGTGGAGTGAATGACAAAATCTTAAGGAATTAGACTGAAGCTGATAGTTTTTTTCGCACATAACTAGCAAACCAGTTCAAGACTCTCCATTCACGTTGAAGTTAGTTGATCTGAGTCAATTCCACAATGTCTATGCTTGCTTTTTAAGGCACCTCCGTTATACCTCACTGCAACTCTCCTTAAAATTGACTCCTCAACATCACCATTCTGCTTCATTGACTGATATCAATAATACGTTTATCCAGAAGTCAAAACAATATGTAAATTAATTGCTCCAACAAAATTGCTCCAAAAAAATCCAAATGCTGCCTCTGCCAACAAGATTTCTATTTTTTTTGTTTGGGGATAAGTGGTTTGCCTGAGGTCACACAGCTAAGTAATTTTTAAGAGTCTGAGTCTGGATTTGCACTCAGGTCCTCCTGACTCCAGGGCTGGTGCTCTATCCATGACATCACCTAGCTGCCCCTGTTATGAAGATTTTGACTTAGTTTTTCAACTGAAGAGAGATAATTGCCAAAACAACTATGGATTAACACAGAAATGTAAACACTTAATTAACTCTTGAGAAAATGACTAAATAAGATTAACACATAACTGTAAAGCATTTTATAAAACAAATTAAAATTGAATAAAATATTGATAATGCTAAAAATAGTTTTCTAAGTCAATATGCACCCTACAGTGATTCTTATGTATATATGAAAACTTACTGGTCCTGTTTCTGTTTAAGTTTGGTACTAATGCTTAGACTATAGCCTCATTTCTAAGAAGATCAATGATTGAAAACTATGAGTAGAATCACTTCATAAAGCACAGAGAAACAATTAAAGGTAAATTTAATATAAAGAAATTTTGACAAGGTGTTCAAATAATAAAATCATCCTAAGGGAATTTGAAGATGAAAATAATAATCATAATAATAACAATTTACATTTATATACTGCCTGCTATATGTCTGAAACTGTTGTACGCATTTTATATGTATTATTTCTTTTCATCCTTACACATGTAGAGAAGGGGAGAAAATGAACCTCATGGGAAGTCTCTATTTTGTCAGGAAAGTATGAAGAAAGATTCTTATCTCTGAAGGATGTGTGGGAGGCTGTGGTTGGATAGGCTCTTTATACAATGTCTGTTTGAAGACCCTACTGTCACCCATTCCTTCCTTTTATCCAATCCAGTAGGGGTTGTATGGTGAGTAACACTTCCACTTTTATAACCCAGACACTGGTACTTCTGACAAACTAATTTTCACAAAAACAGTATCCCTAAAAAAATGATAGATTAAATATTTCCTTACCCAAAGGAAACTTGGCCTTTCCTATATGCTTCACATGTCATCTACTTCAGTGGGACCATCTTCAGCTTTGAGTGATATAAATTCAGAGACTGCTGAACAAAATGTACTAAATAATTTTTAAATTTAGAGATGAGTAGAAATTCAGAAGAAAGGCAATGGACTTTACCTCTGCATCATTGCTTTCAATTCAGCCCAAGTTGGTGATGATTGAAAACCACTTTCATGGATAACATAAATCAATTTATTTCCCAAATGTTAGGAATTTTCAGGGGGTAAAAAGAGCATTTTATATTCCCTTTTCCAACTCTTCTATGCTAGTACCAAATGTCATTGTAAAACAAATGAAAGAAGTCATTTCAAAATATTTATTAGGTTATTAAAATGAAATACCAATTGTGCTGCTGAAAGAGATTTTATGAAATCTTTCAGACACCAATAAAGCAATCTAACCTTTCTGTGGTCAAATAAGGTAAACTTGTCTCATTGCTAGGTTTCAAGGACACTAATAAGTATCTTAGTTATTTGAATCAAAATGATATATAAAATTTTTCATTTACACAAGGATACTAATTATATTGAAGCCAAATCTATATTATCATTTATTATTCTGGGCTTTACATATATTCTTTAAAAAATTTATTTTATATTATTAAAATAATCTTGTTGTGAGTAATCATAACCCCCCCCCCCCCAAAAGAATGGGAAACCTCAAGAATAGTGAGAGAGAGAGAGAGAAAAAAACATATGTTCATATTCCAATGGCTCTGTCTCTGGGAGGAGTTGCCTTCCTTATCATAAGTCCACCAAAGAAATTGCTTTAATATTTTTCCCCACAGTTGCTATTACTAGCTTTATTTCCCTCCTCCCTTTCCCTTTACACTCTCGATTTTTCTATTCTCTCTCCTTTCATCCTCCTTTCTCCTCCTTTCATCATCAGAAGTGTGGTGTATCTGAATGCCCTCTCCCATAATCTTCCCTCTCTTCTATCACCTACTCCCCCCTTCCCCCCCCCCCCCCATTTTCCCTTATCCTATCCCTTTCCTCTCAATTTTCTCTAGGGAAAGATAGATTTCTATACCCTATTAAGTGTGTATTTTATTTTCTCTCTGAGCCATTTCTGATGAGAATAAAGGCTCACTCATTCTCCCTCTCCTTCCTCCATTGTAAAAGCTTCCTCTTGACTCCTATGAGAAATATCTTAGCCTCTTCTTCCTCTCCTTTCCCTTCCTCCCAGTATTTTCCTTTATCACCCATTGACTCCATTTTTTACTATATTATACCATTATATTCAGCTCCTTCCTGTGCTTTGTTTATATATGCTCCTTCTAACTACTCTTATGAATGAGAGTTCATATGAATTATTAGTATCTTCTTCCCATGCAGAAATATACACAGTTCAACATCATTAAGTTCCTCATAATTGGTCCTTCTCATCCACCCCTCTGTGGTTCACCTGGGTCCTGTACTTGAAGATCAAACTTTCTGTTCATTTCTGGTTGTTTCAGTAGGAAAGTTTGAAAGTCCATCTTTTCCTAAAAGAGGATGTTCAGTTTTGCTGGGTAGTTGATTCTCGGTTGTAAACCAAGGTCTTTTGCCTTCTGGAATATCATATTCCAAGCCCTATGAGCCCTCAATATAAATGCTTCCAGATCCTGTGTAATCCTGACTATAGAGCCACGGTAGTTGAATTGCTAGTTTCTGGCAACTTTTAGTATTTTCTCTTTGACTTGGGAGTTCTGGAGTTTGGTTATAATATTCCTGGAAGTTTTTCTTTTGGGATCTCTTTCAGGAGATGACCAGTGAATTCCCTCAGTTTCTATTTTTACTCTTTGCTTCTAGGATCTCAGGGCAATTCTGATGTATTATTTCTTGAAAAATGAAGTCTAGGCTATTTTCCTGGTCGTGACTTTCAGGTAGCCCAATAATTTTTAAATGATCTATTCTGGATATGTTTTCAAGTCAGTTGTTTTTCCAATGAGCTATTTCACATTTTCTTCTAATTTTTTTGTACAGTTTTATTTCTTCCTGGGTTCTCGTAAAGTCATCTGCTTCCATTAGTCCCATTCTGCATTGAAGAAGTTATTTTCTTCAGAGAGCTTTTTTTATTCCCATTTCCAGCTGGCCAATTCTGCTTTTTCAAGGCATTCTTCTCCTCATTTTCCTTTTGTGTTGCTTTTTCCATTTGGCATAAATGTTTTTAACATTTTCTTCAGTTTTTTTGTATTTCTTTCACCAAGATGCTGACTTGATTTTCATGATTTATCTGCATCACTATCATTTCTCCTCCCAATATTTCCTCTGCCTCCCTTAATTGCTTTTCAGAGTCTGTTTTGGGCTCATCATAGCCTGAGCCCATTTTATATTTCTCTTGGAGGTTTGGGATACAGAAGCTTCGATTTTTCTTATCTTCTGAGTATATATTTTGGTCCTCCATTGAACCAAAGTAATTTTCTATGGTCAGATTCTTTTTTTTCTTTAGTTTGCTCATTTCTTCAGCCTATGACTAATATACCATACTTCCAAAGATTTGGGGTTTTTTTGGGACAATCCTCAGGAACCTTAATTCCTCCAAAGTCTTGTGAGAGGCTTCAGGCCCTCCCCTCTGACCTGGAGCTGTGAGGATGGTCCCAGCTCTACTATGATGGTGTTGGGGAAACCTGAACTGCAACCTGGATCTTAGTGTGGGCAAACAGCTGAGTCTTGCTCCAGGGAGAGAAGAGCAATCTCTGCAGTCTCCCCTACCCCTTTACCATGTTATAAACCTTTACAACAGAGCTGAGAGTTCTGGGTGTGCTGGGTGGCTGTGCTGACTCTTGCTTCAAGTTCTCACCACAGGGCTGCTCTGAGGCCAGAGTGCTGTTCTGCATTCACTCTGGTGCAGGAGAGTTCTCTCACTACCCCTTCTAGATGTTCCCCATGATTAAGCTGCCCCTCTTCCATGGATCTAGGCATCCAATCTGTGCTGTGCTTCTTTGAACTCCTTGTCCTAGTGGAACAGACCTGTCCTGGAGATCTTCTAATTATATCCTCTAATTGTATCTAGTTATATTGGGAAATAGTATCATTCAATCTTTCTGTAGATTCTGGCCCTCTAGACTTTGGCTAAGGTCATAATTTGATGACTTTTGGAGTTCTGGGGGGGGGGAACAATTTTCCATGAACTCCTGCCTTCATGCTGTCATCTTGGCTCCAACCCCCTTTACATATATATATTTTTTTCCATTTCAGATAACAAGTAGAGAATGTAAAGATAACCAAAACTTGAACTTTGTTGTTTCAGGAAATAGATAGATTGCATATTTATTAAGTAGTTACTAAGTGCTATTCACTCTACTAAGCTCTAGAATATGAATATAAACAAAATCCACAATTTTAAGGAACTTTCATTGTGACAAGAGAAAAGGATACATAGAAAGTATCTGGAAGGCAATGTGTCTACTTGAAGAGGGGGAATGGGATAGGGATGCTTCTGGAAAGTGAACAAAAAGTCTGAAGAGTGAGGAGAATAGCACAGAGTGCTGAAAGCATGGCCTGGGTATTTTAAGAAATGGTAGACTGGGCTTGGGAATTACCAATTAGGACAGTTGGTTTCAGTATTCAAGTTTCTCTGCAGTAAAAAGAAAGGCTGATTGTATGGATAAGTCAAAGTGAGGATAAAAATAAGTTTTTGGAACATTTGTGCATATCATGTATCCAAATTATTCTCATCTTGAAATTTTCATGAATGTCCACACTTGACTCTGGAATGGTTACACCAAAAAGAACTTGAGGAAGAGATATCCCTAGAGAAGTGGGGATCCTTAGTACAATGTACTGAATTTTTAGTCTCCTTGACTTTCATAATATTATATATATATATATATATATATATATATATATATGTTATATATATATATATATATGAGTAAAACCAAGTTTCATGGATCAATACTTCATAATGTTGTGACACTAATTTTACTATTGTTTATTTTGTGCCAACAATGGTCACATCTATGTGCTCTTGTTGACATTAGATTGTCTAAGAATATTTGACTTTGGCCAGGTGGAAAAGAATCAACTTGATTTCCTTATTTTTGGCTAGTCTTTTATATGTTGTCTGCTTAATTTTGCACATTACACAAGTTTTCTGTTTCTCTATATTTGTTTTATTATTTTTAGGAATAAATAATACTGCAAAGAAACTTATAAGCATTTTAGCTATAAAAGCTACATTCACATGATTTTTATGAATATTGTGCAACTGATGGTTTGGGAAAGGAGCATCTTAAGGATCATTCAAGTCCACAATGAATAAAATCAACCATATTGAAGTACTGAGGAAATTGTGGTTCAGAAGAATAAAAGATACCAAGAATTAATATTAATGAATTATTTCTGCAAAATTGCTCAATTAATAATAAAAAACAAGAGACATTCAGAGATATTTGGCAGCCAGAGGAGTTGTGATTCAATTCTTTACAGTGTAGGATAGGCTTCTCAAAGTTGGAAAATAGAAAACTAACAAAAAAGAAGCTAACCATTGGTATAAAAATATCATGCACAAAATAAATTCAAGGATTTGTGTACTTAAGATTGGAAGACGGAAATTTTTATTTGGGAAACTCATTCATTCAAAACTATGTGCAAACCAATGTTAGAAGAAATCCAGAGAAGCCTAGAAGATCTATGTTTCTGCATCAAATGAAAAAATATATCCCCAAATACTTTGAACATATTTGACTTCCAAGAAGACCTGGGACCTGTTTTTATTGAGAGAAAGATGAATTCTGATAAATACATTGTTATAACCAAGCAATATAATTGTTCTGGAATTATTCATTATAGAGGTTTTTTAAAATGAGGCAACAAGCATCATCATAGTGATAGTTTAGGAAGATTAATTTGGCAATGATGTAAAGAGAGTAGAAGCAGGAACAGAAGGTCAAACTTTAAGAGATTATGAAACCTGAATTAGTATAGTAGCAGTGAGAATAGAAAAGTAGGGAGTAGAAAAAGATTAGATATGAAAGAAATGAGAATAAATTTTCTTTAATAAAGAGAGGAGCATACAGTCTAGAAGAAAGTAATTCAAAATCATTTTTAAATAATAGAAATGCATAGTCCATGAGGATAATATAGTCAATTCAGTGCTAGAATTGTAGTCAGAAATATCTGACTTTAAATCTTTCCTCAGACACCTACTAACTATATTGTCTGGGACAATTTACTTAATCTTTTTCAGTCTCAATTTTCTCATCTGGAAAATGAATATAATAACAGTTAGGGCTGTTATGAGGATATAATGGAACAAATAAATGTAAAACATTTTGCAAATATTAATACACAATAGGAGTTAGCTTTTATTATCATTATTGGTGAGCTCAATTTCAAATTTTTTTTCATTTTAAAATGATTGCAGATATTTTATACAATTTTGATCACTGGAAGTGTTTCTTAAGTGTCATGTTGAAGGATTTCAAATAAACAAATCAGTTGACTATTTTCTGAAATATGTTCAATTCAAAAAGCATTTATTATAACCTAACTTGTGGACAACTCTAGACTGGGTGCCATGGATGAGAAATATTCCTCTAGTATCTAGGTAACATCATCTAAAGAACAATGAATTTATACATAAAGCTTCTAATCAGCATAAGGCAGACAAAGCAGATGGTCTAGATGAGAAATACTCAAGGACTCAAGAAGAAAAGGTAGATTCCAGTATGTATTTGATTTATCCAGGAAAACTTTATGAGGAAGACCATATAAGAACTGAAACTTTATTGAGGATTAGAATTTGGAAATAAGGGGGGAAAGGCATTCCAGGTGAATAGAATAATGTATTACATGGGTCATGTTGAGCAGTAGTAGGAGATAGGATTGGATTGTAGAGTAGTACTAAATATTGGAGACCTTAGATCATTTGGGATGTTTTGGAAACTAAGAAGTTGGGACTTTATCTTGAGACTGATGGATTAGCCACTATAGTTTGTCAGAGAAGATGAGGGACCAGCATCAGGGAGTCTAGCTAGAATATTGTTGAAATTATTTTAAGATATAAAGTAAAAAAGGTCTTGAATAGATTGATAACAATGGAAATGTAATATAAAAGATATTTAGGAGTGAGAAATGAGGTGCTTAGTGAATAGTTTTAGAGATGAAGGAAAGATAACTAATCAAAAATGAAACCAAAATTTTAAGATCAGGAGAAGTATGTTGCCATACTCTAGAACAGAGAAGTTGAAAGAAGTAATGACTTATTTTTATTTGAGAGTGGAGATTGAAGTGGGAGGTAGATCAATGGATTTCGATTTGGACAAGTTAATGTAGATATGATACTTGGGCATTCTAATGGAAATGTTTAATAGTTGGTTGAAAATATGAGACTAGAATTTATAATAAATATGTTATTCATTCACACAAAAGATGATAATTGAAGCTTTTGAATGGATAAATTTACCTGGATAGAGTAAAGGAAGGAAAACCTAAGTTTGAAGTTTTAGTCTTGGAGAATGGCAATATACTAATAAAGGAAAATCAGAAAGAAAAATTAGAGAAATTAAGAAAGAGAGAGTTTTAGGAAAGAAAAAATGGTGAACAATGTTAAATGCCAGAAAGGATTACAAGTAGCACTCAAGAATCGATGGCATGTATAAAGACCATTTGATTGGGCAAGAAGGAGATCATTGAATTTTTTTAAAGAAATTGTTTACCAGAATGCTGTAGCAGGTGTGGGCTTTCACCCAGGTAAGCACTAAAGTACTTTAATGTGCATTTGTGATGCAACCTGACTTTACAAGGATGTAGTTAGGTTGTTTTAATTTTTTTTTTGGAATAGAAAACAGATGGTTCATCCTGAGAATGAAATAAATAATGAAGTAACCATATGTGTAAAAATGAGGGTAGTATGTTTCAATATTGAGTTGGTGGTCAGAATGAATCAAGATAGAAAAATGAATAATTTTCTGAGGACTTTGTGTTTCAAAATAATCTCACTGACAGAGGATGATAAGGAAGAACATAGATGGCAAAATGAATTAAATATCTAAGAGAGAGGTAAGTCACCCAGTTTTTTTCTTCATTGGTAGATTGTACAACCTGTATTGACCTAGTCACTCTAATGGATTTTATTAGGGTTGAATTTAGTTTACTCAAATTTAAAAAGACCCAAATACATTGCATTACATTTTTTCTATTGGATTAAACATTTATTTCTAGTATGTAATACATTAAAAAAACACATCTCTACTTTTTTAAAGCCAATAATAAAGGAAACTACTCTTTGTGTTCCAATAGAGCTGTCTCAGCTAATGAGCAGCAGAAAGCCTTGTTGAATTGCAATAAACTGTTTTGAATGGAGGCAGATGGTACAGTGCCTGGTTGTGACTGACCTAAACATGGGGATGTGAGGGTAGAAGGCCTTGCCCTAGAAAAAAGAATTTGCCCAATTTCCAGTTTATGTTAAATCTATTTAATCTTGATTGTTTATAGTTAAATTAAAACTGCATTATTAAAACAGTATTATTAATATAAACCATTTAATTTGAACTTATTCCCATAATATTGTGCTGATTCCAGATAAGTTAATAGAATGTGAAGAGAAATCTCTCTCAAATAGACAAGCTATAAAATTTTAGAAATTGTTTTGGTAGAAATAATTAGAATAATTCTGAATAATAATTGTGTCATTAAAGACATTTTAAAAGGCACATCTGGTTAAAAGAACAAACTGAAAACTATAATAGGCATTCATGGGAAAATTAACAATGAGTTTTTAATTTCCTGAATTTGTCTATAAGCTTGTTTACATACAGTTTTTTGTTCAGTCCTCTGATTCCCAACTGGGGGCAAGTCTTTTTACTATAATACAGAGTTCATTCAGTATTTCAGTTACCCAGATCCCTACCCACCCATTATAATTTATTATATTGTAGAAGTTTAGGCTTGATCCTAGAGAAAACTGTGAAATGACAAGAGAGTTTTTCCTTCTTTCTACATCTCTTTTCACTGTTCCTATCTCTTTTCTCTTAGCCCCAGGTAACATGCATTCCTGTGACCCATTTGGTTTTTCCCAATATGACCTTACCTGGGTCATCCTTCAGGAGCAATCATGTTGGAAAATTTTATTGATTTTATTTCAAGAAAATGTACCTATTCTGTGTTACAGTCTGTTAACACCCTCCTTTCTGAGAGTGATTGGATGGCTAACTAGGTCAACTAATCAATTTTAATGTGTATTACATCTCTCAGTTCAGTTCTGCATATTTCAAGAGGGGAATTTTGGGAGACAATATCTTTTTTCCTGAGAATAACCCCAAGGTGAGAATTCCAGGCACCTTGGAATATTACCCAAATTATATGATATTGATGATCACCTAACAATGCATCTAATCACGTTGAATCTCTTTGAGAAGCAATAGAATTCTTTTCAAGACTAATTCGCTAACCCTGGATTTAAAATTGTTTTTTTCCCTAAAATGAAGATAATCTTCCTTTTACATCAATAATAATAGTGTTTGTATCAGTAAATTAAACTTCCTAGTTGTATCAGCATACTGGTTAGGAATTATTAACATTTCTAGTATAGCTGATGATATCATCCGACTGATCTTATGTTTAATGTCTTTCTTTTGTCTTCTATTGGCTATACTGCAGTTGTTTACCTAAAATAGCAAAACAAATGTGATATGTTTTCTAGTATTCTGCTCTGTCAATAAATCAGTCAGTAGGGGTGGCTAAATGGAGCAGTGGATAGAGCACTGGCCCTGGAGTCAGGAGTACCTGAGTTCAAATCCGACCTCAGACACTAGCTGTGTGGCCTTGGGCAAGCCACTTAACCCCATTACCTTAACCTAAAAAAAAAAATCAGTCAGTAAACAAACACTAATTAAATTCTTACTTTGTGTCAGAGAGAAGGGAGAACCTCTGGGTATTGGAAACAGAGACACAGAATAGAGATGAACTTTCATACTGGGTGAGAAAAAGAAGATAAAGTCATTGTTTCACAGAACATCCAGAAGTGTGTAAAGTTTAAGACTGGAAAGATATTAAAAAACCATTTTATGAAAGATTTTAAAAGTTAAACAGAGGATTTTCTATCTGATCTTGGAAGTAATAGGGAACCAATGGATTTTATTATCACTGGAGCAACACTTTAGAAAGATCAACTTAAGAGTTCATTAGACAAAGGTGGGGAGATTCTTATGATAGAGAGACTACTCAGCAGATAAATCAGGTGCAAAGTGATGAAAGAAGGAGAAGGGGTATATATATATATATATATATATATATATATATATATATATTAAAGATATTGTGAAGGTATAATCAGTAGATTTTATCAATAGGTTAGATATTTGAGAGAAAGAGAGAGAGTGAGGAATCAAAGCTGAAATCTAGGATATTGAGTATGTGTGACAGGGAATAAGGTGGTGCTCTCAAAATAATAGGGAAAATTTGGAATTGGAGAAGTAAATTGGAAAAAGATAATGAGTTCTGCTTTGGACATGATGAGTTTAAGCTGTCAATGGATGGCTAAATTCCAAAAGTCAGTTGATAAACATTGATTTATTTTCTACCATTCAAATTTTATGCTAAGTACTAGGGATATAAAGAAAGTTAAAGGACAATCCCTGCTCTCAAAAAACTCACTACTTACTGGGGTAGATGCAAATAATCATTTACAAACAGGGTATACTCATCATGAATGGGAACTAATAAACAGAACAAAGTCATTAGAATTAAGAAAGATCAGGAAAATTATAAGGTGGGATTTTAGTTGGAATTTGAAGGAATACAGGGTAGAAAGGACTCAGCAATAAGGAAGGAGAGCATTCTATGCATGGAAGAAAGTTAGTGAAGGGAGGTGGCATAATTTTTGGGCATGATCTGGATAAAAATCAAGTAGACTGGGGAGTGGTTAGATGGGAAGGAAGAGAATCGAGAGAGAGAGAGAGAGAGAGAGAGAGAGAGAGAGAGAGAGAGAGAGAGAGAGAGAGAGAGAGAGAAGTTTCCCAAAAATCCAAAGAGAAGATTGTCAAGAAGCTGACAGTGAGAAAAGCCAAGGAGGTGAAACCAAGCTAGCAAAAGAAAGGTAGGGACTCACCTGAGCTCTCCCAAATTCCCTTCCAAGTAACTTTAAAATAATGGCTCAAAATGAATCCTGGAGGCAGAACCAACAAAATCACAAAGTGAAACAATTTTCTAGGCCAAAACAGCTTAGAAGGTTGATTTAAAAAAGTCTTTCTCTCTGGAGAAGTAGTACAGAGGACTTTTGGGGGGAGTTCTTGGTGTGTTCTTGGGAGGAGAATTCCAGAAATGGGTAGAGAACAGGAATGCAGAATACCCAGAACCAGGATGTTCGGGCAGCCTTGTGAATCCTTGGGAGTTAGTGTGAACCAGTCTGAGCTGGAATTGTGATTGCTGGCACAGCAAAGGTGATTCAGATTCACCCGTTGGACACTACAGAGGATCACTGCTGTGGGAAGTTCAAGTAGTGTTCATTTTTGCCCTTTGATTGATTTTGATTCTTAGATTATTTTGGTCACTCATAGATAATAATGGAGCTCAAAGAAGTCAAGGTGATTAGTAAACTTATTATCTACTCTATTTCTACACAAGATAATTATGAAAAAAGGAATCACCAACTTGGTAAAGGAAGAACAAAAAAGGGAAAAAAGTAATACAAAAATTCGCTAAAGAAAAAACAAAACTTCTTACGTAAAATAGGTCAAATGAAAAAGAATGTTTAAATATCACTAAAGACAATAATTATTTAAAAATTATAATTGAAGAAGTGGATGCTAATGGCTCCATGAGAAATAAAGAAATGATAAAAAATAATAAAAAAGAGACATCAAGAAATAATAAAAAATAATTAAAAAAGAGAATGGAAAAAATAGAAGGAAATCTGAAATGTCTTATTGGAAAAGCAATTGAAGTAGATAAAGTAGATAAAGGAGAGATAATTTAAGATTTACTGGACAATCTGAAAGCCATGGATGAAGAAGGGGCTAGATGAAAATTTTGAGAAATTATTAAAGAAGACTGCTCTAACATCCTAGAATCAGAGGGGAAAATAGAAAATAGAAATTGAAAGAATTCACCAATCACTTCCTGAAATAGACCCCCAAATAAAGCTCCCAAATCTAGAATTCCTAGATCAAGGAGAAAATACTGGTACCATCCAGAAACAATTTTAATATCATGGAATGACAGTCAGGATAGTGTGATAAGCTGTAGAGTGTTCAAGAAGGATGAAGACTGAGGAAAAAGTAATTTGATTTGTCAATTAAGAGATCATAGCAACTTGTTTGAATGATGATATCGGATGCTAGACTACAGAGAGTTAAGTATAAAGGGAGAGGAAAGGAAGTGTAGGCATTGATTGTTAAAGTCTTTTTTTTTTAAAGAATTTACTCTCAAAGGGAAAGAGAGAGATATAAAATCATAGCTAGGAGGGATGAATAGATTAAGTTTCACCTCTTCATAAAATGAAATATCATGAAATCTTGAAATGCTGTAAAATTAGACCTAAATATAAGCTGTCATATTTTATATAGCCTCTAGGACACTGCTCAATTTTAAGGCTTCTAAGTATGAGGGGGAAGTGCATTGCAATGTGCTGACTTTTCTAAGCAACTTAAAATATTCTGGCTAAATAGTGAAAATGGAGTTAACTTCTCCTACCTGTTTTTTCTTCTGCAGTCCAAGAATTCATTTTGAAGAAGAACAAGAACTTTACTTAGACTAGGGTGAATCCTAGTAGAACTGAAGACTTGAAAATGGGATATTTCATCTTGATTCTTATTAGCATAAATCATAAATGTTCTGTTGTTACAAATAGGTCTAAAAGTCCAGACGTTATACATGAATTATGTTTTTAAAAGATAATTATAATAAGTTTATAATTTCCAAATTATTTACAGCATTTCCATTTTCCTAATTTTCTATAAAGTCTTTGAAAAAGGAAAGATCTATTGACTTAATGAACAGCTTTTAGTAATGGCACTATATTTGCTATAACCAATAAGCTTTCATATATTTCTTCTTAGATTTACTCCATTTTTATCTAAAGAAAAAATGTAATTGAAATATGTTTAAAATGGGAAATCAACATCTGATTTCAAGAATCAAACTATTAATTAATATTAGTTAGGACTTGAAAATTTGTAATTTTTAATCAGAAGACTGATTTCTTTTTTGCTGTTTGTCTTTTCTAAATGGAAAGGAAAAAATCTCAGTTTTTGCTGTATTTCATAATATGGATATAGCACAATTGATGCAATTTGGTGGTACAGTGGATAGAACTCCAATCCTAAAATTAGGAAAGCTGAGTTCAAATCTGGCCTTAGACATTGACACTTACTGGCTTGTGACCTTGGTCATGTCACTTAACCCTGATTGCTTTGCAACCCGAGACATCTCTAGTTATCCTATTTCATACCTGGCCGCTGGACACAAATTGTTCCAGAGGAGAAAGTGAGATTGGTGCCTTAGTACATCATCCTTGCACTCAAATACAATTTACTTGCTTGTCATGGCATCATATCCTTGATGTCATGGTCTTCTTCAAAAATGAATAACAAATCTCAAAAGTACAATTGGTATAAAAAGTACTGAGGCAAAGATTGAAATTGGTCTTATGTGAAGATTTATCTTTGCAACTCCTCAAATAGGGGTATGTAGTATATGAAGTAAACCTTCAAAGGTACTTCAAGAAATCTTATTTCTATTACAGCCTCCCCTACACTCTATCATTAGAGTGAGTAGTGTACTCCAGTCTGTAAGTGCTGTCAATAGGAAAAAAATGACTTACCTCTCTCTCAAGTGCTTAACTAATTTTCCTCTATTTTCTTCTGGCAATGAGATTATTTTGATGTTCAGAAAAATACTAAGAAAACTTTGCCTACAGTTACTTTGCTTATATTGATTAATTTACCCATTATTGGAATGTCTGTTTATCAGCATGGGTAACACCTCATGGGGAAATCCCTTCTACAAATGCATATAAATACTTTACATGGCTAGATGCTACAGAGTAGGTGTCAATGCCATAACCATATGTGTTGTAAAGCTCACTAGGACCCTTTCCATCCTTATCAAGGGGGTTGCTAATCTAAGGTAAGGCTGGTGACTTAGCACAGCATGCTCTCACTCAAATCAAATTCATGTGCTTTTCATGGTATCAGCTCCCTGAGGTCATGGTCTTCTAGAATGAAGACCAAACATCATATGCACTTTATCTACAGTTTATACTCTCTAGACAGTTTCCTGGAACATTTGAAAGGAAAATAGAAATATATCTCAAAGATAAACAAACATGTATCAAAGTTAAAATTAAATGGTAATGAAATCTGATCCTAGCTCTGCCACTAACTATCTATGCCATTCTGGACAAGTCATTAAGTTCCCCTTTGTCTTAGTTTTCCCATTCATTAAAGTGTCTGATTTTTATAACTCCATAACAATGTGCATGCCTTTACATACTTAGAATGATGCTACTTACTGAACCACTATTTGTAAACTATTTTCCCTTTTTCAATAGTGATGGATGTGTTGGTTTTATTTACACTCTCTTAGCTTATTATAATTGTGTCTAATTACACACATTTGAAAGGAGATTGACTGAAAATGGTTTTGCAACAAGTTCTAGTATTTTTTCTAGGTGAAGCCCTGTATGTAATAGTTAATATTCCAAGTTAACCAGTCCTAAATTAACATATATTTCATTTGAAATCACCCATAGGGTAAGGTAAATTTGAAGTTATTCTGTGAGTGAGAAGAACTGTGGTGTTGCAAGGACTGGTGACTGGACAGTATATTTGGAAAGCCAACCTGCAGAGAGAACCAGATGGAAGATGCAGGGAGTCCACAAACCTGATATTAAAGAAATAAATGACATATTAATTTATCCAGTCATTCCTTAAACCATCACCTATGTCTTTACTGTTTTCAAAGTAGATGTAAGATTAGCTTTTAGCCCTTTGTAAATTTCCCTTCAGAGTGGCCAGTATTGGTCATTTTAATCTGATTTCATTTCATAAATTTTATTTTAATCCCAAATTAATTTAGTTCCCAGTAAATGACAGGCCTAGGTCCTGTGCTTAGAAGTGTTGAGACAGGGACACAAATAAAACAGTTTTTGTCTTTAAGGACCTTACCATTATTTATGTATACACATGTATACGTTTTTACCTTATATATGGACATAATACATACATACATACATACGTACACATATATAGATATACACAGACTCATATACATATTTAATATATGTATGTGTATATATCTTTTACAAATACTAGATTCAGAGATAAGTAAATCTATTATAAACAAAATAAATGTAAAAGATTTAGGGGAGCACTGATGTCCCCTTGAAGGGAGCTAGGGATCTTAAGAGGGCGAGCTGTGAGTGGGAGAGCAATATAGGCACGAAAGATAGCATAGAGGGAATTTCACATACAAGGAAAGATCAAGTATTTATTAAGTGTCTACCATATTCAAGGCCTGTTCTAAGTGCTCTATAAATATTAACTCATTTTTATCCTCACAACAACCTGGAAAGTAGATGCTAGTGCTATCCCCATTTTATAGTTGAGGAAATAGAGGCAAACAGAGCTATGTGACTTGTATAGAGTCACACAACTAGTGTATCTAAGGTCAGATTTTCACTCATATCTTCCTGACTCCAGGCCTAGTGCCCTATCCACTGGGTCACCTAGTTGCCTCTGTGACTACAGGGACCAAGAAAAAAAAACGGAATCACTTTCATGCTTAGTATATCATCAAATACTTGGAGAGAGTTATCATTACCCTACCCATTTCCACATAAATTTGCTCTTCTCCAGGCTAAACACACACAGTTGTATTAACTGATCCTTAAGTGGTATTTATTTAATTCTCACACTCTTCAGAAAGTTCTCCAATTTTCAATATATTACCTGAAATTTGTCAACCCAAACTGAACATAATATTCCTCATGTAATTTGTAGGGAAGTCATTGCTTTTTGATAGTGGGGGGGGTGAGTGGAATTTTTATATCACTTAGTTAACTTTATTACATTTGTGCCTCATTGAGATCTCCTAAATCTCTTGTACAGAAATTTTTCTCTTGTTCTATCTTTCCTATCCTGTATTTGCAAAATTGATTATGTAATCTACTTCAGACCCTTTGCATTTTGGTCATTATCTTTTTATTAAATTCAATACTTAGATGCTCGAGATATTTTTATATCTGGAATATGTCTTCAAAGCTGGTAACTGTCTCTCTACATTTTCTCCTGACAGAGTGCTCTGAAATATTCACAGGCATACCATCTATGTATTTTTAAAAGTCATTGATTAAATAAAATACTGGTCTGCACAAAACTAAGATCAGAACCCTGGGAGTACTCCTTCTGAAATTTTTTTCCAAGTTAACATCAAGCTATAAATGATTATGGGTCTAGTCATTCAATAAATTTTGAATCTACATTATTTGGCTACCACTTAGGCCATATTTGTATATGTTCCAAAGACTTTTGCCTTTGTGCATCACTTAACAAAGGGCCTGGAACATATTAAGAACTTAATCAATGCTTATTGATTAACTTTGTTTAAGATACTTCCATAATCTACCAGTCTAGTCAACCAATTAAAAAAAGAAATTATTTTAACTTGGCAAGAACTGTTCTTGAAGCCGTGCTGAACTTTAAAGATCACTGTTCTCCTTTAAATGTCCTGTCAACCATCTCTTTAATAATTCATTCTGATTTTTTTTCTAGGAATAGAAGTTAAGTTCACAGGCCAATTGTTTGCTGACTATCCTTGTGCTTTTTTGGATCCATTTTCCTTTCTCCAGTTCTGTAACATTTCCCTAATTCTCCAAGATCTTTAAACTGACAATTGTTCAGCAATCACATTTGGCATTTCTTTCTATATTTGAAGATCTAATTCATCTGCTCTTTGACTTGAATTCATTGAGGGATTCCAGTTGTTCTATTAACATTCCCATACTTTCAATCCCTTATTTTCTACTTTGTTTTTAATCGTATCTTATCCAGAGAAAACATTCTTCTAAAACTTGGGGCTAATCATGCTTCCATGGGACTGTTGTAAAGGAAGTACTTTGTAAATTTTAATGAATGAATGAATGACAAAAAAATTGTTAAACATTTACTGGGTACCAGGGACTAAATACATTAATAAATGTATACTTAGAAAGCAATAAAGTACAAATACATTGCTAGTATTAACATGAATTACAAGCCAGTGATGTATGGATGGAGACTTCATGATCTTGCCAATGCAGGATGACATCTTCTCCTATGTCCAGAATGAGCAATTCCTTGTAGTCTTCAACCTGATATCCATGAGTCACGAGGCAGCTGAAGATGCTCCCTGTACTAGTCATGCAGAAACTGGAGTTTCCTGAGAGGGTAACCTTGGTACCCAGCATACAGATGAGACACTAGGAGGGGGACCATGTTGACCCATCACATGCTGATCCTGGTACATAGGCAGATTTTTGCTACATGCATTGATTTTTCCTTTGTTCCCTCTGCCCATGCCAGGTTGTGTTGTGTTTTTTATGTATGTGTGTGTGTGTGTGTATGTGTGTATGTATGTATGTATGTTTTAAGAACTGGGTAGTTTATTTTTTTACTGTTATAGATGCTATGAGATAAAATTTTTGAATACTTAGCTACATATTAAAACCTTTGTGATAAGCATTCCTTTTCTTCTAGGAGGTTCAAAGTCACCCAGAATTTTTAGAATTTCTAACACTATGTAATAAGTCCATATCTCCTTTTTGGCTTCCGCCTCCTGACTGCTAAGAGGCAAAAGTTCTCCCGTTCTTTTTCCTATTCAGGGGCTTCTGTAAAATTGAAGAACTTTAGTTACCATGGATGGAAAAAGACCCAAAAGGAAAGGGAAAGAAGGAAGGAGGCAACTTGCCTGTTTAGTGAATAGAATGCAAAATTTTGAGTCAGGAAAGCCTGAGTTCAAATCTTGCCTCAGATTTAGGGCAAGTCATTTGATTTCTCTAAGTCTCAGTTTCTTTATTTGGAAAATGATGATAATAATAATATTCCCTACCTTAAATAAAATAAAATACATGGTACTTCATAAACTTGAAAACATTAGTAGAATTCACCTTAAATTCATTTGACCATAATTTTTTGTTAGAGACAGGAATTGATCTATAGCTTGTTCAGTTTCATTTTATAAGACAATGTCATCTAAATGCTCTTTTGTTTTGTTACTCTAGGTAATTTATATTTTTATAAATATGTATGCATTTCATTTAGATTGTTAGTTTTACTATGTGGTAATATCATATGCTATATGATTAGAAAGAATACTATCTAATAATTTCTTTTCTTCTTCACTGGTGGTGACTTCCCCTGTTAATTTTTGATACCTGAAATTTGTTTTTCTTTTACTTTCTCCTTTTTTGTTAAAGGTGATACAGTAGATAGAGCCCTAACTTTGGAGTCAGGAGGATGGGAGTTCGAATCCAATTTCAGACACTTGACAATTACTAGCTCTGTGTCCTTGGGCAAATCATTTAATACTGATTGTCTTGTATCCAGCACTATCTCCAGTCATCCTGATTCATATCTGGCCACTGAACCCCTCACTCAAATCCAATTCATCACCTTCTTTTGATGTCATGGTCTTTTACAAGAAGGAAGGACAAACATCATCAAATCAAGTTAGCCAATGCCTTAACTTTTTTCTTGTAGTTTAGGAAACAGTTTTTTAAATTCCCTTTTATTTTAAATTTTGTTTATCTCTCCTTTAATCTTTAATATTTCTATTTTATGTTCAATTGGAAATTTTTACTTTATTGCTTTCTAAGTATTTTTAGGTCCATGAACAATTTGTTGATATACTTTTTCTCTCTTTAAGTGATACAAATGTTTAAAGGTAGAAATTTTCCCTATAAATACTTCTTTGTATCCCAAGATTTTTGATATGTTACCTCATTGTTTTCATTATCTTTAATGGAATTATTATTTAAATGATTTGATCTTCAGCTTCCTCACCCTTTGATATGAAATCATTTAATTTCAAATTATTATTATTATTATTATTATTTGCTTTTTTATTCTTCATTTGGGTATTTTTTTCCCATTTCTCCTTTAGCTTTCACCTTCCTTTTTTCCTCAGATATTTGTAAAGCCTTATCAGTCAGTCATTTTGTTTTCTTGCTCTCATTTTTCTTTGGAATGCTTTTTGTAGCTGTCTCTAGTACAATGCTGCAAATCTCTGTACTTCTTCAGGCCCTCTATATACCATATTTAATTCCTCAAATCTATTCTTTTCCACTTCATATTCGTAAGGGCTATTACTGAAGTCATACCTACATGGTCTTCTGTTTTTCACTATTTTCTTTAATTTCAGTCTGAATTTTGCAACAAGAAACTCATGATCTAAGCCACAGTCATTATTGATTAGAGAAATGCAGATTAAAAAAGCAATGAGCACCTCATACCTTTCAGATTGGCCAAGATGAGAAAAATGGGGAAATGATCAATGTTGCAGAGATTGTGGGAGGATGGGACATTGATACATTGTTGGTGGAGTTATGAACAGATCTAATCATTCTGGAGAGCAATTTGGAACTATGCCCAAAGAGCAATAAAATTTTCATACATTTGACTCAGTTCTAAGTCTTTATCTGATTCTAAATCTATATTAAGAAGAAATCATAAAAAACGGGAAAAGGTCTACATGTTCCAAAATATTCATAGCAGTGCTTTTTGAAGTGGGAAAGAATTGGAAATTGAGGGGGGATGTCTATCAATTGGGGAATGGCTAAACAAGTTATGGCACATGAATATTATGGAATATTATTATTCTATAAATGGTCAAACTCCAGAGAATCATGGAATCATTTATAGAATCTGATACTGAACAAAGGGAGAAGAACCAAAAGATCAATGTATACATTAACAGCAACATTGTGAGATGACCAACCTTGATGGAAACAGCCCCTCTCAGCAATTCAGAGAACTAGGACAACTATATTAGACTTGCTATGGACAATATTATCTCCATCCAGAGGAAGAAAAACAAAACAAAGTAAAAAACAAACTTTCAGAACCTGATGAACATTTTATAAAAATTATCACTTACATATTTCTTTCCCTTAATCCTAATTCCTCTTACACAAAAATGACTACTCTGTAAATATGTTTATTATAAATATGTATATACAATGCTAACCTGACTGTTTGCCATTGGGGGTGGGGTGGGAAGGAAATTTTGTAAAAAATATTCATGTGCAAATGGCTGAAAAAATAAATAAATTTTAAAAATTATTTATTCATTTTAAAATATCTTTTCATTTTAAATTTTGAGTTCTAAAATTTCTTCCCCCCTCCTACTCACTGTTCCACCCACTGAGAAGACAAGCAAAAATGTATCAGTTATACAAGTGAAATCATTCAAAACATTTCCAATTAGCCATATTTCACAAAATAGCAAGAAAAATAAAGACAAATTGTACTTCAATTTGTACTCAGCGTTCACCAGTTCTCTCTATGGTGGTGAATAATATTTTTTCATTATGAAAACCTTGGAATTGTCTTGGATCACTGAATTGATCAAAGTGGTGAAGACTTTTACAATTGATTATTGTTACTACATTGCTGTTATGGTGTGAATTAGTCCACGGTTTTTCTTACTACACTTTGCATGAGTGTCTATAGACCTTGCCAAGTTTTTCTGACCTTCCTATCAAATAATCTTTGTTTCATTGAATATTCATTTTCTACAGCAGAACAGTACTCCATCATGACACAACTTATTCAGTCATTTCTCAGTTGATGAGTGTCCCCCTTGATATTCAATTCTTTGCCTCAAAAAAAGCTGTTATAAATATTGTTTATATGTAGATAAATTTCTTTTTTTTCTTGATTGTTTTGGGGATACAGATCAACTTCATAGCCCTTTGGGTTTAATTGTAAATTATTCTCTAGAATGGTTGAACCAGCTCACTACTCCACAAAAAATCCATTAGATTGCATGATTTTCCCTTATCTTCTTCAGCATTTATAATTTCTAACAGGTGGAAGATAGTAGTTCAAAATTGCTTTAACTTGTCTTTCTCTATTCATTAGTGATTTAGAGCATTTTTCATATGATTATATATATCTTTGATTTCTTTTTCTAAAAACTTCCTGTTCATAACTTTCAGCCATTTGTTATTTCGTGAATGACTCTTATTTGATGCAGTTCTCTATTCAGTATATATTTGAGAAATGAAGCCATTATCAGAGAAAGTAAAATTTTTGTTATTACTTCAAAATATGGTAGCTTTTTAGCAAAATGAGTTCTCATTATTATCCATTTTAATTATGCCTATTTTTACTCTTGATTTGTCTGAGATTATGATTCCCATCTCCATCTCTTTTTTTTAGTTCAACTATAGTATATTTGATACTTTTCCTATACTCAGTGTGTTTATTTCTTTTTCAAGTATCCCTTGTAAACAGCATATTGTTGGATTCTGGCTTCTTATCCATTCTGCCATCAACTTGATTTTTATAGATAAGCTCATCCCACAGTTATGATTACTGTATATTTCTATTTCATTTTCTTCTGTTTTTCTGTCATAAAAGTAATTTGGTAAGACTCCATCCACTTTTCCAAAAAGTTTATATTGTTTTGGAATTAATTGTTCTTTAAATATTTGGTAGAATTCAATTTGAATCTATTTGACCCTGGAGATTTTTTCTTAGGAAGTTCATGGATGATTTGTTCAATTTCTTTTTCTGAAATGAGGTTAATTGGGTATTTTGCTTTCCCTTCTGATAATCTGGAAAATTTATAATTTTGTAAATACTCCTCCATTTCACTTATATTGTCATCTTTATTAGCAAAGAGCTGGACAAATTATTACTTTAATCCTTGTTATTTGTGATGAATTCCTTCATTTTGTTTTAATATTGGTAATTTGTTTTTATTCTTTCTTTTTTAAAATCAAATTAACCAAAGATTTATCCATTTTGTTATTCTTTCATAAATCATTTCTTACTTTTAATGACTAGTTCAATAATTTTCCTATTTTCATTTTCATTAATCTCTCCTCTGATTTAACTTATTCCTTTGCTAATATTTTAGTTGTATGCCAATTCTTTGATTTTCTTTCTTTCTATTTTATTCATGTAAGCATTTAGAGATATATAAAATTTCCCCTAAGAACTGTTTTGACTGCATCTCATATGTTTTGGCATATTGTCTCATTATTATCATTTTCTTAGATGAAATTATTTACTGTTTGATACATTCATGAAGATTAGGTTATTTGTTTTCCAATTAATTTTAATCTTTCATTCAATGACCTTTTATTACATGTAATTTTGTATCATGATCTGAAAAAGATGCATTTAATTTTTCTGCTTTTTATTGTGAAGGTTTAATGCCATTTTACAAGATTAATTTTTACACTGGTGGCATGTATCTCTGAGAAAAAGGTATATTCTTTTCTATAACTTTCTATTTTATCCAGAGGTCTGTCATATCTAACTTTTTAAAAATTCAGTTCACCTGCTTAATTTCTTTCTTGTTTATTTTTGGCTAGATTTATCTAATTCTAAGAGAGGGAGGTTGAGGTTCTCAACTAATATGTATTTTGCTCTTTATTTCTTCCTATAGCTTACTTCACTTCTCTACTAAGAATTTGGATGCTATAACACTTGATGCATATGTGTTTAGTATTTCTATGACTCCATAGTCTATGATACCATTTAGCAAGATTTAGTATCCTTCCTTATATATTTTAATTAAGTCTAATTTGAATTTGCTTTGTATTTGATAAAAATTGAAACTGATTTCTTTTTAATTCAGGGAATTTTTTTACCTTTTACCTTTATTCTGTGTCTCTCTGCTTTAAATGTGTTTCTTGATGGATATTGTTGGATTCTGGCTCTTGATATACTTTGCTACTCACCTCATCCCATTCCCTTTTCTTTCCCCTTTCCCCCTCTATCTCCCTATTACAATAGGGATTAGTACTCTGTTTGGGTTTTTTGCTCATTTAAAAAAATTTACCTCTGCTCCCAGGGCACAGGGAGCATGGTTCCAAGCTTCTTGTGTTGGGGTCCAAGGATCTATACACTGGGACTTCAGGAGCTGGCAGCTTACTGAGCTAGGGTAGCCTGACCAAGTCCTACCCATTGCACTAGTGTTCCAGGGTTCACAGTATGTTTTCTGTCCTGGGGCTGGAGCTGTGCCCCTCATTGCTCAGCTGCTCTTCTAATGGCCTGATGTACCAGGATGCAAGGGTCTAGGTTACTTATCTGCACTGTGGCTAAGAGCCTTCTTCTGGCTTTCCTATATTCCACTTGTACTGGCTGCACTTCCCTTTTACCTAAATGAGACAGATCTGTCCTTAAGTCCTTCCAAGATATCTTGAGCTAAAAAAATGTTTTCTCCATCTTTTTTGGGTCCTCTTCAGAGTCTGTTGAAACACTTCATTTAAAATTGTTTCAGAGGGAAACTGGGAAAAGTTCAGGGTACTTTCTGGCTTCTCTCTGCCATCTTGGCTCCCTTTGACTTCCCTTCAGTGATATCTAAGACTTTAAAAAGGAATTTCTATTTGAAACTGATAATAATCTGTGACTATTAGGCAAGATCAAATGATTACTTTATAGAGTGCTCTTTTTTATTCTTTTAGTATGCAATATAATTTGCATTGCTAAACATAAAAAGTCATCAAAATTTATGTTGATGTTCATTCCTCCATTAATTTTAATTTTATAGCACTGATTACTTTCTTAAATAGATTGTATCAGAATTATTTAAATTAATAATTATATTTTTTCTTATTTTTTCTTTCTTATAGTTTTTATTCATTGTTTCCAGCTTGAAATACAGCAGAAGAATAAGATTACATTAAAGTTATTTCTTCAAAGCATTTCTTCATATTTTATTTCCTCTGTCTCAGAAAAATTGCCATTAGGAAGGGCAGGTTCTATCTGCAAAGAAAGGAATTGAGGTACAATGATAATGGGTCACTAGCATATATTAACAAACTGAATAATAATAATAATAATAATAATAATAATAGCTAACATATAGCACCTACTATGTACCATTCACTATATTAAGTGTTTTACAATTATTAACTTCTTTGGTCTCCAAAAAAATCTTAGGAGGTACTATTGTTCTCATTTTATAGTTAAGAAAACTGAGGAAAACAGGAATTAAGTGATTTTCCTAGGGTCACACAGATAGCAAGTGCCTCATATTATATTTAAACTTATGTCTTCCTGACTTCAGGTTTAGATTTGAGAGGTTATCCTTTGCCTTCCAACTTTTGGATGTTTCCTTTATTGCCTCCCCTTGCTGGTGAATAAGGCTAACAAATATGTTTTTCAAATTAATGCTTTATGTTGACAGACCTGGTGATAGCCACTATGTTTTATGGGTGGGGGGTAATATGTGTTGAATGCATAGAAAACCCAGGGTGAATGATGAGCCAAAAATCAAGCTCTTTATTTCAGATTACTATGGAAGGATAAATTGAACAATGAGATCTTTCTAAATTAGCTAGACTATGCTCACAAGCTGTTCATTTTTTTTCAGAAGAGATTCCCTTGACACTCTGAATTAATGTTTATATCTTTATTATTATCATCATAATCACCATTGTCAGTAGCATCAATTAACATTAGCTGAACACAGGCTGAAAGCATAGAATTGCACAAGGCATTATTCTGAGATTTTCTTCTTAGATAACTTTATTAGAATGTACAATATACTAGAGCTGCCATCAGGGAGTTTAGTGCATACTTTAAAATATCATCCATGGTGGCAAATCTCTTTTGGATAGTCACTTGGGAGAAAGAAAGAAAAGTAGTGACTATGGAGTCAGTATACCTGGATTTTAATCAGTGCTTTCTATGTATTACTTTTATCACTCTGAATTGTCATTTTACTTCCTTAGGCCTCAGTTTCCCTAAGTATAAAATAAATCAAACTAGATAGCTTCTAAGATCCCATCCAGCTCTAAATTTATAGTTCTCTGAATTTGATATTAGAAATTACTAAATGTAACTGAAATGCAAGTCTAGTGAATAAGAAGGTAATGCCATTTCTAGATAACAAATGAAATTGGAAAAAAAATCTATATGAGATCCTTAAGGAAACTAAAGAGCTTGACCCAACTATCTATGAAGTGGCAAGGAGATAATGAGGTCTATTCCATGGATTGTACTTTGCATTTTGATAAATGATCTATAGAATTTGTTCATTACTACACATCCACACACACGCATACATACATACATACACATGCACTTCAGAAGTTAAAGACCAGGTAAGAATTGAGGGAAAAGATCACCTACTTTGTTTGCACAAAAGAATCACTCAGTGATGGGAAAACTCCTATAATTTCTGACCAGAACATAAACAATTGCTGTATACACTCACTTTGAGCCATTAAAACAAAACAATGAGTGAAACATGGGCTGAGGTCTATTATTTACCAACTGGTGAGAGTTGGGGAAATTTGGGTTTAAAGCCATGATAAAGTACCTTCATTTTGCACAGTTCTGCTTCACTTAAGTCAAAAGATCACCTTCCTGATATCACTGGCCCTCTATGAGAATGGAAGATGAACAACAAACTACCCAAACATATCTACATATATATATATGTATATATATATATATATACATATATATGTGTGTGTGTGTGTGTGTGTGTGTGTGTGTATGTGTATGCATATGTGTGTGTGTGAACTCATGGTTCTTGTCTTTTCTTATCAAAGAAGACCATATTTAAGACAAATTATAGCATGTCCAACTGTGGCTGATCAGCCCAATACCAGCTCAGAATGTTCCACCACAGGTCAGGCACAAATAATCCATGTGAACACCTGGGTTGGTACTCTAAACACATGTGTCACATTTCCTTTGAGATGCTTCAATTCTGCCTTCATCATAGAATACAGCAGCCTCATTGATGAGGGCATGTCATACTGGGTGGTTCTGTGCTAGTGTCTCCCATGCTGTACAATCAATTCCAAAGTTTTTCAGTGAGACCTTCAAGGTGTCTCAAAATAGTTTCTTCTGATCCCCTTGTGAGCATATGCCCTCTATGAATTCGTAACATAGTTTTTTGTTTGTTTTTTTGGCAAGCATATATCTGGCATTCTAGCAACATGTTTAGCCCACTGTAGCTGCATTCTCTGTAGCAAATTTGGAATGCTTGGCAGTTTAGCTCAAGAAAAGATCTCAGTGTCTGGTATCTTCTTCTGCCAGGTGATCTTCAGAATCTTCTTAACACAATTTAAATGGAAGCAGTTCAATTTTCTACCATGGAGCTGGTAGACTGTTCAGGTTTCATAGGCATATAGCAATGAGGTCAGCAAAATGGGCTCTGTTAGACCTTCAGTTTGGTAGTTAATCCAATGTCTCTTTTCTCCCACACTTTCTTTCAGAGTCTCCCATATACTAAGCTAGCTCTGGAAATGCGAGTATCAATGTGTACCTCCTTGGAAAGGACACTGCCAAGGTAAGTGAACTTGTCCACTAAACTTCTCCACATATGTGTGTGTGTGTGTATGTTGACAACCTCAGAATTCTAAGAAATACAAATAGAATTATGTTGAATGCATGTTTTAGTTCTCTCAAACTGGTGGCGTGCATGCTGAGGTACAATCAGACCTGAGTCCATTTTTGAGGTAAGCCTGTACAAAGTATAAAGACAATAAATGCAAAACTGGGTGGTACTGTGAAGTGATACAATTAGGTACTGACACTATTCCTCTTTCCCAGCCTAGGGGTCATTTCACAGAAGTCAAGGGACACCCCAGGGTACAGGAACAAAGAGCTTTAGTCTTCATCAGAGTGAAAAGGGGAATTCTAAAAGAAGAAGATATGAAAGAAAAATGGAAACGTGCCAATGACAACCTTTGACTACCTGGGTTTTGGTCAGGGTTGCTTTTGTGATCTAGAAAGGACAGTGTTTCCTACTTCAATGTAAGTTTAGCTGCTACTCTCTCTCTCTTCCAGGTTCCACAAAAAATGGGGAGTATCTTAGTAAGGTAAATGTGATTAAAATGATCTCTTGACTGTCTTTAGAACCTTTCCATCAGGTTGATAATTCTGTCTTTCAGTGTTGGATGCCACTGAGATAGAATCGAGACAGAAACATTTAGTTACCATTTTATGTGCAAATGTCCATGTAAGGTCCCTGAATAGAACATATATAGGGGGTATCTTTCTAGCATCTGCATTTCCTCGCCTTCCTGAAACCCTTGATTAATGTCTTTAACTTCATTATCACTGAAGAAGCTGCCTCAATTGCACATTTAATTTTTTAAAAATTACCTCCCCCCCCAAATTACTAACCTATAATTACATTTTCCTGCTTTCTTTTTTTTTTCTAGGTTTTTGCAAGGCACATGGGGTTAAGTGGCTTGCCCAAGGCCACACAGCTAGGCAATTATTAAGTGTCTAAAGCCAGATTTCAACTCAGTTATTCCTGACTCCAGGGCTGGTGCTCTATCTACTGCGCCACCTAGCCATCACCTGCCTTCTTTTCTTAAGCTGGATATTTCTAAAGTGACAATCTCTTCTGCTACACTGAATATTATGTTCAAATACTGAAAAGAAACTTGTCTCCACGTTGTACGTGGTAGATTAAAAGGAAATAGATAGAGTTTGTGACCTCAGTGACAACTCCTTTCTTTTCTGATTCAATTTGTCAACATACATTTGTCTTTTTTTCTAACTTCAAGTAAAGAATATAATGAAAATGTTGTTTTATTTTAGCTTAAACTTGTCTTATTTATTTGTATCAGAGTATCTGTAGCAGCCTGTGAACTGGTCTCTGCCTCCAGTTTCTCCAGAAGAATTTCTACTTTCACCCCTAAAGTCAGAAGTCTTTGAGGTAAGAGCCTTTTATCGTAATGGAAGCTAAGCTGCACAGCAAACATGACCCGTTGACTGTGAATGCAGCCTGTTGCAATAACTGTATTGATCTAATTGTTAGGAAATTTTTTCTACCATAAAACTGGACAATGCCTCTTTGCAACAGTTACTTATTGCCCAAAGTTATACCCTGAGATGCCAAGTAAATTAGGTCTAATATGACTTCCACTTAATAATTCTTTAAATACATAATGAAGTCTATCATGTCAATGCTTTCTTTTCTTACCAAGACAATATAAGTACCTGGAGGCAACCAAAATCATAGACTTTGTCAGATATCTACCCTGGGTCCAAAGTACCTATTGCATTACCTAACTGTACATATACATATATATGTATATGTATATTTACATACATAAATATAATATGTGAGTTTTGATACACTCAGATTTCTAAGAAAAACAAAATAGAATTATGTTGTATGTAAATATATGTATATATGTTTGGTAGCATGCATGCAGAGCTACAGTCAGAATTTAGTCTGCTTTGAAGTTAGACTGCATAGAGTATAAAAACAATGACTGCAAAACTGGGTGGAAACCACTATGTCATGGCCTAATCAGATACTGACACTTCAAGGATTTACTGATGTATATGGGTAGCCATTGAGAACAACTGGTACAAAGAAAAAGTCATCTAGTGAAATGAAGGTGTAGGAGAAAGTATTCTCAAATTGTTTTATTAGTCCCAGTATGGAGATCAAAGGACATTTTTCAGTGATTACCATTGAGTGTGTGATATTGTGTTTATGCTATGGCCAAATGATTGTTTCCTGTATTCCAATTGTAGGCTGATTCTCCTTGTGGAGATTGTGAAGGGATTTGAGGAATGCTTCTCCATACACTAAGTTGTTAGGGACAATAAAATGTTCCTAAAGGAAAAAAAGGAATGAGATTTCATTGAGAAGGAATGAAGAATAGAGGAAGGGAGTTGACCCTTGTTGTGAAGTTGAGATTTGTAAGATTGTTATACAGAGGAAGGAGGCAAACAAAAAGAAATCTGTTTGTTTAGAGCTAAGCACAAAACAAAACAAAACAAAGCAGATTATTGGTTTGTTCTTTAAAAATATGTGACTTGATGTTTTGAAAGGAAATTTCTCAAGCTCCAAAAACTGACAGTATACCACTACAGAATCAATTGGAAGAGACTTTCCAGTAATGGTCAAATGGGTCAAAGGATGATTTTAAAACTTTAATAATGTGTTCTATTTTTCATTATAATCATTTCCAGATTATTCCCTTTCCATGAGAGGTTTCTCATAAACAATAAAAAAATTAGGCAAAATCAAGTATAGCTATCTCATCAAAAACTTCATGCAACTTCTATATCTGTAGTACCTTCCCTGACTCATTCACCTCTTTAAGGGTCAAAGTGAAGAGTAGTGATGGTTGATAATTAAGAACTTAGACTCTATTGTTGGAAGACTATACTTTGTTTTAATTTTTTTTAAAAGTATATTTATGGATTCTTGGCATTTATTTGAATCAAACTCGGAGAAACTGTACAAATATCTGATGAATTAA
Organism: Macrotis lagotis; assembly: GCF_037893015.1. Taxonomy (NCBI): domain Eukaryota; kingdom Metazoa; phylum Chordata; class Mammalia; order Peramelemorphia; family Peramelidae; genus Macrotis; species Macrotis lagotis. The sequence goes on from NC_133666.1 coordinate 486,373,660, forward strand.
TTACTACATGGCCAAAAAATAGTAGTTTCTTAACAAAACACTGTTAATCATAAAAGGACTGAAGCAAAGATTAGAAAAGAAAGAAAAAAAGGACCAACAATTTGGTTACACAGGTGATTAGTTTCTTCAACCCTGACAGCCTCATTTATAAGTTAGAGGGTCCGGCAGGTTTTACTATTTTGGAAAGACTTCAAGTAGTTATAAGAAGATGAATTGCATATTTGTTGATTCAGGACAAGCTATAGAGAAGCTGCTGGCTGAGGAGTCTCACAGCTGATTGTAGTAGAAGACAGGAGGGGATTTGGGGGAAGAATGATCCTTAAGACATTGGTGAAGGGCAAGAAGTAAGGAACAGAAGTCTAGGAAATCACCATCCAGTTTGAGCAGTCAGAAAGGGGTCTGCTGGCTGAATTCCAGTGAGTCTATCTGTAATATACCTTGGCAAGGGCAACTCAAAATTATACAGGTTAGTACTGCCTGAAGTGATTAGTGGGTAGGTGGTACGCTATAGTCATCACTGATCCTAGCATATTTCTCCCTTCCTCATCTTCCAACTCTTCCCACTGCCTTGGGTCAAAGTCCTATGTGCCAGCATGATAGCTATAGCTGCTATGAGGCTTTGAGAAAGGGTGCAGTTATAATATGTCATTTCCAGTGGTTATATTTGTAATGGAAGTATAGTGTGATATATATGAAAATATAACAAATACATGACACACAATATACAAATGATTTTCATGTAATGACATATATAATTTACTCATGAAAATCATGAAAATGTTTATTATACACATGTGATATAAGGGCCATATGTAATAGTTTATTTTGCACACATTATAAATGACATGATTAGGTGTGCATAATAGATGTCATATATAACATGGACACATAACAATATATGATAATATAATATATGCCACAAAACAGTGTGATATTTTTACAACATAATGATGAGTTGCAACATTATTGCCCGTCTAATCACTAATGTTCAAAGCCCTTGCCAAAGTTTACACCAAATATATCAAATGGTTGGGAGAGCAGGAAGGGCTGCAGTGGGGAGGCATTATGTTTGAAAAATCTGAAAGGAAGGCAAAATCTTATTACATTTATTCTGCCTATTGGAATATAGGATCCATGAGGATGGGACCACGTCTTAACTTTTTATTTTTCTCAGTGCTTAATACAGTGTAATAATTGTACTGAATAATAAATTCTTATTGATGTATTTTGTTTCATATACTATCAGTTTACCCCCAATTCCTTTCTCCCTCTCTTTGCCTGTGAGTCATTCATTTAAAATACTATTTTTTTTATAAAAAATGGTAGAGAAAATTAGCACAATACTATATTGAAATAATCCAAAAATATATGCAACTATGTAGCTACTACATCCACAATAGGGTAGTTGAGAATGTCCTCTCATATCTCTTCTTTCCAGTCATCTTTGATCATAAATTTGCTATATTTATTCATTTTTGCTATTCTGTATGTGGTTGTTTTATTTACATCATTTTCTTGTGAATATTGATTACTTGGCTCTGTTCATTTTACTCCATATCAGTCTGTTTATTTATATCTCTCCATGCTTCTCTGTATTTATCTCATTCATCTTTTCTTAGAGCATATTATTGTATGTATGTACCACATTTTGTTTTGCCATTCTTCCAATCAATGAGGAATTGTTTACTATTCTTTGCTATCACAGGAGCATTGCTACAAATTTCTTTGTGTATTTGCAAATTTTCTTCTTTATAATGACTTCCCTGAGGTATGACCAATAATAATATTTTTGAATCAAATGGCATAGAAACTTTATCCACTTTATTTTTATATTCTAAATTACTTTCCAAAATGTTTTGACAGTTCACTGCTCTACTAGTAGTGTGCTTATCATCTTACAGTGATTATTTTTGTCATCTTTGCAAATTTTGTGTGGTGTGAAATAAATTTTAGGATTCTTTTGACTGACACTATTATTATTATTAGTAATTATTATTAGTAACTGAATTAGAAATTATTTTGACTACTATTTGATCCTCTCATTTGCTTTTTTTAATTGGAAAATATCTTAGTCACATACACTTGTTTATTGCTTACAAATCTTGGAAAGAAGACTCTTTGTACAGAAATTTTATAATCTGAGGACTTCCTATTTTAACTTCATTAATTTTGTCTGTTCAGATTCCATAAGGCTCATGTAATTAAAATTATTTTATTTTTTAATTGCCTTTGTTCTTTTTTGGTAAGAATTTATCTCCTACTCATAACTGTGAGAATTCAATCTATTTCTAACTTTTGAATAGCATGATCTTTAATATTAAGGTCTATATATCCATTTAATTTCCATTGTGGAATATGGTATAAGGTGTCGGTCTAAGTCCAATTTTTGTCGGTTTGCTTCAGTTTTTCTGGCAAATGTTTTCATCACACAAAGGCAGTTCTTTCCCAAGTAATTTATGTTTTGTTCTATATTGAACATTGAATTCTATTTCTTATTCTCCTTTGTCTACTCTGTTCCTTTGATCCACATCTAATTTTTTTAACTTAATACCAAAAGCTTTTGAAAACTGCTCCTTTATAATTTATTTTGTGGACTGGTAGTGCTGATCTGATTTTATTCTTTCCTCTTTTCATACTTTCTCATCATATTCTAAATATTTTTCCCAGATAAATTTTGTTATTATTATAATACCAAATTCCATAGAGAATCCCCTTGGTGATTTGACTGGCATAGCATTAAAAGTGTAAACTAACTTGGGCAATATTGTCATTTTTATTATATTAGAATGAAATAGTCATGAGAACTGAATATTACTCCAACATTTAAATTGTGCTTTATTTCTTTATGGAGTATGTTATTATTGACTCTATACAAGTATTTTTGTGTGTTTTAGTAGATTGATCCCTATATATAATTCATGTATTTTTTAGCTATCGGGAATAAAATTTTTCTTTCTGTTATTATCTTGAATTTTATTATTATTTAGAAATGCAGTTGACTTTTGTGGGTTTATTTTATAACCTGCAAATTTGAGAATGGATTGTCTTAATTAGTATCTTTGCTGATTCCCTAGGATTTCCCAAGTATGTCATCAGAGTATCAGCAAATAAGGATAACTTTATCTCCTCTTTACTTTTTTATGCTTTTAGTATTCTTTCTTTTGACTTATTTTTGTTTTTTATACCATTTTTGCTAGTATTTCCAGAACTATATTAACTAATAGTAGGGAAAATAAGCAAATTTGATTTATTTTTTTAATCTATTGGAAAAGGTTCTAGCACATTGTGTTTGATACTTGCTTTTGGTTTGGGATTATTAAGTAGATTCCTTTATTCCTTCACTTTGTAGACTTTTTAGCATATTTATCATGGGCTTTTTCTGCATCTATTGAAATAATTACATTACTTTTAGATTTTTTTGCTTTTATTATAATTATGTTGACTATTTTACTAATATATATCTGGTATAAATTCTAATTACTCATAATGAATGATTTCTTGGTTAAATTGCTATAGATTGGAAAAGATTTTCTTTATTTTTGTGAATCGACATTTATTAATAATATTAGCTAGTAATTTCCCTTATTTTTATTCTTCCATGATTATGGTATTATTGACTATATTTGTCTCATTCTTTCTTAAGAGAGTAATTTGTGGAGTATGAGTATTCATTGTTCCTTAAAAATTTGATAAATTTCCTCATGAATCCAACAGGATTAAGATATTCTTTCTTCAATAGTTTCTTTAACCCTTTCTGACACTTTGAATATTTCATATTTTTGATAGTATTCCTCTAGTCATTTCAGGTCTTCAGTTTTATTAGCAAATATCTGTGCTTAATAGGTTATGATTATTATTTTTTATTTCTTTTGGCTTTGTTATGGTTTGTACTTGATTGCTTGCTGTTTAGGAATTTGATTTTCTTCCTTTAGGGTGCCACCAGGTTCAGCCTATAGGGCCCTAAATACACCTCTCCACCATTGATCTCCACCCACCCTTTCCCCTCTTTTATCTATTTTTAGGAGTAATTTAAAATCTTTGAGTCCCAAATCTCTCCTTTCCTCCTCCTTTACCCTGCCAAATTGTCAAGAAGGCAAACAATATATCAATCAAACATGTGAAATCATGCAAAACATATTTCCATATTAACCATGTTGAAAAAATACAAAAGGACCATTTGCACTTTGATTTTAACAAGATCTCTCTGTGGAGGTGCATAGCATTTTTAATCTAGGTTTCTTTGGAATTGTCCTAGATCACTGAATTGAATAATGTCTTTCACACTTGATAATTATTACAATATTGTTCTCATTGTGTACAGTGCTTTCCTGCTTGCTTACTTTCTTTGCATCATTTCATATAATTCTACTCAGATCTTTCTGAAACCATTTTCCTTTTCATCTTATTAGGCACTCTGATCTTTCTGAGGTAGTATCTCATTGCTTTTATTTAAATTTGCATTTTTCTGATCAATAATTATTTAGAGAATTTTTATGTGGCTATTGATAGGTTGGATTTCTTCTTTTGAAATTGCCTGTTGGTGCCTTTGACCCTTTACCAATTGACAAATGTTTCTTGTTTTTTATAACTTTGGATCATATCCATATATATTTGAGAAATGGATTTTTATCATAGAAGCTTATTGTAAAAATTTCCCCCATTTTCTACTTTTCTTCTAATGTTGAGTTTTATTTTTGTTGTGCAAAACCTTTTTTTTAAGATTTTGCAAAACAATGGGGTTAAGTGGGCAAAACCTTTTTAATTTTATGTAATCCAAATTATCCATCTTAATCCCTGTGATCTTCGCCATTGCCTCTTTGGTTATTAACTCTTCCCTCACCTCTAGATCTGTCAGGTAAAATTTTCCATGCTCCCATGATTTGTTCATGTTATTCCTCTTTATGTCTAAATTATTTATCTATCTTGACATTATCTTAGTATATTGTATGAGATATTGTTTTGTGAATAGTTTCTGCTAAATTGCTCTTCAGTTTTTCCAATAATTTTTGTCAGGTGGTGAGCTCTTACCCAAAAAGTTTAGATCCTTGGGATTATCAAATGCTAGATTACTTTGATATTCCTATGTATTGGATAGCAAATCTATTTTACTGATCCACCATTCTATTTGTAAACCAGTACCATGTTGCTTTGGGGATTTGTAATATAGTTTGACATCTAGCACATTTTTTTTTAGTATTACCTCCCTTCATGCTTTTCTTTTCATTGATTCCCTTGATTCTCTAGACCTTTTTCTCTCAGATTAATTTTGTTATTTTTTAAAGCTTCAGAAGATGGTAATGTGTTGGTATGGCAATGACTAAGTTTAGATGGAATTGTCATTTTTATTATATTGACTTAGCTTACCCTTGAGCTATTATTTATTTGGAAAGAGTTGTATAATTATGCTCATATTATCCTTGACTTTATTTTTACATGCTGATTCCTAATATTTTATAATGAATGCAGTTATTTAAACTTGAATTTCTCCTAATTTTTCCTACTTTTTAGGGGGATAATATACTAAGATACTGATAATTTGTGAGTTTATTTTATATGATGCACATTTGCTAAAGTTACTAATATTTTCAATTAATTTTTAGATGGTTCTCTAGGGGTTCTCTCTAAGTATACCATCATATTTTTAGGGTGATAGTTTTGTTTTTTCATTGCCTTAATTTTCTCATTGCCCATTTTTATTCCTTCAGTTCATGTGATCTCTAACTTCATCTTTGTGAAAACTTAAAAAGTCCCTACTTTCACTTTGTTGCTGTTGTTCTCCTCTACTGTTCACTGCTACTAAATTTCTGCTGTATGAAATGTTCATGAAACAAAAAATCTTTTCAAATATGATTTTCATTATAAGAATGTTTCAACTGCCGCTTTATTATTGAATGTCCATTTCTTCCTTTTATATTTAAACTTATTTTTGGGTAAGTCCTCTTTGACTGTCCCTTGAGCAACATTTCTCTTCAGAACACATCATTATTTTCCTGTTTACATTTACTGGTTAGTACAAATTAATCTCATAGTATTTAAATTTATTTTCTCACAGTTTGTTGATTCTCAATGGAATTATAATAGTTAATCACTATATGTTTTGGAGTTTTTCAGGCTTTTTTCTGGAGGTAATCTAAGCATTCCTTCAATTGGTACCTTTTCTTCCTTATGGCCAGAAGTTGTGGGAAGCTTTCTTGTATTATTTGGTGAGGCTTGACAGTGTGATTTCAATTTTTTTTCAATTAATTTTTTGAACCAGTTCTGGAGTCATGCTACTTATAGAGTTTTATTATTTTTTATTTTCTTGTAATCTGGTGATGGTTTCAAACTTTGCTTTAACTAATGAACTTGTGGAATTCAGACAAATTATTCTGATACATTTCAAATTAAGAACCAGTTACTTCCTCCCTTTTAAGAGATGGTTAATTTTGATTATTATATGATATTGATTGTTTGATATGACAGCTCTTTCTGAATCTTATTAAATAAAATATTCATTGAATACAACATAATATAAACATGACTCCTCTGAATAATTTACAAATTAGGGTACTCAGTCACTTATTAATTCCAGTCCAGTTTCTACATACCTTTTTTGTCAATACTCTAAATCTCATGTATCTATGTGTTGATTTCATTAAAATTCAAATTACATATTAACTTAATAAAGAATGTCTTTTTTAGGCATATATTTTTATGCCACTTCATTCCCTGTAGTAGATGTTGGCATCAAGTATTAAGGTAAATAAGTGTCAGATAGATTAAGATCAAGAGTTTATATATCAAGTATTTACTAACTTTGCAAACCTTAAAGCATAGTATTAATGTCAGCTTTTACTATTTCCTTTGTTACATAATTGTCATCATTATTTCCATTCAATTCAACTTAAATTTATTAAGCATTAACTCTTTCTCTAGCAGCATGTAGTTGTTGGGAATACAAAGACAAAACCCAAAATATTCCTTGACCTTCAAGAGCTTATGTTCTACTAACATTATTGTAGTTCAAATTCTTTGCCTCTTTTCAATACCAACTCAGTTATTAGATGAAGAATTTTCATTTAGTAAATCAAAAATTAAATTTCTGCTTATAAATGATCTAAATATCATGTAATTTTTAGCACTCTATTGTCATTGAAGAAGCAGAAAAAGACTGAATCGAAATAAGGACTACTCTATAATTTTCTTTGTTTTATGGGGAGCCATGGTCAAGGAATTCTTCACAGAGTAGAAAACCTAGTTATGATGGACAACCAAAAATCTGCTGCTGAGAGCCATAAGTAAAGTCACTTAAAAAAGGGGGGGGGGATAACATTGAAGAACTCAGGGTTAAGTCCCTTTTTATGATGAGGCATTAGAGTAAAGATCTTTTTAGTACCATTTTCACAATTCTACATTATCATGTTAGAAATTATAATTAAAGTATTATTATCATTTTAATTTGTCTTCCCCATTTTATGTAAACTCCTTGAGGGCAGAAACTATCTTTTTTGTATTGCATTTGAAGAACTTTAGTGTGGCATTCAAAGATGATTTTCAATTTCTAATCATTGGTTTCTCACAACTGCATGAATACCAGATATTTCTGGACCAGACTATTCCTGGAATTTAATCTTCAAAAATTATGTCTTCATTGAAAGTGAATTTATTCATCCCTATATTCATTCAGGCATAAGTTATGAACCTCTTCAGATGAGAACCCTTTATTAGATTTACCAACTACAATGTAGAAGGAATATGATGGTCTAATGAAAAAGTCTCATATCCATTCTGTTTTCATGCATGAAGAAATAGTCAAATTCATCTTTTTATCATGTATAAATTTATATGATCCACACTAAAATTCATCTGTAAATCATGAATGATTTTTATAGTATTTAAGAATTTATGGGTCAGTAGTTCAGTTAGCATAAAATTTTTCTACATAGAACAAATTTCAGTGCCATTATCAATTCTTTCAATCATTCAGTGAGTATTCAGTGTTCTAAAGAGACAATTTTTCTTCAATAATTCAATAGATTTGAAGTTGCATCCATGTGGATATTTTCCACTTTGATTCAAATCATTAGCACTCTGAATGGCTGTGGTCAGAAAATTTATTATCTGGTAACTATGGTTTTAATATATATATATATATATATATACGTAACTATACCTTATGGTTGGTTCTCTAAATTCATACAGTGATTCATTAATCTATTATACAATTGATTTATTTTAAATGTATATAAATATCACATGCTATATGTAAAATTATAATATATTATCATTTAACTATGCAATATACTATGATGCATTATCATCTCTATTATTATTATTATTATTATTATTATTATTATTAGGAGTAGTAGTAGTAGTAGTAGTAGTAGTAGTAACAGCAGCAGTACCAGTACCAGCAGTACTAGTAGTTATTGTTGATTGATGATAGGCACATGGTCATCAGATCTATATACTAACTTTTCCTTTTTGTAAGTATTTTACAGAGTTAGAAAGCATAACAGACTGTGATAAATACCTGTTCCAATACCCTCAATGGTGCATATTGGAATTTAAGGTCTGTAGAAATATAGTGATTTTTTTCAAGCTCTTATTAATAGAAAGTAGCTGAAGTTTGAATTTGAACACAATGGGCATAGAGTATTGGACATGGAAACTGGAAGACTTTTCTTGAGTTTAAAATCTGACTTTAGACACTTATAACATATTGCCCTGGAAAAGTCACTTAACCCTGTTTGCTTCAGTATCCTCATTTATAAAATAAACTGCAGAAGGAAATTGCAAAGGCATTCAGTATCTTTACAAAGAAAACCCCAAATGAAGTCACAAAGCATTAAACAGAACTAAAAATGACTGAACAACAGTGCTTTGTACCATTCCATTGGAAAAACCATTAAGAACAAGTGAAGGGACTTCCAGACAATATGGTGGAGTGAAATCAGGCACTGTTTTAAGCTCTCTTGACTTTTCCTTCAGAACTGATATAAACCAAGCCTCTTAACAGACTTTGGATTGACAGCATCCACAAAAGAACAAATGGGAAAATCTTCCAGCATTGTGTCATAGGAAAGTGTGGCAAGCTCAGGGCAGAGAGAAGAGGCTCAGAACACTAGTGGCAAGGTAAGGCATGAGACTTAATTGAGTATTGGTGGGAACAAAAGCCTTGGCAGTGAGCATGTTAGATGGCCTGGGAAAGCTCCAGCATGCTGACAGGGAGAACTTCAGTGGGGTAGCCCAGAACCTCCTTTTAGCTAGCTCAGCCAGTCTGGAAGGCCCCAAACTTTAGCCTCCAGTGTGGGAAGACCTGGCTATTTCCAGTACAAACACAAAAATAGGCCCAGGTGTTTGCATTTTGCCCCAAGGCCCTGGTATAGGCTCAGAACTTCCCCAGGACTGATTACACAAAAAGAGCCTCTGAAGGACACCCATCAATTGGGGAAATGGGTAAACAAGTTGTGGTACATGGACACTGTGGAATATTATTTTTCTATAAGAAACCATAAATGGTAATTCTCTAAGGAAGCATGGAATGACTTACAGGATCTGATGCTGAGTGAAGAGAGCAAAACCAAGAGGACAATGTACACATGAACAACAACACTGTGAGATGATCAACCTTGATGGAAGCAGCTCCTCTCAGCACTTCAGAGAGCTAGGACAGCTGTATTAGATCAGCTATTGACAATGTTATCCCTTTCCAGTGGAAGAAAAACAAAAGAAAACAAAAGCAGAAAAACAAAACAAAACCAAAAACCCTCCCAACCCTTCAGAATCTGATGAATACTTTATTAAAAATATCTCTTATATATCTCTTTCCCTTAATCCTAATTCCTTATACCGAAAATGACTAATCTGTAACATGTTTATCAAAAATATGTATGTATAATGCTAACCTGACTGTTCACCACTGAGGGGAGGGGGGTGGGAAGAGAGGGTGGAAGGAAATTTTCTAACTGAAAAATATACATGTGCACGTGGAAGGAAAAAAAAATAATTAATTAAAAGCAATAAACAAGATCAAAGAGACCCTCTGATGTTAATAACCCTGATTGCCCAACTCAGTGACAGGGTTCTGAGGAGAGCCCCAGGCTAAGGGAGTGGGCAACTGACCATCCCCAACATAGACAATGGAGATGAAGTTTCTGGGTCCTTCCTGGTTGGTCTACACAGTAACACCCTGGAATTCCTGTGCCTTTGGGCAAGACCTCTAGGGTTCTCAACACCTAAGGTTTGCAAACAAACCCTTCCTGCTAAACAAGACCCCAGAGAAAGATAATATCCCAAAATGAAAAAAGACCAGCACAAAGAAGGGTCTATTGAATGTTACCTTGGAGATATTAGCTCAGAAAAGCAGGACAGAAGCTTCAGAGGAGAATATGACTTGCTCTCTAGCCCAGAAAGACTTTTTAGAAGAGATCAGAAAGGGGTTTAAAAATTAAATGGAAAAAAATGAGAAAAGAAATGATAGAAGAAAATAAATCCTTTAAGACTGCAATTGGACAAATGCAAAAAAAAATTCTTCAAAAACACAATTGGGCAAATGGAAAAAGATAACCCCTTTAAAATTAGAAATGACCAAATGTAAAAAAAAAGGGGGATGCAAAACTGGAATGCAGAAAATTCCTCTCTGAGAAATAGATTGGGATATGTGGAAACTAATGACTTCATGAGACACAAAAATCTGTTAAACAAAATAAAAACAATAAAAAAGGAAGATACAGGAGAGACAATTTAAGAATCATAGGACAACTTGAAAACCTTGATTAAAAAAAAGCCTGAATTCCGTACTTCAGGATGTAGTTAAGGAGAAGTGCATTGATATCCTGAAACCAGAGGGCAAAATAGTCATTGAAAGAATCCATTGATCCCCTCCTGAAAGGAATCCCAAAGTGAAAATACAAAGGAATATTGTGGCCAAACTCTGAATTATCAAATCAGGAGAAAATCCTGCAAGTGACTGGAAAAAAGAAATTCAAATACCAGTATGCTATAGTAAGGATTACACAGGATCTAGCTGCCTGAATATTATGCTATCTAAGGTCCTGGGATATGATTTTTCTGAAGAAGTAGGAGAGCTTAGATTACAACTAGGAAGGCACTATCATGTAAAACTGATCCTTCTCTTTCAAGGGAAAAGATGGATACATGAGAAGACCAGAACTAAACAGAAAATTTGACCTTCAAACAGGACTCAAGATATACATGAAAAGGCAAACAGGGGAAAAGAAATAAAAACTGCTATCCAATAAGAATCTCCAACTGAGAGGAAAATTCTCATAACTCTTGAGAACTGTAACTCTATTAGAGAGAATGTACTTAGGCTGACTATATGGACATTCATGGTATATCCCGTTGATGTAATGATTAAAAAAATTTCATTAAAAAGGGGAGGATTGTAAAGAGACAGGAGGAGATGGGAGGTTGAATGGGGTTCAGCTGAAGTGAAAAATAACAGGAGTAGCAATCCTTATTTGATCCAAAGTAGTTGTAAAAATTGATCTCATTAAAAGGGATAAGGAAGGAAACTACATTTTCCTGAAAGGTATAGCCAACAAAGTAATTTCAATTCTAAGCATATATGAACCAAGTGGTATAGCATCCAAATTCTTAGAGGAGAAGCTAAATGAGTTGCAAGAAAACAGAAAACAGACCTCTACTGGTGGGGTCCTCAACCTTCCTCTCTCAGAATTAGATTTTATTTATTGTTATAAAATAAACAAGAAGGAATTTAAGGAGGTGAATAAAATGTTAGAAAACATAGTGATGATAGATCTCTGGAGAAAACTGAATATGGATAGAAGGGAATATATCTTTCTTTCTGTAGTACATGTCACCTACACAAAAATTGAACATGTTTTAGGGCATAAAAACCTTATAACCAAATGCAGAAAGGCAGAGATATTGAATGCATCCTTCACAGACTATGACAATAAAAATCATGTGCAATAAAGGGTCATGGAGAGATAGACTTAAAACCAGTTGGAAACTAAATAACTTAATTTTAAAGAATGAGTGAATCAAATAACAAATGATATAAAGAATTATTTCATCCAAGACAATGACAATGATGAGACAAAATACCAAAATTTATGGGATATAGCCAAAGTAGTTATTAGGGGAGGCATTATATTTTAAAATGCTTATATGAATAATATAAAGAGAAGACTGATGAATTGAGCATGCAACTAAAAAAAGTTAGAGAAAAAACAAATTAAAAATCTCCATTTAAATACCAAATTAGAAATTTTGAAAATTAAAGATGAAATTAATAAAATGTAAATCAAGATAACTATTGAATCAATAAACAAAACTGAGTTAGTTTTATGAAAAAGCCAAAAAATAGATAAACCTTTGGATAATTTGATTAAAAATAGAAAGAAGAAAACCAAATTACTAGTATCAAAATTGAAGAAGGTGAATTCACCACCAATGAGAAATCAAAGCAATGATTTGGAAATATGCCAAAAAGATTTGATAATCTAAGTGAAATGAATGAATATTTAGAAAATATAAATTGCCCATGTTGAAAGAAGAGGAAATTAAATACTTAAATAACCCTATCTCAGAAAATGAAATTGAACAAGAATTCCTAAAAACTCAAGAAAAACAATCTTCAAGGTCAGGTGGATTCACAAGTGAATTCTAACTAACATTCAAGGAACAATTGGTTCCAATTCTATATAAAATATTTGAAAAAATAGGTGAAGAAAGAGGTTTGGCAGATCCTTTCTATGTTACCATATGGAGCTGATACCTAAACTAGGAAGAGTCAAAACAGAGAAGGAAAATTATAGACCAATGTGAAAAAAAATTAGAATAAAATATTATCAAAAACATTATACAAGTTATCCCTAGGATAATATACTGTGATCAAGCAGGATTTATACCAGGAACATAGGGTTACTTTAATATTAGGAAAACTATCAGCATACTTGACCATATCAATAACAAATCTAACAGGTATCACATGATTATCTCAATAGATGCTGAAAATACTTTTGACAAAATACAGCACCTGTTCCTACTAGAAACACTAGAGAGCATAATAATAAATGGAATGTTCCTTAAGAACATTGAGATAGTTACTGCTATCTCTCTAAAACCAACTACATGCATTATATGTAATGGGGAGAAGCTTAGAAGCATTCCAATAAGATTGGGGTGAAACAAGGATGCCTGTTATCATCATTATTATTCAATCTTGTATTTGAAATGGTAGCTTTAGCAATAAGAGAAGAAAACAAAGTTGAAGGAATCAGAATGGTAATGAAGAAATAAAACTCTCACTCTTTGCAGATGATATGTTGGTATACCTAGAGATACCTAGCCAATCTGATAGATGATGCTGAGGTGATTCCTCTGAGTTATTTTAATTCATAGTTGTTTTAATTTACATTTCTCTAATCATTAATGAATTGGAGCATTTTTCATATGATTATATATAGCTTTAATTTCTTCATTTGAAAACTGTCTATTCATATCCTTTGCCCAATGATTTTCTTGCTTTCAGTTTTATTAATATCTCCCCTGATTTTCAGAATTTCTAATTTGATATTTAATTGAGGATATTTAATTTGCTCTTTTTCTTCATTTGAAAACTGTCTATTCATATCCTTTGACCACTTATCAGTTGGGGAATGACTTGTATATAACCTGATAAATTTTATGCAATTCTCCATATATTTTAGAAATGAGACTTTTATCAGAACTCCTAGTTGTGAAGATTGTTTCCCAGCTTTCTACTTTCCTTCTAATTTTAGCAACGTTGATTTTTATTAGTGCAAAGCCCTTTTAATTGATTATAGTCAACATCTTTCATTTTGCAGTTTATAATGTGCTCTATTTCTTATTTGTTCACAAATTTGTCTCCTTTTCATAGATCTGATGGAATATTTTTGGTCTATTAATTTATCTATGGTGTCACCCTTTTTGTATAAATGCTATATCCATTTTGACCTTATTTTGGTATAGGATGTGAGATGTGGATCAATACCTACTTTTTGCCATTGTATTTTCCAGTTTTCATAATAATTTTTGTCAAATTTAGAGTTCTTATCACAGAGCCTGATGTCTTTGGGTTTGTCGAACAGCAGATTGTGGTAGTCATTTACTGATGTTTCTTTTGAACCTATCCTATCCACTGATTCCACTACTCTATTTCTTAACCAGTACCAAACAGCTTTGAAGAATGCCATTTTATAGTATAATTTTAGATCTGGTAGAGCTAGGCCACCTTTCTTTACAGTTTTTTTTTTTTTCATCAGTTCCCTTGCTATGCTTGACTTTTTGTTGCTGTTTTTTTTTTTTTTTCTGGCCCAGTAAAATAGATATTTGGTGGTTTTATTGGTATGGCACTGAATAAGTAATTTAATTTGGGTAGAATTGCCATTTTTATTATATTAGCTCAGCTTAACCATGAGCAATTGACAGTTTTCCAATTATTTAGATCTCACTTTATTTGGATGCGAAATGCTTTATAATTATGTTCATACAATTTCTGGGTTTGTCTTGGGAGGTAGATTCCCAAGTATTTAATGTTGTCTACAGTTATTTCAACTGGAATTTCTCTTTCTATCTCTTGCTCCTGGGCTTTTTTGTTCATATATAGAAATGCTCATGATTTATGAGGGTTTATTTTATATCATGCTACTTTGCTGAATTTTTATTTGTTTCAAAGAGTTTTCTAAATGATTTTCTTGGGTTCTCTAAGTATACCATCATATCATCTGCAAAGAGTGAAAGTTTTGCACTCTCATTACCAATTCTGATGGCTTCAATTTCTTTTTCTTATTCTAAAGTTAGTATTTCTTTGACTTTTATTTAAAAATTTAACTTTCAGTTTAGTTTCACTTATACCTTCACCTTCCCTTTTATCAGTACCTTCTTCCCTTATCTTTTCCCTTTTGCAGTCCCCCCCCCCCACTCCTGGTAGAATAGGATAGATTTTTTAAACCCAAGTAGGAATGTATCTTATTCCCTCTCTGAGCTAAATCTACTGAATAGAATTTACTGGGCATTCACATTATTCCTTCTTTCCCCCTGAAATTATAAATCTTTGTGCCTCTTCCTTTGGTGTTATTTATCTCTTGACTAGTATTAATCAGGTTACATCAACCTTAGTTTGATTATTTGATTGCTTGATAAGCTCATATTGTTATCAAGGTATCATCATAGATTGCTAGATTGCTTGTGTGGTTGTTTGATAAGCAGCATTATCGCAAATTACATCAAACTATAACTATAATCATTTTTTACCTTACCCCCCTTTTCAAGTATCTTTCAAGTACATATAACCCTCCTCATGAGCCAAGGTATCATCCAAAGCCATTTCATTTCTGTAGCTGTTTGTGCCTCCCTCTTCAGGCTATTTTCTTTCACACTTTACCCTTCTCTCCTCCCCCACCCAAGGTCAGGGAATTTAACTCCTTGTTAAGTTAAGCAAGACCCATTTTCTTTCACACTTTACCTCCCCTATCCAGGGTACTTAACCCCTTGATAAGTAAAGCACAGGTTAAGTCAAATCCTGCTCTAATTAACTGCAAGAATCTTAAAGATCTCTAATTACTGGGAGGCTCTGGAGGTATCATCTGAGAACTTTACAAATGATTGTAAATTTACAGAGACTCTGACTAAGGACCTCACAGTTTATGATGCTTAGGTACTGGGAGGCTCTGGAGATCTCACTTGAAAGCTTTACAAATGATTATAAATTATAGGAGAATCCTCACAGTTTATGATACCCTCATTAGACAAAGTGCCAAGCAAAGTGGGATTAAAGTGGGTTGAAAGATGAGACATTTATGTTTAAAGTTAATACTTTTGCTTTTTCTTCAGGACTTCTTGTCATCTTGGACCTCTTCAATAGAGAGGTAAGATCTAACTATAACATATCCTTTATGTCCATTCTCTTAAATTATATTCTACTCTTTAATTATCCTAAGAGAAGTAAAGTTCTAAAGATTTAGAATTAACGGGGCAGCTAGGTGGCGTAGTGGATAAAGCACTGGCTTTGGAGTCAGGAGTACCTGGGTTCAAATCCGGTCTCAGACACTTAATAATTACCTAGCTGTGTGGCCTTGGGCAAGCCGCTTAACCCCATTTGTCTTGCAAAACCCTAAAAAAAAAATTAGAATTATTATATCTTCCCTTTTAAGGATGGTTTGTTTTATTTTGTTTTTCCTTCCCCTTTTTCTTTACCTTATTTATTTATTTTTTTTTTTTTAGGGTTTTGAAAGACAAATGGGGTTAAGCGGCTTGCCCAAGGCCACACAGCTAGGTAATTACTAAGTGTCTGAGGCTGGATTTGAACTCAGGTACTCCTGATTCCTGTGCCGGTGTTCTATCCATTGCACCACCTAACCGTCCCTATACAACTCTTGAGTTGTGTATTTGGCAATTGGATTCTCTGAACAGTTCTGGTCTTTGTCTCAGAAAATTCTAGAAATCCTCTATTTCATTGAACATCCATCTTGGCCAATCTGATAGGTGTAAAGTAATATTTCATAGTTGTTTTAATTTGCATTTCTCTAATCAATAATGATTTGGAGCATTTTTTTCATTTGATTATATATAGCTTTAATTTCTTCAGTTGAAAACTGTCATTTCATATCATTTGACCAGTGATTTTCTTGCTTTCAATTTTATTAATCTGTCCCTTGATTTTCAGAATTTCTAATTTGATATTTAATTGGAGATATTTAATCTGCTCTTTTTCTAACTTTTTTAGTTGCATACCCAATTCATTGATCTCCTTTCTCTATTTTATTCATATAGAAATTTAGAGATATAAAGTTTCCCCTCAAAACTGCCTTGGTTTCATCCCATAAATTTTGGTATGATGTCTCATTAGTATCATTTTCTTGGTTATAATTATTGATTATTTCTATTATTTGTTGTTTGATCCACTTTTATTTAAGATTAAGTTATTTAATTTCCAGTTAGTTCTTGGTTTATCTTTCCATGACCCCATATTACATTTCATTTTTATTAGATCATGGTCTATTTATTTTTGTGCCTTTCTGCATTTGATTATAAGGTTTTTTTTGTGGACTACTACATAGTCAATTTTGTTGCTGCCGAGAAAAAGTTGTACTCTTTTCTATCCCCATTAAGTTTTCTCCAGAGATCCACTATATCTGCATTTTCTAAGATTTCATTCACTTTCTTAAGTCCCTCCTTGTTTATTTTCTGGGTAGATGTATCTAGTTCTGAGAGAGGGAGGTTGAGTCTCCTATTATTAAAGTTTTGCTGTCTACGTCTCCTTGTAATTCACTCAGCTTTTCTTCTAGGAATTTGGATGCTATGACACTAGGTGCATGCATATTTAGTAATGATATAACTTCAGGGGTGGCTAGGTGGCATAGTGGATAGAGCACCGGCTCTAGAGTCAGGAGTACCTGAGTTCAAATCCGGCCTCAGACACTTAGTAATTACCTAACTGTGTGGCCTTGGGTAAGCCACTTAACCCCATTTGCCTTGCAAAAACCTAAAAAAAAAGATATAGCTTCATTACCAATGGTGCCTTTTTAGAAGTTTTATTTTCATTCCTTATTCCTTTTGATGAGGTTGATTTTTGCTTTTACTTTATCTGAGATCAGGATCACTACCCCTATTTTTTTTTTTTTACTTCAGCTGAGGCATAAAATATTTTCCTCCATCCTTTTACCTTTACCCTGTATGTTACTCTCTACTTCAGTTGTGTTTCTTGTAAACAGCATATTGTAGGATTCTTGTTTTAAATCCATTCTCTTATCCTCTTCCAATTTATGGGACAATTCATTCCATTCCAATTACAGTTAAGATGACTAATTCTGTATTTCCCTCCGTACCATTTTTCTCCATCTATATTTTACTCTCTTTTACCTTTAATTTGTCTTTTAAATTTAACTTTCAATTTATTTTCACTTCACCTTTCCTTTTAATCAGTTGCTTCTTCCCTTTTCCTTCCCTTCCAACATTCTCCCTGTAGAATAGGATAGATTTTTAAACCCAAGAGGGTGTGTATCTTATTCCCTCTCTTGGCTAAATCTATTGAAGAGAATTTACTCAGTATTCACACTCTCCCTTTTTTTTCCTCTAAAATTATAAATCTTTGTCCCTCTTCACCTGGTATTATTTATTATTCAAGTACTATAAATCAGATATCATAGACCATAGTTTGATTATTAGATTGATTGATAAGCTCAAATTATTATCAAAGCATCATCGCAGATTGCTTGCTTGATTGCTTGAAAAGCAGTATTATCTCAAATTATAATTATAATCATTTTTTACCTTACCCCTTTTCAAGTACCGCCCAAGGACAGACAATCCTTCTCAAGAGCCAAAGTATTATTCAAAGCCAAATCACTTCTTGAATTATTTGTAACACTCCCCCCCAGGCCCATTTTTTCACACTTCCCCCCCCCCCCCCACCAGTGCACTTAACACTGTCAAGTGAAGCAAGGATTAAGTCAAATCCTGATTTAATTAACTACCAGAATCTTAAAGGATTCTAAGTATTGGGAGGTTCTGAAGGTCTCATTTGAGAATTTTTTTTTTAGGTTTTTACAAGGCAAGCAGGGTTAAGTGGCTTGCCCAAGGCCACACAGCTATGTCATTATTAAGTGTCAGAGACAGATTTGAACCCAGGTACTCCTGACTTCAGGGCCGGTGCTTTATCCACTATGCCACCTAGCTGCCCCTTCATTTAAGAATTTTACAAATGATTCTAAGTTATAGGAGATATTGATTCAGATTTGCTCAGTTTTTGATAACCTCTTCAGAGAAAGTGCTAAACTTTACCAGCATAGCAGAATTAAAGTGGGTCATAAGATAATGAAACACTTAAGTTTAGAGTTAATACCCCTGTTTTTCATCAAGGGTTTTTGCCTCAAACATAGTGATGTCATCTTGGACCTCTTCAATGGAGAGACAAAATACACTATATCCATATCCTTTAAGTTCACTCTCTTCAATTATATTCAACCCTTTAATTATCCTAAGAGAAATAAAGTTCTCAGGAATTAGAACTGTAATATCTTTCTTTTAGAATTGCATACAGTATGATATTCTTGACCAATATTTGTTATATTTTCTTTTTTTTCCTCCCCCCTTTACATTTACCTTTTTATGTCTTTCAAGTTGCATTTTTGGTGATTGAATTCTCTGTTTAGTTCTGTCTTTGTGTCAGGAAATTCTGGAAGTCCTCTATTTCGTTGAACTATCTTTTCCCCGACAGTATATGCTGAATTTTTGCATGGTAGTAAATTCTAGGTTGCTATCCAGATCCTTTGTCCTCTGATAAATAGCATTCCAGGTCTTCAATGTTGAGGTTGTTAAGTCCTGTGTGAGTCTGATTGTGTTTCCTTTATTTTAAATCATTGTCTTTTTGCTTCTTGCAGCATTCTTTCCTTTTTTTGAGAGTTCAGGAACTTGGCTATAACATCCCTTGGAGTTTTTATCCTAGGTTCTCTTTCAGGAGTGGTTCTGTGTCTTCTTTCAATGATTGTATTATCTTCTTGTTCTAGCAGATTTGAACAGTTTTCCTGCTAATAATTTCCTGCATGATCATTTCTACTTTCTTTTTTTTTGAGCTAGTCTTTCTGGTGATTTGTAGATTATCTTTCTTGGAGGCATCTTCTAGTCTAGTAGATCCATTGGTTTCTATTTGTTCAATTCTAATTTTTAGGGTTTTCTTTCCTTCAATTCCCTTTATGTTTCCTTTTAAAGGTGTTGAATTCTCTCATAAATTTTTCATAATTTTCCTTCTTGACTCATTTTTTCCATTTTTCTTCTTTTTTTCTCTTCTTTGGTTTTTAAATTAATTTTTAAGCTCTTTGATTAGCTTTTGGATTTGAGTCCAGTTCATAGACTGTTTTGAGACTTCCCTTTGAATGATTTTTCACAGATTTCTTCTTCCAACATAGCATTGTTATCATCTTTGACTATAAAGTAGTTTTCTGCAATGAATGCTCTTTTAGCTCTTTTTGCTCATCTTTGTTGTTTTAGCTCTGCTTTTAACACTGTCAAGTGCTGGGGCTGGGGTATAATCCCTGGCTTGTCATTGGCTAAGATGTTGCCTGTGCAGTCCAGGGCTTGCCTTTGCAAAGGTTTGTTTCCTCCTTTATGTCCATGCTCTCATTTAGCAGTGGTTTCTTCCCAACTCAGTCTTGTATTTTTGCCCTAGTGTTCCCAGGATTCAGATTTTCTTTGGTGTTGGGACGTTCCTTGCTGACTTGCTATTTAGCTGCCAGGACTTTTGCTGTCTCATGCTGTCAGAACTGCACTGTGGCTAAAAGCCTCCCATTGACTTTCCTACTCTCTTGCCTCCTAGACATTACTTCCCCGTTTTCCCCAATGAGACTGAAGATCCTCCACAATTTCTACCATTGACAACTTTGAATCTTCTTTCTTTTTTTTTTGTGGGATCTGTAGCTTGAATGCTAGTGCAGAAACTTCATTTATCTTTCATAGGGAAAAGTTCCAGGAGCATGTTAGCTTCATTCCATCATCTTGTTAGAAAGATTTTCAAAGTAAATATTATAACTTTAGGGTAGACCATTTTTGAAGCCTTGGACAATTCAAGCAAGGTGGCAAGAACTTGAAGCATTAAGAATGGTGATGTTCTTCTCCAGGGCAGAGTAAAAAGTTCATGACATTACATCCTCTTCCTATGTCTTAGCAATGTCTGACTGCTGCTAGGGAATGGCACTTCTCTTATAAAAGGCTGGAAATTAGGCAGGAGATGCATGCTACAAAAAAGAAATAAAATTCCTCTCCTCTTCCCTTCTCTTCTCTCTGGATGCTCTTGGAGTTCAAACAATGATGTATAATGCATGATGAAATGTTATTTTGCTTTAAGACATGTTGAAAGGAATAGTCTTAGAGAAACATGAAAGACACATGAATTGAGACAGAATGATGTGAATAAAGCCAGGAGAAAAAGTTATACAATGACAACAACAATAAAAATCAAAGAACAACTTTGAAAGAATTAGGGACTCTTATCAATGTAATAACTAACCACAATTCCAGAGGACTAGGCATGAATCATATTATCTACCTCCTTTTAAAGAGGTAAACAACTCAGGATGCAGAATTTTTTTTTGAATATGGTCAATATGGAAAGCTTTTTGTAGCTGTAATAGTGCTTTAGTTTTCTTTTCATTCTCATGTGGAAAAGGATTGGGTTGAATAAATGAAAAGTCATAGTTTTATTGATTAAAAATTACAAAAGGAAAAACTTGGAAAGTTGCAAATATATGGGGAAAACTATGCATTAATAAGATTTCGATATCCTTGATAACCTTCCTAGAGACTTTGGAGAGGAAATTTTTCCTTTTATGAGATCAGGGTAATTCTCTTATTTGAACAGATCTTATCATACTCTCAGCAGAAGAGCTTATTCAATTCTGATGCATTATAATTTCTATAATTTTGGTGATTTCTGTTTTCTTTTTTCTTTACATAAATGTTTTTACTCTATATTCAAAATTTGTGATGATCTTTAGTATTACCAACATTTGATGGGAAGTGGCAAAGCTTGCGAATATAAACTAAGGTCTATTTTCCCCTTTAGCAGCAATCAGGAAGGGAATTTTATTCTGAACTTATTGTACTCACAGACCAACAATATTTGAGAGGGGCAGATATGTCTGATATCCCTCTTAACAGAGTAGAGAAACAAGCACCTGCCTATTCCCTTTCTTCTGCTCACTTCAAGAAAGAAATATAATCTCTCTTGGAAAGGAATAAGACAGATTCCAGACATATTTATCCAAAACCTAGGAGTCATGTCCATACATTTAAGCAATTGATGTGAACATATCTAACACAAATATTGAGTATAAGATTCTATCCCAGGAGTTGGGGAGTAGAACAACAACAGCAAAGCCTTTTTTGGCCTCAATTAGCTTATATTCTATTGTGTGAAGATGAAAACTGCAAAATAAAATCAATGAGAATAACCTAAATCTTTATTTATTTTCTACATAAGGTCTAAGTTGAATTTTATATGCCTTTATAATTGGCCTACTTTATGACAAAGTAATTTTTTTTCTGACAGAATGGAATCTTGTCCAATTAAATAGAATAGCTATACAATTTCTAGTGAAGGTAGTTTGTAAAAGGTAGGCACATAATGAGCTATGGCCTCAACTTGTAATAGACTAAATCCATTATGTATGCTTTCTATTTCTTTGTTTTCTTTGGCAATTTTTTTTCTAAGGGGAAATTTCTATTTAGCTACTTTCAAATCTGGAGAGATACATAATGAGATACATCTATACTGATAAACAAGCAAGCGCTCCAGGAAAAGAATAATAGGGTTACATTGATTTATGAGAGAATGATATTGGTAAAACTTTCAATTTTTAGATATGTACAAATACTGTTAAATAATGGAAGGACAAAACTTCTTAGCCTTTTACAAATTCTATTTTTCCTTTGCTTTTTAATTGATTGAATACAATAATGGGCAGAAAATTTGCCATCTAGGCCATCTCTTTTTTTTCTGTTTGCAAGAAGCATTTCTAAAACTTGAGAAATCTGCACATTACTTATGTAATCCAGAATTGTTAATATTTATCAACTGCTCCCTATCCTAAGAAATCTTGAATTAATGTTTAGAGCATAACAGAAAGGTACTTAGTAAAAGTAAAGAAATTTCCTGATATTGTTTTAAACTTGGCCTCAATAAGTTTTTCTTCCATTAACCTCTTTCCCAGATACATCAATTTTGAACAGCCAAAGAATTTTTTATCAGGGGCAGCTAGGTGGCACAGTGGATAGAGCACAGGCCCTGGAGTCAGGAGGACCTGAGTTCAAATCCTGCCTCAGACATTTAATAATTATCTAGCTGTGTGGCCTTGGGCAAGCCACTTAACCCCATTGCCTTGCAAAAAACAAACAAACAAAAAGAATTTTTTATTATTTGTGTTAGTTTATTTATTTTTTTGGCTAAACTAACTTACTGCTTCAGGGAACCATTTATGTTCAGTGGTATTTCCTCATCTTTTCATAATCACTTAATTTTACATGAAAAAAATGTCTTATGGAGAATTATGTCTGCATATTTGCACTGTTTTTTTCCCCACTTTGCTCAAAGGATTTTTTTTTGTTTTGTTTTGTTTCGAGGCAATTGAGGTACTTAATACTTGCTCAGGGTCACAAAACTATTAAGACCACATTTGAACTCATGTCCTCCTGATTCCAGAGTCAGTGCTCTAAAAGTATTCTAATCTAAAGATTTTGATGTTAATTTCATTTACATGCTATTTTAATGAACTAAGTTAACACAAGATTAAGACTTTAAATTTTTGAAATTTATCCTTAATTATACAATATAAAGAACATAGTGCCTCATGGGAAATATCAGGTTCTGAGCCCTATGTGGGTAAAGAAGGAAAGCATGATATCATTGTTGTCCCTTGAAGAAAAGATAAGTCAAATACACAAATAATTATAATGCAAATTACAACAGGATGAATACATAATAGAGGTCCAAAATGAATGAGTTATTTGAAAGATTTGAAAAGGATAAGAACATTTAGAGCTGTGGCTTTAAGGTCAGAAAAGTAATTTCATGGATAAGATAGTATCCAAATCAGTGCAGGAAGGAATACAAATACTCTTGGAAAGTATAATATAAAAACTAATACATATGCAGGGTTTCTTGAATAGCTTTCCAGAGCTCAATAACAGTGCTAATGCTTGACACAGGATTTTTTTTTTTTTTTGGAGAGGGTTAAATGACTTGCCCAAAGTCAAATGGTTAGTAAGTATCAATGTCTGAGGTCAGTTTTGAACTCAGGTCCTCCTGACTCTAGGGCCAGTGTTCTATCCACGGCACCATCTAACTGCCCCTACAGGACCATTTCTAAAGGGTACTTAATACAATTTGAGTTTGAATTTCCTCTACAGAAGGAAAAGAACAAAGGACTTTGTCAAAAATATGTATATATAATGTTTACCTGATCTTTCGCAGCTGGGGGTGGGGTGGGAAGGGAGGGTGAACGGAAATTTTGTAAGTTAAAAATATACATATGGATGAATGTAAAATAAATAATTTTTTTAAAAAAATGGACAAAAGAAACCATAGGGCATTGATTCTCAGCCTCAGATGGTGTGGTGTGTATCCCACTCAGGTGGAGTTCCCAAGTATATGTACATTCAACTGTGTGAAATTTACAAGTGTGTATGGGAATCTTCTGACTTTCTTGTGATATGTCCCTATTCCTCATCACAAATAATAATATTGACCTGTGAGCAACAACAACAAAAAAATAGGACAACAGGTATAGTTAGGTGTGCCTGTGCATGCATATCTCAGTGTTGCCTAAAGGAAGGACTTGAACTCCTAGTTGATAATTGAAAACTGACTTTAAAATCAAATCTATTTATTTAATTATTTTTTCGATTACATGTTATAAAAGTTTTTCAACATTTATCCACTTAAATATTTTAAGTTACACATTTTTCTTCCACACTCCCTTCCTAACCTCCTACCCTCAGTGATGAATAGTCTAGAAAAAAAAAGTTTTATTTATACATTTGTGCTTAACATGTTTACATGTTAGTCATTTTGTGTATGACTAATGAGGACTAAATGAAAAGAAAGAAAATCATGGGATAGGAAGGAAAAACATAAGAGAAGTTTTTTTTTTATTAAATGAACAAAGTATCTATTCAGATTTTGTTGGATTTTTTATTTTCTTTTGGTTTGTTTGTTTTTTGTTATTCTCTAGATGAAAATGGCATTGTCCATCATAAGTCTCCCAGGATTGTCTTAGATCTATGAATTGCTGAGAGGATCATGGTTGGTAAAATCACAATGTTGTTGTTAATATGTACAATGTTCTCTCGGTTATGCTCTTTTCACTTAGCATCAGGTCATGTAATTCTTTCCATGTTTCTCTTAAGTCTGACCACTCATGGTTTCTTATAGAGCAATAGTCCTCCATAACATTCATCTACCAAAACTGATGGACATACCCTCTATTTCTAATTCTTTAGCACTTTATAAAAAGTTGCTACAAATATTTTTTGAACATGTGGGACTTTTGTAATTTTTAAAAAATTTCTTGGGGTGGCTAGGTGGCATAGTGAATAAAGCACCAGCCCTGGAGTCAGGAGTACCTGGGTTCAAATCAAGCCTTGGGCAAGCCACTTAACCCCGTTTGCCTTGCAAAAACCTAAAAAAAAATTTCTTTGGGGGGGTGGAGCCAAGATGGTGACAAGAGAGGATCCTCTCTTAGGCGCTGTCTCATAAAACTTATAAACTAAGGACTCTAACTAAATTTTCAAGAGACAGAACCCACAGAGGGACCCAGTGAGGCAGTTCTACTCACGGTAACCTGGAAAAGAGCAGAAAGGCTCTGCTCCTCTGGGGTTGGAAGGGCAGCCTGCCAGAGTGAAAGAACTTCAGCATCCCAGAGGCAGTCCCAGGGTGCTGGGAGCCAAGGCTCCCAGCAGCAAAGGAGTGTCCTGACCTATGTCCCGGAGAAACAGCGGGGAGACCTTCATGATGTCTGCTGTTAAAAATTTGTTTTGATCTTTTCTTTTTTGGTGGAATCTTTAACTTTAATTTCTGTGTAAAGGCTTCATTTAATGTTAAATAGGGAAAAAAATTCTGGGAGCATTCTAACTTTGTACCACCATCTTGACTCTACCTTGCAAGTCCTTCTCTGAGAGTATTTCTTGATCTGTTAATTGGTCTATGGTATCACCCTTTATGATTAAATCCTGTACCCATTTTGAACTTATTTTAGTATAGGATGTGAGATTTGGGTCTATGGCTAGTTTTTACCATTCCATTTTCCAGCTTTCCTAACAGCTTTGTCCAACATTGAGTTCTTATTCCAGAGCTAATTTTTTGAGTTTGTCAAACAATAGATGTCTTTAAGTTTGTCAAACAATAGATGACTATAGTTATTTGCTGCTCTGTCTTTAGTATCTATTATAATCCACTGGTCCATTATTCTATTTCTTAACCAGTACCAGGCAGTTTTGATGACTGCTACTTTTAGAGTATAGTTTTAGATCTGGTACAGCTAAGCCACCTTCCTTTGTCTTTTTTTTAATCAATCCTCTTGGCATTCTTGACCTTTTGTTGCTCCAGATGAATTATGTTACTATTTAAAATTAAATTTTAAAAAAAGGAATAGGCATGTTGCTTTGATCTTAGGGAGATTGGATCGAAGAAACTTGTTCCTCATGTTTATTTGCTGAATAGCTGTCTTCTAGAATGAATAGATTTTTTTTTTATCTAAGCTAAGAATTGTGGTGCTCAGGAAAGGCTAAAAGAGATTATAGAGTGTGATATCTCATTGGCTGAAAGTATTAGGCATTATCAGTTAATGTGTATTTCTCACTATGGCAAGATTTCATGTTGAAAACAGTAGAAGATAATGAACTCATGTAGCATGAAATTTCTGCTTAACTAAATGAACAATTAGGATTACATAAATGTATTTGAAACTACAAAATCATAGGGATAAAAGATGACCAGTGCTGTAAAATGGAAGAAAAGTAATAATTCTAATGCTTCAAACTGGTGGTTTCTACTGTGTAGCTAAGACTCATTTTTTCAAGCAAAGTCAAAATCAACCTTGAGTTGGTTAGCAAAGCTATTTAGTTTAATATTGTACACACACACACACACACACACACACACACACACATTTAAAGTATAATTATGTATGATTACAACCATACAGATGTATATCTGTAAACAGTATGTCTTATTAATAAGTTCTAGTTCTACTATGAAAGTCAGTTTTATCTAAATTTTTTAAGTACAAAAGCACCTGATGCTTCTTATAGCATTTCCAGTCATAGAAATTGAAAGGAGATCTAATATGCTTCTATCCTTTAAGTCTGTAAAGGTATTGAGACTATTGATGGAACCCCTCTTCCTTCCAAATTTTAAAAAAGCAGATAATATCATGCATAAGTTTTTGATCTTAAATCTTAATCTTAAAATCTTAAATAAAATTTTAGCAATGAGACTACAGCAAATTATTACTAGAATAGGATTTATGCCAGGTAGGTGGGGATATTTCAACATTTGAAAAACACTCAACATAATTAAACATATCAATAGCAAAATCAACAGGAACTATATTGATTATCTCAATGGATACTGAAAAAGCCTTTGATAAAATACAGTATCCATTCCTATTAAAAACACCAGAAAGTTTAGGAATAAATTGAGTTTTCCTTAAAATAATAAATGATTTCTATTTAAAATATATCTATCACCAAATATCATATGTAATGGAAATAAACTCAGAGCATTCCCAGTAAAATCAGGGGTGAAACAAGGATGCCCATTATCACCTTTACTATTTAATATAGTATTAGAAATGCTTGCTGTAGCAATAAGAGAAGAAGAAGAAACTGAAGGAATCAGAATTGGCAATGAGGAAGCAAAACTTTCATTCTTTGCAAATGATATGGTAAACTTAGAAAATCCAAGAAAATCAACTAGAAAATTCCTTGAAACAATTAACAAATTCAGCAAAGTAGCAGGATATAACATAAACCCACATAAATAATCAACATTTCTATAGATGAACAACAAAGCCTAAGAGCAAGAGATAGAAAGAGAAATTCCATTTAAAATAACAAGACAACATTAAATACTTGGGAATCTACCTCCCAAGACAAACCCGGAAACTGTATGAACATGATTATAAAGTACTTCTCACCCAAATAAAGTCACATCTAAATAATTGGAAAAATGTGAGATACTCATGGTTAGGTTGAACTAATATAATAAAATCGACAATTCTACCCAAATTAACTTCCAAATAACTACTTTATCGAGCTAGAAAAAAAAGTGTAAGAAAATTAATTTGGAGCAACAATAAGGCAAGAATAGCAAGGGAACTGATGAAAAAATGTAAAGGAAGGTGACCTAGCTTTACCAGATCTAAAACTATACTATAAAATGGCAATCATCAAAACTGCCTGGTACTGGTTAAGAAATAGAGTAATGGATCAGTGAATTAAGACAGGCTCAAAAGAAGTCGTAGCAAATCATTACAGCAATCTGCCATTTGACAAAGCCAAAGATATCAGCTTCTGGAATAAGAACTCATGATTTGACAAAAATTATTGGGAAAACTAGATAATAGTATGGCAAAAACTAGGCATATATCCACATCTTACTTTCTATACCAAAATAAAATCAAAATGGGTACAGTATTTAAGCATAAAGAGTGATATCAAAAATAAATTAATAGATTAAAAATACTGTCTTTCTGATTTATGGAAAAGGGATAAATTTATTCCCATACAATAATTAGAGCACATTGTAAACTACAAAATGAATGATTTTGACTATATTAAATTTAAAAGGTTTTGCACTAAAAAAAATCAATGCTGCCAAAATTAGAAGAAAAGCAGAAAGATGGGAAACAATCTTCATAAGTAGGAGTTCTGATAAAGGTTTCATTCTAAAATTTATAGAGAATTGCATCAAATTTATAAGTTCACAAGTCATTTCCCAATTGATAAATGGTCAAAGGATATGAACAGAAAGTTTTCAAATGAAATTTAAAGCTATGAAAAAATGCTCCAAATCATTATTGAGTAGAGAAATGCAAATGAAAACAACAATGAGGTATCATCTCACATCTATCAGATTGGCCAAGATGAGAAAGAGGGAAATGATCAATGTTGGAGAGGTTGTGGGAGAATTGGAACATTGATGTATTGTGGATGTAGTTGTGAATAGATCACCCATTCTGGAGAGCATTATGGAATTATCCCCAAAGAGCAATAAAACTGTTCATTCCCTTTGACCCAGCAATTCCTAAAGGAAAAGTCCTACATGTTCCAAAATATTCTTAGCAGCTCTTTTTATAGTTGCAAAGAACTGGAAATTGAGGGGATGCCCATCAATTGGTGAATGGTTAAACAAGTTATGGTATATAAATACTATAGAATACTATTGTTCTATAAGAAACCATAAATAGTCAAACTCTAGAGAGGTGTGGAATGACTTATGTGATCTAATGCTGAGTGAAGGGAGTAGAACAAAGAGAACAATGTACAACAACTAACAGCAACATTGTGAGATGAACTTTGATGGAAGCAGCTTTTCTCAGCAGTTCAGAGAGCTAGGACAATTGTATTAGACTGGCTATGGACTATGTTATCCCCATCCAGAAGCAGAAAAACAAAACAAAACAAAACAAAAAGAACCCAACTCTTAAGAATCTGATGAACACTTCATAAAAATTATCTCTTATGCATCTCTTTCCCTTAATCCTAATTCCTCATACTGAAAATGACTAATTTTAAACATGTTTATCAAAATATGTATGTACAATGCTAACCTAACTGTTCACTGCTGAGGGGAAGGGGGTGGGAAGGGAGGGTGGAAGGAAGTTTTGCAACTTAAAATATACATGTGCATATGGATGAAAATAAATAAAGATTAATTAATGTCTCTACTCTGCTTCAACAAGTGCCAATTAGCATGTGAAAATCTCATGGATTAATCTATTATCACAAACATAGACATTGTACTCCCCATTAGTTTCAAAGTGGGAACTGTACTCCCACTTTCAGAGAACCTAAGGAAATTAATTTGGGTTTTTATCTTTTGTGTTCCTGAGAAAATTTTATTTTTTGCTTTAGATTGTGAATTATGCAAGTTCATTGACAAAAAAAATTGATTTTACAGCCTTTATTATTGAAAATTTTCCACTAGTGATTTTCTCTTCAATTATTTTTCCTTGTAAAATGTACTTAATGTACTTACATAGGTCAGATGTCTCTGTCTATCTCTGTCTATTTTCTTCTCTCCCCCTTTCTTTCTTGCTATATTGTATGTATTTAATTCTCTTTCTATATGTGTACAGTTTTAGATGCTTGCAGTTGATGTGTTTATGGGAATTAAAATAATAATCATCAGCATAATCCACAAAAGACCATTAAATTCATTTTGGAACAGCAAACAACTGAAAGTAGTTCATTCCTTCCAGCAGAATTGTAATATGAAAGTAATAAAAACTCACAACAAAATCTACTTTTAATGGTTTGAAAAGGTCAATAGGACTAAATGGGGGGAGTAGTTTTATATTCTAGAAACCAATTAATCAACAAGAATTTATTGAGTGCCTTCTCTCTGCCCTGTACTCTGAGGAATACAAATTCTTTTTATTAAGTTTTGTGGTTTCATTTATGTGGCAGTAGAATACAAATAAATGGATGACTTCAGAAATAATAGATTTCAAGCTAATGAGGATTAAGAAAAGGGCACTGGCTTTAAAGCCCAAGACCTTTTATTTTAATCCTAGCTTTGATAAGTTACTGTGTCAATTTGATCTCATCTGTACAAAAATGTCATTGACCTTGCCCTCTAAATTTTCTTTCAGTTCTAGAGCTTATGTAATAATGATAGTTAGCATTTCTAGGTGGTTTTAGTAGTGGACTGAAAAATGGAGTTAGAAATGGACAACATTGGTTCAGTTACTATAGCTGATACATAATTGATGTGAGCCCCAGGGAAAATAACTTTACCCAGGAAACTCTAAGACTATTAAGTAGCACAAAAGTTTCTGATTTTCTATCTTAGAGAAAGCCTTCCTAACTAGGGGATCTGGTTGAAATCATATGTAAAGATTAAAAAAACGAAACAAAATATCTTATCTCTTTAAAGCTAACTTATTTTCAATTTACCAAAAGTATTATGGAATTCACATTCCCTAGATAGTCTAGCTAGTTATATTAAACTTTTGTCTCTTTATAGTTGGTATTTTGTTTAATGCTTTTCAGAAGAGGGATCTTTATCCAATCTTGCTCTGGTATCTGCAAAATGGGAAATTATCCCTTGATGGAGTGGCACAGTGAACTGATCACTGGACCTAAGTTAGTAGTCTCAGATGTTACCCTGGGCATCACATTCTCTGTTTACCTCAGTTTCCTCAACTGTAAAATGGGGATAATAATAACATTTCCCTCACAGAATTGTTATGAGGAACAGTTGAAATACTTAGCAGTGTTTGGCACATAGTAAGTGCCAAATAAATGCATCCATCTCTCTCTCTCTCTCTCTCTCTCTCTCTCTCTCTCTCTCTATATATATATATATATATATATATATATATGTATATTTGTGTGTATACATATATATAGATATTTATATATAATTATTCCTTTCTTTTCTCTTCCCTGTCATAATCTCATTTATCTAAATTAAAATTCAGCTACAAATTAAAGTTCAAGTAAAAAAGAATACAGACCTGGGAAAGCATAGAGAACTCAGGAAAGTTAGGGGTTGTAGTTCTAGATCTTCAGGCAGTTGCCACTTGACAGTTATACAGTTTTGGACAGGACACTCCATCTGTCCAATTTTCAGTTTCCTTATCTGAAAATGAGGAGCTGGGATGACCTAATGATTAATCAGTCAATTAGTTACCAGTGTATGAACAAACATTTATTAATTTCCTACAATTTGGAAATATATCAGATGCTATGTTATAAAGACAAAAAAATAGTTCCTTCTTTTAAGGGCCTTATCTTCTATCATGGAAAGCAAATATGTACATATATAAGTATAATCTGAATAAACAAAGTAGTTTATTACAGATTATTTTTGAAAGGAGGGTAATAGCTTTGGCAGTTGAAGAGGTCAGAAAGGTTTCATATGGTCCATGAACTAAATCTTGAAGGGAATAAGGAATTTTTGAGGTGAGAATGAAGACAGAATGCCTTATGTTATGGGGGATGCAACTATATGGTGCCCTGGATAGAGCAATGCCCTTAGAGTCAAGAGGATGGAAGTTCAAGGGACTTAGATGGCAGCATGAAGACAGGAATTCCCAGAAACTCATTCCCCACAAAATTCCAAAGGCTGTCAAATTATAACTCTAGCCAAAATTTAGAGGGGCAGAACCCACAGAAAGACTGAGTGATATAATTTCCCAGTCCAAGACAACTTAGAAGTTTCATGGGAAAGGTCTGTTTCACCAGGCCCAGGGTTGGAAAAAGCCACTGAAAGCACAGCTGCAGCCATAGCAGGTCAAGTGCCTAGATCCCTGGGGACACCTGGGTCTCTGGCAGAAGGGGTATGTTGTGGCTTGCTTCACCTTGGGGCCCACAGTGATGACCTCCCTCCAGGAGGGGAGCTGAGAATAAGGAGTCAAGCCACCACTGCCTTATGCCTCCGGCTCAATTTTATTACTGCTTAGCTATTACATATATACTGTTAGGTCTTCTGGGGCAGAACAAAGAATAATGAGGTAATTGGGGGGTGCACAAGCAGCATCTTGCATTACAGGATAAGGGGGTACGTTGGAGGGAGGTGGTAAAACACAGCTGTGTCTAGTGCCCTTGGTCTGTGGGGCAGAATGTCCAGCTCCCAAGGACTCTGGTGCACCTTATCTCCAAGGGTGGCATGCCAGCTACTGAGACTGTCCAGGTGGCAGTTTACTTGGAAATGATTTGTGTCATGGCTGTTAGAATAGCCTGTGTTCCCACATCTCCCCCTTGTTTTTCATTTAGGGCTGGGGGGACCTGGATAGTTATAATAATCACTGAGTAGGGAACTAACATGAAGCACACAGGGGCCTTTATACATGGGGTCCAGGGGATATGTGGGGACTAGAAGCGGGGGGGGGGGGGAGTGTCCAGTGTCAGGGAGATAGGGGCACGTGGGGTTTGTGGGGTTTGGGGTCATTCAGTATTCTCAGGTCCAGGGTACAAGGTTCTGAAATTCTGGGGCCAGTAAAGGCAGGGAAGAGAGACGCATCATGACCCATGGGTAAAAGAATTGGGGGGGAAGGGGATGTGCGAACCGAGGGTGACCCATGCTTTGGGGGTGTTCAGCAGGCACAGTATAGTAACAAGGAGTTGGTGAAGAGACAAGTGTCCCCTAGGTTTAAAGTCTATTGCTCTTTTTGCCAAGGTAAAGAGCTCCTCCTAGAGTGCTGCGGGGAGGTTGGGGGATTGTCTTTCCCCCGCTCCGTCCTCTTTGTCTTGGGTTTTATCTACTGTTGTTTAGAGACAGTCTTTGCCTTCCTTTGGTCAGGGCTGCTACAGAGCTAGGTGAGCTGTTGCTGCAGCTTGTTGGATCAGATGGTCGGGAATCTACAGCAGGGCAGTGCAATCTGTGGGGAAAAAACACAAGTAAACCCTCTCCCTTGCATTAGGATGGGGGAGGAAGGGAAGTGGGTAAGGACCAAGGCTAGGGCTTGCAATTCCGCCCATTGCACAGACTGGGTATAGGGGCTCCTGTTAGTGAATAAAGCAGATCCATTAATAGATTGCATAGCCCAGGTGCTTTCTGTTTGCGTCTGTAAAGACTACATAAACTTGTGGAATGGGTCAAGGGGAGGGAAATGAGAAGGGGAGCATACTGACAGGGAGTGTTAAAATCCCCTTGAGGAGAGGGGAGGGTGGGTAATGATTATCAATAGAACCAGCAAAAATCTATCATCTGACAGGTATCCCTGAAGTTGTTAGCTGCTGCTGAGGGGGCGGGTGGAGCATCTTGATGTTTTGGGGGAGGCTGGATCCAGCAGTCTTTCCAAGGCAACTCAGAGTAGAGATGAGGAGGCTTTGGGGGGGGGGGTTTGTTGGGCAGAGGATGGGGAGGGCTTGGGAGGGGTGGGGGCGAGTGGATTTCTCATCAGTTTGAGTGCCCTCATCGCAGACCTCAGTGAGGTGACAGGGGCTCTCAGCCCTGGCCTTTTCTGCATCTAAAGCTGCCTGTAAAATATCTTGAGGTTTTTCCTCTCTCCCTGAAAGGCAGGCATGTATTGCAGTGACAATAAGATAGAAGGGCAGCGGGGGAGAAAAGTCACCACAGACCTCAGCTCTGCGGGCAAGTGTCAAAACACGCCCCCAAATATCAGGATCCAGGATGTGACCAGCTTCAATCCAGGGGGCCAAAATGCAGACCACCTAGAGTGTTATCTTACATTCTTTTTCAGAGCATTTCAGGCAAAAGGAACTTAGGAGTTGTTTAAGAACCCATACTTCGGTATCTTGGGAAGAAGGGGGAAGATTTCTCATTATGTTAAGGGACTACAGGGGGCTCTAGAAGCTGTGGTGTCTCTGGGGCAAGGGGACTGTTAGAGACTGGTCGATATGGGGCACTTACCTTGGCCAGCAAGGATGAGTGTGATTCCTGAAGCATCCTTCAGAATGGGGGGATCCCGAATTTTGGCACCATTTGTTGTGGCTTGCTTCACCTTGGGGTCCGCAGCAATGACCTCCCTCCTGAAGGGGAGCTGAGAATAAGGAGTCAAGCCACCATTGCCTTATAACTCCAGCTCAATTTTATTACTGCTTAGCTATTACATATATACTGTTAGGTCTTCAGGGGTAGAACAAAGAATAATGAGGTAATTGGGAGGATAAACAAGTGGGGTATGTGCAGCATCCTGCAATACAGGATAAGGGGGTACATTGGGGGCAGGTGGTAAAACCCCACTGTGTCTAGTGCCCTTGGTCTGTGGGGCGGAATGTCCAGCTCCCAAGGACTCTGGCGCACCTTATCTCTAAGGGCAGCATGCCAGCTCCTGAGACTGTCCACATGGCGGTTTACTTGGAAATGATTTGTGTCATGGCTGTTAGAATAGCCTGTGTTCCCATAGGAGTGGTTGCCAGACCTCCTGGCCCAGGGATAACCGAGAACAGCTTGAAGGGGTGATGAGAGAACTTTGCCACACCAGAGTGTGTGGAGTGAGCACCCACCTCAAAACAGCCCTGTGGTGAGAACCTGCAGTAGGAATCAGGGAAGCCAAGTTGCACCTCCAGAGCATAGCCCACAGATGGTAAGGGGTCAGGGAAGACTACAGAGGTTTCCCTGTTCTCCCTGGGGCAGGACTCAGCTGTTTGCCTACACCCAAATCCAGGTTGCAGTTTGACCTCTCATACTACCATAGCCAAGCAGGGAATCTCTTCACAGCTCCAGGGCAGAGGGGAGGGCCTGTGGTCATCTACATACCAAAGCACAGGCAAGAGAGCAATCAGAGTGTCTCCTAAGACCTTGGAGAAATTAAGGTCCCTGTGTGGTGTCCCAACCTCCCTCCAAAGCCTTGGAAGTGTGGTAAATCAGTCATAGGCTGAGGAAATGAGCAAACAAACAAAAAAGAAGAATCTGACTATGGAAAATTACTTTGGTCCCATGGAAGATTCAGAAGATGACAAAATTGAAGCTTCTGGATCTAAAACCTCCAAGAGAAATAGAAAATACACTCAGGGTATGGATGAGCTCAAAGAAGACTTTGAAAAGCAATTAAGGGAGATAGAGGAAAAATTGGGAGGAGAAATGAGCGCGATGCAGATAAATCATGAAAGCCAAACCAGCAGCTTGGTAAAAGAAATATTAAAAAATATTGAAGAAAATAACATGTTAAAACCAGTTTAGGTCAAATGAAAAAATAACACAAAAGGCAAATGAGGAGAAGAATGCCTTAAAAAGCAGAATTGGTGGGGCGGCTAAGTGGCACAGTAGATAGAGCAATAGCCCTGGAGTCAGGAGTACCTGAGTTCAAATCCTACCTCAGACACTTAATACTTAAATAGCTGTGTGAACTTGGGCAAGCCATTTAACCCCATTGCCTTGCAAAAAGTTATAAAAAAAAAGGCATAATTGACCAACTAGAAAAGGGGATAAAAAAGCTTTCTGCAGAAAATAACCCTTTCAAATGCAGAATGAAACTAAAGGAAGCTGATGACTTTGTGAGAAATCAGGATGATGGAAGTTCAAATCTCACCTCAGATACTTGACACTTACTAGCTGTGTGACCTTTGGCAAGTCCCTTAACCCTGACTGCCTTGCATCTAGAGTCATCTCCAGCCATACTGATTAATATCTGGTCACTGGATCCAGATGTTTCTGGAGGAAAAAAAGAGTCTGGTGACTTAGCACAGCACCTCCTCACTCAAATCCAATCCATGTGCTTGTAATGGCATCTTTTGATGTCATGGTGGTCTTCTTCTTCAAGATCAAAGGACAAAAGCATCATTTGGAGATAGGAGATAGAATATGTGAAAAGAAAAATAGAAGGCCAACTTGGATTCACAGAAATGCATGGGAAGGAAACTGCTGTATAAAATGGCTGGAAAGATACACTGTACCTAGGAGTTAAGGGTAGTTTTGATTTCATGAATTTCTATAAAGTGTTTGAACTAATGTCACAGTTCCCATGGAATTCTGATATTCTTTATTTATTCTAGGAGATGGAAAAAATATAATTTCTCAGAAAAAAAATCCACATACTGAACGGCCATAGCATATTACTCTAAGAGAAAAGACTAGGGACAGCTAGGTGGTGCAGTGAATAGAGCACCGGCCCTGGAGTCAAGAGTACCTGAATTCAAATCTGGCCTCAGACACTTAATAATTACCTATCTGTGTGGCCTTGGGCAAGCCATTTAACAAAAAGCCATTTTGCAAAAAACCCAAAACAAAACAAAAAACCTAAAAAAAAGGATAAAAATGAGGTTAGTAATATTTTAGGATGTTGTGGTTGGTTTAAAGAGTGCCTTGGTTGTTCAGTTTGTAAAATGAATAGCATCACAGTTGACTGCCTTAGAAAGAGGGTCCACAAATGTTTTTCCTGCAACCTCAGCTCTGATGCTGTCTGTCTTCAACTTATATTAGAAAAAACTATGTGCTAATGTGAAATAAAGTTAGAATAAAGTTCTAGTTGGTGCAGTGGACATAGTGCCAGGTCTGGAGTCAGGAAGACTTACTTTCTCAAGTTCAAATGTGTGATGTGATCTTGGGCAAGTCACTTAATCTTGTTTGCTTCAGTTTTCTCATCTGTAAAAGGAACTAGAGAAGGAAATGGCAAAGTAGTATCTTTTCCAAGGAAAATTCCAAAGAATCAGACAAAATAGAAAATGATGAAAAAGTATAATGTTCTGTTTATGATAATATCATTGGTGATCTTTCAAGTTAAGTGGTATTCATGAATACAAATGTACTGCAGCTGCCCCTTGGAGATACCTTAAACTGAAGTTTCCTACCTGTCTGCTTTGATAAGTTACTTTCGGTTACATGCTTCAGAGCAGATGAAATTTTCCTTAGGCGATTTTTCAGGGTGGATAGACATTCATTTCTTCATCTTTTCAAGTTAACTTCTGTCTTCATTATAAGACTTTACTAGGAATTAACTACTAAAATAGTGGTATTTTCTTGTTTTATAAATGCAGTTCATTCAAGAATTCAATTAGACAAATATCTATTTATTACCCATAAAGAATAAGATATAAGATATGGGATGACATCAAGGATAGAGGAGTGGTATTAGGAGCAGAAAGACTTGGTTTTGAGTCTTGTTTCTGATACATAATATAGGTATGATCATGGATAAATCACTTAATCTTTAAGTATCCTAGATAACTTCTAATGACTCAGAAGTTAGAAGTTAATTTCTAATCTATACTCGTGGTGAAAGATATTTTTCACATCATTGAAATAACAGTAACACACACACCCCAATGTATATGCAAAGACATTTCCAATCCTTATTCTCAATGTCCTTACTCACATTTCTAATGGCAGACACAGTACAAGTACAAGTAAAAAAATGTAAAGCACACACAAACACACACAGAATGTGTTTAAATACATAGTAATTTGAAGCAAGGACATTAGCAGTTAGAAGGATGAAGAAAGGCTGCATGTTCATAGGATAAAAAAAAAACTACAATATTGATCCAACCCACAAGAAGCTTATTTTTTAGTAGGAAGACAAGAGATATATATAAATAATAATGATACAAAGACAATGTAATAAATGCCAAGAAGTTCAAAGTACTGTAAGAACTTTGAAGGAAAAGAGTTCATTTTTTCCTGAGAAAATGGAAGAAAAAAGTTTCAGGAATGAAGAGGTACATGAATTAGACCAAGCTTGAAAGAAGAGAATTGTAATAGGTGTGTATATAGAGCAAATCCATTCAAGGCAAAAACAAAAACATGACAGAAGACAAGATGGAAGAATGTATACATACCTGGACAGAAAAAAGAGGTCACAAAAGGAAAGATTGTGAAGAAGTTAGTTGGTCCAATGGATAGTATGCTGAACCTGAAGTCAAAAAGAAGAGTTCAAGTTTCAACTAACTTCAGGCACTAACTGCATGATTTTCAGCAAGTCAATTAACTTAAATCTGTCTCAGGTTTGTCATCTGTAAGATGGGGATTGTAATAGCAGCAATTTTCCTTGTTGTTGTGAGGGTCAAATAAAATGATATTTGTCCAGTATTAAAGTTCTATGCAAATTCTAGCTATAATTGTTGTTCTTATTATATTATTGAAGATAGGTTGTAATTTAATTGTATCCAACTCTTTGTGACCCCATATGGGTTTTCCTTGGCAAAGGAGTGGTTTTTCCATTTCCTTCTCCAGCTCATTTTACAGATGAGAAAATTGAAGCAAATAAGGATAAGAGACGTAGTAAGTATCTGATCCTGGATTTGAATTCAGGTGTTATTGACTCCAGTTCTTGTGCCACCTAGCTGGCTAAAGATAGGTTGGATTCAGATGATAATTGTGCCTTTGAAGGGTAGGTTAAGCAATAGTGAATCACTGAAAGACTGAACAACTATAGTGAAGTGATGTGATCAGATCTGTAAATAAGGAAGAGTACTAAACCAGTAGGTGAAGGGTGGATTATAGAAGGCAGATAATGAAAGCAATGAAATCTTGATGGAGAGTATTATGACAATCTAGGTTTGTAGTGTGAGGTACTTTGGTTGTGGGGAGGGAATATTTGAAAGGTAGAATTTACTAATATGGATTTATTTCATGTAGCAAAATTTTATTATTTCATTTTGGTTAACTCTTTAGGATTCTCAGACATAACATCACATCATATGTAAAAATCAATAGTTTGTTTTCTTTGCTGATGTTTTTGTTCATTTAGTTTCTCTTTCTTGTCCCATTACTATAGGTGGACTTTCTGGAATTATGTTAAAAGTAGTTGTGATTTACCTAGCTGTGTGGCCTTGGGCAAGCCACTTAACCCCATTTGCCTTGCAAAAAAAAAAACCTAACAAAAAAAGTAGTTGTGATACTTAACATCCTTTCTTTAGCCCCAATCTTATTAGAAAGTCCTCTAAATTTTCTCTATTATCTATATGATTTATTCTTGGTCTTAGATAAAGATGCATTTATTTCTATGCTTTCTTATCTTTTGTGAAAACAGAAATGAGTATTAGATTTAAAATTTTAAAATATCTACTACTATAATTAATTACTAATATAATATAATTAATTAATAACGTCTTTATAGTCTTTCTTGTGTTGACCAAATCCTTCATTCCTGGCATAAATGCAACTAAAGCATATTGTAGTATTCTTTTAAAAATGTTGTTGAAACCCATTTTACAATATTTTATTTAATTTCTTTTGTTTTAATGTCAATGTTCTTTAGAGAATCGACCCAATTTTTTTTCTTTCTCAACTAAATCTTTTACTAGTTTAGATATCAAGAATATGTGCATCTTAAGAAAAGATTGGAAAATTTCCTTCTTTTTCTTATTTTTTACAAAGTTTATATAATGTTGGAATTAGTTCTTTCACTGTTTGATTGAATTCATTTTAAATTCACATTGTTATAGAATTTTTTTCTCTTGAAATTCATTTATGTTTTGTTCAATTTACTTTTCTAATATGGAGCTAGTTAAATAATGTTATCTTGCTAATCTAGATATTTTGTATTTTTCAAGCATCAGTTTCCTATAAGCAATCAGTTTTGTTGATGTGTAATTGGGCAAAATATTTTCTAGCAGTTTCCTTTATTTCTTCTTCAATTGTTATAGATTATCCAATTTCAATTTTTATGAAAAATTTGCTTTTTCTTTCTCTTTTAAGATTAGATTAGCTAATAATATATTTTATTTTTTTTAAAAGTTCATAGTTTCATTTATCTTTTTTTCAAGGTTTCTTATTTCCTTTTTTGATTTTGGAATGTCTACTATTTTGTTGTTGGGAATTATTTAATTTCTTGTCATTATTTTTAAAGAAGTTATATGACTAATTCATTGATTTTTTTATTCTTTTATTGATGAAAGAACTCATATATATTTTCCCTTGATAGTTATATCCCTTGATGACTACTTTAGTTGGAATGTGGCCTCATTATAAATTATAATTTTTTTTAGGTTTTTGCAAGGCAAATAGGGTTAAGTGGCTTGCCCAAGGCCACACAGCTAGGTAATTATTAAGTGTCCACCTAGCCACCCCTCATAATTTTTGATGAAATGTTCAATCAGTTTTTTAGGGTTAAACAATTTAATCTCTGATTAATTTTTAATTCTTTCCTTGAAGACATTATTAAGCATTACTTTTATTGAATTATGATCAGTAAATTTTTTTTAGTATTTGCATTTTCTTATATTTTTTAAAAAAGACTTTTATGCCCTAATATAGAGCTATTTTTAAAGGAATTTGGGGGAGAATCGGAAGTTCTCAAAGTCCAAATACACTATCATTTCATAATTTCTTATCTTGTACAACTCTTATTAATATCTTAATTTATATCCTTCACAGACTGTCCATCCAACTTTTTAAATTTGTTTGAATATCTTGACATAGGCAGGTATCAAAGGAGCAAGTAGGTACTACATAAATTATTATAAGTAGTATATATTATACTTTCATTATATTATTGGCACACTTCCTTTTCTAGGCATATGTGTCTCCAATTACATCATGTATGCTTCTGTGCCTTTCTCTTTAGAAGTATTCTCTGACCTAGTCTTACCAACTGACCCTTAACTGCTTTTTCTTTTTATCATGACCAGCAACCAGTCTTCAGTAACTTTGAAATTCTATGACTTGATGACTATCACAAAATTAATATATGGAAGAACACTATGTAGTTAGAGCAACTGATATAATTTTGAGAATGTTGAAGAATTAAATCTTAAGATAACTGAAAAGTGGGGAAAATGAAACCCTAATAGAAATTATACATCTTATTATTTGTACCCAAAAGTCTATCAAGAGAATAGTGATAACTATTGACTCATATGTCAACTTGCTAATTTTCACTGAAATTTTTTTAACACAATATACATATGATTAGGGTATGTGAAATAAGTTGTTTTTTAAATACAGTCTTCAGTCAACCACATTTGTTTAATCATATAACTGATTAGAATACAGAAAATACAATATTTCTGTGGTACTTAATTGCCACCACAAAAAAGAGTTGCTATCAATAATTTTGTGTAAATAAGTCCTCCTCCCCCTTTTTAATCTCTTTGGGATACAGTCCTAGAAGTAGTATTGCTGGATTAAAAAGTATACATCGTTTTATCACTCTTTGGGTAAAGTTCCAACTTGTTCCATGGAATGGTTGGATCAATTCCATCAACAATGCACTAGTGTCTAAAATTTCCCACATTCTCACCAATATTTATTACTTTCCTTTCCTTTCACATTTGCCAATCTGATAGGTATGAAGTGGTACCTCAGAGTTGTTTTGAATTGCATTTTTCTAATCAATAGTGATTTGGAGCATTTTTTCAACTGACTAAAGATAGCTTTGATTTCTTCATCAGAAAACATCCTGTTCATGTCCTTTGACCATTTATCAATTGGGGTGTGACTTGTTCTTTTTTATGAATCTGACTCAGTTCTCTATATATTTGAGAAATAAGGTCTTTCTGAGAGATATTTGCTGTTAAAATAGTTTCCAAGTTTCCTGCTTTTCTTCTAATCTTAGTTGCATTGGTTTTGTTTCTGCAAACCCATTTTACAGTTAGCAATGTGTGAGCTCTCTCTCCCTACTTCCTTCTCTCTCTCTCTCTCTCTCTCTCTCTCTCTCTCTCTCTCTCTCTCTCTCTCTCTATTCTTCCTATCT
Source organism: Macrotis lagotis (assembly GCF_037893015.1). Taxonomy (NCBI): domain Eukaryota; kingdom Metazoa; phylum Chordata; class Mammalia; order Peramelemorphia; family Peramelidae; genus Macrotis; species Macrotis lagotis. The sequence continues at coordinate 486,415,473 of NC_133666.1, forward strand.
CCATAGATCTGATGAGAAATTTCTTATTCTCTTGATTTGTTTGTGATATTGCCCTTTATGATTAAATTTTGTATCCATTTTAGCTTTACTTTGGAATACAATGTATGATGTTGGTCTACTTTCCTAATTTACAAAACGTTTTGCTCGCAGCAACCCCCAAGATGACATGATGTAGAAGGAAAAGAGTGATTTTTTTCTGAAGTTCAGAACACTCAGTACAGCATATTACTTACATATTACAGTCAGCCAATGAATACCTAGATATTGCAGTATCTAGAATACTTGTCTTGGAGTCAGAAAGATCTGAATTCAAAAGTGGTCTCAGACACTTAATAGCTGTGGGACACATTTGCCTCAGTCTCCTCATATTCAAAATGAGAATAATAATAGTACCTATTCTCAAGATTTGTATGAACCTCAAATGAATTAGTAATTATAAAATGCTCAGCACCCTACTACCTACCTTGTAGTTAGTACTATATAAATATTAGATATAATTATTACCATGTGAATAGTTGGGAAGTTCAAGATATCACTAGTTATATTTGAGGATGGAAAGCATTTTACATGTAAAAGAAGTCCTGAGAAGTCAAATATAGCAACAAATTCAATAATAAATAATGTCTACAAAAGTTGTTACCCATTCAGATTAAGGTTGAAGATTGTCATTAATTTGTCATTTAAAGTTTCATATAGTTTCATAAAGTTCATTTCCCAGTCCCATTCTGACATTCACTGCATTGCACATTTCAGTCATATAACTTCTTTTATTTTGTAGGGGGGGGGTCTTAATTTTGGTCTTTTGTCACAAAGCTTAAATGACTACCAATCATTTAGCATATACCTGCTGTACATTGGTCTGGGTACTTGAACTCAGGTCACTTCTTTCTGATCATGAATAGAAACCACTTAGCCTTGCATGAAATGTTGCTTAGTGAACTCACAGAGCCATTCTAAAGGCATTGCATAATACTTTCATCTCTGGATCCTTCTCTAGCTAGGTCAATGACTGTACTCTTAAGAGCTTAGCTTTAAAATTTTATGTAAATTGAATATTATTTTTTATCCTTAATTTAAAATATTGATTGGAAATGCTCTGAGCTTCCAAAATTTGCCCATGAATCCTCTTCTTTATGGTTCCTCCCAGCAGGTAATGTAAAGTGGCAAAAATAAATAAATAAATTTTCACACTGTGCTATCCTCTTTAGCGTTCTCTCTCTAGATCTAAATGGCTTGACCTATGGCAAGAAAGAAAGTTTATCATTCTACTTTTGCATTTACTCATATTACTGAGTACATACAAAAGGAACACCATAATGAGATAGCCTCCATTTGGGATGACTTTTCCTCTATACTGCTATGCAGTATCAACCCAAAGGGATTCAGGAAATGAAAAACTTAAAGCAGAATCCAAGAGAACAAAGAGGTAGCAAAAGGATATGAAAGAAAATTAATTGGAATACACAAAGATGATTAATATGCACAGAGAATTAATCTGACTTATATTGGAATTAGAAATTCAATTCAACCTAATTAGATGTGCATTTATTCTTTGTTTTGTTTTTGTTTTTTTGCAAGGCAATGGGGTTAAGTTACTTGCCCAAGGTCACTCAAGATAATTGCTAAGTGTCTGAGGTTAAATTTAAAACTCAAGTCCCAGGGGCAGCTAGGTGGCACAGTGGATAAAGCACCGGCCCTGGAGTCAGGAGTACCTGGGTTCAAATCCGATCTCAGACACTTAAAAATTACCTAGCTGTGTGGCCTTGGGCAAGCCACTTAACCCCATTTGCCTTACAAAAACCTTAAAAAAAATAAAACTCAAGTCCTCCTGACTCCAGGTCTATTAATCTAACCACTGAGGCACCTAACTGCCCCATAAGCATTTATTAAATGAACAATCCACAGGCATTCATTAAGCACTTCATTTAGGTCAGGTTCTATATTTGGCATAAGTAAAACAGTACCTGTTCTCAATTATCTTCAATTTCATATAGATGTACCTGTTTATTTTTATATAAAATAAATACAAGATAATTAAATTAGGGGGCAGCTAGGTGGCACAGTGAATAGAGCACCAGCCCTGGAGTCAGGAAATCTGGCCTCAGATACTACTTACCTAGCTGTGTGACTTAGGATAAGTCACTTTTTGCTGTGCAAAAACCTTTAAAGAAAAAGATAATTAAATTAACGGGGAGCATTAGCATTAGCATTTGGAAAAATCAAGAATGACCTAAGAAAAGTATTAACAATCTATGCAGAAAATTGTGCTAGTTTTTAACAGAGATATACAAATTAAACAGAATGTGACCCCAGTTTTCATAGAGATTAGTATTGACCCTAGAATCAGACATCCTGGGTTTAAATCTTTCCTCTGACCCTTTTTATCTGGGTGTCCTTAGACTAGCTACTTAACTTCCCTAGGCCTCAGTTTTCTCATCTGTAAAATGAAGTTTTGACTAGACATCCTTTGAGGTTTCATCTAACTCAAGAACTATAATCCTAGAATGACCAATTTAAAAAAAAAACACATGCCAAGGAGCTAACAACAGTTTTCACCATTCAAAAGTGATAATCCATGCTTCAATATGAAACGAATTAGTGAAGTATATACAGGAAAAGAAATGAGGGTATGATCTTAGATACAATTAAATTATATCAAAGATCACTGCTTATATTTCTAAAAATAATTAGAGCTTTTTTTTTTAGTTTTTTTGCAAGGCAAATGGGGTTAAGTGGCTTGCCCAAGGCCACACAGCTAGGTAATTATTAAGTGTCTGAGACCGGATTTGAACCCAGATACTCCTGACTCCAGGGCCGGTGCTTTATCCACTGCACCACCTAGCCGCCCCTAGAGCTTTGTTTTAAAGTTTACTTTTTAATTCAAACTTTTTCTTTGGACACCTGGCCTTAGCGATCTACATCTGATGCTTCTAAAGACGTTCTGCAATGCCATAGCTTTACCTTTTGAGCAGGCAAAATTCACTTATAATAAACCCTCTGCAGATACTAAGGCTAGCATTTCCAAGCCATGGACTGTCACACAAATGTGACTGGGCTATACATTATGTGCCACTGTGGAAAGACCTTGGGCCTGTTAAACATGTACCTTCACTTCCCATGAACATTAATAAGACATGAATAAAAGTGCTTTCCTAGAATTCAAAGTGAGTAGGAATCATGGTCCAGGATTGCTCTCACAGGCCCATGCATCAGAATGACAGTTGTTACTTTTTCCTTGAGGCAGATTCCTTACTCACATGTTAGCTTGGCAACAAAGGGAGGCGTCCTTGCTCCACTAGTTTCTTGGAAAGCAATTTTCACTTGTACCTTTTTTAAACTTAAAAAAATGAATTTGATAGCATTATTTTTAATTTAATATGCTTTCCAGCCTTAAAAATAAGTGACAGTGCATCACATTCTATAATAATATGGAATAGCTAAATCAAGGATTCATTGAATAAAATAAGGTATTCATGAATATTTGCATTTAAAAATAGTAATATTCAAAATGAGATAGGCTTGACAGAAAAAGAAACAAACAAAACCCTGCCAAGGATGATGACATTCATTTTAGGGCCTCTGAACATTATATGTTATTAACAATAAAACTGACTATGCATAATCTCATGATAGCAGCTTCATTTTTTTTTTTTATAACTGTTGACATTCTATGGAGGGCAGAAGCTTTTTCTCTCTGGTGTAGCACTAAATGGTTTACAGACAGCCACTGTCTGAGTGGTAACTTATTGAAGGTAAGCTCATTGCTTGCCTGGGGGATGGGCAGAGAGGATAATCATAAGATTTTGTTGTTCTCTCAAACATAGCATTCTAAATATGGTTGCTGAAACTTCCTACTTAGAACCTACTAAAATCACAATTTACAATTCTGAGAACTTTTGGAGAAACCAAGGGGTACCAACTTCTCTAGATAGTGTTTCTTCCCATTTTTTGCAAGACATATTGGCAGAGAAGGTATGGATATTAAGGAGAGAGAAGACTAGAAATCTATGTCTTATTGTTAGGTTTCCAGCATTCACATTCAGATAACAGAATAAGTTCCTTCAATTTCAGAATATTTGTTACACTAGAATACAGTGAATAGAATACTGGTTCTAGAATCAGAGAAGTCAGAGGGTTTGGTTTCAAATATCACTTCTGATAATCACTACTTGTGTGACCTTGGATAAGTCTCAGCCTTCTTTTTGGTTTCCTCTTATGGAAAAGGTGGGGAATGATCTTTGATGTTCCTTCCAGTCCTGGTTAAATTCTATTTTAGGGAAGATTGATAGCCTTTTATTCCCATGATATTTTGAAGATTATTTGTCAATTTTGTCTTGAGTTTTATGGCATTCATTTGGAGATATATTAGGACCTAGATATATTGGAGATCACATGAAGCTATGCTTTTTGCTTTTTTCCTTCACTTAATCTAGAACAATTTTGCCTTTTTATGAGAAGGTTTGAAGGGGATCCTCCTCTTTTGGTCTTTCATCCTTTAGTTTATTGGGAGAGGAATCCAACACCAATTATGACTAAGCTTCAGTCCTATGTTCACAAAATCAGAAAAATCAAAGACTTTCAGTTTTGGAAGGGATTTTCAAAGGTCTTCTAGTCCAAAATATATTGAACAGGAATTTACAAAGACTTGAGAGACATCCTTGGGTGTCCTAAGAACCCAACTTAATTGGTCTAAATAAAATTTGTCAAACCTCTCCAACTTCATTCACCATTATCAACCAACTTGTAATTTTGTATTCATCTTTGAAAATTTGACTCCTTTTATGTGCTTAACATCTAATAAGTTCTATTGATTTTTTCTTTTGCAGATAACTTGCATTTGCTTATTTTATTCTATTTTCCTCACTTCCCTAAAATTCTGACACACAGACATACACACACCACACACACACACACCACACACACACACACACACACACACACACACACACACACACCAATTCATATTTGAATTCAGATCTGGATAAAAGGGTAGTCTACAATAGAGAAAACAATACATGGACAAGAATGCAATTAGAGACATTTTAGAATATTTTTATGACTAATTTTAATGTCATAATAGAGTATTTTCTAGTGCATGTAAAGCAATGAATTTATGATGGTTTAAGCTGCAAGAGTAGTAGTCAAGGTCAAAAGTCTCCAGTGAAGTATGGTATATGGTATAGTAAGGGCATGTTTTATTTTGAAATAGATTTCAAAATTTTTCCAAGCTTGTCTCAAATCTTTATTGTATTATCACACTAGTTACTAATAAATCTCCTTGATTCAGTGCTCTTCTGTTAACCATGCTCATACATATTTTGTCTGATAAATGCTGAAAAGGAAACGGTTTCTGCCCCTCTGTCTCTCTGTCTCTCTGTCTCTGTCTGTCTGTCTCTCTGTCTCTCTGTCTCTCTCCTCCCCTCCCCTCCCTTCTCCCCCCTCTCTCTTTCTTTTATTCTATCTTATCCAGGCAGCTAGGTGTCACAGTGCTTAGAGCACTGGCCTTGAGTCAGGAGGACAGAAGTTCAAATCTGGCCTCAGACACTTGACTCTTGCTATGTGACCTTGGACAAGTCACTTAACCCAGATTGCCTTGCATCCAGAGCCATCTCCAGTTATCTCTGGAGGAGAAAGTGAGGCTGGATGACTTAGCACAGCACCCCCTAACTCAAATCCAAATCATGTGCTTATCATAACATCACCTCCCTGATGTCATGGTTTCTTCGAAAATGAAGGACAAACATTTATTATTGTATCGAATAACTTTTATTAGTATATTTACAGGTAGTTTGATATAATATAGGAAGTATCTAGTTGACACAATGGGGATAAAGCCCTGGTCCTGGACTTCAGAAGACCTGAACTAAAATCTGACTTCAAACATTTATTAGCAACATGGCCCTGGGCATGTTACTTAACTTCTATTTGCCCCAATGGGGATAATATTAACATCTAACTCTCAAGGTGATTAGGAGGATCAAATGAGATAATAATTATAAAGTGCTTATCATGGTATCTGATCATAGAAAGTGTTATATAAATGGTAGGAATCATCATTATCATCATTAATGTCATCATCACCATTATTATTATTATTGCTATAGAGTTGTATTCAAAGCCAGGAATACCTGCATTCAAATCCTGTCTCTTTTACTAAAAAATTAGAGAAAGTACCATCTAAATTAGTAGTTGAAGTTTTCTTACCCAAGCCTCTTCTCCAGATAAGAAGTATCAGAGAAATAAGAGTTAAGGACAGCTTTATGAAAAAACCAGAAATACTAGCTTTGAGAGTGGCTAAAAAAAAAGTCATTCATGAAAATGGCATGTAAGGATCGAGCACTTTCCTATTTTCTCTACTTCTCTGCTTCCTTGGCATATGCCACCTCACTAAATGTCTTGTCATTATCTCTCTTTCACAGACTGCTTATGAATATTTCATTGTCTACTTAGATTCTAGATGAGAGTAGAGACTTTCTTCTGAAATTCCCTCATTACATTTGTAAATCATATCAAATCCTCATATACATCTTCATCTGTATGTCACTGGGATTTTTTTTGATATATGACTTGTACTGCTTATGACTCTAAATAACTCACTGCTCTGTTACTTTTAAATGGTTATTTCTTTCTTTATATTTAGCATGGGAGGTGATGTGGCATCTTGAACCACTACATTCCATCACATACTGATGGAGACAGAACAAGACTTTAAGCAGTACATTTCAGATCATCAGTCCTGTTCCATCCTGGATTAGTGAAGGCATTTTAAAGGGGAAACAATATCTAAGAACATGAGTTTCTTGAAAGCAGAAATTGTTTTACTTTTCTATTATAATTCTTAGTATTTTGCACAAAATTATCCCTGAATAAATACTTTTCCATTCACTGATCTATTCCTCCTGGAAAAATTAGCAAAATATAATGTTTTTTACATCTTATCCTCATGTAGTCTCTTTCCCCTCAAATGAAAAAAAAAACTACTAAATTTGCTTTTTCTAAAAGTTTTTTTCTGATGGTAGGAGAATACTTTGAACATGCATCTCAAACAGCATCCTCACCTTTCAAAAACATGTCTAGCAACTTAGGAAATTAAGACTGCAGGATTCCCCTGAAGCAAAAAGTAGCACCCTACACCCCTGCAGCTGTGACAGCTATGTTAGCCTATCAGAACAGTTATCTCACCGGTTACTATGGTGAGACTGAACCTTTATTATTTAAAGATCATAAATGGAATGTTTAGGCATCTCAAGATTTTAACTTATTTGACATATCTAATCCAATGCCTTCCAAGATAATGTGACTGTATTAAACTAATGCATAAGCTTTGTGTGAGGAATGATGGAGCTGGCCTTTAAGGAGAGCAAGTATTTCTCCATGCACTTATCTAAAATCTGTATGTACAGTAAATGTGCCATGCATCATTATCTTATCTCAGGCATATGCTTTCAAGTACTTCTAACAATTTCCAATATTTCTTCATAAAATATGGATTCTGTGGACTGACTTGCAAGTGTAAAACCAAAGAATTAATGTTACTAGACCACAGAAGCCTTGTTTGTGATGAATAGAGCACTTATAGCTGATGTACCTTATACTTTCATTTCAAAGCAATGTCTTTGTCTCATAAAACACGTGTACTATGCAAAATAATTTTTATATCTTGCTTTTTTTAGTGTTATTCTTGGTGGCTATGAACATTAAATAATTTTGATCTTGCTCCTCCTCTTTCAGTTTTTGGAATTATTTTGCTTCCCGTCAGCAAAGTCTCCTGGGATAGTTTTTGGGTACTAAATTCTCTATAACATTATGTCTTTGTTTTCTAATATGAAAGGAAAAAAAGATCCCTACCTTAATCACTAATTGTTTCTTCCTCCTTTTTTCATGGCATTTGTTAAGTGAAAGACATAAAAAGAATAATAAAGGCAACATCAAAATGAGCTGAAAGTACATTGTTCTATAATTGCACCATTACTAGGGAGATAGATTAATTTTATTCCTTCCCCTACCTCTAAGTAAGAGTAGCATGGAATCCTCAGGTATCTCTTTTAATCTCTTTATTCCAAAAAAAACTAGGGATCTCTGGTCTCACCAATATTCCTCTTCTCCTCTTCCATGAAGCAATCATTCTTTAACACAGAACTCCCAAGTGTCAAAGATCTGGATAACTAGCTTTAATGAGAAATGCATATGAGGACTCAGCAGTTTAAAAAAGACTCTATGCTAGAAGTTGAAAGAACTTTAACTGCAAAATTTTATCTTTAGCTATGAACATAGGGAATTATATAATTGTCCTGTGACCAAGTCTAACAAAAGCTATAAACATCCTCAGCTTTCATTCTGAGGTTAATTAAAAAAAAAATCCAAAACAAGCAAACAAAAACCCCTTGAGTTCAGGGAATCATATGGAAAAGAGAAGTTGGAGAGACCAAAGAAACATTATTGAAAAAAAAAAAGGTCAAAAGTAGACTGGGTCTGACAAAAACAAAACAGTCAAAGAAAAGAGAAAGAGAGCATGAATAACAAAACAGAATCAAGGTAGCACTGCCTGGTTACACCGTACCAAGAAGAAAAAAAAAGTTGTTGTTTGATAGAATGAATGAAAGAGAATTGAAACATGGAGAAGACAAAGGAGTGAACCCAATTATAGTTAAAAAAAAAGTATACGAAGATCAAGAGGGCTTCTAGTTTCTGCAGTTTCTTTGGGTAGGTCAAATTTGTAGCAGGGAGGAAAGTTTTCTAAAGGCCAGATTTTCAACTGAAGTTTAAAGACCTAAGTTTGTTAAAAGAATGACAATATATTATTAGTCAAATTTGAGAAGCTCAAGTCTCAAAGGTAAGAGTTGTCACATTTTTAATACAAAAGCTAACTTGTTGACTCTTATTTCCTAGAAAAATTGTTGAAAAGCACTCTCCTCAAAGAAGAGAAACTAAGAAAGAGAGTTAATCTTGGTGATCAGTGGAAAGGAAATTACTCATTGGAAAATATTATTTTGAGTCATGGGAAATAGACTGCCAGAAGAAGGAATAGCAGACATCTCTTAATACAAAGCTGAATTTGGAAGAAAAATATCCTAAGGAGTGTTACAATTATTTGGATGCTAGTAAATGAATATTAATTAGCAAATGGACAATTCTGGTACACATAAATAAAGCATCTTATGAGATATGGTATACAAAGGTAATTCAGTTCAACTAGCATTCATTAAGCAAAAATTTAATCTGTCAGAGCTATTAAGTTGTTGGTATGTTTGATTAGGAAGATCTGAGATTAAATTCTTTCTTTGATATTTGCTATATGACCATGAACATGGTCAAATATCTTAAACTATGATTTGTCTTAGATAACGTCCTAAAATTCATCTATTGAAAAATCGATGCTTTCGCTCATGGCAGGAAGCTAACAAATATGAAATTCTCCATAAAAATGAAATCACAATCTTTATGCATATGTTCATTGCATTACTAGGATCTAGAGATATGAAGACAAAAATTTTCTTCCCTAAAGGAGTTTTATGTGTTACTTAGGAAATAAAGCACATACACAGATGAGTAAATACAAGGAAATTTGAAAAAGAGAAGATTAACATCTGGAAGGACATGGAAAGAATTGTATCTGAGGCATATGGGATGGAATTTACAAAAATATAGATGCAGGATATGTAGGTGAAGAAACTCCATCTACTAATGTATTTTTGCATTTTAAAAATTTTTTCATCTTAGAGAGTTGAGTTGCTTAGAGAACTAAGAGATAGTAACTTTGCCCAGGGTCACATTGTTAGATATGTTTCAGTATTTGGACCAAGAACATGACTTGGAGGATAAATCTTTTTCTCTTTTTCCATTACATAGCATGTCATTCCATTTCCTAAATTTCAGAATAGCCAGGATATAGAAGTTTGCTACAATAGAAGTTAACAAATATAAATATATGGTTTCCAGAGGATGATGGGAATATCTGAGACCAGATATAAACACCAGAACTGGAGGTTGAACTGTGATGATAAACAGTAAAAGTAGTACTATTGCCTGGAAGAAATATAAAAAATCAATCCCTCCTTCCTATTGGAATCTTGAAGGCTAATATGAAAAACTATACCAACAATTGTCAAATTGATATTATGAAGATAAACAAGAGCAGGCATGGGAATTTTATAACTGATGCCTGAGAGATTTTTGAGATTATAATGAGTATCATGTTCTACAGGAGACAAAGGCAATTCTGACTACTCATTTAGCATGTTTGTTAACCATTGTTTTTGTTGAACCATGGTAGATTCAATAAAAAACGAGTATAACCACTAGGTGGTACTCTATAATAGTTTAACCACTCCCAAGATTTGGAGGTTTAGGTAGAAAATGAAAGTCAACTCCATCTTCTGGCTTTTATTTTTAGGAATATGAGCTGGGCAAATCCTTTAGAGACCATGATTTTCTTTTCTCATTTGTAGTGCCCAAGAGGCTAGACCTTCTTTTTTGTGCATATCTGTATTCTCTTCAATATAGGGGCCAGAAGCATAACTGAGACATTTAGCACTCTATGTCATTTAGATCTTAATTTTCATTTATTAGTCAATGGATAAATGTTACCAAATCATATGGTTCAACTAGATCTATTATGAACCTATGAATGACTAATAAAAAAGACTAAAATATTTCAAAATAACTCAGATTTCCTCCAAAGCAAGATGAAACCCAAATTATTTTAGACTGAAGTTTAATCTTCTGTTTCCTAGTTATCGAGAAGTTCATTCCATTTAATTAACATATGCAAATTACTGAGCAATTATGACTGGTTATAATTTTATAGAAAATACAAATTTAAACCTTTCCTGATTCCAAATTTTTCTAGTTCTACTCTTGCCTAGTGAGTTTGAATAGATTGGTAAATAGAGACACATAACTTCACATAGTTGTAGTTTTTCTTTTTATCAAAATCAATTGTTGGATTATACTATCTCTACCACCTTCAGTACTACTGCACTACATAGCTATTGTCATTTCCCCTTAGAATCTACTGCAATGAGCCTCTCCTACTTTATTTCTCAAACTTCTTCCTCTATTCTACCTTTGTGGCTCACATTCACTTACATTCTGGAAAGCTATAGAGGGATCAATAATCCTAAAAATCTGGCTGCACTAAAATCCATCCAGCACATTGCATTGTCCTAAAAAGTGACAGCAGAGAAATATCAGGGAGCAACCCCTGAGTAGAATCTTATTACCTATATAGGAAGAGACATACCACAATTTTCTATGTTATATGAAATATTATGATGAGTGGGTTTGTGTAGAATGAACAAGGTTAATTGAGAGTTAAATATTTTTCTTGAAGCATATATTGAATTAGTAAGACATCAAACCAATTAATGAATTTTTTGAATAGTCAAATTTACTGAATTAGGAAGGAATGAGTAATATAGCAATAACAGCTCACATTTCTACAGCATTAAAAATTTATAAAATATTTTCCCAACCTACTCCATAACCTGATCTTTGTCCTCATCAGGGAATCTGTTCTCTCTACACCTCAATATTTTCTTAGGAATTACTCCTGTTCTTACTGTGTCTTTTTTTCCTTTTCAACTTCAACTAAATGGTTAGCCATTTCAACTCTATGCTGTCCTCTGCTCTTGAATTTCTTGTCTCCTTGTCCTAAGATTATTTTTGTCAAATCTCAACTGGAAGAAGAAATATTACAACCATGACAACTGGATATATTACAAAGTCATGTTATATAATTTCAATTGGACCCTTATTGCAACAAGGAAGTCATTTTTCTAAGTAATTTCTTATCTCACCCCTTCTGAAAACTATTATATACCTTATTATCTTTATTCATTTTCCATATAGCTTTCTCCCCAACTCTTTCAGCTGAAGACCTTTCTTCTTACTTTAATGTAAAAAATTGAGACCATTTGATGTGAACTCCTTTCATTCTCTTTATCACAAAACTGCTTACCATCTCTTTTCCTTTCCTTAAGTCTCTGATAGAGATGACTTTTCTTTACCAAAGTTAACTCCTTTCTCTATAAGTGCACTTGATCTTATCTTTATGTTTTTAATAGCAGATTGCATCCTCAAACATTTCTTCTCTTTCAAATTTTCAACCTTTCCCTAAGAATTTTTTCCCTATCATTGTCCTTAAAAAAACAAAACAAAACAAAACTTCACTATACCTTACAATCAATTAAAACTATATTTCTATATTTCAAAAGTACCAATGATCTCTTGTTAAATCTGATAGTCATTTTTTTCAATTCTAGTTCTTCTCCATCTAAAATTTGATGCATTTGCCAATATTGACCAAGTTTTCTTCCTGAATTCTTTTTCCTTTCTGGGTTTTTGTTATACTTATTCTTAATGGCTGTACTGATCCCTGTCTGAATGTTTTTTCTCACTGAAATTTACTAGGTTATTCACATCAAGTCCATTCTTGGTTCTTCTTATCTTTTCCTTTTTAACGTTCTCTTTTGGTAACTTCATCTGCTCCTATAGATTTAACTATCATCTCAAATTATAAGATTTCTAGATCCAGCCCCAGTCTCTCCTGTGAGCTTCAGGTCTTCATTATTTATTAGACATTTTAAACTGCATTCCACCAAAATCATCTTAAACTCAATATGTTTAAAACTGAACTTATCTCTTCTCTTCAAACCCTTTCCTCTTCCAAACATCTCTATTTCTTTTGAAGACACTATGGTCTTTTCAGTATTTCAGGTGTGTGATCTTGGCATTATACTTGTCCTCATTCTCCCTCAACCCAGTCACCCAATCTTGCTATGTCTATCTCTATGTCATCTCTCATGTATGATGCCTTTCTACTCACTCAGTTATTATCTTAGTTCACTCTTGCCTAGATTTATTGTAAGTCTCTTAATTGATCTCCTTCAAATTTCTTACTGTTCTAATTCATCTTATATTTCTGTTAAAGGATCTGATCAGGTGACAGACTTAACCAACTCCAGGGGGCTCCCATTTTCTGTAGAATAAAACATAAAAACACTACTATTTAGTTGTGAAATACCAGCACAATAGCCCCAATGTATCTTTCCAGCTTCATTGGATATTTCTCTTTCTCTCTCTATCTCTGTCTCTCTCTTTCTTCTCTGTCTCTAACTCTCTGTCTCTGTTTTTATTTGTCATTCTCTCTCTCTCTCTCTGCCTCTGTCTTGGTCTCTCTCTCTCTGGTTTTCTCTCCCTTTGATATTCCTCTATCACACACATGTGCATATTCACACAGTGATCTATCTCCCATTTCAGTACATTTGAAGTCTTCCCTTTTGCCTAAAATGCAATTCTTCCCTCTTTCTCTCATACAAACTTGTAAACATCTTCGTATTTATTAATTTTATATTTATAATATATATAGTATATATATATATATATATATATATATATATATATATATATATATATATAAATTTGTTGTTAAGTTTTGAGAATTGCTCATTCGATTAGAGATGCAAGAGCCAGTCATGGCTTAATCTTGCTGCTGATTGGTATGAAAATATTAACTTACCCTGTTTTTCTGATTTTAGTCAGTTCTCCCCTTCTAAACCAGCTTTCTGACCCTCTTCACTTGTCTACATTAGTAAGAGGCTTAATATGGACACCAGATCAGTTTTCCATCTAATGAAGCTCAGACCTCCTAGACTCAAGGGATATACCAAGGCTCACCTTCTTCTGTAGCAGTGATTATAGTAATGCATGATGATGATTAGTGGTATGAACTTTTATATGCTTTTTTGGTGTATTCCATTATAAATTCACTTCTAGAGGAGAGTTTCATGTTTTTGTAATTGTATCCTAGTGCCTTGAAAAGTGACACATAGTAGGAACTTAATGCCAACTTATTGATTGGACTGACTGTATGAAAATCCTGTGAGTACAGCACTAGTAATACATATAATAGGAGGGGATCTTCATTTAGTTAAAGAGGATCCTTCTCTTAATGTTCTGTGAAAATCTAATCTACAGTTTTGGAGTATATATTGAATTCTAAATGTATGATATTGCAAAAGGATTAGAATAATATAAAATATTGATGGGGAAAAAGATAGGAATGAAACAACTGAATTAAAGATATAGAAATACAACCATTCATTGAATTATGTGGAAATCCTCATATCCAGGGATTGACAGTTTTTCAGGCATGTTATTATATTGAAATCAATTAATTACAACAAACTTTTATTGATGATCTACCTACAATTTTCTGTGGATACAAAGAAAAAACAATTACCATTCCGAAGGAGCTAGTAATTTTAAAGGGGAGATAAGACCTATATTAACATAATAATAGCAGAGCAGAAAGTGAGGAGAGCAAAGGAAAAAACTGAATGAATTTCAATGAACTTGAGGGAGATGTAATTTTCATCTAGAAAGGATTCATTAAAAAGGTAGCATTTGGGTTGTACCTTGCAGGAAGGAAGAAGAAAGAGTCTCAAAGTAACTGTGAGTGAGGCGTAGGTACAAAAAATAGTGAAGGATAGGAAAGCAGTTTAACAAGACATCCTTTTTCTTAAATTCTGACAGTTACTATCCCTAATTTTTGTTATCTTTATCAGTTTCCAAGGTGTGAAGTAAAACTTCCTATTTGTTGAATTTCAATTTGTATAAACATAATAACCCTCATTTGTATTATAGTTTATCCAAACAAAGTACCTCTCTCAGAAACCCTATAAAAAAGTAATTTTTAGGGGTGACTAGGTGGCAGTGGATAAAGCACCGGCCTTGAAGTCAGGAGTACCTGGGTTCAAATCTGGTCTCAGACACTTAATAATTGCCTAGTTGTGTGGCCTTGGGCAAGCCACTTAATCCCATTTGCCTTGCAAAAAAAAAAAACCTAAAAAAAAGTAATTTTTATTATCTGTATATTTTTGATGAGGAGGAGGATGCAAGAGAAATTAAATTTCTCTATATAGATTCAGAGTCTTGCAACTTGAAAACTCAGTGGATAGAGCATTGGTCTTGGAGTCAGGATGATAGGAGTTCAATTCCAGCTTCAGACATTTGTCACTTACTAGCTGTGTGACAAGTCATTTAATGCTCATTGCCTTGAATCCAAGGCCATCTCCAATCGTCCTGATTCATATCTTGGCCTCTGGACCTAGATGACTCTGGAGAAGGAAGTGAGACTGGTGACATATCACAGCACCCCTTCACTCAAATCCAAATCATGTGCTTGTCATGATATCACTTCCCCATTGTGGTCTTTGAGAATGAAGGATCAAAAATCCCTTAAAATGAGTCTTTCATGTTTTCCTTGTATTTTTTCTGGACTTTGATATCAAATTTCCCAATAAGTTCTGATCTTTTTGGGAAAAATACCTGAAAGTCTTTCAGTTCACCGAATGACCATTTCTTTTTCCTTTTAGAATTAGGTTAATCTTTGCTGGGTCAATTATTCTTGGATACAACCCCAGTTCTTTCCCTCTTTGAATGAAAATGTCCTAAGACCTATGATCTTTTAGAGTAAAAGTTGCAAAGTATTGCAAAATCCTAATTGCATTATTCCAATATTTACATTGTTTTTCTCCTGTTGCTTGCAATAATTTTTCCTTCACTTGAAAGTTTTGAAACTTGTTATAACAAGTCCTGAAAGTTTTATTCCTGATATATATTTCAGGTAGTAGACAATTGATTTTTTTCCTATTTCTACTTTATTCCTTTGTTCTATAAATTAAGGATAGTTTTCTTTTATAAGTTTTTGTAATATTGTATCCAGATTTTTAAAATTATAACTTTTGAGTAGTCTGACAGCTCTGATATATCACCTTGATCTGTTCTCAGATTGCTTGTTTTTCTAAGGAGATGTTAAAAGTTTTCTTCTATTTTTTCCTACTTTTATTATTTCATGGTGTCTTGTAATGTCATTTGATTCCTCTTGTCCAATTCTAATTTTTATGGAGATATTTTCTTTCTTAAGATTTTGCACCCCTTTTTCTAATTGATTAACTTTATATAATTTTGGTGAATTCTTTAATTTTTTCCTGATTTTTCCTTGATCTCTCATTTTTGAATTTGAATGAAAGATGAAAGCAAGTTTGTTAACAATAGAGCTAGCATTCCAAACTACATAGGGAGAAGTGGTCAGAAGCCTTGAAGGAGGACATTGGAAAATTCAGGTTTAGGGGAATGAGAAAAAGGAAGCCATCATATGAGTCTGAGGATCAGGGTTATATAATGGAATCCTGAGTTTCAGAACTACTAAAATAAAGAGGATCTGAAGAAATTTATGTGCATGTTAATCCCTGAGGAGAGAATTCAGGCATATTATTATAATCATCCACAGGAGCCATGCAGTGGTTACTGTGGTGAGGAAGATCAGAAAGTGACCAGTGATAGAGAGTAAAGAGTATAGCATGGACTTCTCATAAAATGGAAGTTCAATGCAGGGACTCTCCAATTTTTGTGTTGGCCTCAGAGTGGAATTGTTTCAGGTCATCAGGCATTATTCTGTGGTTATAAAGGAGTGACCATGGGGGATACTATCCCAATGGGGGTAATTCAACTGGTATGGAGTTGGAACAGGTTAGAGAATATGTCTAGATAGCTAAAGATATGGTAAATTCAAATGAAGTTACTCTTCTATAGAGCAACAACTGGAATAGAGTGGGCCAGATTGGAAAATGAGCTTTAGAATAAATAATACAGCAGATCTGGGCAAAACTTCTCTGCTGCTCCCCCAGTTAGTTAAATAGAATTTAAAAACCAGTGAAAAAAAGGAAGAAGAAAAATGGAAAAAGGAAATGAGCAATAAAATTAGGAAAAATTGATGAAAGAAATCAACTCCTTTAAAAGCAAAAATAATCATCTGCATTTTTTCTGAAATGGCATTACATTAGATGGAACAAAGTGCCATTTTAAAACTGTTTTGCAACATGCAACATTTCCAAAAAGATAATGAGTTAGCAAAGTAGATAATCTTGCTCAATGACCTCATCACTATACAGATCCTAAAACAAAAAAAGACAAGACTGAAAAAGTTTTTCAACTGTAGACATTGTGGAGGATTGTAAGTGAAGGTCTGTCTCTGGGGGGAAAAGGAGAAGTAAAGAACAACTATGCAGGAGAGCTGGAAAACCAATGGGAGGTCTATCACCACAATACACTCCAGGTCCAGACAGCTTAACAACATCATAGGTCCTGGCAGTAGATAGCAAGTCAGCAGGGAGGGTCCCAATCCCAAACAAAGTCTGAACCCTGGGAACACTGGGGCAAAAGACAGAATTGGATTGTCTACAAATCACTGCATAGGCAGAGCCTGGACATAAAGGAAGAAACAAACTTCTGCAAAGACAATGTCTTGGTTGCATATACAACATATTAGCCAAGGATAAGCCAGAGATCAGACCCAAGCCCCAGTATAAAAAGCTTGGGTCTATACTCCCTCTATCCCAGGAGCAGAGCTCAAACAATCAAAATGAGCAAAAAAGTTAAAAGAACACTAACTATAGAAAGCTAATATACATATAAAGATGATAACAATGCCATCTCAGGAGCAGAAAGCATTGAAAAATTACCTACAGGAGGGGCAGCTAGGTGTTGTAGTGGATAAAGCACAGGCCCTGGAGTCAGTGGTACCTGGGTTCAAATCCAGTCTCAGACACTTAATAATTACCTAGCTGTGTGGTCTTGGGCAAGCCACTTAATCCCATTTGTCTTGTAAAAACCTAAAAAACAATTACCTACAGGAGAAGTCTCAAAAGAGTCTGTGAATTGGACTGAAATCCAAAAGCTCCTAGAAGAGCTTTAAATAGAATTTAACAACCAGTGAAAAAAAGGAAGAAGAAAAATGGAAAAAGGAAATGAGCAATAAAATTAGGAAAAATTGATGAAAGAAATCAACTCCTTTAAAAGCAAAAATAATCATCTGCAAAAGGTATGTAACTCAGCAAAGAACAAAATTAAGCTACTAGGAAAGGAAACACAAAAACTAACTGAAGAAAATAAAGTCCTAAAAATTATAATTGGACAAATAGAAACTAATAGAAACTAATTGGACTAATAGAAACCAATGAATCTACTAGACTATAAGATTCCATCAAACAAAGTAAAAAGGCTGAAAAAAACTTAGGAAAATGTAAAGTACCTTTTAGAAAAAACATATGATCTGGACATTAGATCCAAGAAAGATAATTTACAAATCATGAGAGTACTAGAAAGCCTAGATGAAAAAAGAGCCTGGAAAATATATTTAGTTAAATTATCAGGGAAAGCTGTCCAAATCTTCCAGACCAAGAAGATAAAATAGCTATTGAAAAAATACATAGAAGTCCTCCAGAAAGAGACCCCAGGATAAAAACTCCAAAGGCTATCATAGCCAATTCTAGAATTCTCAATTAAAGGAGAAAATTACCAAGTGGCAAAAAAGAAGTAATTTAAGTGAAAAGAAAATATAATCAGGCTTACACAGGAATTATCAGCTTTGATACTAAAGGGCCAAAGACATGTTATACCATGTTTCAGAAGGTAAAGGACCTTGGATTGCACTCAAGAATTTACTACTCTCCAAAATTCAGCATATTATTTCAGGGGAAAAGATGAATGTTCAACAAAATAGAAGACTTTCAAATTTTTCTGATAAAAAGATCAGAACTAAACATAGAATTCAATTTCCAAATATAAGACTCAAGAGATGCATAAAAAAGGTAAACAAAAAGAAAAAAAAGATGCAATCTAGAACATTAAACTAAATACAAACTTCCAAGGAAAGATATAACACTTGTAACTCCTGAGAACCGTATTTCTCTTATGATAGTTAAAGGGTGGAATATAGTTGAAGAGATTGGATTTAGAGGATATGGGTCAGACCAAACTGACATCACTATGTTTTAGATAAATAACCTGGTGAAAAACTAGGGTGCTTATGTGTATCTAGTTTCCTTTGACCTACTTTAATCCCTTCTTGCTTATAAAGTTTAGCATTTTCTGAGGAGGGTGTCCTATGTTGGGAAGTCCTGAGACAGTGTCTCCCATATTTTACAATCAAATCTTAAGAGAAACCTTCAGAGTATTTGACTACTTAGAGTACTTAGAAAGAAGTTAGAGTAATTGCCTTAATAGTTAATTAAATCAGAAGTGACTTTTTCTAGATACATAGAAATTTGTGGTACCACAGGGGCAGAGGGTAGGAACCTTTTTAGAAAGGTTGGACATAAAGAGATTAAGGAGTAATCTTATCTTTTTTTTTTTTTAGGTTTTTGCAAGGCAATGTGGTTAAGTGGCTTGCCCAAGGCCACACAGCTAGTTAATTATTAAGTATCTGAGACTGGATTTGAACCCAGGTACTCCTGACTCCAGGGCTCTATCCATTGTGCCACCTAGCCGCCCCAATCCTTACTTAGTTAATGAGGTTTTCAGTACAGTTGTTGGGGAACTAAAGGAAGGGGAGTATGGGAGAGAGTGTGCTTGGAGGGCAGTACAAATTATTCATAAGGTGATTTGACTTTGTATTATATATAATTTGATGTGATTTCATGACTTGAGAAATCTATTTCTAAAGAGACAGAAGAGGGGAGGGTACTTAGTGATTATGAGATGCTGCTGCTTATCAATCAAATAATCAGTCAATCAAGCTTTGATTGTACCTTGATTGATAATACTTTGAGTTTATCAAGCAATCATTCAATCAACCTTTCATCCATATTACTTTAATTGATAGTACTTCTATCTGTTCAGATAAAAGGATTATAATTTGATAAAAGGAATATAAACAAAACAGGGGTACAAAAATAAAAATATAAAAAGAAGAAGGCTAAGATAACACCAAGTGTGTCACAGAGACCTATTATAGTAGAGGAAAAGAAGGGAGCCTATGAATACTCAGTAAATCCTATTCAATAGCTTTGGCCAAGAGAGAAAGAGAGAGAGAGTAAGATTCCCAATTGGTTTTAAAAAATCTGCCTTCATTATAGGGAAGTTGGAGGTAGGAAAAGAAAAGGGAAGAAGGGACTGATAAAAGGGAAGGTGAAGTTATAAGTGAAAATAAACTGAAAGTTAAAATTTAAAAGAAAAAGTTAAATGAGAACGGAAGCAAAACTTTGGTGAGGAGGAATTAGAGGAAAAGAAAGAGAATATATAAATAGGGAAAGATAGCATGAAAGGAAATACAGAATTACTAATGTTAACTGCAAATGTGAATGGGATGAACTCTCCCATAAAAAAAAAGAAGTGAATGGCAGAATGGATTAAAAACCAGAATCCCACATTATGTTATTTAAGAGAAACACATTTGAAGCAGAGAGAGACACACACACACAGGGTAAAGATAAAAGACTGGAGCAAAATATATTATGCTTCAGCGAAAGCCAAAAAAAAAAAAACAAAAGCAAAAATAAAACTCATTAAAAGGGTTAAGGAAGGAAACTGCATCTCCTCAAAAGGCACTAAAGACAATGACACCATAGCATTGTTAAACATATATGAACTTAATTGTATAGTATCCAAGTTTAGAGGAGAAACTGAATGAATTACAAGGAGACATAGGCAACAAACTTCAATAATGGGAAACTCAAACTCTCTCCCTCAGAACTAGATAAATATAGCCATAAAATAAAAAAGAAGGAACTAGAGAAGTTGAATAAAATGTTAGAAAACTTAGATGTGGTAGACTTCTGGAGAAAACTTAATGGGATAGAAAAGATATAAGTTTTTCTCTTCAGAATATGACACCTATACCAAAACTAAACATATACTAGCAATAAAAACCTTACAATCAAATGCAGAACGGCAGAAAGAATAAAAAACATACTTTTCAGATCATGATACAATAAACATTATTGGAATAAAGGGTCCTTGGAAAGATAAACCAAAAATTAATTGTAAACTAAATAACTGAATATTAAAGAACAAGTGTATCAAACAACAAATCATAGAAAAATTCAGTTATTTCATCCAAGAAAATGATTACAATGAGACAGCATACCAAAATTGATGAGATGCAGCCAAAGTAATTTTGAAGAGATATTTTATATCTCTAAATAATTATATGACTACAAAAGAGAAAGGAGATCTTGAGTATGCAACTAAATGACTAGGAGGCAACTAAAAAAGTTAGAAAAGAAGCAATTACAGATCCCCTAAAAAAGTAAAAACTAAGAAACTATTGACCTAATAAATAAAACTAAGAGTTAATTTTATGAAAAAAACTGTAAAATAGATAAACCTTTGGTATAGCTGATTTAAAAAAAGAAAGAAAACCAAATTAATAGTATCAAAAATGAAAAATGAGAAGGAACTTAAAGAGATGATTGAGAACAATTTTGCTGAGTTGTATGCCAATAAAATCAATAACCAGAGTGAAATGGATGAATGTTTACATAAAGGCAAGCTGCCCAGATTAACAGAAGAGAAAATAAAATACTTAAATAGCCTCATTTCAGAAAATTAAATTGAATGAACCATTAATAGACTCCCTAAGAAAAAGTCTCCAGGTCCAGATGGATTTTCAAGTGAGATTTACCAAATATTTAAGGAACAATTAATCATAATTCTACATAAACTATTTTAAAAAATAGGTCTGTCAAATTCCTTTTATGGCACCAATATGATGGGGATGCATAAACCAGGAAGAACCAAAACAGACAAACCCATCTTCCTAATGAGCATTGATGCAAAAATCTTAAATAAAATTTTAGCAAAGATCTTGCAGCAAATTTTTACTAGGTTATACCATGATCAGGTAGGATTTATACCAGGTAGGCAGGGATGGTTTGGTATTAGGAAAACACAGCATAACTCAACAAAACTCAACATAATAGAATAATAACAAAACCAACAGAAATCATATCATTATTTCAATAGATACTGAAAAGGCCTTAGATAAAATTCAACAGCCACTTTTTATTATAAAAACTAGAGAGTACAGGAATAAATCCCATTAAAATAATAAACAGTATCTATCTAAATCCACCAATAAATATTATATGTAATGAGGATAAACTAGGAATATTTCCAATAAGATTAGGAGTTTACAAAAGGATGACAATTATCACCATTTACTATTCAATATAATATTAGAAATGCTAGGTTAGAAATAAGAGAAAAAAAATGAAAAAAATCAGAATTTTCAGTGAGGAAATAAAGCTTTCACTCTTTGTAGATGATATCATGGTATACTTAGAGGACCAAAGAGAATCATCCAAAAAATTGCTCAAAACAATTAACAAATTCAGTGAAGTAGTAGCATATAAAACAAACAATCAGCATTTCTATAAATGAACAACAAAGCACGAGAGAGAGAGAGAGAGAGAGAGAGAGAGAGAGAGAGAGAGAAATTTCATTTAAATTAACTGAAGATATTACTTGGGAATCTACCTCCCAAGACACAGAAACTGTATGAACACAATTACAAAAGCACTTTTCACACAAATAAAGTAATATTTGAACAATTGGGAAAAAATGTCAATTGCTCATGGTTAAGTCAAGCTAATAAAATAAAAATGACAATTCAACTCAAATTAAATTGCTTATTCAATGCCATACCAATCAAAATACCAAATAATTATTTTACTGAGCTAGAAAAAATAGTAACAAAGTTTATATAGAGCAACAAAGGGTCAAAAGTATCAAGGGGATTGGTAAAAAAAAATGTAAAGGAAGGTGGCCTAGCTCTACCAGATCTAACACTATACTAATAAAGCATCAGTTAACAAAACTGTTGGTACTGGTTAAGAAATAGAGTAATGATTCAGTGGATTAGGATAAGTTCAAAAAAACACTAGTAAATGACTACAGTAATCTACAGTTTGAGAAACCCAAAAACAGTTTCTGGGATAAGAACTCACTATTTCTCATGGGAAAACTGGAAAATAAACTTGTAAAAACTAAGCATAGACCAACATCTCACACCCTATACCAAAATAAGATCAAAATGGGTAAAGGATTTACACATAATTATGATACTATAGACCAATTAACTAATCAAGAAATACTCTGTCAGATTTATGGAAAGGGGAGAAATTTATGATCAAGCAGGAAATAGAGCAAATTATAAATTAGAAAATGTATGATTTTTGACTATATTAAATTAACAAGTATTTGCACTAATAAAACTAATGTTGCCAAGATTAGAAGGAAAACAGAAAACTAGGAAATAATTTTCACAGCTAGGAATTTTGATAAAGGTCTCATTTCTAAAATATGTAGAGAACTGTATCAAAATCATAAGGTTATAAGTCATTCCACAATTAATAATTGGTCAAAGGGTATGGACAGGTAATTTTCAAATGAAGAAATTAAAGTGTTCTCTCTCTCTCTCCATATATATATATATATATATATGCATATATGATCATATGAAAAAATGCTCCAAATAATTACTGATTAGAGAAATGCAAATTAAATTTACTATAAGATTCCAACTCAAACCTAATACCTATCATATTGACTAAGACAAAAAGAGAAAATGATCAATGGTATTGGAGATTGTTGGAGCACTGGGACATTAATGCACTATTGATGGAGTTGTGAAATGATCCAGCCATTCTGGAAATCAATATTGAACAATGCCCAAAGAGCAATTAAACTGAGCCTACCCTTTGATCCAGCAATGCCAACGTTAGGCCTACATACAGAAGAAATCATGAAAAGGGGGAAAAAATCCCACATGTTCCAAAATATTCATAGCAGCTTTTTTTTTTTGGTGTAGTGATAAAGAACTGGAAATTGAGGGAATGCCATCATTTGGGGAATGGTTGAACTTATTAGGGTATATGAATATTATGGAGTCCTATTGCTTCATAAGAAGCCATGAAAGATAGGACTCTAGAGAAGCATAGGATGAATTAAAGGAAATAATGATGACAGAGGGGATCAGAACCAAGAGAACATTTTACACATTAACAACAACTTGTGAACTTCTGGCCAAAATGGTAGAGAGAAGCCAGGCACTACCCTAAGGTCTCCTGGCTTTCCCTCAGAACTAGTGTGGATCAGGCCTCTTGACAGAATTTGGATCCACAAAACACAGAAGGGAAACCTGGAAAACATCTACTGGCAGGATCTGTCTTGGGGGGTAGGCGTGGAGGGCCAGAGCAGGGGTGGCAGGGTGAGGCCCAGGGACTAGCCTGAGTTCAGCCATGGAGGCTTTGGCTGTGAGAGCTGCAGGTAGGAAAGCTCCCCTGAGGCTGGTGGGAGAGTTCCAGAGTGTGGCTAGACATCCATCTGGTTAGCTTGGCTAATGTGGAGGGCCAGAGCTGTGAGCCCCCTATTTTCAGCTGAATCTCCATGTTTCCAGTTGAGTCCACTCCCCCCCCCATCCCTGCAGGAGCAAGTGACTTTTCCCAGAACATAGTAACAACCCTCCCCCCAAACCTCCTGGATCTCAGGTATGGACAGCAGATCTCCCTCAGTATGAAGTGAGGATTAAGGAAATTAACGACTTAGCCTACATTGTTCAAATATCCTGCTGTGCCTCCCCACCCCCAGGCCTAAGGAGTGGGCCACTAATCAAGGTCACAGACATTCCAGAGAAAGCAACCAGCACCCCCTATTGGCTGGCCCACTTGTAGTTCCTAAGCCCAATGAGCAAAGCCTCTAGGGATTTCAACACGAAAGATTTGCAAACCAGCCCCTCCTCCAACAGAAGATCCTAGAAAAATGAAGAAAAGCCATTGAAAAGAGAAGTCTATCAAAAGCTACCTTGAAAACAAAGATACTTAGAGAGATCTAAAACTTCTGCAGAAAATATCAATTGGTCTCCATCCCAGAAAGACTTCTTAGAAAAGATCAGGAAGGAGTTTAAAAATCAATTGGGGGGTGGTGGAGCTAAGATGGCGACAAGAAAGGATCGGGTCTTAGGAGCTCTCTGATAAAACTCATAAACTAAGGACTCTAACTAAACTTGAGAGAGAGAGAGAGAGAGAGAGAGAGAGAGAGAGAGAGAGAGAATGAACGAGAATGAGAACCCAGTGAGGAAGTTCTCCTACTCAAGGTAACCTGGAAAAGAGCAGAAAGGCTCTGCTCCCCGGGGTTGGAGGGGCGGCCTGCCAGAGGGGTAGCTGGCCAGAGTGAAAGAACTTCAGCCTCCTGGAGGCAGCCCCAGGGCGCTGGGGGAGTCTCCGGAGCTACACTTTGAGCACCAGGCACAAAGTGGGGGAACAGTGGGGGGACCTCTGCCAGAGCCCACACGTGGAGCCCAGTCCTCAGGGCACACAGCCAGCAGCCATGGCTACCTCAGCCCAGATCCAGGAATGTAAGCAGGAGCCCTCAGGGCATGAGCCCATTGAACCTAGGGAGGGGAGTGAGGAGAGACTGCTGAGCTCTGTCCTCTGGCCCCTCAACAGAACTCTGGGGTTCTGACCACATTCAGAACCTGATCACAGTCTAGCCCCCCCCCCACATCAGCCCCATGGCAGAGGGGGGTGCTTATGGTCATTCACAGACCAGGAGGGAGGACAGAGACTCACACACTGAGACACTTGTGGGAGTGTCCCAAAAGCTCAGGAAGCACCCCCAAAATAGGCTTAGGCTGGGAAAATGAGCAAGCAGAGAAAAAAGAGGAACACCATTGAGAAATATTTTGCAAATGACCTCAAGAAGGACCAAAATACTCAGTCTGAAGATGAGGAAGCATAAGCTCCTGCCTCAGAAGACTCCAAGAAAAACAGAAATTGGGCTCAGATATGACAGAGCTCAAAAAAGACTTTGAAAATCAAATGAGGGAGTTAGAAGAAAAATTGGGAAAAGAAAGGAGAGAGATGCAGGAAAAACATGAAAATGAAGTTAGTAGCTTAGTCAAAGAAATCCAAAAAAAAATGCTGGAGAAAATAGCATGCTAAAAACCAGCTTAGGTCAAATGGATAAAACAGTTCAAAAAGTTTTGGAGGAGAAGAATGCATTAAAAAGCAAAATTGGCCAGATGGAAAAAGAGATAAGAAAACTCTCTGAGGAGAACAAATCCTTCAGACAAAGAATAGAATTCAGGGAGATTGATGAATTTAACAGAAATCAGGAAACAATACTTCAAAACCAAAAAAATGAAAAATTAGAAGAAAATGTGAAATATCTCATTGAAAAAACAAGTGATATGGAAAACAGACTTAGGAAAGATAATTTAAAAATTATTGGAATACCTGAAAGTCATGATCAGGAAAAGAGCCTTGACATCATTTTCAAAGAATTACTACAGGAAAATTGCCCTGATATTCTAGAAGTAGAGGGCAAAATAGAAATGGAGAGAATCCACTATTCCCCCAGGGAAAGAGATCCCAAAAAACCAACCCCTAGGAATATTATAGCCAAGTTCCAGAACTCCCAAGTCAAAGAGAAAATATTACAAGCAGCCAGAGGGACATATAGTTCAAATATCGTGGAGCTGCAGTCAGGATCACACAGGACTTAGCAGCAACTACATTGGGAAGCTCATTGGGCTTGGAATATAATATACCGGAAGGCAAAAGAGCTTAGAATGCAACCAAGAATCAACTACCCAGCAAGGCTTAATGTCCTCTTCCAGGGAAAAAGATGGACTTTCAATGAACCATGGGAATTTCAAATGTTCCTTTTGGAATGGCCAGAGCTGAACAGAAGGTTTGATCATCAGAGACAGGACTCAGGTGAAGCATGGAGATTGGAGGAGAGGGGGGAAATCAGAGGGACTTAATGAGGATGAACTGCATGTATTCCTGTATAGAAAAATGACATTGATAATACTCATATGAACTTTCTCAGTTAATAGAGCAGGTAGAGGGAGCTTTTACAGTTGAAGCACAGGAGAAAGTGGAATTTGAAGATAAAATATGTTGTAAAAATGGAGTCAATAGAAAAAAAGAGAAATGTAATTGGAGAAATAAAAAGGAGAGGAGGAATAGGCTAAGGTATTTCATATAATAAGATTTTTCTTTATTACAATGAGCTATTGCAATGATATGGAAGGGGGAAGACAAGGGGGAATGAGGGAAACTTTGCTCTCATCAGAGGTGGCTAGGAGAAGAAAGAGCATATATACTCAATGGGGTATAGGCATCTGGAGTAAGAAGGAGAGAGGGGGACAGGGGGGAAGGGGGGTATGTGAGTCATGGAGGAGAGGATGGATCATTGGGGGAGAGTGGTCAGTTATAACACATTTTCTTTTTTACTTCTTGCAAGGGGCTAGGATTGGATGGCCTGTCCAGGACCATAGGGCCAGGTGGATGCTGGGCCTAAGGGGTAGTATGGGGACTCAGGGCCTCTTGGCCCCAGAGACGGGAAACTGTCTGCTGTGCCACTCAGCTACCCTACAGCAGAGTCATTGTGAAAGGAAAGAGAAAATATAGTACATGGTAGTAGAGAAAAACAAAAGGAGGCAGTTGCAATCAACAATGGCAACATTGGAAAAATATGGAAGTAACTTTTGCCATGGATTTATCATAAAGAATGTGATTCACCCATGACAGAGTTGTTGGTGTTGGAACAAAGACTCAAGCACATTTTTTTATTATTATTGTTTTTTGGAGGGGGTGCAGGGCAAATGGGGCTGGGTGGCCTGCCTGGGGCCGCATATCAGGGTGATCGTTGGGTGTCTGAGGCTGGATTTGGACCCAGGTGCTCCTGCCTCAAGGGCCAATGCTCTTCTGCCACCCAGCCACTCCTACATTATTATTATTTTATTTGGGGTCTTTTTTTCTTTTTTTTGGTTTTTGCAGGGTAGTGGGGTTCAGGTGCCTTGCATGTCACACGGCTGGGTGATTGTTGGGTGTACGGGGCCAGATGTGGGCTCAGGTGCTCGTGGCTCTGGGACTGGTGCTCCATCCATTGTGCCACCTGGCCATACCTATAGTTATTTACTATTATTTTTTTAATTTTAATTTTTTTCTCTCCCCTTTATCACTCAAGCAAGTCTATATTTATGGGGGGAGGGGTATTTCATTTACTCTTAAACAAGAATATTTTATTAATGTTAAAAACATTATTTGTACAAAATGAGAATAAAAAATAAAATTTTAAAAAGTGAAAAAATCAGGAAAAATTGGGAAAAGAAATGCAAGAGAAAATTAACATCTTGCAATCAGAAAACCTTTTAAAATACAATTGGACAAATGCAAAAAGAAAATAATTCCTCTCAAAACCACAATTGGGCAAATGGAAAACTTCAAAAATAGAACTGACAAATTGGAAAAGGAATTACAAATGGTAAATGAAGAACATTCTTCTCTAGAAAAAGAACAGAATCTGTGGAAACTAATGACTTCATAAGAAAACAAGAATCTGGGGCAGCTAGGTGGCACAGTGGATAAAGCACTGGTCCTGGAGTCAGGAGTACCTGGGTTCAAATCCGGTTTCAGACACTTAATAGTTACCTAGCTGTGTGGCCTTGGGCAAGCCACTTAACCCTGTTTGCCTTGCAAAAACCTAAAAAAAAATGAAAAGAAAAAAAAACAAGAATCTGTTAAACAAAATAAAAAAATTGAAAAAACAGAAGAAAATGTAAAATACTTCACTGGCAAAACAACTGACCTAGAAAATAGATCTAAGAGCTACAGCTTAAGAAATCATTGGACTTCTGAAAACATTGAGGGAAAAAAACCCTGTAGTTGATACTTCAGTATTTAGTTAAGGAAAATTGCCCTGATATCATGGAACCAGAGGGCAAAATAGTTATTGAAAGAATACTTTAATCCCCTCCTGTAAAGGATCCCAAAATGAAAATATTGTGGCCAAAGTCCAGAAGTATCAGAAAAAAAAGAGAAAATGCTGTAAGCAGCCAGAAAGAAACAATTTAGATACCAAAGAGCCATAGTAAGGATTGCACAGGACCTGGCTAAATCAATATTAAGGGATCAGAGAACCTGGAATACGATATTTCAAAGACCAAGGGAGCTTGGAATGCAGCCAAGAAATCACTGTTCAGTAAAACTGAACCTTCTCTTCCAGGGGAAAAGATGGACATTTAACAAAATAGGAGACTTTCAACATTTCCTGATGAAAAGACCAGAGTTAAATAGAAAACCTGAAGTTCAAACAATGGGCTCAAGAAATACATGAAAATGTATAAAAGGGAAAAGAAAAAACTGTTATCCAATAAAGTAAAATTGTCTATAATGCCAGCTGGGAGAAAGATTCTTATAACTCTTGAGAATTATAGCTCTATTAGAGAGAATATACTTAACCAAAAATAATGAACACTCATGACTTGTCTGTGACTCTGATAGTATGATTTTAAAACAATATCTACTTAAAGGGGGGACAGTAAAGAGATGGGAGGATGGAGGAGATTGAATGGGGTAAATCACATTACAGGAAGGGGTACAAAGGACCTATTACAATAAAGAGGAAGAAGGGAGGAGGTGAGAACTTCCTGAATCTTACTTTCATCAGACTTGGTTCAAAGAAGGATTAGCATACACACACTCAGTTAAGTTAAGAAACTTATCTTACCTTTCAAGTATTAAAAGGGGAAAGGGGGAGGGAGGAGGAAAAGAGGAACTAATATAAGGTAGGGAAGGAAGAAGGGGCAAAGGGAAAGGGGAAAGAAAGGGAAGGGGTTGGATATAAGGGGGAAAATACACTGATTGAAGTGGTATTGAGAAGTAAAATACTGGGGAATATGGATAAGGGGGGAAAACAGGGTGAAGATAGCATGGAGGGCAATAAAGAGTTAATAATTATAACTTTGAATGTGAATGGAATGAACTCTCCCAAAAAAGGTAAGCAAATAGCAGTGTGGATTGAAAACCAGAATCTTACAATATGCTGCTTATGGGAAACTCATCAGAAGCAGAGAGATACATATAAAGGTAAAAGATTGGACAGAATATATTTTACTTCAGCTGAAGTGAAAAAGGCAGGGGTAGCAATCCTTATCTCATACAAAGCAGATTCAAAAATAGATCTCATTAAAAGAGATGAGGAAGGAAATTATATCCTCCTAAAAGGTGTCATAGACAATGAAATAACATTATGAGTTGATCAACCATGATAGATGCAGCTCCTGGAAGAGACCTAGGACAGCCTTAGGAGATCTGCTTTTGACAATGCTATCCACATCCAGAAGAAGGAAAACAAGACAAAACAAAACAAAAGAAACCCATTCTGAATAACACTACATTTACTTTTTTAAAAATTTCTCTTATTTTTTTCTTTTCTATCTCATAGTTTACTTTCTTTACTCTTAATTGTTAATTCCTCAACCAGTAAATGACTAATCTATAAATATGTTAAATACAAATATGTAGGGGCAGCTAGGTGGTGCAGTGGATAAAGCACCGGCCCTGGAGTCAGGAGTACCTCAGTTCAAATCCGGTCTCAAACACTTAATAATTACCTAGCTGTTGGCCTTGGGCAAGCCACTTAACCCCATTTGCCTTGCAAAATAAAATACAAATATGTATGTATAATATTCACCAGACTATTTGCTGCTGAAGAGAGGAAGGTGGGAAGGAAGGCAGAAAGAAATTTTGTACCTTAAAAATATGCATAGGCATGTGGATGAATGTTGAAAAACTTTCATACATAATAGGAAAAATAAAATAAAATAAAATATCAATTTAAAAAAAATCTCCTTTAAATGGCTCTCAAGGTTGCTCTAAAATGGAAGCCTCTATGTTTTTATATCAATGTTCTAACAGTTGTATGTTTATATCTTTAGGTTCTTTCTTTGCATATGTGTGAATGAATTTGTATGTCTTTTTCTTTAAGATTCCTTCTTCTATGAGAAGAGGTACCAGAAGTGAATGTGATAGTTATTATTGGCATGTCTATAATACTTTAATGAAATTTATAGTTGTTATCATCAAGTAATGTATAATCAATTACAATCAAAATTATAATCTACCGGAAAGAAATCACGATTGTCATCCTAACACAAATATACCTTGAAATTCAATACTGATGCTTTAATATGAAATCAAATTCATGATTTTGTTGATTATAAGCTGATGTTTGTCTTTCATTCTCTGAAGAAGATCATAACATCTTGTAGGTGATACCATTACAAAAACAGGAATTGAATTTGAGTGAGGGGTTGCTGTGCCAAGTCATCAGCCTCACTTTCTCCTCTAGAGCCATCTGGGTCCAGTGACCAGATATGAGTAAGGATGACTAGAGATGGCCCTGGATGTGAGGCAGTCAGGATTAAGTGACTTGCCCAAGGTCACACCGTTGTAAGTGTTAGATGTCTGAGGCTGGATATGAGCTCCTGTCCTCCTGAACCCAAGACCAGTGCTCTACCCTATCTGCCCTGGTTATAGGTACTCCTTCCACAAATACAAGTCACGGCATTCTATGCTTTAAAAAATGGTCTTTGTAATTTAATGTGGCTCCCAAATTCATAAACCTTATGGCTAAACTTGTAATTACCTCTTCTAAGCTTAGATAGTCCATCATTAACATTATAAAGCCAGTTCCAAGGCCTGTATAAAAATATAGCTTTAAATTGGTATTATCTATCAAAGGTAGCCTTTGTTCACATAACTCTGAAGAATATATGACCACTTATAATCAGATCTGTATTCAGGAATTTTGATCTCTGGGACAAGAAACAAATACTAGTACTAAGGGCAAGCAGCACTAAGCCTGACATCAGATGAACCTGGGTAAGGTTGATAATAACAATAGATTCTTCTGTGCATGGATGTTGGTGGTTTTGGATTAAGTCAGTGTCTCTGAGATCCAAGTGTATCGCTTTCTTTGGAGGGAGCAATAAAGTCTGCTTCCAAGGAGGCTAATGCAGGTAAAGATCACTATGAGTTGGAGAACTCAACCAGTGTAAATATTTCTGCTCTTAAAATATATTGTCCAGAGGCAATTTACCTATTCTAACCTAAGTAAATTCAGCTCTTTTTCACAATGGGTTTTAGAATAGGATTTTAATTGACTACAGTATTATTTGCCTTAAGAAAACAGTATACTTTGTGAAGTATACAACAGATGCACTCCTCAACAATTTGGTTCAACATCACAAATAGTCATCCTTATACAAAGGAGAGAAAGTTTTTGCTTATTTTCAGATATTAAGGCCCCAAGATTCAGTTCCCTCCAAATTTGTCTTTTAGATAAAAAGTCACTGGCAATTTGCCAAATTTGAATCCCAAGAGATTATGATTGAACAACACCTCGCATTCAAAACTTCTTCAACATGTTTCATAAGTATGCTTTGCATTTGCATACCAAGCCCATTTAGTCTCCTTTTCAGTTCTTTGTTCTAAGTCAGCCATATCCTTCCTCCCAGGTTTTTCAATTTAACCAAGTATTTTTTTGAAAGAGCAGAGGTAGGGTGGCTTACAAAGAAGTAGAGTTTCTTTTACACTCACATCCATACCCACACCCACATACACATACACATACACATTTCCCTTATATGACTCAATCTTTCCTATGGACCCTATTGACTGCCATATACCTTCTTTTTAAAAAAAATTTTTTTTAAAGGCAATGAGGTTAAGAGTTACTTGCCCAAGGTCACACAGCTAGGCAATTATTGTCTGAGGCTGGATTTGAATCCAGGTCCTCTTGATTCCAGGTCAGTGCTCTATCCACCAAGCTGCTTCTGATATATAATTTCTAATTAATGATTGAAGTTGACATGCTTTCCAAAGATATCAAAAGCAAATTTTCACACCAAGAGAGACTTTCCTGGAATATAGTTATTTGGTTTTTCTTAAAAATTTCTAGCCAACTTGGAGCTATTTTCCAGACATAATAAGCAGAAGGAGTAGAGAGATATAATTTTCAAGGTACTTCAGGTATGTTAGACCAAACTCAGGATTTTTGTTATTTTTGATTGTATTTATATGCCTTACCCCAGATATTTAATAGCTATGTGACCCTGGGCAAGTCACCCAACCTTGTTTTTCTCAGTTTTCTCATTTATGAAAATGAACTGGATAAGGAAATGACAATGATACCATATTATCTTATCAAGAAAACCCCAAATGGAGTATGAAGAGTTAAACATGATTGAAATATATTCATATATATAATACCCCTCCTTATTCCATGTTTGGTCCTGACTGGGGGCTGCAAACCTTCTTAATTATGCAATCTTAGTCTCTGGTTGAATTCAAGCTTTGCCTCAGAACAATGATTCTTTTGGTTTTGTTTTTTAGGTTTTTGCAAGGCAAACGGGGTTAAGTGGCTTGCCCAAGGCCACACAGCTAGGTAATTATTAAGTGTCTGAGGCCGCATTTGAACCCAGGTACTCCTGACTCCAAGGCTGGTGCTTTGTCCACTATGCCACCTAGCCGCCCCAGAACAATGATTCTTAATCAGTGGTCTGTGAACATGTTTATATACATACATACATACAAATATACCTACTTATGTCTATAATTTAATGTAGTTGTTTTTCTTTCTTATCCTATGTATTTAATTTTAGCCTTAAAATGCTGAAAAGGGATCTAAAGATTTCACCTGACTCCCAAAGTAGTCCATTACACAAAAAATGTTTCACAATTCTTTTTCTAAAGCATTAGCTGCTATAAATAAATACCATGACTATATGACACAGTGGATAAGATACTGGGCTTGAAGTCAGGAAGACTAATCTTCCTTAATTCAAATCTGACCTCAGATACTTAATTGCTATATGACCCTGGGCAAGTTACTTAACTTTGTTTGCCTCAGTTTTCTCATTTATAAAAATGAGCTGGATAAGGAAATAGCAAAGATGTTGTAATATCCTTGCCAAGAGAACCCCAAATGGAGTAATGAAGAGTTAGACATGATTAAAATATATTCACATATAAGCATGCATGTAGGTTTACACACTTTCCTTCTTCCTGTCTATGTAAAAATAACAACCCTATTTAAACATTGACTTGAATTAATTTAGGAAGATCTTTAAAATCGTTATTTTAGACACCTATGACAATCTTGTAGTGTAGGTAATTTTGGTATCATTGACCCATTTAATGACAAAACTATGGGGCAGAGAATTTAAATTGTGTGCTATGAACATATCATTTATGAATAAAATAGCCTAGGTTTGAATGATTTTTAAACTACATTTTCAGTGTTCTTTCCATTATGCAATAATATACATTAAGCTTATTGGGCTACTCAGGAAAGGAGAATAAAAATTTATATAAAGTTCCTCAAAGAAAACACAAAGTT
The DNA here is from genome assembly GCF_037893015.1 of Macrotis lagotis. Taxonomy (NCBI): domain Eukaryota; kingdom Metazoa; phylum Chordata; class Mammalia; order Peramelemorphia; family Peramelidae; genus Macrotis; species Macrotis lagotis. Next base: position 486,449,508 of record NC_133666.1, read on the forward strand.
AAAAATTGATTTCATTTATGGTAATAAAAATATTAATATAATAACTAATATTAAGATGTACTTCAAGTTTCACAAAATGATTTGCACATGTTAATTCATTTGATTATTAAACTAACAAGTAGTTATTATTTAATATTTCTATATGAAGTACATGAAACACACGGTTAATTTTTCAATACCTCAATTCTCTGAACTGTAACATGGAGATAATAATATTTATACTACTGACTTTGCAGTGCTTTTGTGAGGACAGCATTTTGTCTAATTTTAGACATTGAATAATGATGAATTATTGTAATTATAACTATAATTTCTTCAGTTTAGTGAATAAAACAATGGCCCTGTTAAGAAGGTAATTCAAATGTGTTAGCAAATTTTAGTGAATGAAAGTTGACTGATTTTAGCCCTTCACTTTTTAAAAAAAGTAATCTAGTCTTTTACGAAGATGATAATTGATGGATAGAAACATAGATAGAAATTATTTACTATGTGTCAGTAACTCTATTCTCAATTTTGAGAGAAAAAATACACTTTATTTTTATGTTATGAGGATAACATTCATTATATCTTTCTTAAAAGATAAGATTCTTTAAAGGGAGAGATTAGCTTGAAAATTAACTTATTAGTGTTCTTTTTTGTATATGTTTATTCAATTCTTTCCATTGCTGAGCATGAATGCTTAGATCCTGTCTTAATAAGTCCAATAAAAAGTCATTGCTTAAATGTGAGTGCATTTTTAGAAAATTTGGCATTCTTTCAAAGCAGGGATTTGGTTGGTAAATGTTAAGCAATTGGATCACTGAGCAAAAATGGTATGCATAATATGCAAGTTCAATCTGCATCTTAACATTTTCTCTAGCACTTTTAGTCTAGACAATGAACAGTCATAAAATAATGCCATGATTTTTTTTTTATTTTTTAGTATTTGCTGATTTGTAAGGTGCAAATTTAACACAGGCTCTCAATAACCATTACAAGTTCTTCTCAGTAAACCCATGCTTGAAAGTCTTATTCAATATAATTATAGTTGTCAGACTAATTATAACCAATCTTCATAGAATGTTTAAAAGTTTATAAATTGCTTTCTTCACAACAATTTCGTGAGGTAAAGAGTGGAAATATAATTATCCCTTTTTATATGTGAGAAAATTGAGGCACTGAGAGATTAAATTACTTGTCTAAATTCACACAACTGGAAAATATTGCATCTGGGACTTGAACCATCCATTTCCTACTTGAATCTCTGGTATGTCTGTATATTTGTTACTTGACCTATTTCCATTGTAAGGGTTGGTGAGAGCAAAGACAGTTTTTGCCTCTTCTTGTCCTCCCAGAATTTAGGATTGTGCCTCTGACTCATATAAGTCTTTTAATAAATGTTTGTTGTTGGACTGATATTGGAAATATTCCCATGTGACTGAACTTCCATTACTTTGCATTAAGATCTATTTTATCTAATCTTTGTTTTATTCATCTTTTCTACTTATTACCCTCTAAACCCCTCCAGTTGTGTGCATATATTTTTAATCTGGAAAAATAAATATCTGAATACAGTGATGAAATATATTGAACACATTAGCAAAACACATTCCTACCTATACTGTTTTTGAAAATGCATGTCTCTGCATTTGAAATTTATCATCTTTCTGATAGGATGTGAATGGAATGTTTCATCTTCTTTTGGACTCATGGTTTCCCATTTCATTGATCAGAGCTCTAAAGTCAGGGTCTTTATTCTCTATATTAGTGTTTTTTGTCATTTCAGTCATGTCTGCTTCTTTGTGACCCCATTTTTAGTTTTCTTTTTAACTAGAGTATTTTGCCACTTCCTTCTTCAGCTCAATTTACAGATGAAGAACTGAAACAAATACAGTTAAATGATGTAACCAGGGCCTCAGCTAGTAAGTATCTGAGATAAGAGTTGAACTCACCAACCTGAATTCCTGACTTCAGGATTACCACTTTATCCTCTGCACCACCTGGCTACCTTGCTTTTCTTATTCTTGCTTTTCCTCTGCATATGTCTATAAAGGTGTTCCCAGTTGTTTTATTTTTTCTGAAATGGTCCATTATATCATTTCTTATTGGGATATCAATCTTTATAATAGTGCATTTTTCATATAGTTACTGATAGATTTGAGAGGTTTTCTTTTGAAAACAGTGTATTCCTATTCTTTTACCAATTGATCTATTAGGTAATGGCTTTTAGTTTCATAAATTTGAATTAATCCTTAAATATCCTGAAAATAAGACATGTATTAGAGAAACTTGCTGCAAATATTTTCTAAATTCTAATTTTTATTGTGTTGGCTGAAACTATTTGAAAGTAATTGTTTCTTAAGTTGTTTAGAGCTCTATTTCTTCAAAATGACAGATGTTAAATACTTAAAATGACAATTGTTATCTTTGCTTTATCTTTAATGTTATTGGAAAGGCTAACATTTTCTTCCATACAATTTTATTTTGGGTTTTAGATAAATGATGTTTACTATATGAAGGAAAAAATCCATTTAGTTTTCTGATTTATGAATATATTGAATATGAATGGGTGTTGAATTTTGCAAAAATCCTATTTGTGATCTAGTTGATAAAATATATTTGGTTTATATTTTTTATATTATTATCATTACTTATTATATTGTAGTCTTCCTTATGTTGAACTATTCTTTCCTTGTATAAACCAACATAGTCAAAATATATATTTTTGCAGTATTTTATTGTAACTTACTTGCAAAATTTATTTCAATTTTAATTAGGGATATTGGTCACTAGTTTTATTTTTCTACTATGTTGCTTATTTAAGTATTAAACATATTTTATCACAGAAAGAGACTGAAAAGAGTACCTACTTAATTTTTATCAATACTAACAATTTATGCTGTGTTTATGCTTTTTGAATGGTTATTAAGATTTACATGCAATTATATCTTGTTCTGGAATTTTTTGGTGAAGAGGAGAGTGAATTTATATGTATTTAACTTCTTTTTCTGTTGTTGAAATATTTAAATAATTTTGTGAGGAAAATTTGTGAATTTTATTTTTTAAATAAATGTTTTTTTTTATTTCCTCTTCATCACCAATTTTGTTAGTATTCAATTAGGCAAAAGAAGTTTTGATATATTTCTTTTACTTTTTGTGGGTTTTGCTTTTATAGTTTTGATATTAAAATGATTTTTTAAAAATAAGATAAACTATTTTACTTTTATCTATTTTATTTCTCTCTAAGTCTCCATTTTATTTTTAAATTTAATTACTCTTTTAATTTTATTGACTATAAATATGCTAATTTCTATCAGTTTTATTGATCTCTTCTTTAACTTTCAAAACAATCTACTTTGCTACTTGGTTAAAACTTTGGTTCTTTTTCCAAGAGGTTTTCTTTTTCTTTTTTTATTTTTTTGGTCATCAAATTCAGTGCTTTATTTTTTTCTCTTTTTTGTTGATGAAAGTCTTTAGAGAATATAAATTTAAGGCCAAACATGATATAGTTGTATTGACTACATTTTCATTTATTATTGCTGTATTATATTTTTGACCAAATTTTTTGATGTTCCTACAATTTATTTTTTTGATCCACCAATTCTTTAGAAGTATGATTTTATTTCCAATTACAGTTAATTCATTATGGTTTTTATTGATTTTTTAAAAATTCCATTGTTATTACCAAATGATGTGTTTATTTTTTCTGCATTTCTTCATATTTTGGTGAGGTCTTTATGATTGACTAAAACATTTACTTAGCCCTTACTATGTGCAAGTTGCTATATGAAGTTCTAGGGTTACAAATAGAAAAAAAGAGACAGTTCCACTTCTCAAAGAGTTCATATTCTAATTTTGGAGACAACGTAAATGACAGATTTCAACTATAAATCAGATGGTAAGGTTTCATGGTCCTTGGGATACGGTGACAAAGCATTTTTTACTTAATTCTCTTTCCCTAACATTATTTCCATTGAATAAAATTATATCAGTTTCTGATGTTCAGTCTTTTAAGAGTTCCAAGGACTCGAATCTTTTACCAAACATTTTTTTCCCCTGGATTTTTATTCTGTTTGTAGTATCCTCAGGAACAGTTGCTACCTGAGATTTATTCCCAGGAAGAAGTTTATAGATCCTGGGCTGGAGTCATTGCTCTTCCCATTCCTATTGTGTTCAAGTATCTGGACAGTCTTCATTAGAATTTAAGGGGAGATTGGTATCAAGGACTGGTAGTGTTGATCATTTGACTTTACACATGCTATCTTCCTTCTCTCAGAGTGACTTGCTACTTCAGCTGGGTTGGTTTATCTTCTGTTTGAGGGGCAGTAGGTGGGGTTGTCATTTGGTGGGGTTGACTGATCTCTTCTTCACAGAAGTCACCCAGATGGAAGAAGGTATAAGTTAGACCAGTAGTAATCTGGGTATTATTATGTCCCATTTCCCAAATAAGAAATTTTTATAATGGTGTCATATTAAGGTAAGAATTTTATGAATTTTTTGCCATTTCCATTTGTTAATTCCCAGAAAAATACCATTTCAATTTTTTTTCTATATATTTCTTCCTGTAATTGGATTCCTTATTCCTTTAAGTTTTTAGATGATACACTATTAGGCATAGACATAAATGCAGATATATGTACATATATCACTTATGTTGATTTCTTAACTATGATACCCTTAAGCATAATTTTATGTTCTTGATTATTTCATTATCATTTCTATTTTTACTGTAGCCCTTTATGAAATTGATTACTGATATTTTTTTATAATTCAGTAAAGAATAATCTATTTTACTCCAGCCTCTCATTTTAATTCTATGTGATTCTTTTTATTTTAAGGATATTTTTAGAAAGCAACTTTGTATTTATACTTTTCCATTTTATAAGTAAACCCATCCCATTCACATTTAAAGTTTTTATTAATTATCTATTTCATTTTATTTTATCCTTCTGTCCTTTTAGTTCTCTTTATCTCTACCCCTCTATTAACAATAAGCAAAGGGAGGTAAAAGAGATGGTTGTTTGCCTAACACTTGTGATCTTTTAAGTAAAATTATTTGTTTCCTGAATGTTGCAGATCTTTTTTCCCCTTCCCCTGATCCAAACTACTTTTACTTTTATCCTTTCCTTTTAATCCAGTCTCACATTCCTCCTTCCTATATTTGAGTATGTTTTACGACTATTCCCTTACCTATCTAGCATTTCCCACTTAAGACACCCCTCCCTTGTTCTTATACCGTTCTATTTCTTTTTTGAGTATAATGAATAATTATACCAAATTCTCTGTGAGAGTGTATGTATTTGGGTATATGCACAAATGATCACATTCAATCTTCTTTTGCCTGAAATTCTGACTCCTTATTCCATGAGTTTATATTCATTATTATGAATGTGATTATATAGTCTTCAGAACATATAGTTTATTTATTTTGAAATGTGATTTTCTTCCTTGTTCCTCCTTTAATTCTTAGCATATTCCATTTTTTTCTAAGACCATTAAGATAGGTCCACAGATTCTCTATCATTTTTATCTTTCATGTTGACCTTAAAAGTATTAGGATTCTGAGATGACATTTGTTTCTTATCTCCCTTTTAACATATAAAAATCCATACCCACATATTCCCTTTAAATTAACAAATATTAATATCTTTCTCATATTTATATTTCCATTTAAAATATCTACTCAGTTCTAGCATATGATCAGACATGCTTGGAAATCAGTTATTGCTTTGAAGATCCATTTTTTCCTCTTTAAGTGTATGCTTAGATTATGTTGGGCTTAAGCATTTCTCTTTTGCATTTCTCTTCCTTATTCTAAGATCATCTTTATATTTATAGTTATTAAATTTTATGTGATCATCATTTTTATTTCCTGCTATTTGAAATCCTTTTTGCTATCTACTTCTTATATACATATTTTTTGATTTGGCAGCTCTGGAATTTATGTATGATATTTCTGGTAATTTTCATTTTGTTGTATTTTTCCAGATTTGATTATTCTCTTTTCCCCATTCCCCTCTGATTCTATGATTTCTGGGTTGTTTTTTTTCATAATTTCTCAAAATATAATATCCATTTAAAATATGATATTTAGCTAGTCTAATTGTTCCTAGTTTTCTTGGTCAGTTGTTTCAGTTGTTTTTATATTATGTGCTATATATTTTCTTTTGTCTTTTCAAAAAAAATCTCATGATTTTATTTTTATTATTTCTTTCTGACCCAATACATATTTTCAGGGTATTTAGTTCTTGTTTGAGATTTTTCCTCCTTTTAACTATGGTGCCAATTTTCATTGTCATTTTTTCCCACCCTGGTTTTCCATTCTGGATTATTTTTTGTTTGTTTCTTCTAGGAATGCCTATTGTCTCTATGGCCAGAATATTTTATTTTTTTCTGAAACTTTAATAATCTCATGTTGAGATTATTATCTGAATTTATTACCTGAATATCTGTCAAAGAAAAAAAGTATTTTTTCATGATATTTCTGTTTTTCCTTGGTTTGTTCACTTTATCCATTTCAGACATTTGGAATTCAGTGGAGCAATGCGCTTGGGTCTACAATGGTAGCAGCTGAATGGTGTGGGCAGAGACTGCCTGGTTATAAGTTTAGAATCCTAGATTAGGTCCTAATTTTAAAGAACTCACATATTGCTTTGTTGCTGAGTTTTGCCTAGGGACTCTGTCTTGTCACAGGGTTCTGACCTCTCCTTACCCCTAAAAGGGCCTTCTTGGTCCTTTCCCCCGAGGGAAGTCTTGTAGGAATAGGATCTTCTCCTGTCCTTGGCTCTCAGCACATCCCAATAGATGCTTTAGGGACCACTCTAACTATATTTTGTTTAGGGTATTGCTTCCTCAGCTAGGCTTGGGCCAATAATGACATATTAGACCCATATAGAATACCCTAAAGATTTTTCTCTTTTCTGGGTTTCTATAACATTTATTTGCATTAGACCTGTGCAAGGTAAGCACTGAGAAAACAAAAATTAAAAAAAATACCTTCCTTTAAGGAACTTACGTTCTAAAGAGTGAAACCAATATTACTCATTCTAACCTATGGTTTCTTAATTCCTACAAGGTAATAGTAATTTAAAAAGGATGAAATTCAGGTAATTACAGAATTTCAAATCAGTTGACAAAAATATTGATTTTAAGATTCTTTATAAGTTGACAAATCCTTTTGTACATGGACTGTTTTGAAATTATAGGTAGATTTTTTTTCAGAATTCTTAACTTTTTGAACACTAATATCAGTTGCCAAATGACTTGGATTTCATATACCAGTTCCAATTTTAACTGAATTTCAGTTTCAAAGTTGGATAATAAAAGTACAGGTCATACCCTTTAGACAATTCCAGTTCAAATAAGTGAAGGAGGAAAGGCACATTTAAGAAATCAAATGATCTGTTTTCTGATCTCAATTCTAATAATTTATGTGGGCAAATCATTTCACTGCCATAGGTTTTGGTTTCCTCATACATAAAATGAGTTTCTTGAACGGATGTTTCTTAAGTTGCTTAATAGATATTTGTCTCTAATATTACCATATTGGTCTGATTTAGATCTGTTTCTCAAACAGGAGTAATACAAAACTTGATCAATTAATTTTTTTAGATTCTAAATTTCAACTTTTCAAAGTGATTTCATTTTATGGGTACAATACATTTTTGAGGATTGACTTATGTTTCTTTTGTTGAATTATTTTTATGTTTTAATAATTTTTCATAAATACAAGCATTTGTATGGGACAGGTTGTGGCATATCTTTCTGTTGAAGTTGAGATCATTTTGTTTCATTTATAGTGAAATATAATATCCAGATGTATTTGCATTTAAACAGAGTCAGAGAAATCAACCTAAAGGCATGGATTTATGAGGTATGTGGTTAGAGAGACATTGTTTTTAAAAATAAAATAGGAAAAGTGTTTTCAATGAAGCTGAATTCACACTGAAACAGTGGTTGCCTTCCTCCCCATTCCTGTCAACTGCTAATACCTTCCCCACCCCCTTGTATCTGTTTTATATTTATTTTATATACTCATATTTATTTTATGTTTAGCTATATCTACTCATATTGATTCCCCCCTCCCTTGCACCCCTTAGACTGTTAATTCTTTAATGGAAAGTGTTATTCTTTTGTTTTTGCATTCTCAGTGCCTACCTAGTACAGGTTTGATGAAAAGATGCACTTAACAAATACATGCCTGCTTGATTAAATTGTAAGATGAACCAGTTTTATCAGACCAACTGTTGGTATCTTTGTATAAAATATAACTAAGAAAAATACACATGGTCAATAGTGTTAAAATGAAGTGAAGTGAACATTAGTTTTACAAGGCCTTTTGAAACTACATCAGCAAGAAAAAAAAAGAGTCAACATATGAAGAAACTCCCAATCAGCACTTTTTCCAATTGCTTTAGAATTCTCCCGTGATTCCCTGAAATTCATCTTGTTTTTATTTTTTTTTTGAATTGCTATCTCATAGGAATTAAGGAACCACATGTTGGGATGAGTAATATTTTTAATAAGCAGTGATTTTGGGCTCAAGTCAAAATTGCAAATAGAAGAAAGACAATAATAGAAATTTGCTCTTAGAATATCTGCTCTTAGGCTTTTTAAATTTTTTTTACTGCTGTCATACTCATTAAACTCTGATTATATGAGTCCATGTCTTTTTAAAATGAGTGTTTTAATAATATTTAAATGTATTTTCTACTTAAGGACCAAATCAATGTCTTGCCTGTTAGGGAATGAGTAAGGATAATTCTTAGTTGCCTATCAGACCAAATGGAACATAATCAAATCAAAATACCGACAGCATCAATAAAAGATTTCAGTGGGGAATTATTTTAGATGTTTATAAAAATTAGACAGAAAACTTGTTTTTTGAGGTCATTTGATATGGCTCTGGAATAACCATAAGCATTACACAAATCCTGACTCATCCTTCTTCCTACAGATATTCTTTAAAAACTGATAGAATTCTATAGTTGAACTGTTTTCAGTAATACAGCCTTAAGAGGTCATAGTATTCTTTTCATGGTATCCTTTTTGTACATGGTACTTTCTGAAATCATGGATATTTATAAATTATAGTGAAACAGTGAAAAAGCCCTAGACATCCTAGGGCTGACTGAAAGTCCAATTTTTTTTTGCAGTGTGACAAAAGGTAAAAAAAGCAGAATTGCTTCTAAATAGAGCAGGAAAATTTTTACTAGACTTGTTTAAGAACTACTTTGCCATTTTGATTGAGATTTTTTTTTCCAAGTTGGGAATTCCCTTGTTTTGGAGGACTTGCTTATATTCAAACATGACTCACATGGAGTTTCTAAAATAAATGACTAGTTTTGGAAAAAGAAAGTATATCACAGGGATACAACACAGTTGGATGGAAGTAGCAGGTACAGACCTCTTTACTTGTTTTTATAGAGCATAATGATTGGCTAAGTTTGGACTTCCAACATTGCCCTTTACCATTGCTTATGTATATTTCTGTTGGGTGAATGAAAGGGTTTGTAGAAATCTATTTTAACATACATTTATCCTATGATTCAAACTAAGTTCAAATTGGTACAATTTCAGGGTAATTTTCTTCTTTAGAACTGTTTCAGTTTTTGTTTAAAAAATAAGTTTCATCTTCCAAATTTCTTTCTATTATAACTTAAATTTATAAAAGATTTTTAACCTTTTAAAACATTTTCCATAGTGACCTTGTGAGGAATGTAGTGAAAACATTATTTTTCTTTATAGAAGAAGAAATAGAGTTTGGGAGATGTTAAGTGTCTCACTTGGGGTGACATAGGAAGTATCAGAATCTCTGATCTTCATACTTTAAAATAGCACTTCATAGCACTGTACTGATTCTCATTATTTGCTTAGGGACTTGATTTGCATAGCTCCAAAAAATAAAAGAAGATTGATTTTTGTGGATACAGGATAGGGAAGGTTAGAATGGATAGTACTGATTGAACTGACAATTGTTACTTTCCACATCAACCAAAAGTGAAGCAGAACATAAACCATTCCAGGTTTATGGAAGGTTGCTATTTGCTGTAGGGGAATCTAGTATTTGTTGGGGTTAGTATTGTGTAGTAGTTGCAGAAATAGAATCATAGATCTGTAGAGTTGGAAGTAATTTTAGAGATTAGTCAATTCCCCTTGTATTACAGAATAAGAAACTGAGGCCCATAGAAGTAAAATAATTTATCTATAATGATATCTCTACTTAGTAACAGAATCAGAAGCAAAACTTGGGTCTTTTTACTCCCAGTGGAGAATTCTTTAAAAAGCCACAAAACTTAAATAGTGTTTCTGGTTATTGTGTGGTCCTGGTCTAGTAATTTTAGAAATATTAGAAATTCTGTGTGATATAGAATCATAGAGTAAAAGCTAATTGGTCTGATGAATATTCCCCCCAGGAAGTATTTTTAAGTCCCTGATTTTAAGAATTATTCCACTCTGGAACAGGACATGTAGGTAAAACTAAGAAATTCTGGATCTCTCTGAAGCTAATCAAGAGGTCCATGTTCTTCCGGAAGTATTCTTCATAACCTCTTGAATAAGGAGTCACCTAAGACTTGAAAATAAGTCGCTGGGGTAGCAGTTTGTCTCAATCTGATGTCAATTTATTGTTAAATTTGCCTTAATATCACCTGACTTTTGCAGTGTCAGTAAAGGAGGGCTTTATTTTAGAGCATGTTATTTAAAAGTGATGACTTTAAAGATTACTTGTGAGGTTCTAATTGATCTGAATATAGTATAAGAATGAGTCATGTAAATTTTCATATAATACCACATTGGAATGGAGACTGGGTAGAAGTATGATGGAAGTGATGGCAAGAATATTACATTTGTCTTTACTCATATTTTGTTCTTTGTCTCTAACCATATTCTCATGCTATGGATGGTTTCCATCACAGTTGGGTATTATCCATTTCCTCCTTACTTAACTTCATAAAGCTTCTCTACTTATTTTGCATTTTTGAGTATGATATTTCCTTTTCATGATAATATAAATGATTTTTTTCATAAAGCCATATGTGGTAAGGGCAGAAATTAGGATCATAAATTCTTGCAATCAAAGATTGTGTGCTAGAAGGTGCTGTAGCAATCATTCAATCTAACTTTAAAAAAATTTCATAGATGGGGCAGCTAGGTGGTGCAGTGGATAGAGCACCAGCCCTGGAATCAGGAGTACCTGAGTTCAAATCCGGCCTCAGACACTTAATAATTACCTAGCTGTGTGGCCTTGGGCAAGTCACTCAACCCCATTGCCTTGCAAAACCCTAAAAAAAAATTTCATAGATAAGGAAACCAAGACCTAGACAGGCAAAATGACTTTTCCAAGGTCATACAGCTAATTGTCTGAAGCAAGTTCTTCTTGACTTCAATTGCATCACACTGTGAATAATTCCTCTCAAAATATATTTTCCAGGTAATCTGAAGTTAATAATATATTCTGTAACTTTTGTGTCATTAAATGCATAAATTAAATTGTAGGATTTCTTATATTTCCTTTTGTTACCACAAGTTTCACATTTGAAGTTTTTTTAGATCTCTAAAGATAATATAGATTTATATGTAAATTCTATAATTTTGGCTAATTTGGTAGGTATACATGTACTTTTTGATTTATTTTTATAGATTTATTTATTTTTCCCAGTATATGTAAAGATAATTTTCAACATTCATTTTCTCCCTCCTACCCTATTTTTCCCCACCCTAAGATAGTAAGTAATCTGATATAGGTAGCATATATATTTATATTGGTCATGCTGTGAAAGAAGTATCAGAACAATGGGGAAAACCACTAGAAAGAAAAATCAAAAAACAAATTTAAAAAAGTGAAAATAGTATGCTTTCTTTCTCTTAATGTGGATGATATTTTTGATCATATCTTGTGGAATTGCCTTTGAGAAAAAGCTAAGTTATAAATATACTTTTAAAGTGATTTTATTTTTTAACAGCTTACCTTGGCTCAAAGATGTCTTCCTTTATCTACTGAATGGAACACCTTGAAGATGCCAGATACTAAAGAGGAGGCAGAGTTCAAACATTTTCTCTGACACTAGCTATGTAACCATGGCACAGCATTTAATCTTTTAACAGTGAGACTTATTAAAGTTTCTCTTTTTTCATCTGTTAAATGGAAATAATATGCATGTAAATTGACTGACAGAATTTTGCAGATTATCAAATGAGATGTTGGTAAAACATGTTGCAAACTTTAGAGTTCTTAAAGCTATTATTATTACTATAACAGCTAAGTATTCTTAATATTTCTTTGCAAATAATCAATATTGCTGGTAGCTCATCCATTTTTCTAGGAGATGTAATTGATGGAAACAATTGTCCAAACTCATAAAATGAGCATGAGATAGAAGAGTGGTTAAAGCATCAATTCTAGGTTACATTTAGTGATTTGTTTTCTGCTAGGGAAAAATTGTTCGACTTAGTTATGTTGGCACATTTTTTTGATATAGTTCTAGAAAGGATCTCACTATGTGAGATTGGCAGATTGAATGTATGTATGTTAACTTTGAAAAGTTCATGATATATTCAATTTGAAAGGTCCAATAGGAAGTTCATTGTACAAGACAGAAGATAGAGGGGAGGAGATCCATTAGTGCTGGATATATAGAAATGGGGAATTATCTCTATGGAGATGATAATTGAACTAATGGGAGATAATGATATTACTAAATGAGATAGCAGTGAATGAAAAAGAAAAAAAAAATCTGGGAGTGATGCCTTGGAAGATATCCAAAGTTAGAGAGCATGACTTGGTTGACTGCAAAGGAGAATGAGAAAGAACAGTTAAATTGTAGGGAAAGAATTTAGAAAGAAAAGTTTCAAGCAAATCTAGAGAGGAGAGAGAAAGGAATATAAGAGGATTATTAACAGGATCAAAGTCTATAGAAAAATCAACAATGTTGAAGACTAAAAAAAGCCATTAGATTTCGCAATTAATATGTTATTGTTACCTTTGTATAGTGTGATTTCAGTTGAATGATTTGGTCAGGAGGCAGATTGCAAAAGTTTTAACACAAAAATGAATCTCAAGTTGAGGGAGTGCACAGTAACAGCAGCAGAATTTCATGTATAATGAAAGGTGGAAACAGAGTAGGATGAATTTATGTTTCTCTGGACTGAGTGCATATTTGACCCTGACAGTAGAGAAAAGCATTTTTTTTGGTCCTATTTTGTGGGATTCAGTAAATCTGAATTCTGATTGCCTGGTTTTGTTTGAATAAAGTCTAGTTCTATGATAGAGTCATTCAGATCAAGAGAGACAACAAAACCTTTTTATGTGATATGAGACTTTGGAAGGCATTTATTCAATTTAAGCAAATTTCTCAGCTTAATTTGGGTTCAGGAAGCAAAACTATGAATAGCAATTGATTTTCAGTTTTCAGTTTCTATATTGCCTTTGTAATGAGGTTTATCAAGGATGAGAACGATAGAATAAATGGAATTTTTTTTTTGCAAGGCAAATGGGGTGAAGCGGCTTGCCCAAGGCCACATGGCTAGGTAATTATTAAGTGTCTGAGATCAGATTTGAACCCAGGTACTCCTGACTCCAGGGCTGAGTTCTCCCTTCTTATATATCAGTATTTTAGAAATGTACTGAGATCATCCTAAAATGCTTTTGGTGAAAGAATAGATTTTAGACTATAATGATGACTCTTTGAAAGAACTGGAGATGTTAAGCCTAGAGGAGAGAAGATCAGAGGAGGGCGACATGATAACCACCTTTAAGTAACTGAAAGTTTGTCACATAGGAGGAAGCTTAGACTTGGTCTGTTTGTCCCCAGAGGAGAGAACTAGGGATAATGGATGGAAACAATAAAAAGGGAGATTTAGGATTGATTCAAAGAAAGAAGATGAGTTGTTCACATAGTGAGATTGAGGAAAAACCGAAGTACAATTTATATGCTTCCCTACAATATTAAAAAGAAATTGAAGACCACTTTCTAGTACATGGGGATAAACTTTTGAAATTATTTGGACAAAAATCATACATATTGTGAAAGCATGGATAAGTTGTTATTTGATTTTTTCTGGAGGCTATACTCACATGGATAAGATTATGGATGCACTTTTGTATATTGGAGTGAAGAAAAACTTTCTTACACATAGATTTATTCCAAAGAAGACCAGGTTGCTTACAGGAAAGTCTTATATCAAAAGCAGATGAAGGGGTAGCTAGGTGGCCCAGTGGATAGAGCACTGGCCCTGGATTTGGGAGGACTTGATTTCAAATCCAACCTCAGTCACTTAATAATTACCTAGCTGTGACCTTGGGCAAGTTACTTAACTCCATTGCCTTGCAAAAAAAAACAAACCCCAAAACAAACACACAAACCTAAAAAAGTGGATGAACTCTTATGAGATTTGCTGAAGAAGGATTATTGTTCAGGTATTTATTTGAATAGTGACCTGTGGTGACGTTCCACTCTGAGATTCCAAGAAGCATCTTAAAGTTAGTAACTTATGCTTTACCTCATTCTGAGCTTACCATATTAGGGAAAATATAATTGTAAAGATGAAAATTTTAGAGGGAAATAAATCTATGTTAAGTTTTTACTTTTTTTTAAAGCAAAAGAATAAGTCTGTGTTGTAGGTTGACTGAAGACAGATCTAAGAATTTTAAGTCATCAAATAAACATCACTCTCAGTTAGTTTTCATTTCTTCCTTCACTTTGTCATTTGTCTGTCAACCTGAGAGTTTTTGTTGAACTGATTCCTGGGGGTTGTTTTTGTAACATGTCCTTCACACAAACATAGGTGGTTTTGTTTATTTCTCAAAAATTCCCTCTTATTTGCAGTTTGCATTATTATGAAAAATCTGCCTGTAAGCTTCTCTGTACTAAGGGCATACTTTGAATTAAGAATTCAAAACACAGCAATAATCTATTCTCAAAGTTCTTAATCTACTTTGCACCAGGAGGATACTATTTTGATAGGGACTTCATGCTGGTTTTGTTTTCCAAGTGTTTTGAACTCGGAAAAAAATTAAGTTTTCAAATAAAAGTGTCTATTGACTGCTGTTTGCATTTGAACACATTTTGCCATAAGTTAACAGGTTCTATGATAGATTTAGCATATTTTTAATAACAAATGCTCAAAATCAAGATCTACATGAGAGTGAGGATAAACCTATAAAGGCAAAGCAAAGTACAATGGTGAGTTGTCATCTGTCATAATAAAGACTTGTGGAAATTCAGGAAGGAAAGTCTGATAGCTAAATGTTATATTTAAAGAATAACTCTACCGACAATATGCTGCTCACTCAGTATAGATGGAAAGACCAGCAAAGCAACAATGATCTCATCTACTTTGTTGAGTTTTTTTCCTTTCCTTAGTGACTGAAATTGCTAAATGAGCAGTCTATTGCTGTTTGCAACGCTCCTGGACTACTGTTCATTTCAGAGCTTTTGCTTAAACAGAGCAACCACCTTCCTTACAGCTGTACATCTGCCCAGACTCTCTGCTGCAATACTTTCCCAATTGTCTTCAGCTGTGGCTCTCTGTTTATGCTTCAGTAAGCCCTCTGAGATTTTTTCATTTTAGCTTACCACACAGATGCTTGGATGCCCAGCTGTCATCCTTTCTTTGCACATGTCCAGCCTAGTAGAACTGTGCCTTGATGACCATCACTTCAATAATTGTATATTGGCCCCTTTCCAGGCCTGCATTGTGAATGTTCTTGTCCTGCCACTCAATGTTCAGTAGGACACTGATGAAAACCCTCAAGTCAAATATAAGGTCTAGGGCAGTTCCTGGTCTCCCAGCTGCATGAGAGAGTATCATATTTTTGTCAGATCCTGTCAGGCTTCCAAAGGACACATTGACCTTCTTGATCCAGTTCATTGCTTCTTTATGGAGTAGTATAGCAATGTATAAGACTATTATTTCAGTTCTGATTTTCCATTCAAAATCTTTAATTGTGCATAGAGAAAGCATCCATGGTACAGGTTTATATGTAATATTGACCTTATTTATGCTTATTTGTCTCCTTAAAGCAATAAATGGATCACCCATCTTTTAGATTATGTAATGCAAATATGTGATCTGCAATGGAACAAGACAATAAAAGGCAAGATTTAGAGAGTAGGAGGGTTCTGGAAAATATTATGTAGACAAACAATAGATTGAAATGGGCAAGTAAAGAGAAAGTGTCAGAAATTTCAATTTATTTTAATTCAGTTCAAAAATACTCAGGCAGGGAAGCAAAATCAGGATTTCAAAAGGGATATGTAAAAGTAGAGTTAAATGCCTGGAAAGACAACAAAGAGAGGGATAAGGGAATCAACATGATCATGAAGGGAAATCATACACTTGCTTGTCTAATTTCTTAACTTTACAAATGAAGAAACTGAGGCCCAAGGAAGCAAAAGGATTTTCTCCCAATCATATAGATAGTGAACATCAGTGGTGGAATTTGAACCCAAGTTCTCTGCTTTGAAGACCTGTGATCATCGCACTATACTGAGAGAAGCACTTGTGAACTGAATGGTGATTTATAATTTTGAGGAAAAGGAAATTTTCTCTTTTCTGTGATGTTATACTCTATGAATGGAAGATTGGATACTAGAACAGGAACAGGAAAAGAAAAGTAGAATTTTATGGGATTTTATATAGTGTATGTACTTTATGAATACAGTAATTTTCATTTGACAATTCTTGGTTGACTAGATAAATGACTCTGAATATATCTAAAATGTAGAAGTTGCTCGAATGAAGGAACTTTCTTTTGTCTTTGAATATTGCTAGTAAATATATAGGTTCTCATTTGAAGAATTCTTAGATAGGTTATCCTTTCCTGGAACTTGGCCACATCTTGTGGTTCTGATAATTATAATGATTTCCTCAAATGGTCTCTTCATTGAATTAAGAATTGTGTTGAAGAAAGATTCCCCTTCTATCTGAATTCAGATTGCAGTTACTTTTAATACAGATAGTTGCTATGAAAGCAACTCTTCAAGGTTATAGTTTCATATCAACTATAGTGTTAACTCTCTTCATCATGAAAATCCCTTGACAATGCTGATCATTATGAAGAAAGTGGAGAAAATATAATCTGGGTGGGTGGGGGATAACTCTACTCATAGCAAAAGACTTTCAATGGAAGTTCAGAAATAAGAGTTGACATGCCCTTGTTATTTAGGTAACTAATTATTTCTTAAGAACTTTCTCTGTTACAGACACTGAGCTATGTTTCTAGTGATGCAAAGGCATCCTTCAGAGAACATTGTATTCTACTGAAGGGAGGTAACATTACACATATGCTTCTAAGTGTATGTAATATTAGTTCAAGGTAATTTCATCTAGGAGAGACACTAGCTGAAGGATAAAGTCATCACATTTCAAGATGACAGTTGAAATGACAAAGAAAGGTCAAAGGTAAAGATCACAGTCTATGCAACAGAGATTGGAGAGAATGTGAGAAATACTAAGAACATAGAATATAAAGATTAATTTATCATATAACTGGGAAGATAATTTGAAACCAGGTTTGTGTAATTTTCAACACCAAACAAATTCTTGAATTAATTGGAAGTCATGAGGAAGGCAATGATATGCCTTATTAATATTTCAGCATTTCATATTAAATTTGGATTAGATAATGGAGAGGAATGAGATAGTGTTTACTTTTGAAGCTATTTCACTGGTCTAGGTGAAAGGTTATGAGGGACCAAAATAGCGTAAGGTCCTGTTTGAAGATATGGAGACTGATGTGATCGCTCAAAAAATCTGGAAATTTATTGGATTAGGGAGGAAGAAAAAGTGGAGTCAGAGATGACAGTTCAGTGAAATGATTCATGTGTTGACAGTAATCAGGAAGAGTTCCTAGTTTTTTTAAGGATAAAGTTATACGATGTTGATGATGATGATGATGATAATAATGATAATGATAAGATAATATTTCTGTAGCATTTTAAGGCTTATAAAATACAAACCAGGCAAAATTGGATCCTCACAACCAAGAGAAACTAAGTGTTGTGTTCAGGGCCATATAATAAGTTCCTGAAGCAGGTTTTGATTTCAAGTCTAATGCTTTATCCATCATGCCATTAAGCTGCCTATTTCCCCCCCACCCCAGGTCCACCTTATCCTTAAATATATTTGATAATTATATACTTTATAACTAGGGCAATTTTATTATGATTTATAGACACCAGGACATATCAATATGCATTTCCTACCTATATTTCCCATGATACTTTATTGAAACTTATGATACTGAAATATCTCAAGATGTATGCTTAGTCAAAGGAGATTTTTTTTTCATTAGACAAGGAAATAAAAAAAGGAATAAAGAAAGCTAGATGGAGTCAAGTTGAAGGGCTGACCATTTTCAGCAAGTCTTATATTTTCTTGTTTTGTGCAATGAGGAGAGGAGTTGCTATGGTGGTATGAGCAAGGAGATCAATTTTAGCAGTCTAATGTCATGGGGACCAATCTATTAACTGGGAATGGTTGTCTTTCTCTGGAGTCTTCCTGATTACTGTCAACACATGAATCTGGAGCAGAAGAAAATGTTGAAGTCTGCCTCCACAAAGAAGAAATAGGCAGTGCCTGCCATAAAAGCAAGAACTATGGCACTGATTGCTACTGAGATCCAGCAAAAGGGAACTCAGAGAGAGGCTACCTCCTGCTGTGACTCAAAGAACATACTTTACAGTTGTAAATCTTCCCAAACCTCAGTCAAGGGTCATTTGTGAACTTTGTAAATTTTCTTCTTTCTACAGAACATGAGTTTTCTAAGAATTGTTCCTTTCTCATAAACCTGTGAATCTATGGGAGATTTTCTGTATGGAGGTTAAGAATGATTCTACCATTTGATTTTCTATCCAAATTAAATATTTGCTGTTTAATTTATGGGTCCTCCTTGATCTTTTAGTAGAGAACATATTGAAATGACATAAGATGAATATGAATTCTAACATAGAACCAAAGTAGTTGTATTTTGAGTTGAATGTTATGCCTACTTTGCTATTGTTTAGAAACATACCACTTTTTATTGTAAAATATTTCTAGAAACTGTTAAACAAGATTGTCATAAAACAGATCATGTTATCCCATAATGCCAATAAAGTAAGTGAAGGTGGCATAGTACAGTGAGGGCACTAGACCTTGAGACAAGCAAAGCCTGAATTTGAATCTTTGGCTGTAAAGTCCTTTAACTTTTCTGAGCTGCAGTTCTTTATTTTTAAAATGAGGATAACGATTACAGTACCTACCACATCAAGGTGCTGAATTGCTGAAATGAGATATAGTCAGAAATAATGGGTATGCATATTGGAAAAAATACTTCTAGTACTTTGTTCCTTGCCTTTAATTGAATTCAAATTTTAGTAATTCTGCATGTATTTCTATCTAGACCTTCTAGGACATATACTTCTTCTTAAAATGCAAGTTTTACTCATTAAAAAATGAATTCCCTAATTCTCTGTAACACATCTTTCTCCTGAGATCACTGCTTTGCACAGTAGGAGACTACCCAGCACATGTGGGGAATGTTTTCAAATATTTTGAGTGGATTATTCACAGTTCATAGTGACCTCAAAAACCACTTCTCTGAATATTTTCCCTGAACTACCCTTATGAAAAGGTCTTCTTGGTAACACAAGTAATGATTTCATGGATCTTTGGGTTAAAACTCCCTCTTCTCCCATGGTTTGATCTGTTATTCCATTGCTTGTTTTACTGGTCCATATTAAGGAAACTGTAGGATCACCACTCATTTGCTATGATCATTTTAATAATGGTGAATTTTCAGGAATTGTATGATCGTGATGGTGTGGCACTCCCAGTATGATAGAGAAAAGTAAATTATTTAATTCTTTGACAATCAGACCTGCTGATTGAACATAGGAATACTTTTGAATTTGAGCATATGAAAATTCTAACCCTAAAGGTTGAGGGGGATCCCTAGGATAATGAACTAGTCTCATGCTTGCCACTAATGCAGAGCATTTTCATAAAAGCAATCCACCTTATATATTATAAGAGCAGACCCTAAGCAACACCATTATGTGTAATCAATTATCAGATATTGTTCATAATCCTCCCCAAGAATTTTGTTCCTGGTTATTTCTAACTCCTTCATATATTGGAAATTATGCAAAGTCAGTTCCTGGTTTCTGATCCTTACTTTTCAATAACACCATCGATATTCTATTTTGCTTTCCTAGCCAAACCTCCACATAAATTTTGTGTTTTCTTAGACCTCTCTGCAATCTTGTATAATTCTCCTAGTTGTTTTTGTAATCTACACTGCAGCAGTTTTATCCTCAGCTATTGTACAACACAAAGAATAATTAGATTGATGTTTCCTTTTTTCCCCTCTAATAAATCCCCCCTGCAGTAATCAGAGGAATTAAATAATTCAATATATGCATTACTCAGATACAATAAATATTTATTGAATTGCATTGATTTGGCTATTTAGAACAGTACATCTTTATGAAATGCTTTTTGTTCATGCTGAGAATATTTCCATATTTTCCACCTTTAACCTTTCCAATTTCAATTTTCCTAAAAATAAGTGTCACACCACAGACAGCAAAGCCAAGGGCAAGCAGTAAGTTCTGACATATCATTATTTTTCATCTGTCACACTGAGACCTGTTATACCAAACCGATTCTCAGTCTGATTTCTCTGTTGAAGAACTTTCTACTTATTCTTTACAGAAGATACTCTCTGCCCATGATGCTCCAATAAACTCAAAGCACAAAACTCTTAATCTCTTCTTTCCTATTGTTCTGCACCTATCATGACAATAACAAATAGATCAAGGAAAAAAAAAAACCTCTTAGCTTATCAAGTGTCTCACACAATACTGCTGTATTTCTCAATGTTATGGAACAATAATCGGTCATTGAACAATGAGCCCTCCACAATTAGTTATTGAATACCTATTATTGGTGAGGTATTTTGCTGGGCTCTGGACCAAAATGTACAAAGCATTCTCACAATATTTCCAGAAACATAATATTTTGTGGCAGGTTATCATGGCCCTTTCCTTTTCAGTAAGGAATCATTCATAAGTTATTATATCTTAAGTATTGCCATAAATAGGATGAAGAATATGATTAAATGTTTACTATGTGCCATAGGGCAGTTAGGTGATATAGTGGATTGAGTACCTGGCTTGGAGTCAGGAAGACTTATCTTCCTGAATTTAAATCTGGCCTCAGACACTTACTAGATATGTGACCTTGCACAAGACATTTAATTCTGTTTACCTTAGCTCCTCATCTATAAAATGAGCTGGAGAAGGAAATGGCAAACCGTTCCAGTATCTTTGCCAAGAAAATCCCAAATGGGGTCATGAAGAGTTTGACAGGACTAAAATGACTCAACAACAACAACAGCAGTAACAACAACACTATGAATCAAGTACATAAGTAAAGAGTCCTCACCTTGTTGGACCTTACCTTTAACTCAGGGAGACAGTATATGAGGAGAAAGTATTCCCAAGGAAAGGGTCTATAGGACAAAAAGTTTCTGGAATAGTAAGTAGGGACAGAGGAAAAATTGCCACACCCTATCCATTACCAATGCATAAATGATTTAATTTCAGAATGGAGAATGTATCGAAGATCATCGACAGGGTGGAGGGTCTCGGGGGTACACAATGAAATGGTTTGATCTTGGCAATAAGGTAGATGACAAGGAGATAGATGGAGAGTAGAGACTCAAGTAAAGCATAGTGGCTTGGGCTATCCTAAATCAGTGTTCTGGTAGAGGCAGTTTTCATTTGGAGCCTAGGGTCATGGGGTGACAAATAGGTTGACAAGAGATAGGCAGAGAATAGGGAATGAGGTGAATTAGGAGCTTCCTAGAACTATTCATTGGCCAGAAGATAACAAGCATCACAGAAACTGACATATGATATTCAGTAACTGTCCTTTATATTGAATTTATAGACTAGATGAATACAAAAATTATTAAAGTCTGAGCTTTAATTAGGCAGTGAATGGAACATGGCTAAAATGAAAAGTGATAATAACCTGTATGTAATTCTGTAGTAGAAGTCAAGGCATCTTATTAAAACCTTAGAATTGTCCTTCAGCCCTCCCTCCCTCCCTTTTGTTTTTTATATCAAATCAGTAGCCAAGCTTTGTAGTTTCTACCCTTGAACAGTTTCTCTTAGTTATGTTTATGTCTGTCGGGAAATTTCTAAAGCAGTAGCAGAAGGAGTCTTGGAATGGATATGAATAAGCCTGCATTTCAGATAGCACATGTTTATATTTTTTTATGGGGGAAGGGAGGAAAAATATTTAGATCTTGTAGGCTTGTGATTATTTTTATCATCATTTATTTTTTCAAATTATTTTCAAGGGTGTACAAAAGGTTACTGGATTTTATAGAAGAGATGCATCCTTATATAAAAATGGTTAAAGTGAATTTTAAATGTTTAAAAAGATTCAGCAGTGACTGATACACTAGATTAGATTTTAACATGTGGCTCAATTCAACCCCAGCATGGTATTGAGATGTCCAGTTGTTTGCTTTTCTGAGATTAAAGAAAAAGCATTATCTTTAGTATGCAAGTTCAATCACTTTAAACACTCAGTGCCATGGTCAGACTAGCAGGTGGTTGGCAGCCAGGAATAGAAAACAGATCTCATTAATGCATCACATAGTTTGTCTTATTTGAAATTTGGAGAGTTAGCATTGGCATGCAAAATTAATTTAATCCTTCTCACCAAACAGTGGGATTATTATTGATACACAGTTGGTTTCTTTACAAAGACAAATGATACTTGCAACCTGTTATAATACCTTATTTTGGATAACAAAGTGTCATTTCAACCCAAAGAAAGTGGTTGAATAAAAGAATGTTTAATTGACTTATTTTATGGAAAATATAATCATATTTATAGTGAAAAATGAGATTAGTTCTTTCAATATCTGGAGCATTTGAATATAATTTGTTACTTTTCTACCACAGTCACCAATGTCTATTAACATTATCAGCTATGTAAAGCTAAATAATATGATTGTATTTCCCCTCAAATGAAAGCCAGTGAGTCTTCCAAATTAACATCATTTTCTTATGGCTGTTACACATGATTCTATTAGATAAGCCCAAATGAAATCTCCTGGAACAAGACCAGAAGTCTTCCATGATTTTGATGCTCCATGGACAATGGCTCATTTGCCTGAAGACAGAGATAAATCACAGGGTTTAGAAGGAATTGTGTGTATTTGGAATAGGAAAGAGGTATACAATGATGAAAAATGGAGAACAATTAGATGCATTTTAATATCATTGATGCTGATGCTTCTCAACACGATTCAGATTTCTTTGTTTGCTTTTTAGATATTGTCATTTGGTGAAGTTTTTTAGTAGAAAAATCTAATCATATGCTTTTAGAGTTGAATTCTTTGTGTACTAAACAATCACATTTAACATAATGTCATTTACTATTCCTCATTCATGAAGATAATGTTCACTTTTGAGGGGGAAAATGTACTTTTTAATGAACAAAACGTTGATCCACTAAAGAAAGAAGTGCAAACATTTGAGCTCAATTATTCTCTTGTAAGCTTTCTAGAATGTGAATTTGCCACCATAAATCAAATTTTAGATTTGATCATAAAATGTTGAGAAAAATAAGGTGACCTATTAAATTTCCATAAAGAGGCAATGGTGACACAAGGGTCCTGGACTCAAATTCACTTTTAGAGATGACAGTCAATAGGTGAAACTCAGTGGGACTAATTTTTATTAATCCTCTCCCTGTTTCCAGGTACAAAATGGGAAGACTTCTAGTCTCAAGTGAAACTTTGGAACATGAGAACATTTGGATAAGGACTCCTCAATAAGCTTGATTTTTATCAGTAGATTACTAGTTCTTCAAGGAGTTCTACTGTTTATTTGGAAAATAAAACATTCTGGGTCCTCTATCAATGTTATAAGTTGCTTTAGACCTCCAACTAGTTATACTAACTTCTGTCATCTTTAGATGTCAGATCTTTCTTGGTCCCCAGTAGAGACTTTCTTTCTTTCATGAAGTTTTTAACATTTTTTTCCATTTTGACATAAATATAGAAATAGAACTCTTAGTGTCTCTGTCTCTTTCTGCATCTGCTTGTCCTTCTGTGCATCTGTATGTCTATGTCTTTCTTTCCTTCTAGTTTCTCTGTTTTTCCCTTATTTCTTTCTCTGCTCTCTCTCTTTTCTTTCTCTCTCATTTCTATCTCCCTTCCTCTCTCCATTTCTCCCTTTCTTCTCTCCCTTTCTAGTGAAGTCATGAGATACATTGTTGTACAGTGGTTAGAACAAGGCATATTTGTGCTAGACACTTGAAGCAAAAAAACATAATGAATGAGCCCCTTTGAAGACATTATATTCTAATAGTAAAGACAATAAATACCTAGAAAAGTCTATATAGAAAAAAATAGAAAAAATCTACAAAAAGGTAGTAGGTAGTTTGTTAAGATAAGGAACTAATAACTGTGACTAGAAATGATATTGTTCTTCAGGGTTCCTGTTCCCTTTTGATCTCTCTGTCTTTGCACTATGACCTAGAAATGGGTCTAGGTAGGCAATGAAGTATAAAAAACTTATTATAATTATAAGATACATTCATATACTGAGTTCAGCCATTTCCTAATTGTAGTCAGTCTCAGCTTCTAGCTCTTTGCCTCTACAAAAAGAAATATGCTAGATTGCTAGAAGTATTTTATACTGGAATTATTTTCCTTTTCCTTTGATCTCCTTGAGGTATAGGACAAGTGGTGATATTATTGGTTCAAAAGATATTCATAATTTAGTGACCTTTGGGGTGTAATTCAAAATTGTTTTCCAAAATAGCTGAGTCAAAATTTCATAGCTTCTCTAACAGTGCATTAATGTTCATAGATCCAGCAGTGACTCCCATTTTCCTTTATTCCCATTTCTATCAACAAGAGATTCAAGGTAGAATCTCAGAGTTGTCTTAATTTGTAAATCTCTAATTAATGGTATTTTATAGCAATTTTTAATATGGTTGATAGTTTTGAATTCTTCTATCAAAAAAACTGCCTCTATGTACTTTAATTAATAATCAATTAAGAAATGGTTTTTATTCTTCTAAATTTGAATCTGATACTTATAAATCTCAGAAAAGACTTTATAAGAGAAATTTTCTACTATCCTCCTTACCTACATTTACCCCTTATTTGCATCCATTCTAATTATAATTGCACTGGTTTTGTTGAGAGATTGAATTAAGACCTCTATTTTAAGAATTTTATATTTTCCTATTTACAATTTTGTTTTTTATAGTTGTTTAAAATGTTTAATCATTTTCTATATTTCTTTCTCATTTGTAGTGAATTCCTTTTTAAACATTTTTGATCCTAATAATGATTTTTATTTAAAAAATTAATTAGTGAATAATTTCTCTATGTCAATAGTTTTCATGGCTGCTAGTCTATTAATTAATCCAGTTCTTTTTCAGTTCTGTTTATCTCTTATTTGATTTTCAGGATTTTCATATTGGTTTTTAAGGTTTTTTAAAGTTGCACTACCAATTCATTGATCTGTTCATTCTCTCTTTTGTTGATAAAAGTGTTTAGAAATATGGAATTTTCCCTAAGGACTTCTTTTAATGCATCTCAAAAGTTTTAGTAAGTTATCACTTTCCTTTTTTTGAATTGTTTCTATGAATTCTCTTTAATCCATCAGTTTTTAAGATTATTTTTAATCATTTACTAAACCTTTATTGAAAAAAAATTTCCCCATTGTATTCAGCTAAGGATTTGCTCCGTGTTTGAACTTTTTTTTCAGATTATCATAAGTCTGAAAAGGACATATTGATAGCTTCCATTATTATAGTTCTACTGTCTTTCTTCCTATAAGTGATCTAACTAATTCCTTAAGTATTTATATCCTATGAAAGTTGATATAAATTTACTAAGGTTTGGCTCCTCACCAGTCAATTCTATAGCATCTATACATGAAACCATCAGTTAAAACAAATGGAGGAAAAACCTTGAATACTATGAGTAAGTTCACTTATCCTGACAATATACTTGACAGTATATTTTCCAGGAATGTACACATAGGTAATGTGGTACACATTTCCAGAGCTAACTCGTTTGTGAGGCTCTGGAGGAAAGTATAGGAGAGAAGAGGTATTAAACTGCCTACATAATGAAATTATTGTATTGATTTCATTGCTGTATGTCTGTGATACATGGACAGTATACTAGTGCTATGCCAAGAAAATGAATTGCTTCTATTTTAATTGTCTTAGGAAGATTCTGAAAATCACCTAACAAGATAAAGTACCCGTCACTGAGGTCCTTTCTTGAGCTGAACCTCTATGTCATCAAACTCTACTGCAGAGACTATAACTCTGATGAACTGGTCACAAGGTTCAGATGCCAAAGTGTGGTTACTTAAACAACTATTTTATGGAGAGCTCATATAAGGCAAGAACTCTCATGAAAGAAGAAGTGATATAAAAACACTCTCAAGGAATCTCTAAAGAACTTTGGAATCAATTGTGAGACATGGGAGACACTGGCATAGGACTATCCAGAATAATGTGCCCACATCAAAGGGTTTATGTTCCATGAACAAAGCAGAACTACAGGAAATCAAAAACCCAAATTTAGAGATCTATTTGAAATGTTTATATGGACTACTGGTACCTGACTTGTGGTAGAACTTTCTGAGTGTGTATTGTTCTAATCAGGCACACTTGGACACACTATACCTTGACCCCAACATAGTGTTGTCATTTTGGTCCACTTTGAAGGATAACAACCGATTATGTAGCTTTCCTGTTTAACTCTTTTAGTAAAGTACATTTTTGTGTTTTCCTTTTCTGAAATCATGATAGCATCCCTTGCTTTTAAAAGACCCAACAACTTCATTAGGGGGAAAGACTTAATAAGTGGTGCTATGTGATTGTAATGGAGTGCTATCATGCTATAAGAAATGATGAGCTCATTGATTTTAGAAACACTTGGATGGGCATGAAATAATGAAAAATGAGCAGGACCAAGAGAATCTTGCAAATGCAGTAGTAATATTATTTGAAGAACAACTCTGAGTGACTAATTCATTTAAACTATTAGAAATACACTAACTACAAAAAACAATTAGGAAAGTACTAGCTTCATCCAGAGAAACAACTGTGACGTATAAGAATGAATAGAATGATTATACATATACAAAAACACACATATTTGCGTCTGATGGTAGTCATCTCTTTGGGGTAGGAGAGGGAAGAAAAAAGGTATTTATTAAACATTTATTTAAAAGGATTAGCAAGTTGTGCATTATCAAGATTTGCACTTTTATGTGTAATCATCTTTTTTAATTCTATTATGTTTTATTCTACTACCCTCTTCTTCCTTGTTTCATTTTATAAATTTATAATAAAATGAATATTTTTTAAAAATCAGCTGAAATATAATATTTCTTCAGCCCTCACTTTAGCTTTGTAATTCAATGTGTCATGTGCATGGATTACATACATCATTTTAAACTTTTTATTATTTCTCTTTATATTTATTCTTTTCCCACTTCAGGAATAAAATTATCTTTAGTCACATTTTCAGTTATAATTGTACTTGTGAGTTTTACTCTGCCTTTTGGCTAGTATTTTTCCTTTCTTTTCTCCTTGATCTTTTCTTTAAAAAAAAAAAGAAGAGTTGTGAAAGAGGAGTGTATTCAAGACTGGTGATCTCTGATTCTTCTGTTCATCCTGCTCTTTTTTTTTCAATGTCCAGAAAATAATTGTGGATTCTTATACTTTCTTTCCTCTTAAATATCTCTTTGCTATATATGTGCTGAATATGAATGTTGTTCTGTTAATAATTGATCTCTCTGTTTTTATACTCTTTATATCATCTCCTCTCCAAGTTCTTATTTCTCTATTGAGATCAATATACCTCTACAGAAAACTTTACATATATTTGTGTTCTGTTCTATTTTGACTGGTTGAGATGAAATGAGATGCCAGTGATTTCTCCCTTCCCTAAACCTTCCTACTTGCACTCTCAAACTAAATGAAATATTTTCTTTGTATTCTTCTTCTTCCCCTTTTCCTCAAGTGAATTCCTTTCCTTCTATTAAAGTCATTAAAATAAAATACACACACTACAGACTTTTTTGCTTTTTTAAAATTCTTTTCATGACCCTGCTTGGCATCAGGGTATAGAAAAGATACTTCTTTTCCCCCATTAGATTAATCATGCGGTATTCTTGTAGAGTTCCTTCTACCTTCTCAAACAGGTATAAATTTTTACATTCTCTTGATTTCCATTTTCAGTTTTTGTTCAGCTGTTTTTTTTTTTCTGTAAGGGATACTTGAAATTAATTTCTTTCATGAAAGATTCTACTCCATACCATTTGATTATACTCAGATTTTTAGGGTTTCTTTTTCTTGATTTTAGGCTAATATCTTTTGTCCTTTGGAATATTAATTTACAAGCTTTCTTCTTCTTAAAGTGATGGGTGCCAAATCTTTCCCAATACTGTGACTGTTTGGTACTTGTTCTTATTTCTGAATGCCTGCAATATAATTTCTTTGACCCTACATGTTTGGATTTTGACCATAATATTACTGGAAGCTTTACTTTGGGGAGTTCTCTTAAGAAATAACATGAATTCTTTATGCAGGTTGCAGCCTTCATTCTTTTTTTTTTTTTTTTTTTAGGTTTAAGGCAAACGGGGTTAAGTGGCTTGCCCAAGGCCTCACAGCTAGGTAATTATTAAGTGTCTGAGACCAGATTTGAACCCAGGTACTCCTGACTCCAAGGCCGGTGCTTTATCCACTACGCCACCTAGCTGCCCCTTGCAGCCTTCATTCTTCATATTAATCCAGCTTAAGTGCCTATGTCAAAAGGATCTATGACACAAAAATGGTTAAGAAAATCTAGTCTGGGGATGGCTCAGTGGCATAGTGAATAAAGCACCGACCCTGGAGTCAGGAGTACCTGGGTTCAAATCTGGTCTCAGACACTTAGTAATTACCTAGCTGTGTGGCCTTGGGCAAGCCACTTAACCCCGTTTGCCTTGCAAAAAAAAAAAACCTTAAAAAAATTAAAAAAAAAAGAAAATCTAGCCTGCATTATTATAAATCTAGTCTGCATTATTGTTATTATCATCATGATGGTCACTTCAGTAGCAGCAATAATTTATATGGTACTTTAAAGTCTATAAAATACTTTCCTCATAATAAATCCAAGATATATTTTAAATAGCTTTTGCAGAAGAATAAACTGAGACACAAAGAGTTTAAATGGCTTAATTTTCTGCTTTTATTTGAGTTATGGTCAGAAAGGGGATCAAAGTATGTGTTTCACAGATATCAGTGATGTTTTCTACAACTATTAAACTATTATCCTTTGTTTTTGTTTCTTGATTATGTCACCTCTTTGTGATCATACATACATTTTATATCAGTCAACCAGCATTTATTAAGTATCTACTATATGACAAGTGTCTTCTGATAGGAAGCCAATGTCACTAGTTCAGAGAATATGTGAAGAGAGTGAGATTTATGATGATTGGAAAAGTAGGAAGGGTCCAAGTTATGAAGGATTTCAAAATCAAACAGTATTTTATACTTGATGAAGGCAATTGGAAACCACTGGAATTTATTAAATGGGACTGTGGACTTTCAAGTGCCTTTTAAGATCGCCTGATGATTATTTTTTTTTAAAATATAGTTTAAAAATACTTTTTAAAATTTATTTTCAAATTACATGCAAAGATAGTTTTCAACATTTATTCTTTTGCAAGCTTTTGAGGTTCACATTTTCTATCATTCTTCGTTCCCTACCCATCTCCTTGGTAGCTAACAGTATGATATAGGTTATACATGTACAATCATGTTTAACATATTTCCATTTTAGTCATTTTATGAAAGAAGAATTATAACTAAGGGGGAAAAGCATGAGAAAGAAAGAAAAAACATAAAAGAAGTTTTAAAAAGGACATAGTGTGTTTCGTTCTGCATTCAGTATCCATAGTTTCTTCTCAAGATGTGGACAGCAATTTTCTTAGGACAGCTCTCAGAATTGTCTGTAATCATTGAACTGCTGAGAGAAGTTACTTCCACCATAGCTGATCATTTCACATTGCTTCTGTTAATGTCAACAAAGTTCTGATTCTGTTCACTTCACTTAGCTTTGGTTCAAGCAAATCACTCCATGATTTTGGGAAGTTAGGATCAAACTGTTAGATCATTCATGATTTCTTACAGCACAATAGTACTATATAACATTCATATATCATAGCTTGTTCAGCCATTCCCTGATTGATAGGCAGTATAAAGAGCATTTCACAAAATTTCACAAGTAGATATATTAGTTAGTCTTAGCTTTACAATATCTTTCTTTTTTTATCCCTTTTAATTAGATCTTTTTTTTGCCTTTTCTTTGTCTGAAATCAGTATTGCTGTCCCTTTTTTCTCGAATGAAGTGTAATATATTCTGCTCCAGTTTTTTTTTTTTTTTTTTTTTTTTTTTTTTTGCTTTACCCTGTAAGTATCTCTGTTTCAAATGTGTTTCTTGTAAAGAACATATTGTAGGATACTGGCTTTTAATCTATTGTGCTATATGCTTCTGTTTAATGGGAGAGTTCATCTCATTCATAATCATAGTTAAGATGACTAATTCTGTATTTCCCTTTTTCCTATCACCTTATCTTTATACTTTTCTTTCTCATTTTTCCCCCCTTCCTCACTGATGATTTACTCTAACTGGTGCTTCTCTTAATCTGCCCTCTCTTTTATCAGTCCTTTTCTTTTTTTTTTTCTTCTCCCTTTCCCCTTTTACTTTTTTAAAGCTTTGCTTTAATTTTAACTTCAGTTTTAATCTTAATTTCCCTTTCTCTTTTATCATTCTTATCTTTCCCTTTCTTTGCCCTTAGCTCCTACTTCCCTGTAGGGTAGATTAGATTTCTAAATGTAATTAAGCATGTATGTTATTCCCTCTTAGAACCAAATCTGCTGAGAGTAAGATTTACTCAGTCCTCACACCCTCCCTTCTTTTCTTTTACTATAACAGGTCTTTAGTGCCACATCATATAGTGTTATTTATCCTCTAATGTCTTCTATTCCCTTTACAATCCTCTTTTTAATGTCTTAATTGTTTTATGCTTGTCTTATACCCCACCCTCTGACAAGATTTTTCTCACATTATCTGTTTGAATAGAATTATGAATCTAAGGGTTGATTGATTTATAATATTCATCAAATCATAATCATTTCATACTGACATGTTTTCTCCAAATACTCTTCCCTCAATTGTCCCATTAGAAATTCAGATCATCAAATGATAATCAATTTGTACCCACACACTCTTTCCAAGTACTCTTTTAACTTTCCCAAAGAAATACAACCCTCAATAGTTCAACATTTTATCATATCACAGTCAATTTCTAGCCACACTCCTTAAGTATATGCCTTTTAACTGTCCTAAGAAAAATACAGTTCTCAAGGATTACAAGCATTATCTTCCCATGTAGATATATAAACAATTTAGTCTTATTGAATAAAGTTTTTTCTCTTTCTGTTTATACTTTTATGCATATCTTTTATGCATATCCTATATTTGAAGATCAGATATTCCATTCAGTTCTGGACCTTTTATCACATAATTTTAAAATTCATCTATTTCATTGAAAGTACTTCTTTTGGGGGGCAGCTAGGTGGTGCAGTAGATAGAGCACCGAGCTTGGAGTCAGGAGGACTTGAGTTCAAGTCTAGCCTCAGACACTTAATAATTACCTGTGTGACCTTGGGCAAGTCACTTACCACCACTGTCTTTCAAATAAAAAAGTACTTCTTTTCCACTGAGAGAATATGCTGAAGTTTACAAGGTAATTGATTCCTGATTATAATAAAAACTCCCTTGCCCTTTGTAACATCATATTCCAGGTCCTCTGATATTTTAATGTTGACATTGATAAATCCTATATAATTTTGATGATTCCTGGGTACATAAATTGTTTCTTTTTGCCTTCTTGTAGTATTTTCTTCTTTAGCTGAGAATTCTGAAATTTGGTTGCAATATTCCTTGGATTTTTTTTTATTTTGGGGGTATCTTTCAAGAGTTGATTGATGGATTATTTCAAGGATTATTTTATCTTTTTGTTCTAGGATATTAGGATGGTCTTCCATATAATTTGTAGAAAGATATCATCCAGGCTATTTTTCTGATCTTGGCTTTAAGCCAATAATTTATATACATTATTTCTCCTGGATCTATTTTCTAGGTTGATCATTTTCCCCAAATGGTAATTTATTTTCTTCGATGTTTTTAGCCTTTTGTTTTATTATTATTTTTTTTTTTTGCTGCATCTTAGTGTCTCAAAATTTCCATTTGTCTAATTCTAAATTTTAGGGTTTATTTTTTTAAGGTAACTTTTGTGTTTTCCTTTTCCAGTTGGTTAATTTTTACTTTTGAAGGAATTGATTTTTGTCCAAATGACAAATTTTACTTTTAAAGGTATTGTTTTCTTCAGTCAATTTCTCATAATTCTCCTGCATGACTTTCATTTATTTTCTCAATTTTTCTTCTTCTCTTCTTTTGTTTTGAAATCCTTTTTGAATTCTTTCAAGAGTATTTTTTTTTTCAATTTCAGACCTGTCTATATATTTGAGGCTTCACATGTAGGCATTTTACTGCTTTCCTCTTCTGAAAAAATGCTTTTATCATACATATCAGAATAGTAATTCTTTATGGTTAGTAATTATTTTTTCAGCTTTTTTATTTTTTCCCTTTTTAATTTTTTGATAGCACTTATTTTTGCCCATTTTGATGGTTGAGCTCTGCTCCTACGGCCAGGGGGCATAGCTTCAAGCTTTTTTCTGCTGGGAGGCAGTCTTGTCCCTGGTTTACGGCTTGCTTAAAATGTTGCCTAGTTGCTAATGTTTTGTTTCCTGCCTGTTGTGCCAGAACTTTTCTTCTGACCTCGGATTGGGATCTACTCTGCTAGTTGCAACACTGGCTTGCTGAGCTATACCTGAACTGCACTGTGGCTAAGAGCTTCCGGCTGACTTTCCAGACCTTCCCCACCTATGCTGGGCTATACTCCCCTTTTATACATGTGAGACAGACCTTTACTGAAGTTCTTCCACAATATCTTGAGAGGAAAACTTGTTTTTCACTCATTTTGTGGGTTCTCTAGCTTTAGTGTCTCTTTGGAAACTTCATTTAAAGTTGTGGGAAAAACTGAGAGTTTCCTAGCTTCAAGCTAGGAATCTTGGCTCTACCCTAGAGGTCCTGAATATTTTTTTGATTAAAAAACTAATTTGAATATATTTATTGAAGTAAAACTTATTAATTTTTAAGTTAAATATTATTTAGATATATTCTGATGATAAGCTATATAAAGAAATGATTTTTCTTTAGCATTTTGCCCTAGTGGTAGGATTCAAATAAATTGACAACTGGTTCTTTGCCCTAATGACCATTTCAAATATACAAAAAGATAGACTAAAAGGTGGTTTAATTTTTCATGCATTTAATATTCAAACAATAAAATAAAAGAGGTACATAAATCTAGATTATGTTATATTACTCACAGTAAGCAATCGTCCTTATGAAGCAAATGCAGTCACATGTCAGCAGCAGCCAATGTTGAAACATAGGCAGAACCAAAACTCATTCTACCTATTCTAAGTCTTCTTTCTTCTACTACTTCTTGACTTCCGAAATAGATGATAAGATAACCCTTGAAATCTATATTTCCATTGGTTCGTTGTGTCCAAGCTTCCTATTGATTTCATTATTAAGGGAACACTAGCACACTCTTAATATTGGGTAATTTTGGACATAAAACAAAGCAGAAATGAATGACAGCTTGTTACCTCCTGGTTATTTGACTTTTTTCCTTATATTATATGTTTGTTTGCTGAAGAAATGTGATGAATGAAATAGAATGAAAATGTAATATATCATCAAAGGTATAATGAATTTAAAGAAATAAATAAATATTACAAGCAAAATTCCATCACTGTTTTTTTCACCTATGGATGGAATGAGCATTACTATAGGTGCTTAGAAAATACTATTGCACAGATGAATGTTAAAAAAGAATAAGGAATGCAAATTTGTGATTGCAAGTGCCATTTAACAACCAGGTCACTGAACTTAACAGAAAATTAAGTATCAGCTCTACTGAACCAGTGGGAATTGGCTGAATCCCAGAACTGCTTTGCCCTTTTAAAATATAAATTCACTGCAGTTAGGAAGTCCAGGGGAGTTACTCATTGGGCCCATCAGTAAGGAATGCCAGAAGCTTTCTCTGAATCAAAGCTATCCAACCTTAGGTTATCTTAAGAACATATTAAAATAAAATAATTATCTGAGGGAATATACCTAGAATAAAAAATACAATACACTAATTTAATCATTAATTTGTGGTCTTATCTTAATTAGGTTTAGCAAGCACTACAGGTACTTTTAACTTCTTAGAAAGTGGGGGAATGCAAATCATCAAAATGACAGGCAAAGGCGAAGAGCACAAAAGCAAACACAAAACAACAAAGCAATAGCACCATAGTATAAATGTTTGTGCATACTGCCTACTCTGCAACGTACAGATGGAATGTATTGCTGGAAAATTCCTTGCGATATGTTCTGTCCGTAATACTGCAAAAAAAACCCAAAGAAAATAATCATCAATGAGATTATTCATTAGTGAAGGAATAAAAAAAATCTAATTTGCATTCCATAAAAATTTTTATTTTACTTTTTTTACTAGTGAAAATTAAAAACCACAGATAAGTCATATAAAATCACTCTGCAGGCCACATGGAACCAGTAGGTCATATTGTGGAAAATCTTGTTTTAAAT
This sequence comes from Macrotis lagotis, assembly GCF_037893015.1. Lineage (NCBI taxonomy): Eukaryota > Metazoa > Chordata > Mammalia > Peramelemorphia > Peramelidae > Macrotis > Macrotis lagotis. The sequence continues at coordinate 486,484,312 of NC_133666.1, forward strand.
TCATAGAGCTCTACTGGAATGCAGAATTTTATTACAAAATTACTATAAGAAGAAAGAAGTCAAAGGACATAAAATTTTTTACTCCAGTAACTTCTCCTTTAGGGAAAGGACTAAGATAGAGTAAACTACGATTATCCATGGAAAACCACATCCTATTGTCTGAAATGTCATATAGATACAAGGGAGTCTGACTCCTACTTCTGCTGGCTTAAAATCTCAAGTGTGAGTATAGAGTAGAAATTATTTTACTGATTTACCTTTTGACTCCAGGCCCTGTCCTTGATCCATTGTACCAACAAATTGATTCTGTTTTTATTTTTAATTAATAATTTATGCACATATATTCACACGTACATATATATAAGTTACAAAATTTCCTTCCATCTTTCCTTTTCTCCCTCCTTCCCTCAGCAGTGAACAATCAGGTTAACATTCTACATACATATTTTGATGAACATGTTTACAAGGTAGTAATTTTTCATATAAGAAATTAGGATTAAGGGAAAGAGTACATAAGAGATAATTTTTATAAAGTATTCATTATAAAGATTTGGAAGGGTTGTGTGTGTGTATGTGTTTTGTTTTAATTTTCTTCCTCTAGATGGGGATAATATAGTCCATAGCCAGTCAAATACAGTTGTCCTAGCTCTCTGGACTGCTGAGAGGAGGTACTTCCATCAAGGTTGCTCATCTCACAATGTTCTTGTTAATGTGTACATTGTTCTTGGTTCTATTCCCTTTGCTCAGTATCAGATGCCATAAGTCATTCCATGCTTCTCTAGAGGCTGGCCATTGATGATTTCTTATAGAATAATAGTCTTCCATTGTATTTTTGTACCATAACTTCTTTAGCTATTCCCTAATTGATGGGCATCCCCTCAATTTCCAATTCTTTGCCAGTACAAAAAAAGAGCTGCTATGAATATTTTGGAACATGTAGGTCTTTCCCCTTTGTAATAATTTCTTCTGGATATAGATCTAGAATTGGAATTGCCAGGTCAAAGGGTATAAAACAGTTTCATTGTTCTTTGGGCATAGTTCCATATTGCTTTCCAGAAAAGTTAGATTCATTCACAACTCCACCAGCAATGTATCAATGTCCCAATCCTCCCACAACCTCTCTAACATTGATCATTTTCCCTTTTTTTTCATCTTGGCCAGTCTAATAGGTGTGAGATGAAACTTCATGGTTCTTTTAATTTGTGTTGCTCTAATCAATAAAAATTTGGAACATTTTTTTCATATGATTATATATGGCTTTAATTTCTTCATTTGAAAACTATTTTCATATCCTTTGATCATTTAACAATTGGGGAATGACTTCTGATCTTATAAATTTGATTCAATTCTCTATATATTTCAGAAACTAGGCCTTCATCAGAGCTCCTATTTGTGAAGATTGTTTCCAAACTTTCTGCTATCCTTCTAATTTTGGCAGCATTGATTTTATTAGTGCAATTTTTTTTTATTTTAATATATCAAAATCATTCATTTTTCGGTTTAAAGTGTGCTCTAATTCTTGTTTGGTCATAAATTTATCCCCCTTTCCATAGCTCTATTAGATAGAGTATCCTTTGGTCTATTAATTTATCTATAGTATTGCTCTTTATGTCTAAATACTGTACCTATTTTGATCTTATTTTGGTGTAGGTTGTGAGATGTGGATCTATGCCTAGTTTTTGCCATACTATTTTCCAGTTTTCCCAACAATTTTTGTCAACTAGCGAGTTCTTATCCCAGAAGCTGATGTCTTTGGGTTTGTCAAACAGTAGACTGCTGCAGTTATGTGCTGTAGTTTCTTTTGAACCTATTCTAATCCACTGATCCATCACTATTTCTCAACCAATATCAGGCAATTTTGGATGACTGCTGTTTTATAGTATAGTTTTAGAACTGGTAGAGCTAGGCTACTTTCCTTTATATTTTTTTTATAAGTTCCTTGCTATTCTTGCCCTTTTGTTGCTCCAGATGAATTTTGTTCCTTTTTTTCCCCCAAGCTCAGTAAAGTAGTTATTTGGTAGTTTGATTGGTATGATACTGAATAAATAATTTAATTTAGGTAGAATTTTCATTTTTATTATATTAACTCGACCTAACCAGAAGCAAGTGACATTTTTCTAATTATTTAGATCTGACTTTATTAGGGTGAGGAGTGCTTTGTAATTGTGCTTATAATTTTCCTTAAATGGAATTTCTCTTTCTATCTCTTGCTCTTGGGCTCTATTGTTTATATATACAAATGCTGATGATTTATGTGGGTTTACTTTATATCCTGTTACTTTACTGAACTTGTTAATTATTTCAAGGAGTTTTTCAGATAATTTTCTCAGGTTCTCTAGGTATAACATCATATCATCTGTAAAGTATGAAAGTTTTGCTTCCTCATTGCCAATCTTGACTCCTTCAATTTCTTTTTCTTCTCTTATTGCTAGTCAGCATTTCTAATATTATATTGAATAGTAAAGGTGATAATGGACATCCTTGTTTCACCCTTGATTTTATTAGAAATGCTCTGAGTTTATTCCCATTAAATATAATATTTGTTGATGGTTTTAGATAGATACTATTTATTATTTTATTCCTAAACTGTCTAGTGTTTTAAATCAGAATGAATGTTGTATTTTATCAAAGGTTTTTTCAGCATCTATTGAGATAATCATATGATTTCTGTTGGTTTTGCTATTGATATGTTCAATTATGTTGAGTGTTTTCCTAATGTTGAATCATCCCTACTACCTGGTATAAAACCAATCTGATCATGGTGTACTATCCTATAATAATTTGCTGTAGTCACATTGCTAAAATTTTATTTAAGATTTTTTCATCAATATTCATTAGGGGAAATTGGTCTATAATTCTCTTGTCTACTTTGGTTGTTCCTGGTTTAGGTAGCACCATGTTGGTGTCATAAAAGGAATTTGGCAGAATTCCTTCCACTCCTATTTTTAAAAATTGTTTATGAAAAATAGGAATTAATTGTTCCTTAAATGTTTGGTAGAATTCACTTGTAAATCCATCTGGACTTGGAAACTTTTTCTTAGGGATTTTTTTTTCATGGTTTCTTTCATTTCTTTCTCAGAAATGGGGTTATTAAGTAATTTATTTCCCTAATCCTGCCTTTTCTTAATGGTAATAACAGAAAATCATGTTTCACCATAAACTTATTGGTACTGCTTCTTATGGCAGCAGTTTTCAAAGTTGCAATTTTCTGCAAAATCAGCAGCTATTCCTTTTCCTGTCCAAAGTTTTTTTCAGAAATTTGAGACTTGGTAATGAGGTTATTTAACATTGCGATCATATTTATATCTGTGCTTACATTTTTTCAAATGGTATGGGAATAACCAAAGCATATTCATAATTTTAAATGGAACTTATTGTTTAGAAAATTTTATTGTTTTATTCTATACTTTTTCATCACAGTGTATATTTATAGGATTCCTGGACCTCTTTGCCATTTTTCTTCAGTGGATAAAGGCAAACAGATCCTAAATGATTTGAACTAAGGTTTTACTGACTCTAGGTTCAATATGTTTCACTAAGTCATCTAACTGTTTCCCTTCTTATCATGCCATTTCCTTAAATTCCTTTATTTTGAACAAATGAGGAATCTGACTGATTAAAGAAAAAGGTAAATACCTTGGTTAGGGCTCATGAGCTATAATTTGGAGTACATGATTCCGTTGCTGTTTCCAAGTATCTTGAGATCTTTTAGTCTCTTCTACTAATTCCAGGTAATTCACTGCAAAGGTATTTAGTGGGACTAAAACATATGTTACTTTTGATCCCCAAATCCTATAATTCCCAAGGATGTTACATAGAAAAAAAGATACTATATAAAACTAAATATTCATTGTAACACTTTAATGGTAGCACGAATTAGAAACAAATTACTTGTGCATCAATTATGTATGGTTAAACAAATTGTGATATAGCTACATGATCAATATAACTGTTCTTTAAGAAAAGAAAGAATAATAAGTGTTTAGATGAGCATAAGAAGGAATATATATATATGGATGCAGAGTGAAGTTAAAAAAGGAAACAATTCAAGTTCATTGACGGGAAATAATATTCACAATGACTATAACAATGTAATTAGGAAAGCATAAAAAAGAAACAATATTACATAATTATAATTTTAAAGCTTATCCTTTCCAAAGAACTAAGAAAATGTAACTTCTTTATCTGGATTCAGAAATCTATCATTCTCTATATTTAAGTTTAAAGGGACATGGATAAGAGGCAGGGCAAGTGAAAGAAAGGAGGACAGGTGGTAATTAGAAGTAAAATATGTTCACCTCCTGATATGAGGAAGGGGATAGAAAAGGTGCCCTAAAAATGGTCTGCTTAGTCAACCCTGGCCTGATTACTGAGGCAGATGGGGAAATCCCACAGTATGGATGAGACACCTAAAATCTACAAAAACTACTTTAAAGAAGATTCCACTCACCATTGGTGCATGGAATGTGCATACAATCATAGAAAACACATGATCCAATAAACATGAAAGATGAATAACTGTTGGTGTGAGAGAACTCAGCAAGTATGGTATCCAAATAGCAGTCTTAAGTGAAACAAGGTTGGCAAATGAAGGCCAGCTTACTGAAGTCAGAGCTGGATACACATTTTTCTGGAGTGGCCTCAGTGAAAAGGGAATGATGTGAAGCTGGGGTAGGTTTTGCAAATTAATCTAGTCAACATTCTTGAATGCCGAAGAGTGAATGACAGGCTGATGACAATGAGATTGCCATTTCCAGGAAAATGCCATGCCACTCTCATCAGTGTTTATGGTCCCACCATGACAAACAGTGATGAAGTCAAAGAAAAATTTTATGAAGACCTAGAGATCCTTATCCTCAATGTACTAAAAGAGGACAAGTTTATAATTCTGGATGACTTTAATGCTAGAGTAGGCTCAGATTATTAGACATGGCAGGGAGTCCTTGGGAGGAATGGAGTTGGAAACAGCAACAGCAATGGTGACCTTCTACTGAAGACTTGAACATCTCATGACCTTCTCATCACAAACACTGTCTTTACCTAAATGCAGTAAAACTGCTTGGATCCATCCTGATAGCAAGCATTGGCGTCTAATAAATTATGTGATTGTAAGGAGAAGAAAGAGGCAGGATGTGAGAGTGACTAAGGCAATGTGTGATATAGAGTGCTAGACTGATCACAGACTCATTCTTTTCGAGTTAAATATTCACACTGAACCAAAGCAGCACCCCAAAGGCAAAATGAATACAAGAAGAACTGAAATCAAGAGATTAGAGTATCTCTCTGAGCAGGAGCAGTTTCTTAATAACTTGGAGGGAAAACTGAGCCAAAACATAGTTGGCAACAGTGGAGCAGAAAAGGAGTGGGCAGCTTTCAGGGATCTGATATACAGCACTACTTTTGCTCATCTGGGCAAGAACACTCACAATCACTAAGACTGGTTTGAATAAAATGATGGGAAAATACAAAAGTTACTAAATGAAAAGCGAGAACTCCACAGGGTTTATCAGCAAGATAGTTCATCCATTTCCAAGAAGGCAGCATTTAATTCTATCAAAAGTAAAGTCCAAGTGAAGCTTAGAGAGATGCAGGACTCGTGACTCAGTAAGAAGGCAGATGAAATTCAATATTATGCAGACAGTAACAAACCAAAATGCTTTTATGATGGCCTGAAGGTTATTCATGGAGCAAACACATATGGTGTATTTCAACTAGAGCTGATGGGTCTACATTGATTAACCACAGGGCCATGTTCCAAAAGAGATGGTCTGAACACTTCCCCAGTGTTCTTAACAGACCATCATCAATCAAGGGGAAAATAGAATGTAGAGAAATACACAGTTATAATTAGAAATGTGAATGGGATGAACTCACCTATGAAGTGGAAATAAGAGATTGATTAAAATCAGAATCTCACAACTTTTGTTTCCAAGAAACCCACTTGAAGCACAGACATATACACAGAGTAAAGGTAAGGGACTGGAACAGAATCTATTATGTTTCAAATGAAGGGAAAAAAAATCAGGGGTAGCATTCCTGATCTCAGACAAAGCATAAAGAAAAATAGATCTAATTGAAAGACAAAAAGTAGAAATGATATCTTGCTGAAAGATACTGTAGATAATGAAGTAATATCAGTATAAAATATATATATATATATTTGTGTATATATATATATATATATATATATATATATATATCAAATGCTATTCCATCTAAATTTTTGAAGGAAAAGTTAAATGAGTAAAAGTTAAATATGTAATATGTAATAAAACTATATTAGGAGGGGACCTCAATTTCCATCTCTCAGAGCTAGATAAATCAAGCCAAAAAGTTAACAAAAATGTTAAGGAAAGGAATAGAATTCTGGAAAAGTTAAATATGATAAATCTCAGTAGAAAACTGAATTGGGATAATAAAGAATATACTTTTTATTAACAATACTTTGCTCATAAAAAATTTAACATGTAAAGGGCACAAAAACTTTATAACAAAAAGCAGAAATAGTAATTGCATTCTTTTCAGATGATAAGGCAATAAAATACATTCAACAATTGGTAGTGCAGAGATTGATTAAAATCAATTGGGAAGGATAAAAGAAGAGGAAATTAAATACTTAAGTAACCCTATATCAGAAACTCCCTGAGAAAAAAATCTCCTGGACCAGAAGAATTCACAAGTAAATTCTACTAAATATTCAAGGAACAATTAGTTTCAATTCTATATAACCTATTTTAAAAATAGGTGGAAAAGGAGGTCTGCCAAATTCCTTTTCTAACACCAATATGATGCTGATACCTATACCAGAAAGATTCAAAAAAGAGAAAGAAAATTATAGACCAAATTCACTCCTGAATATGTATGAAAAATTTTAAATAAAATAATAGCAAAACAATTACAGCTTTACAACCAGGATAATACACTATGACCAAGCAGGATTATTCCAACAATACAGGCTTGGTTCAGGAGTAGGAAAACTGTCAGCATAAATGATCACATCAATAACAAAACAGATAGAAATCAATCAGCATCACCTGAAAAAGCTTTTTTGACAAAATTCAGCACCCATTCCTATTAAAAACACTAGAGAGCATAGGAAGAAATGAAATGTTCCTTAAAGGATATGTAGTCTTATCTAAAACCATTATAAGGCATTTTATATATAAAGGAGATAAGCTAGAAGCATTTCCAGTATGATCAGAGATGAAACAAGGATGCCTGTTACCACCACTATTATTCAATTTTGTATTAGAAATTTTAACTTTAGCAATAAGAGAAGAAAAAGTAATTGAAGTAATCAGAATTGGTAATGAAGAAACAAAACTCTCACTCTTTGCAGATGATGTGATTTTATGCCCAGAAATCCTAGAAAATCATCTAAAAAACTCCTGGAAGCAATTAGTAACATAAGCCAAGATACAGGATATAAATAAACCAATATAAATCCCCAGAATTTCTATCTATTCCTAAGAAGATCCAGCAGCAAGAGATAGACATATAAATCCCATTTAAAATAACTTCAGACTATGTAAAAATAGTTGAGAATCTACCTGCCAAAACGGACTCAGAAACTTTTTGAAAACAACTATAAAACACTTCACACAAACAGAATCAGATCTAAATAATGGGTCAAATATCAATTTCTCATGGGTAGGTCAAGTTCATATAATAAAAATGAAAATTCTACCTAAATTAAATTACTTATATAGTGCCATACCAATCAAACTTCCAAAAAATTGCTTTAGTGAGTTAGGAAAAATAGTCACTCAATTAAATTACATATTCTATGCCACACAATCAAACTGCCAAATAATTATTTTACTGAGCTAGGAAAAAAATAGGAACAAAATTCATCTGAAGCAACAAAAGGTCAAGGATATCAAGTAAACATAAAACATTGTAAAAGAAGGTGAACTTATTTTTTTGGATCTAAAACTATACTGTAAAGCAGCAGCCATCAAAACTGCCTGATACTGGTTAAGAAAAAAACAGTGGGTCAGAGTATTAGGATAGGTTCAAAAAGAAAACAGTAGTAAATGACTATGGTAATATACTGATCAACAGATCCAAAGACATTAGTTTCTATTTGACAAAAATTGTTGGGAAAACTGGAAAATAGAATGGCAAAAAGTAGACATAGATGCACATCTCACACCCTATACTAAAATAAGGTCAAAATGGGTATGGATTTAGACATAAAGGGTGATACCGTAGATCAATTATTAGATCAAGATATACTCTATCTAACAGAGTGGGAAGAAATTTATGGTCATACAAGAAATAGAGTACATTATAAATTCCAAAATGGATGATTTTGACCATATCACATTACAAAGTTTTATATCAGTAAAACCAATACAGGTAAGATTAGAAGAAAAACAGAAAACTGAGAAACAATTTCTACAACTTGGGGTTCTGATAAATGTCTCATTTCTAAAATATATAGAGAGAATTGAATCAAATTTATAAGGTTATAAGTCATTCCCCAATTGATAAATAGTTAAACAGGCAGTTATTAAATGAAGAAATTAAAGATATATATATGTATATATATGGCCAAATGAAAAAAATGCTCCAAATCATTATTGATTAGAGAAATGAAAATTACAACTATGAGGTACCACCTCATACCTATCGGATTGGCTAAGATGACAAAAACAGAAAATGATCAAAAGGTAATGATCAAATGATCAAAAAGTTTACAAAAAAGGGAGAAGTTGTGGGAGGATGGAAACATTAATGCACTTTTGGTGGAGTTGTGAACTGATACAGTTCTCCATTCTGGTGATCGACCTGGAACTATTCCCAGAGTAATAAAACTGATCATATGCTTTGACCCCAGCAATACCCATATTAGGCATATATCCAAAAGAAATAAAAAAAATGGAAAAAGTCCCACATGTTCCAAAATATTCACAGCAGCTCTTTTGGTAGTGACAAAGAATTGGAAATTGAGGGATTGATCATGTATTGGGGAATGGTTAAACAAGTTATGGTATATGAATGTTATGGAGTACTTTTATTCTATAAGAAACCAGGAATAATTGGACTTTTTGAAAGTGTAGAAAGAATCTTACAGGAACTGATGCTGAGTGAAGGAAGTAGAACCAAGAACATTTTACATGTTAACAATTACTTTGTGAATTGATCAACCTTGATGGATACAATTCCTCTCAGCAGTTCAGAGAGAAAGGACAACCCTGAGACCTATTATGGACAATGCTCTCCACATGTAGTGGAAGAAAAGCAAAATGAAACAAAACAAACAAAATTAAAAAATCCCTGTAGAATTTGAATTAACTTTACATTCACTTTTTAAAAATGTCTCTTATTTTTCTTTAGTATCTCATGGTTTTATTTCTTTTCCTTAATCCTAATTACTCATATAGAAAATGATTAATCTGTAAACATGTTAAACAAAGATGTTTTGGGGTGGCTAGGTGGCGCAGTGGATAAAGCACCGGCCCTGGAGTCAGGAGTACCTGGGTTCAAATCCAGTCTCAGACACTTAATAATTACCTAGCTATGTGGCCTTGGGCAAGCCACTTAACCCCATTTGCCTTGCAAAAACCTAAAAAAAAAAAAGATGTAAATTTACAATAGTCACCAGGCTGTTTGCTGCTGAGGGGAGGGGAGGAGGAGGGAAGGGGGGGATGGAATTTATGCGACTTACAAATAAGCATATACATGTGGATGAATGTTGAGAAACTTTTTCAACAAGTAATTGGAAAAATAAAATACCAATGCAGGGAAAAAAGGATAATAAGACCAAAACTCATATGGAGGAACAGAAGATCAAGGATATCAATGGAATTCATGAGAAAAAATGCAAAGGAAGGTGACCTGGTCATACCAGATCTAAAATTATATTTTAAAGCATCAGTCATCAAAACTGTTTAGTACTGGCTAAGAAATAAGAATGTTGGATCAGTGGAATAGATTTGATGCTAAAGAGATAGCAGTAAGTGACTATAGTAATCTATTATTTGATAAACTCAAAAAATCCAGTTTCTGGTATAAAAACTCAGTCTTCAATTAAAACTGCAGTGAAAATTGGAAGATAGCATGGCAGAAACTAGGCATAAAACCAATATCTTGCACCCTATTCCAAGAAAAGGTTGAAATTTATACAGGATTTAGATATAAAAGGTAATATTATAAGCCAATTAGGAGAACAAGGAATAATTTGCCTGTCATATCTACAGAAAGGGGAATAGTTTATGATCAAAGAAGAAATAGAGAAATTATAAAAATCACACTGGATAATTTTGATTACATTAAATTAAATTGTTTTTTGAACAAACAAAACCACTACAAACAAAATTAAAAGGAATATAGTAACTTGGGAAATAATTTTTGTAATTAGTGTTTCAGATGAAGGACTCATTTCCAAAATACTTAGAGAAATGTGTCAAATTTATTTAAAAAAAGTCAAATCATTACTCAACTGATACATGTCAAAGGATATGGAAAAGTGAATCTCAGATGAAGAAATCAAAGCTATCTTTAGTGATATGAAAAATTGCTCTAAATTATTAATGATTAGAAAAACACAAGTTAAAACATCTCTAGAGAACAATTTAGAATTATGCCCAAAGGGCAATAAAATGTGCATACCCTGTGATCCAGCAATACCACTATGGGTCTGTACCCTGAAGAGATCATGGAAAAGGGTAAAAATTCCACATTTACAAAAATATTCATAGCAACTCTTTCTGAAGTGGTAAAGAATTGGAATTTGAGGGGATACCCATCAATGGATAATGACTGAACAAATTATGGTATTTGTATATGATGGAATATTATTGTTCTATAAGAAATTATGGAGAACAGGATTTTAGAAAAACCTGGAAAGATTTGCATGGATTGATATTGAGAGAAATGAACAAAAACAGAAGGACATTATACACACTAAGAGCAACATGTGGTGATGATCAACCATGATGGACTTGTTCATTTCAGCAGTACAATGAAGACAATTTAAAAAGAATTCTGTGATGGAAAATACCATTTTAAAAGACTTGTGATGGAGAATACCACTATGTGAAGTTTACATGAAGATCAAAGCTTATTTTCTCCAATTTTTAAAAGTTGTCATATATTATGTCACCTTTTCTCTCTAATGTTTTCTTTCTTCTTTTTGGATCTGATTCTTCTCTCACAACATGATCAATACGTATCTATGATTAGTATGGTTATAAATGTATAATCTATATCAGATTGCTTTCTATTAGGGAAGAGGGGCAAGGGAAAGTAGGGATGAAGAAAAATGTAAAACTCAAAACCTTGTGAAAATGATTGATAAAAACTACTATTGCTTTTAGTTGGCAAAACAAATAAATAAAATATTTAAAACAAAAAAATTAATTGGGGAACAAGTGAATTTAAAAAACAAATCACAGAAACAATCAGTATTTTTCTGAAAAAATAATGAGAATAATGAGGCAACAGAGAAAAATAATGGAATGCAGTCAGAGTAGAAATAAAGGAAAAACATATCTAAAAATTACATCAATAAAATAAAAAGAAAATCAATGAATTGTTCATTCAACTACAAAACTAGAAAAGGAATCAATTAAAATTCTCCAATTAAATATCAAATAGGAAATTCTGAAAATCAAAATAGAGATTAATAAAATTAAAAGTAAGAAATTCATTGAACTAGTTAATAAAACTTGAAGCTTAAATTAGATAAACCATTGGTTAATTTGATACAGGAAAAAAAAGAAGTGAAATGACCAGTATCAACAATGCATGGAGTGAATTTACCACTAATGAAGAGGATATTAATGCAATTATTAGAAACTTTTGTACTCAACTATATGCTAATAATTTTGATAATCTCAATGAAATAGATAAATATCTACAAAAATATAAATTGTGCAGATAAAGGAAAGGAATAAGACCACTTAACCCAATCTTAGAAAAATAAATTGATCAAAATTAGAAAGAAAGCAGAAAGCTGGGAAACAAGGAGATTGCAATAATATGGCACAAGGATCTTGCAATATGATCTACTCTCACTCTGTAGACATCTTCCTGGGACAATCAGGGTAAAGGAAGGATGTCTGTTATCAACTCTATTATTCAATATTGTACTGAAAAATCTTAGCTATTATAATAAGAGACAGAAAATAAATTGAAGGAATTAGAATAGGCAATAGAGAAACAAAACTCGTTCTTTGCAGATGATATGATTATATATTTAAACAATCTTAGAGAATGACCTAAAAAAAACCCAAGTGGAAATAATTAACAACTTTAGCAAAGTTTATGATACAAAATTAACACACATAAATCCTCAACTTTTCTATATATTACCAACAAAGCTCAGTGAGAAGAGATAGAGGGGTGAAACCAAGATGGCAGAGAGAAGCCAGAAACTTCTCTAAACTCTCCTAGGCATCTCTCAGAAACAACATTAATCAAGGTTTTATATAGATTCTGGAGTGATAGAACTCACCAAAGAACAGAATGAATCCAACTTAAGATATTTTTAGAAGGATTGCAGGAAAGGTCTGTATTGTTTACAAGAAGCACATTTGAAGCAGAGAGATACACAGAGTAAGGGTAAAAAAACTAAAGCAGAATATATTATAGTTCGGCTGAATTGAAAAAAAAACAGGTGTAACAATTCTATCTCAGACAAAGCAAAAGTAAAAAATAGATCTCATTAAAAGGAATAAGGAAGGAAACTATATCTTCCAAAATGGTACCATAGACAATGAGGTATTGTCAATACTAAACATATATGCACCAAGTGGTATAACATTCAAATTCTTAAAAGAGAAGTTAAATAAGCTACAGAAACACATAGACAGCAAAACTCTACTAATTGAGAACCTCAACTTCCCTCTCTCAGAAAACTTGAATGGGATTTTTTTCCTTCTTGTCTATGGTACATGGTATCTACACAAAACTTGTCATGTATTAGGACATAAAATCCTTACAATCAAATGCAGAAATATTAAATGAAAATTTTCAGATCATGATGCAGTAAAAACCTTACAAAATAAAGGGTCATGGAAAAATTAATGAGAAACTAAATAACCTAATTTTAAAGAATGATGGATCAAATAACAAATCATAGAACCAAAACTTGTGGGATACAGTCAATGGGAAATTTTATATCTTCAGATGTTTACCTGAATAAAAAAGAAAAAGGGGCATGGAACTAAAAACACCTAGAAAATTAAAAATTCCCAATTAAATATCAGATTAGAAATTCTGAAAATTGAAAGTAAGGAAACTATTGAATTAATAAATAAAATTGAGTTGGTTTTATGAAAAAATATAAAATAAATAAATCTTTGGTTTATTTGATTAATAAAAAGAAAGAAAATCAAATAACTAGTATAAAAAATAAAAAGGGTGAATTTATCACCATTGAAGAAAAAATTAAAATAATAATTTGGAATTATTTTGTACAACAGAATGCCAATAAATCTGACAATCTAAGTGAAGAGGATGAATATTTGCACATATATAAACTTCCCAGAGTAACAGAAGAGGGCATAAAATACTTAAAATCCTATTTCAGAAAAAGAAATTGATCAAGTCATCAGTGAATTCCCTATGGAAAAAACTCTAAGGCTAAATTAATTTACAAGTTAATTCTACCAAACTCTTAAAAGAACACTTATATCAATTCTATATAAACTATTTGAAAAAATAGGTATGTCAAATTCCTTTTATGACACCAATAGAGTGCTGATACTTTGACCAGAAAGGGTCAAAACAAAGGGAAAAAAAATATCCCAATTTCCCCTAATGAATATTGATGCAAAAAAAATTTTAAATAAAATATAAGCAAAGAAATTACAGCAAATTAGTATTAGGATAATACACTATGATCAGGTATATTTTATAACAAAACTATCAGCATAATGGATCATATCAATAATTAACAAAAATTGTATGATTATCTCAATAGATGTTGAAAAAACTTTTGACAAAACATAACACCAATTACTATTAAAAACACTAGACAGTTTTGGAATAAATGGAATAAATTTCTTAAAATGATAAACAACATCAATCTTAAACCATAAACAAACAGTTTTTTTGCAATGGGGATGAGCTGGAAGAATTCCCAATAAGATCAGGAGTGAATCAAGGATGCCTGTTATCACTATTATTATTCAATATGCCCATCATTACCCTTATTATTCAATATTGTGTAAGAAATGTTAGCTTTAGCAATAAGAGAAGAAAAAGAATTTGTAGGAATTAGAAACAAGATTCTCATTCTTTGCAGATGATCTAGAGGATGATAGAAAATCAACTAAAAAACTACTTAAAACAATTAACAACATTAGCAAAGTTGCAGGTTTTAAATTAACCTAATAAATCATCAACATTTCTATATATTACCAACAAAGCACAGCAGCAAAAGACAGAAAAAGAAATTCCATTTAAACTAACTTCGGACACCATTTTTATACAAATAAAATCAGATTTAAATAATTTGAAAAATGTTAATTGCTCATGGGTAGCCTGAGCTAATATAATAAAATTGGCAATTCTATCCAAATTAAATTACTTATTCAGTGCCAAACAAACTACTAAAAATTATTTTCTAGAACTGGGAAAATTAGTAACAAAATTCATCTGGAGGAACATAAGGTCAAGAATATCAAGGGAATTAATAAAAAAAAGAAATGCAAAGGAAGGTGGCCTCATTGTACCAGACCTAAAATTATATTATAAAGTCATAATCATCAAAACTATAATTAGGAGGAAAAGGAATAGTTTATTTGTCAGATCTATGGAGAGGGAATGACCAAATAAGAGTTAGAGATTATTGTAAAATGCAAAATTGATAATTTTGATTACATTCAGAAAAAGCTTTTGCACAAGTAAATAAAACTAGTGCAACTAGGGATAGATAGAATGCAGAAATCCAGGAAATAATTTTCACACTATTGTTTCTGATAAAGATCTCATTTCTTTGAGGCCACTAGGTGGTATGGTGGATGGAGTACTGACCCTGGAATCAGAAGGACCTGAGTTCAAATCTGGTCTCAGATACCTAGCTGTGTGACCTTGAGCAAGTCACTTATCCCCATTACCTTGCAAAAATCTTTTAAAAAAAGAACTCATTTTTAAAATATATAGATAATTGAATCAAATTTATAAGAATGTTAGTCACTTCTACAGACATATGAAAAATACTTTAAATCATTATTGATCAGAAAAATCCAAATTCACAATTCTGAGGTATCACCTCACTCCCTTCGAATTGACCAATATGACAAAAAAGGCAAATGATCAATGGTGGAGAGGATATGGGAAAATCAGAACAGTAATTCATTTTTAGTAATTATGTGAATTCATTCAACCTCTCTGGAGAGCAGTTTGGAACTCTATCCAAAGTACACTGAAACTTTTTGTGTCCTTTGATCCAGTAATGCCACTACTGGTATACTAAGTCTGTATACCAAAGAGAATATAAAAAGGGGGGGGGGATCCACAAATACAAAAATATTTAAAGCAGCTCTTTTTGTAGTGGCAAGGAATTGGAAATTAAGGGGATGTCCATCAATTGGGGAATAGCTGAACTAATTATGCTATATGAATGTGTTACAGTACAACTATTCTATACAAAATCATGAATGGACCTGGAAAGATTTGCATAAACTGAGGTTGAGTGAAGTGAATAGAACCAGAAGATCATTTTACACATTATCAGCTATGTTGTGTAATGATAAACTATAATAGACAATTATCCTAAGCAAAATAATGATCAAAGACAATTCTAAAGGACTTATGATGTCAAATACCATCCACATCCAAAAAAAAAAGAACTAAGAAGTCTGAATGTCAACCAAAGAATAGTAGTTTTCACTTTTAAAATTTGTTTTATGCTTTATTTTTTCTCTCATAATTTTCCCTTTGTTCTGATTCTTCTTTCACAATGTGACTAGTATGGAAATATGTTTAACTAAATTATACATATATAACCTATATCATATTATTTATTGTCATGGGGAGAGGGGAGGTAAGAGTGGGAGGGAGAACAACATGTAACCTAAAGTCTTAAAAGAATTAAATTTTGAAAACTTTCTGTGCAGATAGTTCAAAAATCAACAAACAAATTTATATTAAAGATATTCAGGGGTGGAATGTATAAATATATGGAATGAATAATTTCAAGGCATTATTTATAATAAACTATGTTTGACTGTCATATGATAATAATGAAGTAGGTTTGTCCTATTTTTGTTAATACTATTTAAAACAAAGAAGAGAAGGAAAAATTCCATTTAAAATAATGCTAGATAATGTAAAATACTTGCGAGTCTACCGCCAAGACAAACTCAAAACTCAGTTATAAAAAACTTTTCACAGAAATAAATTCTGATCCAAATAACTGGAAAAATATTTATCACTCCTAGGTATGTCACAGCATTATAATAAAAATGATAGTTTCAATTAATATTATAAAATTTAAAATCAATGATTTTTACTACATCTGAAAAAAGCCTTTGCACAAATAAAACCAGGGCAACCAGGGTTAGATGGAATGCAGAAAGCCACAAAATAATTTTCACACTATAGTTTCTGATGAAGAACTCATTTCTAAAATATATAGAAATTGAGTCAAATTGATAAAAATTTATGCTTTATGTTTTTTTTCACAATGTGACTAGTATGGAAATATGTTTAATTATACATATATAACCTATATCATATTACTTATTGTAATTATCTATGTGGTGCCATACAAAGTAGCAAAATTATTTTATAGTGCTAGAGAAATAAGAATAAAATTCATCTCTTAAGAACAAAGGTAAAGAATATCAATGAAATTGGTAAAAAAAAAAAGCAAAGGAAGATGATTTAGCCAAACCAGATCTCAAACTATATTATAAAGTGTATCATCAAAACAATTAGATATTGGCTTAGAAGCAGAGTGGGGGGGGTGAGTGGAATAGATAAGGCATATAAGATAATAATAAAAGATCATAGCAATTTAATAATGTGATAAACCCCAAAATCCTCAAGCTTTTGCGATAAAAACTTATTTGACAAAAAAAAATTATTTGGAAAATGGAAAACAGTATGTCAGAAACTAGCTTTAGACCATCCTCAAATCATATTCCAAGATATCAAAAATGATTGCACAATTTATACACAAGGGGTAGACATGATGATACCATAGGCTTATCAGGAGAGCAAGGAATACTTGTTAGATCTGTGGATAGGGAAAAAGTTTAGGACCAAATACTAAATAAAGAATATCATTAAATTTAAAATGGGTAATTTTGACTATATAAAATCAATACAACTAAAATTTGAAGGAAGGTAGAAAACTGTAAAAAAAGTTACAGCAAATATCTCTGTTGAAGTCTTCATTTCTCAAATATATAGCAAACAGTCAAATTTATAAGAATAGAGGTCATTCCCTAGTTGATAAATGGTCAAAAGGTATAGCCAGCTTTCACACAAAGAAATCAAAGCTGTCTAAAGTCATAGGAAAAAATTCTCTAAATCACTATTAATTTAAAAAAATATATAAATTAAAATGCATTCCATCTACCTCCAGAGGGAGGAAAAACTGATACTGTCTGAATATTTACTGAAACATAGCATTTTGTCTTATTCGCCATTCCTTTTTCTTTCTTACTTTTGTTCTTTCTTTTTTCTTCCTTTCCCCCTTTTTTCTCTCCTTTCTTTTTCTTTTTTCTTTGCTTGATGGTTTCTTCCTTCCTTCCTCCCTCCTTTTTTTTTCTTTCTTCTTTCTTTTGTTTCCTTATACAAAATATGTAATATGGAAATTTTTTCACATGATTGGACATATGTAACCTAGATCAGATTGCTTGTCATCTCAGAGAAAGAAGAATAGAATTTGAAACTCAAATCAAAATGAAAAAACAAAAAAATGTTAAAAATTATCTTAACCTGTAATTGGGGAAAAAGAAAATATTGTTAATATACTATATCTGTATATAAGTAAATTCTCACATAACAAGTATATATCTTATGCTTATAAATTAGAGTTTATAGGGGAAAATAGCTTTTTAAAATTGATTTATTTTCATCCATATGTACATGCACATTTTTAAGTTACAAAATTTCCTTCCACCTTCCCTTCTCACCCCCCTCCCCTAAGTGACAGTCAGGTTAGCATTGTACATACATAGAATATGTTTATAGATTAGTCATTTTTGGCATGAGGAATTAGGATTAAGGGAAAGCGATACATAAGAGATAATTTTTAGATTCTGAAGGGTTGATTTTTCCTTTTTTTTGTTGTTGTTGTTGTTTTGTTTTTCTTCCTCTGGATGTGGATAACATTGTCCATAGCTGGTCTAATATAGTTGTCCTAGCTCCCTGAACTACTGAGAGGAGTTGCTTGCATTAAGGTTGATCATCTCACAATGTTGTTAATGTGAACATGGTTCTCTTGATTGAGGGGAAAATATTTAAATCACAAGAAATTTTGTTTTTCATTTAATTATACTTTTCTATTCTAGTGGTGGGATTTGGCTGGATTGGACTGGTTTGGCAGAACTAATAACTAATTTTATGTTGAGTTAGGCAACTGTTGTTAATTTATTTGAATCCCACCATTGAATACAGCTATATAACAATGTTCATTTAGCAAATCCATTCTATACTTTTACAGCAGGGTTCTCCTCTGTTTCTTTTCCCTTCCAACAGTTCTCTCCCAAGTGTTTTGAAAGTCAGTTATTATTTAAAATAGCTCCATTGGTAGCACGGTTCTTTAGAACAGATGTCTGCTTTCTAAATACATCTCCACCTACCATGCAGATCCTCAATACCTTTATGTAACCTATCCCCAGTGGTCCACAATCTTAAAGTATAAGAAAATGTATTATATTGATTTTCCTTCTCTGTAACATTAGTTTTAGGAATTTGGAGCAGTTTTTAGAAATTTGTGATTGAATGTGATTGGAAATGCATTTATTTCCTTAAACTATCTCTAACATTACCCTGCCAGCACTTGAAATTCTCTTTAATTCAATGGACATTTATTTAGTATCTATTTCGTACAAGTTATTGTTCCAGACATTGGAAATAAAAAAGATAGATATGGCCCATATGTTGTTTTCATGGTGCTTATAATTTAATTTAGGGGAAGCAGGAAAGAAAAAAAGTACTAATAGCTATGATAATGATGAGGATGAGATAAGTTCAAAGGAGAGGTCTAGTCAAAAGAAGGAGAAAAATTTGAGAAGGGCAAGATTGTAGAATTATTTCATGAGGTCTGGAAGGGAACTTAAAGAACATCTGGTCCAACCCACTCAATTTACAATTTTGGAAACAGACCCAGAGACTTTAAGGGGTTTATTCAAATTCATGTAGGTAGTAAGTGATAAGGGCAGCTAGGTGACTCAGTGGATAGAGAGTAGATCTGGAGTCTGAAAGCCTTTAGTTCAAACATTTACTAGCTATGTGGGCAAAGCACTTAACCTTGTTTTCCTTAGTTTCTTCACCTGAAAAAGGAATTGGAGAAGGAAATGTTTAACTATAGAGTTGGACACAACTACAACAAATGAACAATAGGAAATGAATCTAGATATCTAACTTAAAATACATAATACATGTATCCATACATACATGCAATATATGTGTATACATATTTTTATGTATACAGTCAAGTAAAGAAGAGCAGATTAAGAAAGGTATTAGTGGCAGATTTTGAAAAAAAAGGAAGGGATTGGAAAAAGATGGGAATAGATGCTTTGATATACTTGAAAGTTTTTTGAGTTTCCTGAAAACTGAACTTATGGGGAAAAAAAGAATTAAAGAGTAATAAAGGAATGAGCACTGTTAAAGCACTGAAATTTTGTGTTACAATATATTGTCATTGTAAAATTATGATGTCAATGTTAACATAATCCATTACTAGCTAGTTCCCCAGTTTGAAGTTGTTTTATCAGATATTTATAATTTTATTTTTATGAATTTCAGATGACCTTGTAATGTATAATATCCATTGAGCCCTCACAAGAGACCTTCAGGAGGTGAATAGAGCAAGGAATTAGTTATTTAACAAGCTTTATATGTATAACATGCTATGTTAGCAGGTTAGCTAGTTGGGATGGGAGGTAGAACAATTAAATTCTGATGAAAGATCAGGGAGGGGAAAGATTATAGATCTATCTAGGTTGTCAGGGTTCTGCAGATAGACAACCTGGAACCAGTGAAGACTGAAGATGGGGAGAATGCTAAAAGAAAAATGGAGTAACAAAACCATGCTAGTGTGATACAATGGAAAAATCAAGGAATCTAATTTTTCATTCCTTCTTTTTCTCTTCAGGTTGTCCTCCTGATTCTCTGGATTTCTTTATTCCATCATGCTCCAACTGCTTTTACACACTAGAAGATCCTTTTATCCTTATGGTCCCTTTCTCTGACTGATCATTTCCTCTAGGAACTCCATTTTAAGAAAGTTCAGAAAAGTCTTTTCACTAACCCCATTCTTCTCCAGCATTCTTAAGCCATCATAGTACCTTTCCCACCATTTTTTGACTTGGAAGACTCATCTTCATGAGTTCCAATTTGGCCTCATATACTTACCAGCTTTGTGATCCTTGGTAAGTCACCTACCTTCTATTTGCCTTAGATTCTCATTTTTTACAGTGAGCTAGAGAAGGAAATGATGTCACTCCAGGATCTTTGACAAGAAAACCCCAAATAGGGTCTTAAGAGCCTGGACAAGATTGAAATGACTGAACAACAACAATAACAGCAGAAACGACATACATTTAATTTGGGATTGACTAATGAAAACCCAGATCTAATGAGTACCAGACAATGCTCTACCTTCCTTAAACCCTTCTGTATAGGTAATCCATGACTGTTTCTCATCTGTTTATCATATAGGATCCAAATGACTTTTTGTTTAACTGCTGAAAAAAATGCTATAAGTCTTTAACAGAAGATAGAGATCTTAGCAGTGGTGGCTGTGGTTACCAGCTACTAGATATTTTTCTTCCCACCTAGACTGACCTTTGACTGTAAACATTTCCAGAGTAGATAGAGTTCTGGACTTGAACACCTCTGCTTTGCCTGTTTGAATTTGTTCTTTACTATTCTTTGGAGGAGGAGTATTAGAGATGTAATAAACTGACCTGTGACTCTGTGATATTTGAAAGATTAGAATTGTGTGTGTGTCACCATAGGTACAGGAATTAGAGTCCATAACAGAATGTGTTGACAGTGGAGTCCAGTAAAAAGTGGGCTCTAGGAACTATTCTAGAAACTGATCAGACCTGGCATTTGCTGGAGTGGCCTTATCCATCAGTTATGCCACATTCAGAAGTGGACTTAGTAGATATAATGATTTATGGCAAGCACTTTAGGTTTGAGTTCACTCTTCCCTGTGACTGAGCCTCATCTAGCGAACAGTATGTCCCTGATTCATGGATTTTTTTTTGTACTTACTATATCTTTTCATTAAATATTTCTTTATAACTTATAATAATTATATTTGTTAATAAAATGAACATGGGACTTTGGTCAATGGGTGAGCCTGTGACATAAGGGACATATTATCTGTAATTGGCAATTGATGTTGGAGAAACCATACTAAAGTAGCAACTTGAATCAATAAAATTAGAAAGAATAACTTTAAACTCTTAGAGTAGCCTTAGAACTCTGGGAAGAGAAGAGAAAGTTATTGTCTTGTTTGGGGAAGGCAACTTACCAGTGATAATGGGAAATGATAAACAGAACCCTAAAGTCTCTGGGGGCATGACTTTCTAGTGAAAGTAGTATTTAGCATAAAGACTTCTAGAAGTTACCATTGTTAAATAAAGCAAATTAGTTTGAGCAAGTGTGCACTAAAAGTTAGGGGAAGCAGAAAAGCTTTCATGTAGAGAGTGGTCTTTGAGTAGAGAATGAAAAAATACAAACCTGGGAGGTCCAGGAGGTAAAGTTAAGGAGAGAGTGCACTCCAAGCATGGAGGATGAAGTAGACAAGGGTCCCAAGACAAGAGAAGAATCAATATGTGAGGAATAACAAATGGACCAGTCTAGCTGATGCTCAGTATATTTGGAGAGGAAAAAATGATTAAGAAGTGTGACAAAATAGGAAAGGGTATGAGCAGGGGAAAGATGAGGTTTAAATGCTCCTATTAGAAAAACTTGCACTACCACCCTCACTGGGTTGTGAGGAAAACACGTTGGAAGTTCTAATAAATATTAGAAAAGTTACCTTTTGCAGAGTAGATAGAGTTCTGGACTGAAGAGGCAGGATGTCTTAATTTCACATCCTCCCTCTGCTGTTTACTAGATATATGACAATGAGCAAGTCATTTTATCTCTCAAGGGCTAAGTTTCTTTACTTTTAGAATTAGGGTTTTGGACTAGATGGTTTATAAGGGACTGGCCAGTTCTGAATCTTTGGTTCTTCATGAACATGAACTATAAATTACTCTATATCCTTGTTTTTGAGGGTCCTCTTTCTGAGATACTACAGTATGGGTGTGGATAGAGCATAGTTACAATGGAGAAGAAAATAATTTTGGGCAACCCCAAATTGGCTCTTGCCTTGAAACATTTCTTTGATTTTTTTGCATTCAAGTCTATTTGTTTTTTTTCTTTTATTTAAAATGTTTTATGATAATTTTTTGTTTTTACATCACTAGCATCTCTGGAAATACTTCTTCCCCCTCTGGAATGAATCATCTCTTAGAACAAACAATTATGTAAGACAAACATACTCTCTCTACCCCCAAAAACACTTTGATACACTGACTTTAACATATTCATGAAATATTCTCTATCTTTTCTGAAAGTTTATGAATAAAGATGGTAATTTTTAAAACTATGAATGAAAATATTGGGTTTTGGTATATTCTTCTTCCTCATCTCCACCTCATAGAACTCCAGGTTCTTTTCTAGGCTCAGGTCATGTCTTCTCTATGAAGCTTCAATTGCTAGTGACCATATCTTAAAAATGTATTTTGTTTTTACTGATCTCAATACATAATGCTTACTCCCAGTTGAAGTAAGCTCTTTGAGGGATGAGACTTTTTTTCTTTTTATCTACAGGGTCTAGCACTATGCCAGGCTTAAAATAGGTTCTTAATAAATCTTTTTGAATTCACCTAATGCTCTTTCTAGCACAAGTGGGAATTAAGACCAAGTTTCCTCTGTTGAGAGCAGATTTATACCCTCTCTAGATAGAAGTCCAGTAGTAATATCCCATGGGTGTAGGAAGAAGAATTGAACCTGTGACTTAATTGGTGTGGGATCTCTTGTTGAGAAACTTCCTCTTTGCCTTAAGTATGATGAGGTTAGGTGATTTGTTTAAGGTCATACAAATTATCATGTGCCAGAGTTGGAACCCATTTTTGGGCTACCTGCATCTTATAATGATGAATTTGTTTTAAATTTACTTAAAAAGATATTTGGAATAAGGTAAAACTAAACTGAAAATTTTCCTGAAGGAATGATTATTTTGAAAGTCATCTTATACTTCTTTCCATGATCATGCTTAAGTTGATTGACTTTATATGGGCATATGTCACAAAGAACAGAATAATTTCAATGATACATCAGCGCCCGGGTCCCCTAGAGGATCAAATGGCTGTTATATCAAAGGAATTGCCTAATTAATTTCATAGTTAAAAAATTGCCACTGTTTGAATACTTGGAGTCATACTAAGCTTTGGAATTCAAAAGACATTTCACATAGTCACAAATACTTGGAGTCATACTAAGCTTTGGAATTCAAAAGACATTTCACATAGTCACAAATGGTTTGTTTTTATTAGATTTGTTTCAGAGGGCTATTATTTTCATTCATCTGATATTTCCTGTGTTGTTTCCACATTAGAGACTCTCCTACAAAATCATGACAAACACAGTGGCAAAGCCAACTGATAGATGAGGAGTCTCTGTGGACTGCACTGGTTGCTCAAGCAGGAAATACATAAGTTCTCATGTCAGGGGGTAATGAGTATCTTTCATTATACCTGCAAATTCAGCCGCAGTGCTTTGTTTGCTTATTGTACCCAAACAATTCTTCCCACATGGCATTTTCTGTCTCTCTTTGGGCTCTTGACTCTCTACCCCCCTCCTTGCAACTCAAGATGACTATGGAAATTTGAAATTAGTATTAAAATCAAGCCTTGATTGTTGACACAGAAGAATAAATAACTTTGGCAAACGAAGAACCCAGCTTTGATGCATTATTGAGAAGCTGATCCCTGATGCCAAGAAACTGTTCCCCTGAGCACTGACAATGGGTGACAGTTAGGAATGTGGTGATGGGCAGGTGGAGGAAATTCACGCTAAAGATGCTTTCTTCTATGAGGCTTTTTTGAATACACTGAAATGCCACAACAAAAGCTCACCAGACTGACTCATAATCATTAGCTGCTTCTGTTAATTGTAACTAGTTGGAGGGAAGCAGTTAATTATGGCTTTGCCTCTTTTGTCAGGAATCATTTACTACATGTTTGTTCTTCCTTTGACTTCTTTGTTTGAACCAGTGGTTTATTACATTTTATTAATAATAAATACTCCTATGTCCTATCCAGAGGTTCAGGAACAAGGTATAATCTGCTTTTATAGCAAGCATATTTGAGTTTCCTTGCTATATTAACATATTTATATTTAAGGGATATTGTGAGCAGAATGCAATTTTAATCTTAACAGAATAGAGAAAACAAAGATACATTAATCTTCCTCATTCAAAACTATAACAGTCATGCATAAATCTTCATTATATTTCTAATTTTTTAAGGAAAAAGTCTATTATGCCTGTATAAAGTCATGTCATCTACATAAATGTAAGGCACTAAATTACATCTATATTTAAACTACATGTATAGCTTCTATCTATAAATATATAAACCAATGTCTTAGATTTTTAAGACAGCCTTCTTTCCTCCTGATGTTTCTGACATTCCAGGGAACTTCTAGGCAGTTAGTTGATTTTGGAAGGTATCTCATAAGAAAAATCTCTTGTGAAATTATTAGCTTATAACACTTAAGGTAGCATTCTTCTTAGGGATTTTTGTATCTTACCCAACTTCTTCTATATTGAATGTCATTCAAGACCCAAAGGAATTAATTCTAGTAATATAATTTCATGTGAAATAACATTCTTTCTTGTGAATGGATCTTTTAGAATAAGAGATCTTCCTGGTAATCCTAACATTATACTATTCATGTAATGACTTTATTTATTATTAATCCTTTCTAAATTGAGGCAAAGTTAAGTGACTTGCCCAGAGTCACAGATCTAGTAAATTTCTGTGGTCAAATTTGAATTTAAGGGGCAGCTAGGTGGCACAGTGGAGAGAGCACTTGGAATTCAGGAGTGCCTGAATTCAAATCAGGCCTCAGACACTTAATAATTACCTAGCTGTGTGGCCTTGGGCAAGCCACTTAACCCCATTTGCCTAGTAAAAACAACAACAAAAAAACTGAACTTAAGCATTCCTGATTCCAGGCCTGGTACTCTAACCACTGCACCACCTATCTGCTATGAAATCTTCTAGTAGCAACTATTACA
This sequence comes from Macrotis lagotis, assembly GCF_037893015.1. NCBI lineage: Eukaryota > Metazoa > Chordata > Mammalia > Peramelemorphia > Peramelidae > Macrotis > Macrotis lagotis. The sequence continues at coordinate 486,509,813 of NC_133666.1, forward strand.
GACATGCACAACCAGGTCAGGATCTTTTTTTTTTTTTTTTTTTAGATTTTTGCAAGGCAGGTGGGGTTAAGTGGCTTGCCCAAGGCCACACAGCTAGGTAATTAAATGTCTTCTACCGGATTGAACTCAGGTACTCCTGACTCCAAGGCCGGTGCTTTCTCCACTGTGCCACCTAGCTGCCCCAGGATTTTTTTAGTCTTAAGGAAAGATCTGACGGACATACTAAACAGAATCACTGTGGCATCCAATGCTTTAATGTTTTCATTTTAAAATTAAATTTTAGAAAGTGATCTATTGGTGCATGACAGTATTTTTATCATTAAAAAGTTTTCCAGAGTAAAAGGATGACATTTCTTGAAGACCTAATCTATTTTCTTAAACCCAAGTAGAAAAAAAACTATTCTCTGTCTGTTTAAACATGTAATTAAGATTCTAATAGAGACAGTTCAAACTGTTTTATTAGATCCTATTTTCTTTTTAGGTTTTTGCAAGGCAAATGGGATTAAGTGCCTTGCCCAAGGCCACACCAGCTAGGTAATTATTAAGTGTCTGAGGCCAGATTTGAACTCAGGTGCTCCTGACTCCAAGGCCAGTGCTCTATCCACTGTGCCACCTAGCTGCCCCGAGATCCTATTGTTAAATTGTCAGGGTAAGCATTTGTACCATGAAAATTGGCAAAAAGTATGAACCAAGACTTGATTTTTTGTTGCTGTTGTTTTTGATTGTCAAGTCTTAAAAAAAGTGATAGCAAAAAATATTAATGATGCAGATTCAACTTGAATGTACATCATATACACACACACATCTATATATATTATACACACACACACACATATGTGTGTGTGTCTATGTATTTACTTCGAAGAACCAATTGTCAATTGGTACCTGTACACCTCTGCATTTAGCAGAAATACATACATAGGATCATGGATAAAGAGCTGGAAGGGATCTTAGAAATGCTCTATCATAGCTTTTTTAAAAATTTTATAGCTGAGGAACAAAAGGTACATATAGGTTAAGTGATTTCCCCAAAATCATTCAGAGAGAAAGTCTTCCTCCATTATCCACATGGTTGCAAATTGCTATTTTTTACAATTCTTTTTTGCCCCCAAAATATTACAGGATTTGTAATATAAAACATCAAATTTTCATTTCGAGGAAGCCTATTTGGGCAAAATCATTCATCTCTTCTTTGCTTCCTTACAGATTTTCTGCATGCATTGTTTACTTTATTCCCCTCACCATGGCTACAATTAAGCCTAGATATATGTGTGTGTATGTCTGTATATGCATATATATGGATATGTGTATAAATTTATATGTATAATACATTTATACATACATACATGCTCACACACATACACATAAGATATGTATACCCATATATTAGACATTGTATATATATGTATATATACATACAAAAATATTCACATATATACACGTAGAAACATATCTATGTATGCACATACATATCCATAGATATCTATATATTTGTTTTGGGTGTATTCCCATTTTTACAACATTTCCTGAAAGAAACAACCCCTCCTCACTCCTCTGCTTTACTTATTTTGCTCCCTTGCCCTTCCACTCCTTAATCTGCTGCTTTCCAAGAATTCCTCCCTAGCATACCTTTCTATACATCTTCCCAAATGATCTACACATCCTTCTCTATACTTTATTACCCTATTCCCTCCCCATGCTAACTCAGTACCCTCCCTATACCCTCCTCTTATTTTTCCTAAATTTAAAATATTTTATACACACACATACACACATACACACATATATATACACATCCACATACATCTTTGTATGCACTCTATAAGGAAAGCAGAATTGAAGCAGCTCAAAAGAAACGTGACATCCATAAGTTTAGAGTACCCACCCCAGGTGTTCACATAGACCATTTGTGCCCGACTTGTGGTAGAGCATTCCAAGCTCATATTGGTCTGATCAGCCACAGTTGAACCCACTGTAAATTATCTTCGACATAGTGATGTCATTGTGGTCTTCTTCAATAATGAAGGACCAGAGCCAGCCAACCAATCAACCAAAACATATCTGTATGTATATATATTCCCTCTTTAACCCATTCCTGATGAGAGTAGATTTCCAGAACTATTAGATCTCTTTCCCCATCTAATTCAACTGCGTCAGTTCTTTCTCTCACATTTCATTTGTATAAGATATTTTTTCCTTTTCTTTTAAGCATCCCATCTTACTCAACTCTACCCCAATTTTTCTTTGAACTGCACAATTACTAATAACAATCTTGGATATATGCTTTTTATATTTTCATATAGAGATATAAAACTATCTTTATGGAGTCCATTGTAATTAGTCTTTGAAATTAGTCTTTGATGTTTGCCTTTTATTTTTCTTGTTCATTATATGTCAAATTTTCTATTAAGTTCAGATATTTTTACCACAAAATCATCAGTCAGGCAATTCATTGAATGTCCATTTTAAAATTCAGGATTATGCAAAGCTAAGCATAATCCTGAATTTAAAAATGGACATTCATTGTTTTCTCTTCTTGATCTGCTCTGTAGATTTGGTTTTTCTTATGTGGGGCTTCACATTCTCTTTCCTTCTTTTTTATATTTTTTAGCATTTCTGATCTCTCATAACTTCACTGGCTTCCATTTTTTTTTCCTTCAGATTCTAAATCTCTGTTTCCAGTTGGTTTACTTTCTTTTATAGTCTTCTTGCTTTTTGGTTTTTTTAAATTGTTCTTTTCTTTTTTAGTTTTTCCTCAATCTCTCTTATTTGACTTTTAAAGTCATTTTTGAGTTCTATGAATCCTTTTTGAGCAGGTAGTCTTTTAGAGTAGAAAGGTGGTTTTTTGTTTGTTTTGTTTTTTTGATTTTTTTTTTTTTTTTTTTTTTTTGCTTTGGTATCTTCTTCTGAAGATGAGTCTGTTTTCTCTATTCCCAGAGTAACTTTCTTTGTTTTGGGTTCTTCCTCCTTTGCCTGTTAATTTTTCTTTTTAAATTTTTTTTAGCAATTTGTTGCTATATTTACCTCTAGTCTTGGAGTGTGGGGGTCTCTTTGACTTGGGCCTGACTTCTGCTCTCCTTTCCTCTTCTCAAGTCACATCTGGAGCTCCTCTGCATACTGTACTGGAAATGATCTCAACCCTTGAGACCACTTTAGTGACTATAACTTTCAGTTCTCCACTCTGTCCTGGAACCAAGACCAAGAACTTGGTTCTCCTCTTAAGTGTTCATAGTCAATAGTGTCCCACCACCACTGCTTCTGCACTCACTGGGTTTGAGTGTGCTGCTTCCTTCTTGTCCAGGACCAGGTCTTGGCATCTATTATGCAGGGGTTCCCTCTCTACCCTGGCTAAGACATGCAACTGATATTTCCCAAGGCTAAGGCTGAGACTCCCTGACAGCCAGCTGCCTCTAGGGCTTGCTTCTTGCATTTTTCAGGGAACTAGCCTGGAGGTGTTTACAATTCACTTGGATTGAATCTTGGTTCTGGGATCTTTCTTTGATCAGGATGTCCCAGAAGGACCACTGTTCTACCCTAACTCTTGCTCATTTTTGCTTCTCTATGTTTACCCTGAGGTACTTTTTTGATTTGTTTGTGGAGGAAATCTGGAGAGATTGCAATTTATCTGACCTACTATGCCATTTCCTGAGAATCCTGTCCCCAAATTGATATTCTTAAATTGTAGTTCTTACCATGTTCAAAAGATCTGTATCACCTTTACCATAAAATAAAAAAAAAATCTACTATTTGGCATTTAAAGTCTTATATAATCTGAATTCAGTCTATTTCTCTAGTTTTGCTTCATATCACTGCCTTTTATACACTGAGTTTTTACAAAACAAGCTTATTTAGTAGTCTACATACATGATATTTTATCTTGTTTCTCATTTCTTTATGGGTAATAATCTATATGAGGAGGGATGGTCTGATCTAAAGCGTTAGCTATGTGAATGCAGATAAAGGGTCAGATATAAAAGATGTCTTAACATAGATATGATAAAATTTGCTTATTGAATGTGTAAAGTGAGGGAGAGTGAAGGGTTGAAGATAACACTGCAATTATCTTTGACAAATTGGGAAAATGTGGAAGAGGAGTAGGATTAGAGGAAGAGCTAATGAGTTCTATTTTATGTATACTGAGTTTCAAATATCTCTGAGGTATACAGTTTGAAATATCCAACAGGAGATTTGAGACAGATAAGGGAGTTATAGAAGTCATTTGCATAGAAATGGTATAAGATGGGAAAGCTTATTCCTTTTTTTTTAATTAGTTTTTGCAAGGCAATGGGGTTAAGTGGCTTGCCCAAGGCCACACAGCTAGGCAATTATTAAGTGTCGGAGGCCAGATTTGAACTCAGGTACTTCTGACTCCAAGGCCAGTGCAATTATCCACTGCACCACCTAGCCGCCCTGGAAAGCCTGTTCTTAAAGCAACACTTTTCTACTTCATTGAATCTTTGACCTCAGTTATGTTTGTACTCCCTTCAATAGTGTTCCAATATAGATGGTCATCCATGTCACTCATCTAAATCATCATTTTAAAACTCCATGGAGTTACTACCCAAAATATCAGAGAAATTTCTGAAATTGTTTGAGTATCAATGGAGTTACGGGCTACCCAATATTCATGATCCTAGCTCTTGCTGACAAACCTATCTTCTTCCTTTCCATTATTCTTTGAGAATAGTTTACTAAATGGGGGGCAGCTAGATTGTGTGGTGGTAGTGGTTAGAGCACCTTGGAGTCAGGAGGACCTGAGTTCAAAAATGGCCTTAGACACTTAATATATACTTAACCATGTGACCTTGGGCAAGTCACTTAATCCCAATGCCTTGCAAAAGAAGATAAAAGAGAATAGTTTATAATCAAAGGTACTTTATTAGTTGTGGACGACATTATATATATTTTGTTGTTTAATAGTCCCAGTGTTAGAAAGTCAGTAATAAAAATCTGCTGACACTTTTAACTGTATTTCTGTGTGCATAATTAGTAAAAATAAAAGCAAAAAAAAAATTTCAGGAAAGTAGAGCACCAGTCTGGGAGCTGAGTCTAATACCTTTGAAATTTAAGGCAGTCACTTTATCAAATAGATTCCTAGGTCTTTGGGTACAGCCTTTGGGAATTCATAGTTATTGAATTAGCTTCAGAAGGACTTCCCAGTTGTTTCCTAAACCAGAGTAAAAGAAATGGAGACTTGTATATGAAAGATAAATATCAATCAAATGTAAAGATAGGGAATGGCCAGGGTCAATGTTTTCCTTTTTGGAGTATGTAAAATTTCCTTTCAAATGAAATGTAGTTTGCTTTGTCATTTCAAAGTTGTAATGCAATATTCTTAGGAGGAAGCTTGGTAGCATTGTGGATAAAGCTCTGGGTTTGAAGTCAGAAAGATGATTTCAAATCTTGCCCTGGATAGTTAAAGTTATGTGATCCTCTGCACATCTATTTGCCTCAGTTTCCTTATCTATAAAGTGGGGGATAATAATGGCTCCTATCTCCCAGGTTTGCTATGAGGATCAAGTGAGAAAACAATTGTAATACACTTAGCATAGTTCTTGGCACATAGCAACTACTTTCTAAATGTTGGCTATTGTTATTGTTGTTACTTCCAGTTGTTTCAGTCATTTGTCATCCCATTTTGGGTTTTCGGGGCAGATCGAGTGGTTTTCTATTTTCTTCCCTAGTTCATTTTACAGATGAGGAAACTGAGGCAAGCAAAGTTTAAATAACCAGCCCAGAGTAACAAAGCCAGTAATTATCTGAGGCTTGATTTGAACTCAGAAGATGAATCTCTCTTACTCTATCTATCCACCTGTTGCCTCTAGCTATTATTTTTAGCTACTATTTTAGTTTTAACCTACTTGATATATTGAAGAACCATTCAAATTATTCTTAACAGTTCATACACATACAGTCTTTCTCTTTTGAAAATCACAATAAACACCTTTGAACTTCAGAGTTCAAATGATTCTAATGTTGATGATGTTGAATCTCTTAGGTATATCCTTTTTTTAAGCTTTTACCTTCTATTTACAATTCCATTTATTTATTTTATTGTATTTATTTATACCATAGTTCCATATTATTTTTAAGTTGCAAAATTTCCTTCTACCTTTCCTTCCCACCCCTCCTCTCCTCAGCAGCAGTTAGGTTAGCATTGTACTTGCATATCTTTGATAAATATGTTACAGATTACTTATTTTTGGTATGAGGAAAGAGATACATGAGATAATTTTTTTTAGGTTTTTACAAGGCAAATGGGGTTAAGTGGCTTTCCCAAGGCCATAAAGCTAGGGAATTATTAAGCATCTGAGGCTGGATTTGAACTCAGGTACTCCTGACTCCAGGGCCAGTGCTCCATCCATTGAGCCACCTAGCCGCCCCATGAGATAATTTTAATAAAGTGTTCATCAGATTCTGAAGGTTTTTTTTTAATGTGTATATGTTTTATTTTGTTGTTTCCTCTGGAAGGGGATAATATTGTCCATGGCTGGAATAATACAGTTGTCCTATCTCTCTGTACTGCTGAGAGGAGCTACTTCCATCAAGGTTGATCATCTAATAATACTGTTGATGTGTACATTTTTCTTTTGGTCTGCCCCCTTAGTCAGCATCAGATTCTATAACTCATTCCATGCTTCTTTAGTGTCTGACCATTTATGATTTCTCATAGAACAATAGTATTCCATAGTATTCTTGTACCATAACTTGTTTAGCCATTTCCCAATTGATGAGCATCCCCTCAATTTCCAATTCTTTGCCACTGCAAAAAAAGCTGCTGTGAATATTTTGGAACATATAGAACTTTTCCCTTTTTTAATAATTTCTTCCTGAATATAGACTAGAATTGGAATTGCTGGGTCAAAGGGTATGAATAGTTTTATTGCTCTTTGGGTATAGTTCCATATTGCTCTCCAGAAAGACTGGATCTGCTCACAACTCCACCAGCAATGCATCAATGTCACAATCCTCCCACAACCTCTCCAACATTGACCATCTTCTCTTTTTTACATCTTGGCCAATCTGGTAGGTGTAAGGTGATACCTTATTGTTGTTATAATTTGCATTTCTCTAATCAATAATTATTTGGAGCATTTATTCATGTTTATATATAGCTTTAATTTCTTCATTTGAAAACTATCTATTCATATACTTTGACCATTTATCAATTAGGGAATGATCTCTTGGATATATCTTATAAATAATTATCAGTAGGGAGAAATAATAAAACCAGAAAAATAAGAAGTTACTACACATGAATTTTGTTTTGTAAAATTTCCTGGTACATGCAGTATATGTAAAACTTTGTTGGGGAAAGGGTAGTAGAAGTGGGGATTGGTTAAATTTTATTTCCTTTTTACTCTGAAAGGAGAAAAAGAGACATACAAACACACACACACACACACACACACAGAGAGAGAGAGAGAGAGAGAGAGAGAGACAGACAGACAGACAGACAGACAGAGAGACAGAGAGAGAGGAATCAGAGATAGAGAAAAGGCATCTCCATATAGCATTGTCAGACATTTAGTGTTAATACTTGCAATGATGTTCACAGATACCAAATATTATGGGTTATTTGTAGACATCTGGGTCAATAAAACCTTTATAAATATTTCATATCTGTTATTCCTGGAAGCTAACATGTCTTATTTGAAATCATTCAATAGATTTATGTTATGATTAAGGTTATGGAAAACAAGATAGGTTAGTTGTTTTTTTTCCTTCTAGTTCAAAGGTTTAATTTGCTTCTATTCAGACATTTATCCTCTAAGCCAGAAAACCTACAAAGCTGTTATCGATAGAAAAAAAAAAACCAGTAAAGAAGCTACCACCTACAAAACCCTCTCCATTGTTTGCGTGTATACAAGAGGAAAAGACCCCAACCACATTCAGGTGACAAAGTCATGATTCTATGAATGTTACAGTGAAAAATATCTCCATTGATATTCTCTATCTGGGTGATCCCTAGAGAATCTCTATCATCATTTTAGGGAAGCATAAGACTATTCCCTGCTTAGAGAGTTCAGGACTAATCTCTATGGGAAAAGAAGCTCTCATTTTTAGTGGGTGAAAAGGTTGAATAGCCTTCTCTTCTTTCTTTCTGGAACTATATTCTTTCACCCTCCAATCTCTTTGAAACAAGATAAGCCAAAGAGAAGAAAGGATTTACTATAATTCTTTCACCATCTCCTTTAGTTAAAAAAAAAACAATTTTTCACAATTTTGCATACATATAGCTGCTATTCAATGACAGCAGAACTACAGATACTGGAAAAAATCTTTGCAGTTCTCTGGAGATTCAGTTTGCTAAAAGTGTTCACTGCAATCCCCTATGTTTCATATAATTACTATTCTAAATTCTTATAAGTAACTTCCATGTCAAAATGTTTTTTTAATGCATGGGATTATAAATAACAGGGACTTTTGAAAACTTTGCTTCTCCCATCTTTATTCATGCTATTTGTTACTAGCTAGCTGCTCAAATGCCCTTAATCTTTAATTAGTATATTCTTGCCAATTTGGGAAACTAGTAGGTGTTTGAAGGAATTCTACAGAAATACAACTCTTCTGGCCTCTCTTTCTCTTCTCTCCTACATTAGTCATTGCTTATTTTATTTTTTAGGTTTTTACTAGGCAATGGGGTTAAGTGACTTGCCCAAGGTCATACAGCTAGGTAATTATTAAGTATCTGAAGCCAGATTTGAATTCAGATACTCTTGACTCTAGGGCAGGTGGGTGCTCTATTCAGCATGCCACCTAGCTTCCCCTGTATGTTTTATTGAGTTACTCTTGATTTGTATTTCTTTGCTCTACTATCTTCTGTTTTTTTTTCTTAAGCAAATAAAGCTATGCATATGAGTATCCACAAGGTTTTCTCATGCATTTTCTTCACCCCAGATCCTATCTAAATTGCAAAGCTCTACAGTTTCCATGAGTTCAGCTATTGTCTTTATGCAAATTATTCTCTGATTTACAATACTGTGCAAATATCTCTCACCTGAGTTCTAAACTCACACTACCACCTACCTTCCTTTAGGACTTTTCAATGCAGAAGTACTGTGGGTATCTCAAACACAACAGGAATCCTTCTCCCCCCACCAAATCCTTCCCTTTTCATAACTTTCCTGTTACTGAGATGGCACCATTGAGTCACTCAGGTTCAAAAATCTTACCATCTTTCCACCCCATATATCCAGTCTGCTGTTACCATCACAGCTTCTCACATATACATTCCATCCTCTTAACCCACACAGTCACCACTCTAGCATAGACCCTTATCACCTCTCAGTGAACTACTACAATACCTGTCTAATTTTTCTACCCATCTTAAGTCTCCACTCCAATCTACTTTCCGTTCAGCTGCCAAAGCTACCTTTCCAAAGTGCAAATCTGACCATGTAGATCTTATACTCAATAATTTCTAGGGATCACTATTACCATCAGTATCAAATATATGTAATCTGACTCCTACCCAGATTAGTACTATGCTGCATACTGCATAAAGGGAAAGAAATGTGACTACTAATGGGGGGGGGTGCTGTTTGTTTTACTGAATTGGTTCCACTTACTGCTCAGAAGATATACAAGGACAAAGAAGTTCCACTAAAGACTGTAGAATGTTATACGTAACTAGTCAACCCTATCATGTCCCTAAACTTATTTTAGAGAGAACTGAAGATATTAGGGTAAGAAAATTCTATCTCCCTTTGATTGTGCTGAGATATTTTCTTTTTATCTTAAAAACTCCTTCTTTCTTATATTTTCAGATAGATTCAAATCTATAGAATTTTTTCAATTTCTGTTTGCTATTTTACTTAATAAATCGATTTATTAGTCATTCTTTAAAAAATATCCATTGACCTGGATATTCTCTCAGGTGGGTTGAAATCTGCTTCTGAATTTTATTATTTGCATAAAAAGGAATTGACCATTGATTTCTCTTATTGGCAACTGCTAATATAACTGATACATAAATTATGCTAAGAATTTTATGCTTTGGATTCTCTTTACTCCTTTTATCATGACAGTAGTTTTTTAAAAATTTTATCTGTATATATTAAGGTAATAATTTAGTTTTGCATATTTTGTTTTAATGTTATCGAATACATTATTTACTTAATATTGGACCATCTGTCTATGACAAAAAATCCAACTTAATCACAGAGAATGATTTTTGGTTAAATTATCATGCAAATTTTTAGCCATTAATTCTATTAAATTTTTTGAATCAGTTTTAAATAATTGCTCTGTATGTCAATTTCTTTGCTTTATCCTTAACTGATTAAAATAGAAGAATTCTACTTTATAAAAGGAGCTTCACACAGTGAGACTAATTTATATGCTAACATGTATTTTTTTTAACTTCGATAGGATTATCTATAAATCTATTGGGACAAAAATTTTAGTTTCTATTTAGTACTTATTTTATAGTTAAATATAATATTGTGATATTGGATTATTTAAGAAATATTTTGGTCTGTGAGTTTAAGTATTCTACATTTTAATAAATAATACTTCATTCTTTAGAGTTTTCTTTTGTGCATAAAAATATCTAATTGATAATTATTTTTATTTCTGCTAAGCTTCATGTGAATTTCATCATTTCAAAATTTTGTTAATTTTATTTTTTTCTCTAATTTAAATCTAATTGTATATTTTATTGTTTTTTTAAAAGCTTTTCTAAGAATATATTTCTATTTTATTAGTTCTATAATTACCCTCTCTCCTAATTTATGTATTTATCTTCTAATTTCCAAGATCTCCTTTTCTGCATTTATTTTGAATTTGCTTTTTTTTTAATTTTTAAAAACTCACAGAGGCATCTAGGTGGCACAGTGACTAGTCCTGACCTTGGAGTCAGGAGGAGCTTAGTTGAAATATGACACTGTGGTGTTAGGCAAGTCTTAATCCTGGTTGCCTCTAAAAAAAATCAGCCCCCCCAACATATATAATTAATTACCTTTATTTTCTTTTTCTGTTTTAAAGTACATTTTTAGGGAAATATTATTTTTTTCTGGAAAACTACTTTAGTTACATCTGTTAATTTTTTAAATATATAGTTTCTTTTTATTATTGTCACTCACATATTGTTTCTAATGTCTATCCTTTAAGTTGCATATTCTTTAAGATTTCATATCGATGACTTTTGCACATACTTCCTGAATTGCTTAATATTTTCAATTATTCTATAATATGTAAATAATTTGTTTACTATTTTTGCCTTTTTACATTTATTTACAATACCTGTTTACCAATACATGGCATATTTTTCCAAAAGTGCCCTAATGTACTAAGAAATATGTGTACTTTCTTCTTTCAGAAGTTATCATGAATATTTTTAGCTTTAATTGTCCAACAGTTTGTTCAGGTCTTTTTTTTCTATTTTTTAAATATTTGTTGAGATTTTCCAAGGTCTTGGTTTTTTTTTCCATTCTAAATTTTAAGCAATCCATTACTTGAATAATTTTTCATATTTCTTATGCTTAAATCTCATTTTAATTGTTTCCTCTAAAGCTTTCATTTATTTTCCTAGTTTTATCACTCTCATTTTGCTTTAACTTTTCCTTTAAATCTTCCCTCATTTCTTCTGGGAATTTTATTTCTTCTTTCGACCACACTATTTTTCTTTTAGCCTTCACTTAAGGCATTTTGAAGTTATTCTTTTCTGTTGTGTTTGTTTTATCTCATGTATTTGTTTATTTTCTTTCTTTTTTTATTTAAAATATTTTTGGCAAGGCAATGGTATTAAATGACTTGCCCAAAGTCACACAGCTAGGTAATTAAGTGTCTGAGGTCAAATTTGAACTCAGCTCTTCCTGATTCCAGGGCCAGTGCTCTGCGCAGCCTGATTGTCCCTATTTGTTTGTTTACTCATTCTTCTAACCCAACTGAGAATTTTCTGATATTTTTGCAGAAGCAGTAGACAACATGCAAGGACCAGTAGATGAATCAGGAAAAGAATTTTAGAAAATCAGAAATGCATGAAATATGAGCAGAGTATTATACAATATCAACATTTTAGCTTTTAATACCATAATAATTCTCTGGTATGAAATAAGGAGCAAAATTTTTCATGTATTTTCTAAATTATGGTACCTGTGCCCTAACCCCCATGATGTGGAAGGAATAACTGTAGTCTTATCAGTGTCATGGTCCATTCATTTGCCTCCTGGGCTTTCCATTCTCTTAGACTCTACTTTGCATCTTGACAACATGGCTACAGGCTTCTGCCTTTGATTGACAGATAATGACCTGGCCTGTGTAGGCTAACTGCAAGGCTCTGTATGTTTGGAAAAATGGAGATTCTTTTCTGAAGTTTAAGGAACAACCCAGACACTGTCATCTCTTTCTCTGATCTCCAATCTTACTCTGCAGTTAGAGTCTGCAAACTAACCTTGCAATTAGAACCACAATGCTCCTTGCACAGACCTCTCCTAATTCAGGGGGGAAATGAATCCTGTTCAGGGGTCTACAGATTAGTGATTCTCTTTGGAGTTCAGAGGTTGAACACCTTCTCCTAAGCCAATCTGCTCTACAGTACTGTTTTGGTCACTTGTCTGTAGATGATATTTATGACCTTGCCCTGCAACAATAACCTGCTGTGAATTTTCCTTAGATTTCCCACTTACTACTGAATCTGGTATTCTTTTTAGAGCTTTAATGTATTACTTGTGGAAAGAGTTGGGTTAAACTGCTTCCTTCTATTGAATCACCTTTGCTGGTCTCATTGCATTGCTTTCAAAGATTTTTAGGGAGTAAATAATCTTATATTATTTTACTTCCTTCTCTTTTTTTTTTATTTGAGGCTTTCTCCTGTATACTTGCAAAATATGTTGTCTTAGGAAATTTGAAATTTGACTATTATGTTTCTTGAAATTTGGAGAAAAGAAATTTTTGCCTTGAAATTGATTTATTGATCAATTTTTTTAAATTTATGCTTTGTTTTCTATATTCTGAAGCTACAGACCATTGCTTTTTATTATTTCCTGCATTATAACTTTCAGATTTTTTTGTCATTTTCTCCTGTTAGATCTCTGATCTTTTATTTTTTATTCTACACACGCTCTTTTTGAAGCTAATGACTGACATGAATAGATAACATACATTTCCTAAATATAATTTTCTTTTGTTTCTATTTTTCTATATTTCCATCACTTTGAGACATTAAAATTTGTTAATCTCACTTTTTTAAGAGAAACTTGTCACTGTAAATCAATTTTACTTTATCTTCCAATTTAGTTTTTTATTTCCACATTGAGAGCTATAAATTTTGGCATATGTTCTTTGTTGATTTCTTCTCTTATACATTTTATTTCACAAGTGTTTATTCAGAAGGATTTTAACTTATTTAGATTATCTCTATTCTGTGAACTGGTCCATACTCCTCCCACTTTTTCAAGCTTTTAAGAGCACACAAACCTTAGGGAAAGTGTTTAGTCTGTTATCTTTTGGTTCTATGTCCCAGAAGTTCTACCTCTTAAAAAAATTAATGCTAAGGTATTAGCATGTCAGGTATTCCTTCCCTTTCCCATTCCTATTTTAATGGAACCTCTATATTCTAAGGTTCAAACAAGCACTGATACTGATGAGATTAAATATAACCAGTTTCATGAGGTAATCACAAAATAACTTTTAAAATATTATGAATTACATTTTCACATGCCTTGTGGTTATTCTAGAAGGTTATTTCTTTTGCTAGGTTTGGTTATGAGCCTGAAAGCAGCTCAAGGATGGCTCGGTATATTGTTTAAAGATTTTTTTTTCCCCTAGAAAGAAAAGTTTAGAAAATTTCCTATTGACATATGATAGTGTGAGATTTGATGGCATAATGATGCATGTGTTTACTTCTTAGGAATGGCATTAGAAACCTGTCTCTCCTTGATTGTGTCAGATGTGATTTTCGTGTAATGTGGGTGGAGAATTTGCCATAAGTACTCTGTTCATTTTGTAGAGGAGGCAGGCCTGTAAGAAACCGAATGTCAGAGAAAATGCATCATGAATAACTAATGAGTATTCTTTACTGCTATAGGAAAGCAAGATTATGAAATTTCCATAGACTTCCCAGCTACAATAAACATGTAATCATAAACAGCTCAATTCATTCTGAATTGTGTATCTTGGGCTAATTGTAAGTCGGAGGCAGCATCACACATAGCAAAAGGCTTTGTCTACAGTGACCACTGATGTACATCAAAGAAGGGGGAGTAAATGTTTTAATTTTTCTATGATGGATGTGGCCCTCTCTTTGGTCTTAATCAAAAGTTTGTCTAATCCTAAAGCATGCCCTTTAAAAGAAGGAGAACAATATAAGATGTGATTCATTTCACTCTCTTCACCTTACTTCTTTGCATGGCCTGTCACCTTCTTCCCCTGCCCTGATGCTAAGACCTGATTTTTTTCTTTTTGTTTGTTTATTGCTCGCATTTCTATCCTCAGTGCTTAAAACAGTTAATAGTAAGCACTTAGTAAGTCCTTTTTCCTTCCTTGGGTTGTAAATCTCTAGGTGTGACTTTGTAATACATAATAACTTCCATCCAAACAATCAGTAGTGCTTTAAGTGGGGGAGTTTTTGATTACTTTAAAAAAATGATACCGATATTCCTTGGCTCAAATGATATATTTATATGTAACTAGGTAGGGATGAAAAATTAAAAATGTGATTCTCAGTTTTATAAATCACTCTTTTCCCCATCTTTTGTCAGTTTGTGATCAATGCATTTCCACTTTGAATAAGTTGAATTATACTAGAAACTGGCAAATAGTATAATATCAACTATCACCATAGGCTGTTATATAAACCAATGAAATAGTCAGTGAATTCAGTGAAAAAAATATCTTAGTGGGTTTTTAATTAGTGATTATTTAATTGTTTTATAGAGACAAAGACTTAAAGTCCTCTTTATATTTACATTTACACTGTGTTTCTGAGGGAGACATAGCATGTGTAGTTACACAAATTCAACAAGATTATCTCTTCCTACCTCCATCCCAAAGTCCATGATAAGGATATTTCTGGATCCTAGAGGTTAGAGAAGCTCAATGTGGAAAATATTTTACTTTTTTGCAAAGCATCCTAAAATATTCAAAATAAGTATAATGTTTTTGTCCTTCATTCTCAAAGAAGACTGTGACACCAGGGAGGATAATGCCATGATAAGCACATGAATTGGATTTGAGTGAGGGATGCTAACTTTCTCTTCCAGCGCCATCTGGTCCAATGGCCAGATATGAATCAGGACAACTGGAGAGTACCCTGAATCTGAGGTATTTGGGGATAAATGACTTGCCCAAGGTCACACAGCTAATAAATATCAATTGTCTGAGACCAGATTTGAACTTTGATCCTCCTGACTCCAAGATCAGTGATCTCTCTGCCACAACACATAGCTGCTACTCAAAATGAGAACTGTGTAGTTATAAATGATCAAGATTGATTCTGAAGATGAATTAAGAAAATTTACTTCCCTTCTCTCTTTGTGAAAGTAATACAAACAAAATATATCAATAAAAACTTAACTTAAACATATATTCTTGTACATACTTAGTAAAGACCATGTTGCTACTGATGGAAATAAGGTCTACTTTTTAAGAGTTGAAGAGTTTAAAATGAAGTTGATTGTTGGTGTTGTTAGAATGGAATATTAAATACCTCCTAATACTGTTGAAATATGAACCACTATTTTCAGAGGTAGTAGGTCTGCTTGTATTCATGCTCTTAAGAGAATGACAAACCAAAGGACCAATATAAATGGAATTATGCTTTAATATTTCATGGCCATTTCATGTATCCCATGTTGCTGAGTTAGGCAGTATTAACAATTTTTCAATGTTCTGAGCTAGCAGTTCCATGGTAAGATATCTGCATTCTTCTATCTTAATAATGGTTGCAGTGAAGATCTCATTCATTTCCCAACACTAATTAACCAATAAACCATCAGAACAATTTCTGAGGTAGCTAACTGGCACAGTAGATAGAACATAGAGACTGGAAACAAGAAAACCTGGGTTCAAGTCCAGCCTCAGACACTCATTAAGTATATGATCTTGTGCAAGCACTTAATTTTTGCCTGTCCCACATTCCTCAGGGATAATAATATCACCTGTACCCCAGGTATTAAGTAATAATTATAAAATACATATCATACATACATTCATGTGTAATGGATAAATGTTTCTCTACCCTTATCCATTACACATGAATTGAGTCAAAAGTATTCAACCATATCAGTATGACTAAAAATTTGTAACTTCTTTAAAAAAAGGTATCTGCCGTGTGAATAGTAGGGGTGGCTGGGTGGCAGACAGAGCACTGGCCCTTGAGCCAGGAGCACCCGGGTCCAAATCCGGCCTCAGACACCCAACAATCACCCTGCTATGTGGTCCCAGGAAGGCCACCCAGCCCCATTTGCCCTGCACCCCCCCTAATAATAATAATAATAATAATAATAATAATAGTAAAATACTTAGAATTATTACTGTTATTTTTTTAATTTTAATTTTTTCTCTCCCCTTTACCTTATCGCTCAAGTGAGTCTATATTTATGGGGGGAGGGGATACTTAGTTTACTCTAAAACAAGAATATTTTATTGATGTATAAAAAAATTTGTACAAAATGAGAATAAATATTAAATAAAATTTGTCATTAAATTTAAAAAAATTAGATATCTGAAAGCAAAGAATTGAAATTTCAATAGAGAATAACAAACCAAAGGACCAATATAAATGGAATTATGCACTTTTATGGTGGATATGGGCAGAACATTAACTATCTTGTAAAGACATGTATTATTCTAAACAGAGGAGAGTGCTCTTTTCTTACAGATGATACTCTCCTGTCCTATGTGTAACTTCCTTGAGAGAAGCAAGATAAAGCCAAGGAGAATCTGTGGATCAACATGAAGACCAAAGAGTAAAAAAGAAAAAATTGGCAGAAAAGCTCCCACTAGGAGGCTTCATTCTGTTTCTTGCATCCTGTTGCCTCTGTCTTGATCCTCATACTTTGTGAGAAGTGACACTTTTGACATTAGAAAGATGGAGGTGTGACAGGAAGATAGGAAGAGAGAAGAAAAGTTTAGGCAAGTCCTAGAGAGAGAAAATAAAACATACATTATTTATAGTATCAAACTCAATAAATGGCATTGTTGACTTTTGGATGAGGAATTGTAAGTTAAAGATAGAATATAGAGGACTCTCCTCTATTTAGCCCATTATAGTGTGGGTGGTCTCTACTGGAAAGTCACTGTTCTGCCCACACACATTGTAAATACCCTCAAGTGACTGTATGTTCATTTCTTTGCCTAAGGACACATTCTTTTTAAGGAAGTTTCAAACATCGAGTCAACATCACTTTGTCCCAAATGGTTTAGATTTCACATACCTGTTCTATTTTTCACTTAATTTTCAAAGCAGAAAAAGGAAAGTATCCATATTTTAACTCCTGGTACCTCTAGGATACATATGTGATGAAGACAAGCCTGAAGGTGGCCTAGATAGGGACCCAGATGATTTATCTAGACCTAGCTCAGTCTCTTGTTTGCTATCTTACTCTGGGAAAATCATTTCACTGCTTTAGACCAAGGTTTCCTTATGTATAAAATGAGTTACTTGGGTTACATATCTAAGGTTCCTTTGGACCCTAACAATCTTGTTATCTGAACTAAATTTAAGCTTTTCTTGGGCATCATCCAGTGAGCTGTTGCATCCTTTTCTTCTGAAAATGTTTGTCTTTTTGAAATTACCATATTTGTTTGAATATTATGCATGCTTATTTCCCAAATGTAGTTTATATAAAACTTATCTGTTAGCTTTTATGATTTAAGTATAATTTTTTTCTTTCCTTTTTAAAGAGGTCTCCTTTTAGGAGTATGCCCCATTTTAAGGGATAGTCTATATTTTTTAGATCTGTGGTGATTTAAACAATTAAGCAAACATTCTTTATGGAGCATAATGCAGCATGCCTTTTGATTGTGTCCAAAGGAACCTGGGTTCATGTTAGTTCATGTGTATATTCTTGAATTATTAGCAGGAGCTAGAATTTAACAAAGAAAAGTCAGAATTTGTCTGATTAGACATGGTCCCAACTAAAGATAAATCTATACATGTGCATATTAATATTCTCTGGGAAGAAAGCTTGTGAGGGCATGTAACACAGCTTCAAATGAAGAGATAATATGGAAACTTCTTATAAAAACACTGTGAAATATATCAATTCTCAAAGCTAGAAAGAGAACAAATTTAATTATAGGCCAAAGTGCCTTCTGCATGAAGTGGAAAGAAGTAGATATTTGAAATCCTGTAGTGCTATTTATTTTTCATTATGACAGGAGACCAGACGCCTAAATCTCTATGTGATTTAATTTCTACTTTGTGCTCATGATTTCTAATATGTAGAAATACTACACATCCTTCAATTTTGAAAACTTGAAAGGTATTGTGTATTTCCCATCAATACTCAAATATATTTAAATGTATTTCTATCATGGTACCTGGTAACACATTCATAAACACACATCTGTAACCCGCAGGGGCTCTGGTAATTTACTGCCAGTGCCAAGTTTCACTAAAGCTGTGGTAACACATTGTCACTTATTACTTAATTATGTCATTCCTGGAGTTTTGAAGCTCTGGAAATAGTATCTCCCTGAACAACACTGCAGTTTGTTAGAATCTGGAAAAACAAATACTCGGGAAGAGAGTTGTAACCTAGAATCTCCTTTCTGACTCTTTTAAAGAATTCCCAGGTCATGCACTGAGGCATAATTATACTTTTCCTCTATGTTTTCTTGTAGATAATCTTTAATTAGAAAGTCCTAATCTTGGGATGAATTTTCTTTACCTTTAATATTTCTCTAGTTAGACAATTGATTTTATCTTGCATCTTTGGGTAATAAAATTGTGGTTTATCTGGCTGACTAAGAAAAATGACACAACTCCATTTTCCTTGATATAATACAATGTACTTTCTTTATTATATAGTCAGCTAGCATAGGTTCTTGAGAAAATGGTTCATGGATAGCTAGTTATGTGACTTCCATCAAATTATTTAAAATCTCTCTGAGCTTAAAAAAAGTCAGTAGTACTTAATTTCTTTTGCTAAGGTCCATGTGAGTGATAAAAATGGAACACTGTATTTGGAAAATTATTAGAGAATACTAACTTAGAAAGAAATGACCAGGTAAAACTTCAGGATTTATTTCTGATTCTTATGTATATCTGGGTGATTTTGTAGGAAAGAGAGCAATCAAACTGATTCTGTTATTTATTTGCTGCTGGACTTGGAACAAATAACTTACCTTTTCTCAAAATCAGTTACCTTATCTGCAAAATGAGCAGAATACTTGAACTAAATGACTTCTAACATTATTTGTAGTGTTATTTTCCATATGCACCTATATTAAGAATTTATAGCACCCTATAAGTGTCTTTTCCATTTAAAAAATCTTTTTTTGGAGGTGAGGAAAATAATCCTTAAAATTTTCTCAAGTGCCATTTGTCTTATTTAAAGGAAATTATATGCATATATATGCATATTTATATACATAAACATATTACTGATTCATTTATACATATATTAAAGTGTAATTTTGTTAAAAAATAAAGCCTGCAGAAAAGTTTTTGTGTTTTTGTATTCATTTTCTTTAGAATTGAACAATTTCCAAGAAAAAAATAAAGGAGATACTAAAAGTTTTGAACTCTGTTCAGAATTCTAAAGAAATACATTCTGAGGAGTTTTAAACTTTGGCAAAACGTGTCCTTTCATCCTTACCCTTTACTTTCCTGCCTAACCAGCCAGAAAAATGGTCCCTTGAAAATTGGACAGCCTAGGTAACGCTGTCATGCTTCTGTATGTATAACACCTGCTGCAAATCTCTTAGTTCTTATTATCTCTGTAGAAGGTTTTGTCCTTGAACATTTTATTCAATGGAAGTGTAGAAACAAGTTGTGATATTGGTAGAAATATCATTGTTTTCCTGAATTGTCCATCAGCAATTAAGAATGGAATTGCAGTATAGATCATTTTCTTTTCTAGGTCTCCTTTCAATCAATATGACCTAATATCATTGTTAAGATCAGTAGCATATATAGTAGGTCATTCATTTCATATAACACATTTTGCACAAAATGTGATCTTCTCAATGATATCTTCCTCTTCCCCCCCAGACCACCAATGGATTAGAGTTTATACCTTTATAATATAATCTAACCCCTATCCTCGGATCCTATCAAATAAGGGTAACATGAATTATCTAAACTTTATGTCTGACCCAATGACTAACACAATGTTCAGTATATATTAGGTAGGTAAATATTTGTTAAAATTAAATCAGTCAGTCAGCAAGCCTTTTTTTTTGGTTTCTTTTTTTTTTGTAGGGTAATGGGGTTAAGTGAGTTGCCCAAAGTCACACATCAAATCCATCTATGGATGGATTTGAGTTCAGGTCCTCCTGACTCCAGGGTTGGTGCTCTATTCACTATGACACTTAATTGCCTCAAACACCCAGGGCACCTAAATAGTGAAGGCCTGTATTCTTGAAGACCTGAATTCAAATCTGGTCTCAGACTCTTAACACTTACTAGCTGTGTGACCTTGCACAAGTCACTTAACCTTCATAGCCCCAGATATCTCCAGTCACCCTGATCTGTCTCTGGCCATTGAACCCAGATGGCTTCAGAGGAGAACTTGAGGTTGGTGACTTAGCACAGCACCCCCTCACTCAAATCCAATTCATGTGTTTGTCATAGCGTCACCTCCCTGATATAATGGTCTTTGAGAAGGAAGGACAAATATTATCATTAAACCCTATGTGCAGATGATAAAAAGAACAGCAAAAGACCTTTCTGGTCTTGAACATCAAAGAACTCACAATCTAATGGAGAAAACAATTATTAAAATTAAGTACAAATAAGCTACATATATTTTATATGTAGTTTATGTAACTCATCAATGTATGTATGTGTGTGTGCTCTAAGTCACCAGTCTCAAGTTCATATTTTTGATAAAAAATAAATAATTAACAGAGGGAAGGTACTTGCTTAACTGGGATTGGGAAAGGCTTCCTGCAGAAGGTGGAATTTTATTCATAACATCAGATTATACTTTTGTAGACATATCTGAGATTTACATATCACACACAGTAAGGGATAATAGATCATTTTACTCTGATAATTCTAGCATCCTCACTTTTCATATGAGGATAAATAGATTCACATAGTTTAATTGATTTGCCTAGGGTCACATAACTCATAAGTACTAGTGTTAGGATTCATATCTGAACCTTTTCACCTAAAGTCATTTTCCTCCAACTACATGGCCTTTACTACACATTCTCTAAGGTATAATTTAGTTTTATGACCCAGGGGATTGTGACCAGTCTACTTTTTTCAATTCTCCCAAATTATTAATAATAGCAGTCAGCTGTTTTAAAATCATCAAGGTTTATCTATGAGTATTTTATTCCCAGAGATACTACTCTTTTAGGTCTAAATTTTGTGCCTCAATTCCATTAAGATCACATCCCTAAGCTAAAGCCTAAATAATTTTAAGGTGGCCTGAATTTGAAAGCAAATGCATCTATCTTACTTAGTGGAGAGAGATGATACATTTTTTAAAATCATAATATTCTAATTGCTGATATCGAAAAATCTAACTTCTCTGAAATTCTCAAATCCCCCTTCTTCAGGGCTTGATAGAGTTCAAAATAAAGTTTAATGTTATATGCACATATATTTCAATGGTTCTTTTATATTTTCACAAGAAATATTTATGAATCTTCAAGCTGATCCAGGGTCCTATATAACATTCACTTATTTTTCAGAAATGAAAGGACACATAGGTATATACATACATACATACATACATACATACACACACACACACATATATATATATATATATATATATATATATATATATAATGAGTAAAACATGTTTTTTTCTCTTCTATTCAATCAAAGGTTTGCAATCATGTTTGTTTTTACACAATAGTTGTCTGTTGTTGGATTTTTCCACCTATATTTTTTTATCCCTACTATTATACAATTTTTCTTTCTTGTTTTCTCTGACCTGTAATAGTTTGTTTTCTCCTCCTTTCTTGTTTCCAAATTGGCTGTTATTTTCATATTGACAACCTATTCTTTCACAAGCTCACCATTATATTTTTCTACCTTTGAATGTACTTTTCTTTTACTGTTAAAAGAGATCCCTTACTTCAAACACATGGAGCATCTTTATTTTTAGAAAATGATTGAATAGCAACACTTTTGTTACTATAGAATGCTATTAAAATATCTTTAGGTTTTTCCCTGATCCTCCCCCGCCATTGTAATAATTTAAGATAATATTCCTTCTTGTCACTACTATTTATTTTTTCATTTTAAAGATTATGAGTATTAATAATACTGACTTATTTCTAGTGATATCTTTCATCTGGGTTGTATCAAAATGACTGTACCAGCAGGTAGAAAAGAGAAAGTTTATACAATTAACTTGTTTATGTTATGCCAAGCTAGCTGAACTGATTTTTCTACTAAACAGGATCACTTGATTTAAATTAACTGAATTGATCTTTGCCATATGAATACAATCTATTATTATCAAACCAAGTAATGAACATGATTGAAATGATGTAGAGTAATATCCTTGAGAAAGGTAATCTCTCTTTCTAAGGCCTTTGTAAGATGTTAGTAGTTCTGTACTGAAGTTCCTATGAAACTCATGGCCAGAATTAATAGTAACTCACTGAAGGTTAGGCTAATAAGCTATAGTAAATAAAGGAAAGAATAATCTTTGTTGTTTCAAGTGAATACAAATTCATATTTTTGGAACCTGTAATAAAAATGATTTGGGAAAATTGTGAGTATTAATTTTCATCTTTATTATTTTTTTAATTGAATACTCTCTTCACTGTTGTTGGCACATATTGTCAACTTTTGTGACTCTTGTTTGCCTGTCATGCTGGGAACCATCCCCTAAATCTGTTGATATTGCTCATGCTATCTGCCAGTTATCCCTCCACTCAATAAAAAGTGTTCAGTTCTTTTTCTGCCTCTGCTTGTTTCTGATGTCATTCTCTACAACATTAGTTCTCAAAACTTTTGATTTCAGGACCTCTTAATTTTCTTATAATTATTGAAGATTGTCCAAAGAGCTTCTGTTTGTGATTTTTTAAATATGTATTTACCCTCTTAGGATAAAACAACCTAGTATTATAAAAATAATATTTATCTTGAAAGGATCAAGGAAAGTCTTCCCTGGATCACACTTTGAGAACCATTGTTCTACACTCTTTTCCCTGCACAGTTATCTGTAGTCAGTATGCTGTAGTCTAGCCATGCCTACTATGCACCACTTTTTTGGGTGACATACTACCTTAATTTATTGGAGATCCTGCCATTCCATGACTTGGGTTAGATAATATAAATGGAAGAATATTTGTTTGAAAACAAGAAAGATATGTTACTAATCCTGATACAAGATGACTTTGTTAAAGAGACTTCTCAAATCCTCTGCCACTCTTTTCAAGACTTCTTGCTATCCAAATATTTTTGGTAGCCCGTATTCTTTGGACTCCCTTAGGCCTTAATAATGAAACTACTTACAAAGTTGAAAACAACAAAGTAGTTATAATTTTGAATGATAAATATTTGTAAATATATATGTACATAAAATGTTGGATACCTGGACTACAATAGAAATTATTACTTCAATTATGAATATATAAATTTAAATCCATAAAGTCAAGGATTATTATTTGAAATCTGTTATATCAATAATGTATGATGGCAAATGGTTCCTAAAATAGCAATCTTAGAATATGTTCTAATAATTCTAAAATGTATGATGTATAATTACTAGAAATAATATAACAAGGGATTAACATGTTATCCTGAGAAGAAAAAAATTACTAGTAATTTCTAACTCCTAACAGTGAGGAGGGTAAAAAAAAGAGGAAGGGAATAAGGCTGCTGTTTATTCCACCACCTGGAGAACCTTCTATTCATCTCTGCCTAGAAGGAAAAAATCTAAAGGGTCAACTTTCCAATTTTTCTGTCCTTCAAAGGAAGAGAAAGTCAGAACATAGAACCAAGTTGAAACAGATAAGTTCTGCTATTCCTTCATGGAAATTGGAAATGAAAAAAATTCTGAAGAAAGAATTCTAAAAGGTCTTTCTTTCTAAGATCTACTTATTACCATGGATCAAATTAAATCACATATATTTTTTTTCTTACTAAGATTCAATTCCACTCTTTCATTAAGGGTAAAGCAATATTGTATCTGAATCTGTTTTTTGTCTGTACTCCAGGCTCTGTCCATGAAAGCATAGATAATGAATCTTGGCTTATTAATAAATAGAAAGCTTCATCTTCAGCCCAGTTCACATGACTTATTTAGGAACACAACTTTGAATAATGTTAGGTTTTTCTTATTCATAACTGAAAGTTTTCCTTTAATCTATGACCCTCTAGAAAATATTCCTGTCCTGGATAGAACTAAGTTGGGAGGGGTAGATTCTTCCATAACTTTGTCTCCTTTCAAAAACATAGATTGTATGAGCTGTTACCAAGGATAACAGCTCAAAGAAAATATTATCTGGCTTTGTTTTAAGGAGGAACTTAGGGTTATAAAAAGCTAAGAATTTCCCACTATTAATCCAACCTCCTCCACTATTCACTCCATGCAAATATATATATATATATATATATATATATATATATATATATATATATATATATACACACACACACACATATTTATATTTTCATGTGTATGTCCAACCACATATCAGAATCCAAAATTGGCATTCATTGGAACCATGTATTGTTATGATGATAATGAATTAATCAGTATTATTTGTGAACTATAATTAGGTAAAAATCCAAGGTTTTAACATCATTCAAAAAAGGTAAATCACACATAGTTTATTTGGAAAGAATCAGATTGTTGGGGTTATCAGATTTTTTAGAGGTCATCTTGTCCTACCCATATTTGAATAGAAATATCTGTATTTCTCTACTAAGTGTCTAGAACTGACACAATACTCCAGATATAGTCTTACTAGGGTAGAGGATTGCAAGATTATTGTTAGCCCCTTTTGTATACAGCTTAATGTTAATTCTGCCTAAGATCTGTTAATAGTTTTGTAGCTTAACATATCACACTATTAATTCTATATGTGTATAGTTCATTTAAAAACCCAAGAGCTTTTTCTTAATAACTAGTGAAGCTGATTTTTATATAGTTCTTTTAATCATCATAATTCAATTCCATGTTATTCAATTTGGCTTATTTTTAACCTGTTGAGACCTCTTAGGATCCTGAGTTTGTCAATAATTGAAAAGCGATTATTCTAAGCTTCATGGCATTGAGAAATTTGATAAACACACTCTTCATGTCAAGTAATTGATAAATTATCCAAGTAATTGATACCATCATTGAATTGCCCATGACCAAGGATCCCTCAGGCACTCTGTAATAGACGTGCCTGCACATTGGTGAATTATATGCCACATTTATTATTTTTAAAATGACTTTAATATAAGGCTTATAGAAATGTGAACTTTTGTCAATAAAATCATTATTTTAAATGGAAACTTCAAATGTCTATTTTGTGAGAAAGATATAGATAAAAATAGTCCTATTATTTTGCCATTAGAAAAGGAAATAGCAGATTATTTATTGATTTCAAGGAACTGTTAGAAATGATATGATTCTTCAGTATGATTCTTCTATAACTTCCCAGTTCAGTGTTCCATGTTTTAGATTTCATAGTTGCATCCATGAAAGAGAAATTATGAGAAAGTAATTCATAGCCAAAATAAAGTAATTCAATAAATAATAATTGATAATAATTGTCTGTATTTATATAGTGTTTGAAGGTTTGTAAAGCACCTTATAAGCATTATCTCATTTGTCCAAATCTTATTAAAGATACAGTATATGTTTAACAATGCAGATTTAGGAACTGGGACTTAATTGTTTTTTTTTGTTTGTTTGTTTCTTATTCACACAAGACCATGTGTGCTTTGGTAGTCAGATTTCTTTGTTTAATGGGATAGTAATCTGCATAATTGCCATATCAATCCTTTCTTGATCCTAAGCAGAAGATAAGATTCTGTTCTCATAAAAATTCAGTTAATTGGGCTTTAAAAATCAAATATTTTGTCCCTATATTATGATATAACAAATAAACCTGTTTTCCCAAAGCTGCTGCATGCTGATTCTCAAGACCAATCTGCTAGGAAGCAACAGAATTCGGATGAAACAAGCAAATCTTCTGATTGTGACCAATTCTGCTTTACGATATTATCCCTTCCTTTGTTTCTTTAAGTAATAGCTTGTTCATGGATAAGACAAATAAAATGGAGAACATTTTGCCTTTCTCTTCTGTATCAACTTTTCCATTGAAACTTCTACTTTTCTGATCAAAGAAATAGGTAATTTTCTATAATTTCTTCTTCTTGAGCAGATAACAAGAAGAAAAACAAATTAATAGTGATACTTAACTATTACACTGGCCTTCTAATTGGTCTTGCTGATTGAAGTTCAATTAGTTTTCAGAATATAGTCAAATAAAACAGACTTATGAGATCCCAAATTTAAATAAGCATAAAAAGAAAAAATGATAACAGAAGCTATGGAATGAAATGACCATTTATTTCAGTTGCTTTTGGTCATATCTAATTCTTCATAACCCCATTTGGGGTTTTCTTGGTAAAAATACTGAAGTGATTCGCCATTTCTTTCTCCAGCTCATTTTATAGATGAAGAAATTGAGTTAAACATGGTTAAGTGACTTGCTCAAGATCACATAGGTATAAATGTCTGAGGCCAGATTTGAATTTAGGAAGATTAATCTTCCTGCCAGGTTCAGAAACTCATTCTACTATGCCACCTAGTTGCCCCCAAATCATTTTATAATCTATTTAAACAAATTTTGGATGCCAAAATGGGATGTAATGAATTGCATATAGATGTGAACTATGACCACATCTTACAGAAGTTTAACTAATGTATATGCTGGGCAACAAAGGCTAAAATATTTTTCTGAAAACAACTCCCTGAAGCAATGGGTTATGGAATCCAAGGAAAATATTCAGAAACCAAAATGATATTCTAAATTTAGTCAAGATGGAGAATATTTATGAATACTATCTTCTTTAAAACATAAGGAAATTATGTAAGAGAAAATGAGGTTTTAAAAAGCACGACATGAAATTGAAATAATGCCATCATAAGTACATTTAAGGCTGAAGCTGGAAGAGGAGCAACAAACACGAATAATAGGAAAAATGAGTTAAAATTTCCGTCATAACTATTTTCTCCTTCAATAACAGCAAAGTCACCATGATTGAACTTTAACATCACAGTCTTTAGTGTACTTTATGGGATAATAGATATTACTAATAGGGAAAAATTTGGGAAGACAAAAATGATAGAGTAATTGAAAAACACATTAAAAAAGTCCTAACTTGTTTGCTATTTTCTCATTGCTAAATTTTTTATCAGAATAATTTATATATATATATATATATATATATATATATATATATATATATATATATATATTATATATGGACAACCTTTTTGATAATTTAAAAACAGAGCAAACTTCATCTTTACAGTCATATAACTCAGAGTTATAGAACATAAATGACTTTACTGTGCTTTTATGTTTGACTACATGTATCACACACATATTCCATGTCAATACATACAAATGGACATTTGATTTGGTACAAGAGATTTATTCTCAAAAGTTCTCTTTCAATTATTTGTTTCCTATGAATATGATAAAATCACAAATAATTCCTTGATAGAAGTAACAACACATACAATTTTTTGAACAGTCTTTGATTTTTTAATATCAAGGGAGGAATAAAATGGGTATATGTGCTCATCAAAGACATTTGGCACTGTCATGAAAGTCATTCTATAAAATTTCCAAATTTTATTCATAATTTCATGTCAGCTTCTAAGTAGAGTCTAAATGAGTATAGCATGATTTCTTCATGGATCCTTGCTTTTTAACTCTCTTTTTTTTAATCAATGACTTGGATAGGGATGACATTTATGTCATACTTTAAATAGCAAATAATGTGGTGTTAGAAAATATAAACAATAAATTGAATGACCAACAGAATCCAAAACAAAGTTAATGGGCTAGAATATTGTCTTGGATCTAATAAAATGAAAATACATTAAAGATCATTATAAAGTTGCATTCAGGTTCAAGAACACAAACATAAGTATCTTAAGTAGAAGACTGGGAAGGTGGGGAAGGGACACAGGAAGTAACTATCTTGCATTTTGTTGGAAACAGTATTTTGTTTTAGTTTTTTTTTTAATACAAGGCAATGGGGTTAAAGTGACTTACCCAAGGTCAACAGCTAGGTAATTTTTAAGTGTCTGAGACTAGATTTGAACTCAGTTTCTCCTGACTCCAGAGCTGGTGCTCTATTCACTATGCCACCTAGCTGCTCTGGAAACAGAATTTTTAGAGGACCATAAACCTTATATGAATCAGCAATGTAATATGGTAACTCACAAGCACTAATGAGAACTAGGGCTGCATTAAGAATCCAAACCCCTTGAGGACTTCCAGCCAAGATGGCAGAGAGAAAACAGACACTGTGACAGGTGCTCTTTCTTTCCCCTCAGAAATAACAGGAGAGAAACCTCTTAATAGAAATCTGATCAACAAAACCCAGAAAGAGAAGCTAGTAGAAGATCACCTACCAAGAAGGTCTGTCTCAGGGTACTGTGGGTGAACTGGGAGACAAGAGCAGAGGATCAGGGATGTGGATGGCAGCTGGGGGAGGCCAGAGGGTCAGCCTCAGTTGTGGAGAATTCGGTGAGTGGTGGGTATGAGATCTAACTTTAGCTGTGGAGTCTTTGGCCAGGGGGAGAAGAGCTACGGAGGGTGAGTTCCAGCACAGTCTCAGAGAATGCCTGGAGAACAACCAACTGGGCCAGGGTCCTGAGCTCCATGCTTTCAGCAGAGCCCTTTGCCCAGAACAAACAAGAAACACCCCCCCCACCCCCTCAGGGCAGCCGAGCTCACCCAACAGAAAGAGCTTAACTCCCTCCCCCAGGGCCAGCCCAGTGTTCAAGGTCAACTCAGACCCTGTGAGGGCCCCAAACTTTCCAGAGAAAGCAACCAGCTCACCCCTGCTGGCTGGCCCTTGGAATTACTAAGCCAAGTGAACAAAGCCTCTAGGATCTTCAAAAGCAAACCTGAGAGGCAGTTCCTCCCCCTCCCTCCCCAACACACAAGTTGAAAAAAGGCCAGAGAAAAGGGGAGGGCATGGAGAAATACTTAGAAGAGACAGATCCTAACCCAGAGAGATCTAGCACTGCTGAGGAGAATATGAATTGGTCTCCAGCCCAGAAAGACTTCCTTGAAGAAATCAGGAAGGAGTTTAAAAACCAATTGGAAAACTTGGGAAAAAAACTCAAGAGAAAATGAACATATTGCAAGAGAAAATTAACATCTTGCAACAAGAAAAAATCCTTGGAAAAACCAATTGGACAAATACAAAATGAGAATAACTGTCTCAAATCCTCAATTGGGCAAATACGAAAAGGAAATGATTCTCTCAAAACTACATTTGGGCAAAGAGAAAAGTCCTTCAGAAATAGAATGGACCAACTGGAAAAGGAGGTGCAAAAAATAAAGGGAGAAAAGTCTTCTCCTCTAAGAAAAATAATGGAATTGACGGAAACTAATGATTCCATGAGACAACAAGATTGTGTTAAACAAAACCAAAAGATCGCAAATATAGGGAAAAAATGTAAAATACCTCATCAGCAAAACTACTGACCTCGAGAATCTATTGAGAAGGGAGAATTTGAAAATTATTGGCCTTCCTGATAACATTGAAGAGGAAAAAAAAAGCCTGGACTTAATATTACAGGATTTGGTGATGGAAAATTGCCCTGATATCATGGAAACAGAGGACAAAATAATTATTGAAAGAATACATTGATCCCTTCCAGAAAGAGATCCTAAAATGAAAACACCAAGGAATGTTGTGGTCAAATTCCAGGACTATCAGATAAAAGAAAAATGACTACAAGCAGCCATAAAGAAAAATATTTAAATACCAAGGAGCCACTCTAAGGATTACACAGGAACATTAAGGGATTGAAAGGCCTGGAATGAGATATTCTGAAGAGCAAGGGAGCTTGGAATGCAGCTAAGAATCCACTACCCAGAAAAGTTGAGCCTTCTATTCCAGGGGGAAAAAAATGGACATTTAATGAAATGGGAGACTTCCAAGATTTCATAATGAAAAGATCAGAGCTAAATAGAAAATTTGGACATCAAACAGGAGGCTCAAGAGACAGATGAAAAGTTAAAAAAAAACAAACTGCTATCCAATAAGATGAAACTAGCTATATATCCACTTGGGAGAAAGAGTCTCATAACTCCTGAGAATTGTAACTCTATTAGAGAGAATATACATAATCAGCCCTGATGGACACTCATACCTTTTCTGTGACTCAGACAGAATGATTTAAAAACAATACCTTCTTAAAAAGGGGGGCAGTAAAGAGAAGGGAGTTTGGAGGGAGACAATAGGGTAAATCTCATTACATCAAGAGGTACAAAAGATCTATTGTAATTGAGGGGGAGGAAGGGAGGAGGTGAAAACCACCTGAATCTTCATTATGTCAGACTTGGCTTAAAATTAACTTAGACACACTTAATCAAGTTAAGAGACTTATCTTTTGTTTCAAGCATTAAAAGGGGAAAAGGGGAGGGGGGACATGGAGGGGGAAGAAAAGGGGAACTAACAGAAGGAAGGGAAGAAGGAGAAAAGGGAAAGGGGAAAAAAGGGGAGGGGCATCAATTTAACAGGGTAAACACACTGAAGGTGGTGGTAATGAGAAACAAAACACTGGGGAATAATAAAGGAAAAAAGGGGGAAAATGCAAACAGAAGGAATATAACATGGATGGCAATAAAGAGTTAGTAATTATAACTTTCAATGTGAATGGGATGAACACTCCCTTAAAACATAAACAAATAGCAAAGAGGATTAAAAACCAGAATACTACAATATGCTCCTTACAAGAAACTTATTTGAAGCAGAGAGATACATATAGAGTAAAGGTAAAAGCTTGGAGCAAAATATATTTTGTTTCAGCTGAAGTGAAAAAAACAGGGGTAGCAATCCTTATCTCAGACAAAGCAGTTGCAAAAACAGATGGCTTTAAAAGAGATAAGGAAGGAAACTATATCCTCCTATAAGGTACCATAGCCAATAAAGTAATTTCAATACTAAATATGTACACACCCAATGGGACAGCATCCAAATTCTTAGAGAAGTTAGGAAAGAGCAACAGAAAGACATAGACAGCAAAACTCTACTAGTGGGAGACCTCAACCTCCCATTCTCAGATTTAGATGAATTGAATCATAAAATAAACAAGAAGGAAATTAAGGAGGTAAATAGATTGTTAGAAAACCTAGCTATGATAGACCTATGGAGAAACTTGAATGGGGATAGAAAGGAATATACTTTTTTTTTTCCTGCAGTACACGGCACCTACTCAAAAACTGACCATGTACTAGGACATAAAAACCTAATGATCAATTGCAGAAAGGCAGAATAGTGAAAACATCTTTCTCAGATCATAATGCAATAAAAATCATATGCAATACTGGGCCAGGGAGATATAGACCCAGAAATAATTGGAAACTAAATAGCCTCATTTTAAAGAATGAGTGGATCAAGCAACAAATTATAGAAAGAATTAATTATTTCATCCTAGATAATTACAATAATGATACAATATACCAAAACTTACGGGATACACTCAAGGCAGTTGTCAGGGGATATATTATATGTTTAAATCCTTACATGAATAAATTAAAAAAAGAAAAATCAATGAACTAAATATGTAACAAAAAAATTAGAGAAAGAACAAATTAAAAACCCCTAATTAAATACCAAATTAGAAATTCTAAAAATTAAAGGAGAAATTAATAAAATGGAAAGGAAGAAAACTATT
The DNA here is from genome assembly GCF_037893015.1 of Macrotis lagotis. NCBI lineage: Eukaryota > Metazoa > Chordata > Mammalia > Peramelemorphia > Peramelidae > Macrotis > Macrotis lagotis. The sequence goes on from NC_133666.1 coordinate 486,541,834, forward strand.
GAACTAATAAATAAAACCAAGAGCTGGTTTTATGAAAAAGAAACAATAAAATTGATAGACCTCTGGTCAATTTGATTAAAAAAAAAGAAAAAAGACAACCAAATTGCTAGTACCATAAATGAAAAAGGTGAATTCACCACCAATGAGGAAGAAATTAAAGTAATAATTCAGAATTATTTTGCCCAACTGTATGCCAATAAATTTGATAACCTAAGTGAAATTGATGAATATTTACAAAAATATAAGTTGCCCAGATTAAATGGAGAGGAAATCAAAAACTTAAATAACCCTATCTCAGAAAGAGAAATTCAACAAGCCATTATTGAATTGCCTAAGAAAAAATCTCCAGGGCCAGATGGATTCACAAGTGAATTCTATCAAACATTTAAGGAACAATTGGTTCCAATTCTGTATAAACTCTTTGGAAAAATAGGTGAAGACAGAACTCTGCCTAACTCTTTCTATGACACCAATATGGTGCTGATACCTAAACCAGGAAGAGTTAAAACAGAAAAAGAAAAATTATAGGTCTATCTCCCTGACAAATATAGATGCAAAAATCTTAAATAAAATCTTAGCAAAATGATTACAACAAGTTATCACTAGGATAATACATTATGATCAAGTAGGATTTATCCCAGGAATGCCGGGCTGGTTCTATATTAGGAAAACTGTTACTATAATTATTTATATCACTAACATACCTATCAGAAATCATATGATCATATCAATAGATACTGCAAAAGCTTTTGATAAAATGCAGCACCCATTCCTACTAAAAACACTAGAGAGTGTAGGAATAAATGGTTTGTTCCTTAGATGAAACCATCAACAAGCATTATATGCAATGGAGGTAGGCTAGAAGCATTTCCAATATGATCTGGGTGAAACAAGAATGCCCATTATCACCACTACTATTCAATATTATTTTAGAAATGTTAGCCTCAGCAATAAGAGAAGAAAAAGAAATTGAAGGAATTAGAATAGGGAAGGAGGAGACAAAACTCTCACCCTTTTCAGATGATATGATGGTATACCTAGAGAATCCCAAAAAGTCAACTAAAAAACTACTAGAAATAATTAGCAACTTTAGGAAAGTAGCAGGATATAAAACAAACCCTCATAAATCCTCAACATTTCCATATATGATTAGTAAGATACAGCAGAAAGAGCTAGAAAGAGAAATCCCATTCAAAGTAACCTCAGACAAGATAAAATACCTTGGAGTCTACCTGCCAAGGCAGACTCAAGAACTTTCTGAAAAACAATTGCAAAGCTCTCCTCATGAAAAGAGAATCATATTTAAATACCTGGGCAAATATCAACTGTTCATGGATAGGTCGAGCTAATATAATAAAAGTGACAATTCCACCAAAACTAAACTACTTGTTTAGTGCCTTACTAATCAAAATTCCAAAAAAATTAATGAGTTCAAAAAAGTTGTAAGTTTATATGGTGAAATAAAATGTGAAAAATTTCCAGGTATTCAATGAAAAAAAGTACAAAAGAAGGTGACTTAGCCTTACCAGATATAAAATTATATATTGGCTAATAAATAGAATCATGGATCAGTGGAATAGACTAGGTGCAATAACAGGAAATGATTATGGTAATCTGCTGTTTGATAAACCCAAAGAGTTCTGCTATTGGGATAAAAACTCTATCTTAAATAAAAACTTTTGGGAAAATTGGAAGTTAGTATGGAAGAAACTTAGATTAGAACAACACCTCATACCCTATACCAAGATAAGACCCAAATGGATACAGGATTTAGACATAAAAAAACAATATTAAAAGCAAACTAGAAGATCAAGGAGTAGTTTAACTGTGAGAACTATGGAAAGGGAAACAGGTTATGACCAAGGAAGAGATAGAGAACATCATTCAAAGCAAACTAGATAATTTTGACTACATTAAATTAAAAAGCTTTTGCACAGACGAAACCACTGTAACCAAGATCAAAAGAAATGTAGTAAATTGGGAAATATTTTTTCCAACTAGTATTTCTGACAAAGGATTCACTTCTAAAATATACAGAGAACTGAGTCAAATTTTCAAAAAAACAAGTCATTGACAAATGGTCAAAGGATATACAAAGGCAATTTACAGCTGAGGAAATCAAAGCAATCCATAGTCATATGAAAAATTGCTCCAAATCATTGCAAATTAAAGCATCTCTGAGATACCACCTCACACCTCTTAGACTGGCCAATATGACCAAGAAGGAAAATGATCAATGTTTGAAGGAATGCAGGAAGTCTGTGACACTAATACATCATTGGTGGAGCTGTGAACTCATGTAACCTTTCTGGAGAGCAATTTGGAATTATGCCCGAAGGACAACAAAAATGTGCATACCCTTTGACCCAGCAATACTACTACTGGAAGAGATGATAAAAAAGGGTAAAAACATCACTTGTGCAAAAATATTTATAGCAACCCTGCTTGTGGTGGCAAAAAATTTGAAATTAAGTGAATGTCCTTCATTTGGGGAATGGCTTAACAAACTGTGGAATATGTTTGTCATGGAACACTATTGTTCTATTAGAAACCAGGAGAGATAGGAATTTAGGGAAGTCTGGAGAGATTTGCATGAACTGATGCTGAGAGAGATGAGCAGAACCAAAAAAAATTGTACATCCTAACAGCAACATGAGGATGATGATCAGCCCTGATGGACTTGCTCATCTCTTCAGTGCAACAACCAGGAACAATGTTTAGCTATCTGCAATGGAGAATGCCATCTGTATCTAGAGAAAGAATTATGGACTTTGAACAAAGACAAAAGACAATTACTGTCAAATTAGAAAAAAAATTATAACGTAATTTTACTGTCTCATACTTTACATTTCTTCCTTAAGGATATGATTTCTCTATCATCACATTCAACTGAGATCAATGTATAACATGGGGGGTGGGGGAGGGAAGCAAGAATGGGGGAAAATTGTAAAACTCAAAATAAATATAATCTTTCTTTAAAAAAAATCCAAACCTCTCCTTTTTCAAGATTAATTCTATCCTATGGATATCTCAAAATCAGATACTTATTATTTTCTTCCCTAATTCTCTCCATATTCCAATTTCCCATTAGGATTTCTCACTCTTATTCATTTCAACTATCCCCTGTATTGCCAATCTTGTCATTTATTTTTTCACAATTCCTTTCAAATACATTTCCATTTGTTCAGACTTGTTCAGTTTCTTATCACCATTTTTGTGGACATCTACAATAGCCTTTTATTCTACTCGCTTAATCTATCCACACAGAAGCCAAAGTAATTTTCTTAATCTACAAAGGTCTGATATTATTTCCCACCTATTCAATAAATTTTAGGGAGTCTATCTTACCTCTAGGATATTTACTCCTCCTATTGAAGTATTTATTGCCCTTCATGATCTGACTTTCTAATCTCTTTATACATCACTTCTCTCTATATATATATACTTTGATTCAGTCATACTGGTCTATGTCTTATTCTTTCAACATTCAATGACCTTTCTCTGTGCCTTTGTCTGTCAGGCAGGTGACACATTTATTAAGCACTTACAAGTTCTGGGAATAGAAATAGAGGAGGCAGGCAATACATTAAAGGGAGCTTAAAAAGTTGGGGAGGAGGAGATAAGGAACCCATGTTGGGGCCAAGTCTTCAAAGCCTTAAGAGTCAGAAGCGCCAGGAGGGAAAATCAGCTTTAGGGACTCTCTACAAAATGATAAAGAAATTCACTGGGGAAAAGGAGGCTGGCACTGTGGAGGAATATTCCAAGATGAGAAGGTCCCAGGTATTGAGGGAAGTTCCAGGGACAGGTGGCACCTGAGTTACAGTGAAAAAGTCTGAAGAATCAGACACACAGCAATGACTGTCAGTCATGCCTACATTGTTTTTCCCTTCCCCTCCACTTCTTAGATTCCTTGGCTTCCATCTAAACTCAGCTCAAAAACCACTTCTGTAGCCTACTGAACCCTTTTTTGCTTATCCCATCTGCTAGGTATCTTTTCCCACATAATAGTAATTGCTTTAGTTCCTACAGTTTGAAGACCAGGTATATTAAATTTCAGTCTTTCCCAGGATTGTTCTGTATCTTTAAGGGATTGGGGAGCTCTCATTGCTGTTCTTGGTTCAAACCCCCACTGATTGTATTCCCCAAATTTTAAGGGGTCCAATTATAGCATTTAACCATAATGTTATGACTCCTCAAACTTGCTATAATTGTATATTGTTCTGCACAAGAGAACTTATTGTGAAAAAAAAATCACTCTAGTCACCAAAATGATTGTTTTATGATTGACCTTCCTCCTCCCTCCTCACTCATAATCATGATTATGTACTATCTCTGTTTCCACAACCTCAAAGTAGAGAAATCCTGACTTGCAAATTTATTCCTTGAAATATAGGTATTCAAATAAACCTCCACTTGATTGTTGACATTGTCTCTGATCTGGTTAAAAACTGGCTCAGGAAAAATTCTATTATGAACTGTCTTCCCTATTAGAATGTAAATTTCCTTTCTTTTTTCTTTGATTTGCTCTAAACTCAAATTTTCTTGTTGTTAGGCCTAGTTTCACTTAACTGTCCCATAGATAACATTCCTCTTTATAACTTTTAGAGCTCTCTCAAAATGTACTGCCTGGGTAGCAGTGGGTTTTCTATACCTATAACTCTTCAAGCTAATACTTGAACTTTTGACTCTTCTTTTCAGTTCTGAATTTTACAAGTTAGCTAATGAAGTTTTTCCTATATCAGAATTTTGTGTTTCATATTAGTGTTTCAGAAATATTTAATACTCATCACTCAAATGGAACTGTGACTTCATCGATTTTCATGTTTCCTCCCATGATACAAATTGATATTCATCTATCTCTGACCATCCTAGAAGATGGTCCTTTTTCATCATCTTTTAAAGTTTGTGACCAGGGGTCACATATTCATATCTTCAGGCTCTTCTGACATCATGAAGTTAAAAGTGTATCACTAGTATATAGATTAGTCAGGTATCAATTACCCTCACCACCTGACTAATCTATATTCTTATTTCCTTTATTTCCTTTATTTCCAGATGAAACATTTTACTCTTGCTTTTTTCTTTGGAATTTATTATTTATTGTATGTTGCAGTCTGCTTGTACTCTTATGTAACTCTCCATTACTCTCTATATGATACCCTTTTCCATGTCTTTGTAGACAATTTTATTGGCATGTGAATTACTTGAGACCAACAATAATTTAGATTTGGGTTCATTTTGTGACTGCAATAGTAATGCATGTGTGTGTGTGCTTCTTCTGACACTAGACTGATACTAGTTAAGTCAGTAAACATTTATTAAGGTCCTATTACATGACAGACATTATACTAAACACTGTTCTTGTAGGTGGATGAACATCTGTTCCAACTGACTCTGGAATAAATATTTTTAATGGTTTTGTTACCTTCAGGTTGCCCTGGGAGAGGCAACATTGCAAGGTATCTTTACAAGGTATCTTTCCCTTTGGTGATCACATCTCAGATGAAATTATTCTTTTGCCATATATCCCAGATGCAAAAATTGCATATCTATTAGCTATGTTGGAGAAAATGAACTATGGAATTCTAAAAGAATTTTTGTTCCTTTTGAGTGATTACTAATGCTGTGTTCCTTTTGAGTTCCCATAGCTATATGCAACTGTGATTTTTGGAATGGACTATGCCAAGAATAATGTTATATAAATAAATAAATAAAAGGTTTGAACTTCTCTTATCTAATTTACTTCTACCTATTTCAAGTTGTTCCTTTGTTTCTCTTATTTTCATTAGCATGGAAATCCTACTACACATTGGGGATAGGAAATTTGACAGGAGGATCACAGGCAGAAACATCTAAAACCTTTGTAATTATGGTGGTGCAGTGGTATTAGGCATTTCCCACAAGAAGTGTACTAATTCCTATTCAATATAGTAGAGCTACTATTACTTCTGTTATCATTATTCCAACCTTTGAATTCCTGCTGACTCACTATACACATTAGAAAAAGGACATGGGAGTTCAAAACCTTGGATTCTAGTCCTCACCGCAACAATGGCAAATTGTAACACTTCAGATTAGGCATTTAACTTTGACAAAATTTTCCTTTTGGAAAAATCAGTTAGGAGGGGAAGAGGAGATAATAATATTGTACCTGATTCCTAACTAAGCCTATGGGTGCTATGAGGAGAAATGAGAAAGTACTTTAAATGCTTTTATCTCTATGGAAAGGTTTTATGCACACACAAGGTTTGGCTATTTAAAAAATCATTATTGTTAAGAAAGTCCCCAGAAGAATTGATACTACATATGATATGTAGATGAAAACCATTGTTTGCTGTCTATTCATCATTCCACATGATTCCTTTATTGTTAAGCTTGAGCTATTGTTGGATTTTTTATTAAACTCAGAGCTTCAGTGGATTTCATTTAGGAATTTCATTTTCATAATGGAAGTGTTTTGCACATTTGAAAACTGTTCATTTATTACTTCAGGGTCCCTCATTTTTCAGATTTCATTGCGAAATATGTTCTGAAATGAAGAAGTTACAGGAAAGCTCATGATAAAAGCATTTATAAATAATCTAACTTCTAAGAAACTTGGGTAAACTTTATGTTTATGTGGTGTTTCATTACAAAATTGGCAATTTTCTTACTCTTCAGATCACTTATTTATTTTTATTTTCCACATATTTCAAGATGATGGGAGTTAAACATTGATTATGATATATAGTATGGAATTAGTATGTTAGAGTCAAGATATGCAAAACACAATGTTCAAATGATTTTAAAATATTTCATTGAATTTGAATTAATTTTCTTATTTTTGCATTATTGCCAAATGATAGCATCTTGTAGTATTTCTTTTATTCTGTGTTTATCTATTCTTCAATAGGGAATACTAAAGTCCTTTAATTTACTGATGCTATAAATGAATTACTATCTTCTCGTGGATTTTTTTCCCCCACTTGAAATTATTCTCTTTTCATGGTAACATTAGATATCCCTGCTGCAGTCGTCTACTGAGACTTTATGTAACAAATTTATTTCAGATAAATTTTTTATTGTCCCATGAAACTTTAATTGTAATCAGTATAGAAATATTGGTATCTCCATCTCATACCTTTCTAATATATGTTAAATACTAAGTATATACACTAAAGAGAAAAGACACAACTTAAAGAGACACAGGTTGTAATCATGTTCTAACTTGGTGACTGATCGAAGAGGCAAGTCACTTCACCTTTCTAGGCCTTTCTTTTCTCATCCATGAAATAAATGTGTTGGTTTAGTTAATCTCTAAGGCCCCTTGTGATCCTATGATTGATCTCAAGATACCTAACTTTGGTCCTGGGTTTCTATGATGGAGTTATCTCTATTGTCCCTTCTGACTCCAAAATTCTATAATTTTTAGTTAAAATATTCTTCCTTCCTTCCTTTCTTTTTTCTTTCTTTCTATTGTGACAGTGTCTGTCTCCTATTTGCCATTTCTTTTTGTAGATTTTTTTCCATGGTTAAATCCAAACATTCTGTCTGAAGCCTTAAACAGTTTGGTCAGATATAAAGAATTAACCATCATAATTCTGTGTAACATTTTTACCACAATTGCACCTGTGGGAATTTCTGCATAGACTTCTATTTGGGCCAGATGTAAAAGGAAATACTAAACTAGAAACTATAAAAATGCATGCTTAAAGCCAAGAATAAAAACATTGTTTTGAACTTTAAATATTTAAGAATGCTCTGAATTTATCATGCCTTTGGGTCCTTGCTAGCTTTGTTCAGCCTGATTTTATATGTGATAATGCTATTCTTGGTGGTCAACACTAAGTGATAAGGTCTTTTGATGAAGGTTCATGAATCTGCAGGATGGAAGCCCTTAGGGGGTCACCAAAAGAAAAACAGTCTTTTAAATGTCAACAAAAATGAAAGGACACAGTCATTTTCTATTGGAGTTACTTTCTAACTGCACTTGGGGAAAAGTTTATTTTTCAATAGGCAACATCTATTTCTAAGTCCCCAAATAATTCTTTACAAAAGAATAAATTCTTCTGGAGAATAGTATACATGTTTATACATATTTATAAATATAATCTTAGATTATAATGTCAAACAGATGCAGAAATGGTTTAAATATGGGTATGTTCAGAAAATATGTTGAGGGTATGAGTAGAAATCTTTTTTTTAAATGTATTCCTAAGCCAATTCATGCAACAGCTAGGGCATTTCCTTTTAGTGTTAGAAATGAACGAATTATACCAACCCCAAAGTCAAAATACAAGCAATAAAAACAAATCACAAAATGCGATTCATTATCACCTGATACTGAAAATCACTTCTGAAAACTTCAGCTTATAAATTTTGAGAAAAAAATAACTCCATTATTTTAGTCAGATTGAATTTGTGGTTTCAACTATTTATTTTGAAAGTATAATTGTAAAATATAATATTATAAATGGTTTACTAATACAGAAATATATATTCATTCATAAGTAATTATTGAGCTACTATTACAATATGTGGATGAATGAATGCATGATTGAAAGAAAATGCAAATAACCAGGTATACAAATAGCAAAGTACAATAGTGTCTTCTGTCACAAAGCTCACCTTCTCCTGGCAGAGACTACACAAATAGATGATTTTAGCTGTAAATTAGATGGAGAGGTTCTGTGATACTTGGAGTACAGTAACAAAGCAGATGGTAATGCAGCTTCCTTAATGGTATTTCCACTGATAAAATAACTTCTTACATGTTAGGTCTTTGGTAGCAGGAACTTTCTTCATGATCACCAGGAGCTGCAACTTTTTTTTAATTGAAATTTTATTTTATTTTTCCAATTGCATGAAATATTGGTTTTTCAACATTCATCCATTTACAAGTTTATGAATTCCACATTTTTCTACTCCCCTCAATTCCTTCTCTCCTTTCAATGGTAGCAAGCTGTCTTGTAAAATGGTATATGTACATACCTATTTAACATATTTACATATTTGTCATGCTGTGAAAAAGAAATAAGACCTTAGAGGACAGGAAAAACCATAAGAAAGGAAAGAAAAATATAAAAGAAGTCTTAAAAAGTGATCATAGGATGCATTCTGATTCAATGTTTTATTTTCTTTGAATATGGAAAAAAATGTCCATAGTCTCTCAAGGTTTTACTTTAACTCTGAACTACTGAGAGAAGTTTCATTCATCAAAGTTGTCCATCTCATGGTGTGGCTGAAATAGGCTCAACGATCTCATGGCTCTGCTGGCTTCACTCAGCATCAATTCATGTAAGTCTTTCCATGCTTCTGTAAAATTTGACTGCTCATGATTTCTTACAGAACAATCTGCTCCAGAGCATGCTTATATCATAACTTGTTCAGCCATCCCCAATTGATGGGCATCTACTCAGTTTCGAAATTTGCTACTACAAATATTTTTGATTTTGTGAGACTTTTATAAGTTTTCATGATTTCTTTGGATATATAGATCTAGTATTGATATTGCTGAATAAAAGGGCATACACAGTTTTATTGTCCTTTGGGCATAGTTCCAGATTACTCTCCAGAATGGCTGAATCAGTTCACAATTCCACCAACAGTGCATTAATATCCCAATTTTCCCACATCCTCTCCAACACTGATCATTTTTCTTTTTTGTCATCTTAGTCAATCTGATATGTGTGAGGGAGTACTTCATAGTTGTTTTCATTTGCATTTCTCTTATCAATAATTATTTGGAATATTTTTCATATGACTCTACATATCTTTAATTTCTTCATTTGAAAACTTCCTGTTCATACCCTTTGACCATTTGTCAATTGTGGAATGACCTTTAATCTTATAAATTTGATTCATTTGCCTGTTTTTAGAAATGAGTCCTTTATGAGAAACACTACATATTAAAATTATTTCCCAGCTTTTTGCCTTCCTTCTAATATTTGCTTCATTGATTTTCATTAATGAAAACCTTTTTAATTTAATATAGTCAAAATCATCCATTTTGCAATTTTTAATGTTCTCTATTTCTTCTTTGCTCATAAATTTCTCCCCTCTTCATAGATTCAACAGAGTATTTCTTGACCTTTTAATTGGCCTGTGGTATCTCCCTTTGTCTAAATCCTGTACTCATTTTGACCTTATTTTGGTATAGAATATGAGATGTGGGTCTTTTACTAATTTTTGTTATACTATTTTCCAGTTTTCCCAGAGATTTTTTCTTTGTCAAATAATGGGTTTCGGGGTGGCTAGGTGGCGCAATGGATAGAGCACCATTCCTGGAGTCAGGAGTACGTGAGTTCAAATCCAGCCTCAGACACTTAATAATTACCTAGATATGTGACCTTGGGCAAGTCACTTTACCTCATTTGCCTTGCAAAAACCTAAGGGAAAAAAAAGAATACCAAATAATGAGTTTCTAGTAGACTATTATGGTCATTTGCTGTTGCTTCTTTTGTAGCTACTGTAATCCACTAATCCATTACTCTTTCTCTTAACCAGTGCCCGGAAGTTTTGATGACTGCTTTTCTATAATATAGTTTTGGATCTGGGATAGCTGGGTCACCTTCCTTTGTTTCATCAATTACCTTGTTAACCTTTATCTTTTGTTTCTCCAGATGAATTTTGTTACTATTTTTTTTTTTTTTTCTGTGTAAAATATTTTTGGTAGTTCGATTGATATAGCATGGAACAAGTAATTTAATTCAGGTAGAATTCTCATTTAGTTTGAAAAGTATTTTGTAATTGTGTTCTTATAGTTTCTGGATTTGTCTTGGGAGGTAGAATCCCAAGTATTTTATGCTATTTACAGTAACTTTAAATGAAATTTCTCTTTCTAACTCTTGCCTGTTATGTAGAAATGCTGATGATTTATGTGAGTTTATTTTATATCCTGCTACTTTGCTGAGCAACTTCTAAAAAAAGAGATATAGCACCCCTAGAAGCAGATGATAGGTTGAATCTTTTCAGTACTTGCTTCACAGCTTCAAGAGCTGGGAAGGAAACATCACTGATGAATTGGGGGGGGCGGTGAGAGAGTTTTGCTTTCTCAGAGCTCTTGGTCTTACATTCTGATCAGTCTTTCACTTATTGGGAAAGCAAGTCAGCCTTGCTACAGCAAGATGCTGGGCTAGGGAGAGGAGGGGTAGGGGAGGAGATGGAAGGCAACAGGTGTCAGGCAGCTTGAACCACCACAATCACCATTCACCACCTCCACTTTATCCATCATCTCCCCTCGAACATTGATAGAGACATCCTAGCATCCAAAGTCCTTTGTGGATAGCAGTGTCCTATCCATCAAATCTGTTTTTAGTCCAGCCACTGAAGTCATTATTGAAGGGAAAAATCATTGTACAGAATTTCTTCATTATCAGCAATAGCAATTGTTAATCTACCACTAATAGGCAGAAGAACATAAAGTCCTGGGAGGGGCAAGATTCCTCATAACATTAATCCTGTTTCCAGACTTGTCCTCAAAGTCAACAGCCAGGAAGGTAACACCTATGAGGAAGGGGCCAACAATTCTTATTGAATGCCAATCAACTGCTACTTACAGGCCAGAAAGATAGGTAAGTCAAGCTGATGTGTTAGTGAATTTAGAGAGATGAGAGATAGCATGTGTCAGGCAAGTTGAACCACTACCACTACGACCATTTTCATAACTACCATCCCTCCTCAAACCCTGATGGAGACAGTCTAGGCAACTGAAATGCCTAGCAAGGCTTTTTTCTTAATGCACATATAGTCTCCCCACATCTTAGGAATTAACTCATATGGATATATAATGTGGCAATTACTCTTATAGGTTTTATATATATATCATTATGTAAGATACATAAAAGAAAGCTCTCTTGCCACCAAAGTCTTCAACATTCAAATTATTTGACATCAAAACAGATCATTTTTACCAGTAAAAGTCATATTAAAGCAATATTATCATCTGCTCTGCTACTATACACTAAGGGTCATGACACTTTTGCTTCTGAAACCTTTCATATAAATTGTCTCACCTATTGTAATGTGACCTCATTGCAAATAGGAACTTTTTTACTTTTCTTTTTTAACCCTAGCACTTAGAGCTTTGATTTACTAATGAGGGAGTTATAAACAAGAATTGAGTAAACCCAGTGGGCTCCATCTTGTGACTCAATTCTGGATCTCTCTTTTCTATTCAGTTATGGATCTAATTCAATTTCTGTGTTGTGAAGAAACTTTATTCAACTATGGGAATTGTGCAAAAATTTTATGCTTTGTTAGAACCTAGTCTTGTGTAACTGGGAAGTTGTTTAATTTCTACCTGCTGCTTTAGGGTACATTAGTTAAGGACGTAGGTTATGCTGACCAAAAATTATGCTGACCAGAAACCCACTCAAGAACTGAAGATTGAATGTAAAACATTTTCTTAAGCAACCCATATGACTTATGTGAAAACTGACTCCACACTGGATATTCAGTTATTTGGTTCCATGTTCCTTGGATTGAATACAGATACTTGAAGAGAGTGGGATAACTCTTATTTTGATTTCAGGCAACTGAATTGTTTGCTTTCTCCCTCCCAAATTGGAAAGACTTAATCTTTCCTCCAATTAGACATTACCTAATTTTGTAACCTGGCTTTGTATCCTGTTAGCTGATCTTACTTTTAGTAAATTGATCTTATGTGATTAATTATTTTTAGTGCATAAAAATCTGTCTATCCCCAGTTTTCAGGGTCCAGTGTCAAAGCTGAAGAAGAAAGGCAATTTGTTATATAATTGACATACTTTGATTAATAAATCAATATGGTCAGAAGCTTAAAGCTTTGTTTCATCAGTTATTTTATCTTTCACTCCCCACACTTAGTACTTAATAAATACTTTATATAGTCATTCATCATTGTAGAATAGTCATCACTTGGTATTGCTGGTAAAGATGAATCTGTGCAATGGTTCCTTCCCTCAGTAGTAGCTGCAGAGTTAAGGATAGAAGGAAGGGAAACAGCATTCCTAGTCCTCTTCCCCCTACTCCAAGTTGTTTTCATTTAAGTCTGAGGAAAGGAAGTAGTCAAATTGGTAGCAGTGGTTTGATTGAATATGCACATGCTCCCTGTTTAGGGTGTCTTGCTACTTCTGCTAAGTTGGCTTGTTTAAAATAAATAAAATGTACTAGATGAAACAAAGGATAACAAGAGGTATATTATAAAATACCTATCCAGGATTTTTACATTCTAATAATGAAGAATGTTACATTTGTAAATAAATCAGTGCCCTAGATGTCATATGATCATTATAAAGTTCTGTAGGATTTAATAGAAGAAAGAAAGAGATGTTTTGTTACTAGCTAAGCTAATCAAAGAAAACTTCATAAAGAAGCTAACATCTTTGTGGGCAAGGAATGAGAGAGCATGAAGATATTCCAGGTAGTGAAATGGAGATTAAAACTCTAGAAGTAGGAGATGGCACAAAATGTCTAGAAAATTACATTTGGCACAATTGACTATAATTTATATAAAGGAGTAATGGAAGACAAGTCTAGAAAGGGGAGTTGAAACATGGATATTCAAAGGCCTTGAATTTTAGGCTAAGGAATTTGTACTCGATGTGATAGCCATTGAAATCTTTCTAACAAGGTAATGAACGATATTTGGCAGTAGAGCTTTAGGGAAATTAATATAGTAGTAACTGTGTGAGATAGACATAGAGGATAAGAGCTTAGGTTCAGAGAGCTCAGGTGCAAGGCTATTGTAATAATGTAGGAACCAAGAAATAAAATACAGTATTAAGAAAACTCATTGTCTTTATTTCCTGGTAGTAACAATCTAATAAGATTTTCAGTTATTTTTTTTTTTGTGTTTTCCTATTGCTTACTACTACCTTCATTGAAGATATGGGCAATGGATATGAATGAGAAAGGTGACATTACCTTTCTATCATATATATCTACCATATAGTAAGTAGATTAAATACACATTACACAGACAAGGCATTGTATTTTCAAAAAATATTATTTTGTTTTCACAATATGTTCAATATAGGTATATGTTTAGTATAGTTATAAATATAGAGCTTATATCAGGGGGAGGGAGGGAGAAAAATTATAAAACTCAAAACCTTGCAAAAAAAATTACCATTGCATGTAGTTGGAAAAACAAATAACTAAAATATTTAAATAAAAAAAGAATATTACTTGGGAGAATAGTGATAAGACATGAATAATGAAACTGCATATAGTCAGCGGGCATTCAATTCAAAGGTATGGAGTTGGGATATTGAGTCTTGAGTTTGAGGAAAAGGATGTATGAAGTCAGTATAAATGAAACAGGGTATGGGGAATAACTGGATAGTAGTAAAAGACAGAAGACTGAAAGTTTAATGGATCAAAGTTGCTTATGGTATTAAATGAGTCAGTCAATAAACTTTAAGTTCCCACTATGAGTCAGACACTGTAGGAAACACTTGGGACACAAAAAGGGTAGAAGACAGTTCTTGCCTTCAAGGAGTTTGTGGTTTAAATGTCAAACTTTATTATTTGATCCTAGAGTTAATAGGGAGCCATTGGAGTATATTGAATAGAGGAATGTGCTTTATGAAAATCACTTTCACAGCTGAGGAGAGGGCATATTAGAATGGGGAGATACTTGAGGCAAATGGACCATTTAGGGACCTATTGAAATAGTCCAGTTAATGAGAGCCTGAACTGTAGTGGTGACTGTGTGAAGAAAAGAGACATAAACCAGGTTATAGTGTGAAAATAGAGGTGATAACATCTTATAACAGCTCTTAGATTAGCTTATTTGGGGTGAGAGAATGTAAGGAATCAGAGACGACATTGAGGTTGAGAGCTTGGGGGACTAAAAGATGGCATTACCTTCAACAGTAAGGGGAAATTTGGACTATGGAAAGGATTATTTTTAAAAATGAGTTTTGTTTTGGATATGTTGAATTTAAGATGTTCAAAGAGCAATTGGAGTTCAACTATAGTTTAGGACAGTAATTTCCCCAATATTATATTTTCTATTCTCCTAATTTTGTGTAAGAAATAAAGGGGGTGCAAAAGAGGCTAGATTAACAGCAGGAAGGGAATAATTGAGGAAGATTTATCATGCTGTATTTTGCTTTACCCCTGCCTATAAATCAGGGGAATAACTAGTAAATGAGGCCGAGGATGTGTAAAATGCTAAAGAATTTGATAGAGATGAAAGGAAAAAAGAAAAAAGAATGAGAAGTATGAAGAAAAGGAAAAGAGAGTGGATTTTGTTACTACATTTATTTTTGTTATTTTAAGGACATTAAACAGATAATCAAAGGACAGAAAGAAAAATACTAAAAACTAACCAAAATAAAACTATGAAGAGGAAAACCCCTTCAAGCGAAGATTTGTTGTAATGATCCATTTCACAAGAGATGAAAGTACACCCAGAAAAGGACTATGTGATGAAGGCTCTAATTATTAATAAAATCAGGATGCACCTTTGGGATAGTATTTGTAACATTTTAAACATAGGAAGTAAAGAAGCTAAGATAACCTTCAGATCATCAGAGAACTTGGAATAATTTTGAATATGATACCATAAGAAAAAGAAATAGAACTGCATTAAAACTTTTTGGTGATTCCACTGAGCAGGCCAGAGCTAAAGACTGCTCTTTCTCTTCAGGGTAAGAAATCATAGATCAAAAAGATCCTGTGATCTTGTTTAAAAGATTCTTTGATGTATTATCAGTTTCAATGAAAGTGGCAGAGAAGGGTTTTAGAGTTTGAACTGAATAAAACAAATATGAAAAAAGAAATACAGCTAGGGGAAGATTGGGTTAATTATCTACCAAGTACTTTTATTTTTCTTAAAAGGGATAAGTAAGATTAGAACTAACAGGAAAGAAAGGTAAAAATCACACAACTAAAGAAATTATCTCAATTTAATTTGCAATCAGAAAAAAAGCTTTCTGTGTCTGTAAAAAAAAGGACTTTTAAAAAAAGATGTATAAACTTTGTGGGGGGAAAGAACATTTGTAGAAGCAGAACAATTATCTGCCCATAAAAGGAAGATCTTATGCAAGGGTCCCAGAATTAAAAGGGAGAAGGAAATGATAGAACTGATAACATTTGTAAAAATGAATTAAGACACATGTCCCCAGACTATTAAAAGCTGAGTGGTAGTTCCAAATCCCAACAGATATTCATCTTTAGGATTTGGCAATAAGAAATCAAACTTCCTGAAATCATCTAACTCTGTGTTTTTCATAATATTTTATGTACTTTTAAGTAATAGGTAAACATAATAAATTGTGAATCATTTTTCTGTTATATAGTTATTCAAAAAGTTTCAAAGGTTTTTGGTCAAAAAATTTTGAATGTATGGTTTATAAATCATTATATAATGATAGCCATTTAAACCATGTCTGTCAATGAACTAATATCCTTTATTTTTCTTAAAATAGTTCCAGCAGTCTTCATATTGTTTATTTATTACTAGAAATTTCTAAAAGTATTTAATAATTAGGAAAGATTTAAAAATAGTTATTGATTGAGGAAAATTTTAAAACTGAAAATTATCAGCAAACTATTTGTTGGTATTCAAACAGCTTAATGTTTGCAAGTTAACAGCACTATACAAAATCATATCAAAATTGGCAATTTAAGGATCTAATTTGTTTCTTAAACTTTTTTATTTCTTGGAACAACATCTTTGGAATTTATTTAAAATACACTGTGCACATAAACTTATTAATAATTATTTTATTTAAAAGAATAACTTACCATTAATAGCTGACAGTCACAAAACTCACTTATATCATGACAGTAATTACTTCTCTCCTTTATGCTCCTGTCTCAGTTCATAGAAATGTTAGTTATCTACAACTTCAGAAGTCATTGATTCCTGTACATGCTTTTGACTTGATTTCAGTAAATTCTCTCAACCCAGAAAATTGTCTAATTGTTCATTTTTAAGTCCCATAGGTGAATCACAATATATTTTTCCAATTTCTCAATTTTTTCAA
Organism: Macrotis lagotis; assembly: GCF_037893015.1. Lineage (NCBI taxonomy): Eukaryota > Metazoa > Chordata > Mammalia > Peramelemorphia > Peramelidae > Macrotis > Macrotis lagotis. The sequence continues at coordinate 486,558,792 of NC_133666.1, forward strand.
GATTTTATATTTGTAAAAAAGCATAAATTTTCTAAGAAATTTTATGAAAGAATTGCCATGTGGAAAAACTAAGGAAGAGGGAACAAGAATATGGGATTTTACATATGAATGTGAGGGAGCATAAATAAGAAGAGAAATTTCTGGTTGTATGGTAGGAGCAGAGAAGAAAATAATCAGAGAACCCTGAGATCAAGAGATCCTCTCTGTATGACTTCATTGTGCCCTCTGAGGTTAATAATCAAAACATTGGTTCCTATTTTCCATGACAAATATTAAAACAGTTGAAGGATACCCCCATGCAATGCTTCAGAAATCTCTTCAAGCTAAATAGTTCCAGTTCCATCAACTATTCCTATATTGCTTGGCCTACAGTCTATCCCATTCATCAGATATTTTAATGAAAACATGTTGCAATAGATTTAATTTTTTATCTGAACCTGTAATTTGATCAGTGCAAGTAGTAAATATTTACCAATTTACTGGTAGAGCTTCTAGTTTATAGTCATTATGGATAATGCCTGTTTTTGGTTTTAGGTAGATATTATTTATCATATTAAGAAAAGTTCTACTCATTCTTATGCTTTCTAGGATTATTTTACTTTAATATTTTATATTATTTTTACCCAATTGCATGTAAATCAATTTTTTTCAAGTTTTGAGTTTCAAATTTTGTCCCTCCTTACTCTATTCCCCTCACTTAGAAGACAAGCAATTTGACATAGGATATACAAGTGTAGTCATGCAAAACATTTCCATAATACTTATATTATGAAAGAAAAAATAGACCTCCCAGAAAAAGAAACATGAAAAATAAAGTAAAAAAAAGTATGCATCAATCAGTATTCAAACATCATCATTTTTTTCCTCTGAATATAGATAGCAATCCTTATGATAAATCTTTCAGAGTTGTCTTAGATCATTGTATTACTGAGAACAGCAAAATTCTTCACAACTGATCATCTTACAATTTTGTTATTACTTTTTATATAATATATACTTCACCGTGTATCAGCTCATGTAAGTCTCCCCATGTTTTTCAAAGAGCATTTTGCTCATCATTTTCCCCTTAATAGATTAATATTACATCATACTCACATTTCACAATTAATTCAGTCATTACTTAATCGATGGACATGCCCTTAGTTTCTAATTCTTTGCCATCAGGAAATGGTAACCACAAATATTTTTATACTTATGAGGCCCCTTCCCTTTCATTTTTTTTATTTCTATTGGTAATCAAATCTAGTAGTAGTACTGCAAGGTCAGATGCCACGCATAGTTTTATAACCTCTTGTGCATAGTTCAAAATTGCCTACAGAATGGTTGAATCAATACACAACTCTATCAATAGTGCATTAATGTGCTGTCCCCTCCAATATTTGTCATTTTCCTTTTCTGTCCTATTAGCCAATTCAATAAATATGAAGTAATACCTCAGTATTTTTTTAGTTTGCATTCCTCTAGTTGATAGTGAGTTAGAATATTTTTTTTTTCATATGGCTATAGATAGCTTTGATTGCTTCATTTGTGGGATGGTACTTATTTGACTCAGTTCTCTAAATATTTGAAATATCAGAGAAACTTGCTTAAGTCAGAGAAATTTGCTTTGCTTTTTTATTTCTCTCTATCCTTTCTCCCCTGTTTATTCTATTCTCTCTCCTTACACCCCATCTCTCTCAAAAGTGTTTTGCTTTTGACTACTCCTCCCCCCCATTCTGTTCTCCTTTTAATCACTCTTCTTTTATCCCCTTCCTTTCCTGCTTTTCTGTAGTAGAAAGAGAATTTTCTACTCAATTGAGTGTGTATGTTATTCTCTCCTGGATTCAATTTTTATGATGTAAGACTTACAGACTCCCACTTTTCTTCCCCTTTTCCCATTCTCTGTAAAAGTTTTTTCCTTGTCTCTTTTTTTTTAGGTTTTTGCAAGGCAAATGGGGTTAAGTGGCTTGCCCAGGGCTACACAGCTAGGTAATTATTAAGTGTCTGCGACCGGATTTGAACCCAGGTACTCCTGACTCCCAGGCCGGTGCTTTATCCACTACGCCACCTAGCCACCCCCTTGTCTCTTTTTATGTGAGATAATTGATCCCATTCTATCTCTTCCTTTCCCCTTTCACACCTGTTTTCTGAACTATATACTCCTTCTAAATAACCTAATGAGAAAGTTTTTGAGTTACAAGTATCATTTTTCCCATGTAGGAATATAAATAGTTTAACCTTATTAAGACCTTTATGGTTTCCCTTTCCTGTTTACCTGTTTATGCTTCTCTTGAGTCTTGTATTTGAAAGTCAAATTTTCTATTCACCACTGGAATTTCATCGAGAATGATGAAAAGTCCTTTACTTCACTGAATATCCATCTTTTCCTCTGAAAGATTATATTTAGTTTTGCTGGATAGGTGATTCTGGGTTATTATCTTAGTTCCTTGTCCTCTGGACAAAGATACTGACTTGAATTATGTCTTTCTGGCTGCTTGAAATATTTTCCCCTTGAGCTAGGAGCTCTGAAACTTGGCTATAATATTCCTGGGAGTTTTCATTTTGGAATGTTTTTTCAGGAAGCGATCAGTGTATTCTTTCAATTTCTATTTCACTCTTGGTTCTAGAATGTCAGGGTAGTTTTTTTTTTTTGATGATTTCTTGAAATATGATGCCTAGGCTCTTTTTTGACCATGGCTTTCACGTAGACAATTTTTAAATTATGTATCTTGGATCTATTTTCCAGATCAGTTGTTTTTTTTTTCCAATGAAATGGTTCGTATTATCTTCTATTTTTTTCATTCTTTTGCTTTAGTTTTTTCTCTCCTTTACCAAATTCTTGACTGATTTTTTCCCATGATTTTCTTGCATCACTCATTTCTCTTACCAATTTTCCCTTTGCCATTTCTATTTAATATTCAAAATTATTTTTGAGCTCTTATGAATTGAAACTGATTCACATTGTTTTTGGAGGCTTTGAAAGTTGGAACTTTGACTGTTATCTTCTTCTGAGTGTGCGTTTTGACTTTCTTTGTAATCATAGTAACTTTCTATGGACAGATCTTTTTTTCTGTTTACTTAGGTTTGAAGACTACTATTATCTGACTGTTAATTCTGTTAAAGTAGGACTCTGTTTCCAAATTAGAGGGTGTACTGTCCCAAGTTTTAGGGGTTTTGTGCAGCTGTTTTTCAAAGATACTTCTAGGGACCTATAAGTTTTCAGGTCCTCTGAGATAGTATGAGAAGAGGTGTGTTTATTACTCTTCTGGTCTATGCTCTGGTCTGTGAATGACCATAAACATTCTTTTCTGAATTGGAATTTTGATCATGGTCCATGATCCACTGTGGCCTCAAGCTTTGGTGTGCTAGTATATTCATCCTCACTCTTGGACTTCTGCACAGAATCGTGACCAGGATTTGAGAATGAGTAAAGCAGCAAAGTCCATTAGGAGTCCAACAAAGAGACTCCCGTAATCTCCGAATAGTTACTTGATCCCCTCCCCCTTTACCTACTGTGACTTGAGAACTCTGGAATAAGCTGCTACTGATGATGATTTAGTGACTCCCAAGGTCTACCCCAGATTTGCTGGGCCTGGGGCTGCTTTGGCCTATGTTCCTCACTCAAGTGAAACAGACCTTTACTATTGAACTTAAATGTTGTCTTTGGCATCTGTAGGCAGAGAGATCTGGAAACTACTACCAATGATTCAGCTATGCTGGGACCCACTTGTGGTTTGCTAGGACTTGGTCTTGGTGACGTGGCCTGCACTGGAGAGCACTCTTCCCTCACCCTGTTGCAAAAGACCTTTTTTGTTGATCATCTAAGTTATCTTGGCTTTGAAAATTGCTTCACCCTGTCTTTTTGTGGGTTCTGCCTTTCTAGACTTTATTTAGAGTCATTATTGAAAGGTTTTTGGAGGGTTTTAGGGGAGTCTCAGGTGAGTTCCTGCTTTTACTCTATCATTTTGGTCTAGTGTTTGTTTAAAATATGGATATATATATATATATTGTATTTTGTGAAAAGTTTTTCATATTAATATATTTTTATTGTTATTGATATGATCTATTATGCTCATAATTTTCCTAATTTTTTTTCTTTTAAGGCAGTGGGGTTAAGTGACTTGTCAAAGTTCACACAGCTAGCTAATTATTAAGTGTCTGAGGTTGGATTTGAACTCAGGTCCTCCTGATTCTAGGATTGGTGCTCTAGGTACTGTGCCAACTAGATGTCTCAATTTTCCTAATATTGAGCAACTATTATTTTCTAATATAAATCTCAGCTAGTCATAGAATATGATTTTCATAGTATATTACTTCAATATCTTGACTGTTGTTTTATTTAAAGTTTTTGTATTGATATTCATTAGGAAAATTTGTTTCTAAGTTTCTTTCCCAAGTTTTACTCTCCCTAGTTTAGATATCAAAACCATATTTAACAGAAAAAAAGGTATTTATTTGGTAGTACTCTTTACCTTTTTTTTCAAGTAGTTTATATGGCATTAGGATTATTTGCTCTTTAAAAGTAAATTCACCTATAAATCTATGTGGTCATGAGGATTTTTCTTTATTAAAAATATCTTATTTAATATTTTATTTTTCCCAATTTCATGTACAAATTTTTAACAATTGTTTCAAATTTTCAGTTCTAACTTTTCCCTTCCCCCCATTTGAAGGCAAGTAATTTTACAAAAGTTTTACATGTGTAAGCATGCAAAACATATTTCTGTGTAAGTCATTCTGTGAAAGAAAACACAGACAAAAAAATCCTAAGAAAAATGAAGAAAAGAAAGAAAAATATCTTTGATTGACAATCAGGTTCTGCCAGTTTTTTCCTGGAGATAGTCATCAATTTTCATAAGTCCTATAGAATTGCCTTGCTGAGACTAAGTTATTTATAATAGTTCATCATACAATATTGCTCTTAGTGTGAAGAATGGTCTCCTGAACCATCCCATTTCTCTTTGCATCAGTTCATGTGAGTCTTTCCATGTTCTTTGGAGAGCATATTTCACATTGTTTCTTAGAGCCTAGTATTCCATTAAAATCATATGCAACAATTTGTTCAGCCAATTACCTATTGATGAACATCTAAATTTCCATTTTTTTGCCACCACTAGAACATTTTTCCTAATCATCTTTAGAAATAGAAACTGAAAATATAACATTTGGCTCTCATTACACAGTGTGAACTGGCTCTAGCACACAGTTGGGTATAACAATTCTCTATAGAACATAAAAAATTCACTATCTTAGATTTAAATTAAATTCAGGAAATTAATGTAAAAAGCATCAGATTTTGTAGGAATTAGTATTTGGTTGCTTGATGAACTAAATGATCTTAGAAAAACATGGAAAGGATTGTAGGAAATAATGAAAAATAAAAGCACAATAAAAAGAACATTGTATATAGTAACAACAGTATTTTAGGAATAACTATTAGCGATCATGTAATTTTGACTATTATAAATACCCAAATTAATTACAAGGGACATATGAAAAAGATGCTATCTGTATGCAGAGAAAGAAAAATGATAAATAGAAGTATGAGTAAGATGTTTACATCTATCTATCGATCATCTTGACGTTTGTCCTTCATTTTTGAAGAGGACCATGACATGAAGAGGGTGATGCCATGCCAAATCACACGCATGTGAATTGAATCTTAATGAATGGGATGCTGCGCTAATTCAGCAGCCTCACTTACTCTTCTGGAGTCAATTGGGTCCAGCGACTAGATATGAATCGGAATGACTAGAGATAGCCCTGGATGTGAAGCAATCAAGTTTAAGTGACCTGTCAGAGATTACATAGTGTCTGAGGGAGGATTTGAACTCAGGTCTTCCTGACTTCAGGGCTGGTCCTCTACCCACTATACCATAAAGCTACCCCATCCATCCATCCATCCATCCATCCATCCATCCATCCATCCATCCATCCATCCATCCATCCATCCATCCATCCATCTATCCATCTATCTATCTATCTATCTATCTATCTATCTATCTATCTATCTATCTATCTATCTATCTATTCTATTTGTGTTTAATGGTAGCATCTCTAGGACACTGATGGGAGGGAAGAAAAAAGTGAAACATTTACATGATAGCTTTATTGTAAATTTAAAAAGACTAGTAAGTTTTATATAACAGATTTTCAGCTTCATATGTAATCATTTTTTAATTTTTCTATGTTAGAGAAATGCTTATTTCATTCCATAAATTAAAAATAAAATATATTTTAAAAAATTTTCAATATGAAAATTTGTTTTCACTAATAAGTTAGAAAATGCTAAAAATCAGGTACTTAATTATTTTGTTGTTGATGAACTAAACTTAAAAAGTGATGTAGAAAACATTATGAAGGCTCCTTAAATATATTATATTTTTTCCAGAGAACCAGTTATAAAATATTTGATATAGCATATAACCTTATTATACCACTCGAAATAAATAAATTTTTTTTGGTGATTAATTTTCTTTCTTTTTTTTAGGTTTTTGCAAGGCAAATGAGGTTAAATGGCTTACCTAAGGCCACACAGCTAGGCAATTATTACATGTCTGAGACCGGATTTGAACCCAGGTACCCCTGACTCCAGGACCGGTGCTTTATCCACTGTGCCACCTAGCTATCTGGTCATTAATTTTCTAAGATTTATTTCTTTTCTAAAGATAAAATAAAATTTATCCGAGGGAGAAATAATAGTTTTGTTTCAATGTTTTAATGTTATACATAATCTTTTAGAAACTATAGTAATTTTAACTATGTAATCCAATATATTTTAATGAAAATTTTCAAATAACTTGTTTCTCATAGATTATGTCTAATCAAATTGACTTCTAAATTTCTTTAATGCATTATCTGATTGATTATAACTAGTATTTAATACTATTAATTATCCACATCATTGTAGTTAATACTTGATTTTACTTGTCACATTCAATGGGGATATATGTTATTAAATGAGATAACTGATAAAATATGTATATGCTTTTCTAAAACTCTGGGAATGAGGTTGGAAGGTAGAACTGATGGTTTTTTGAAAAGGCAAGCCAGAGGCACAAGAACAAAATATTATTAATGTCTGCTCTTAAATGTGTTAGACCCATGCTAACTGACTTTGAAGAATGAGTTTAAGGGGCTGTGGTTAAAGGCTGCCCAAGATAGATGCCAAAGGAAAGGGAAGGCTGAAAAGTTCATGGTACTTATCAGCAAAGCAATTGAGTTTTAATGACCCATGAAGCAGTTTTAAATACATTGATAGATTTCTTTAGGTATGGTTTGCTTTTAAAACCATAACAATGACAACAACAAAAGAAAGGCTGTATCACTTTTACTTAAGTCTTTTGGCACACATATTTTCAACTCATAACTGATTTTTTTCCTAAGCTATCATTTTGCAAACCTGAGGGTCATGAAAAATTTTTTATTGGTTGCCAAAATTAGACTATTTAGGAAATTCTAACTTTCTGAAATCTACAGCAAACTGTTCTTTGTTAAAAACTTGTTTGCTTTCAGGTTTCTTGCTAAAAGTGCAATATACTTCATATCGTCAACAACCACTCAATGTTTAATGAATTCCCATTAGATGTTCATCAACAATTATTTTGATTACACTTTTTGAGTTTGAGGATAAAGTGAAGAAATATTTATCAGCACATTTTGTCACCTCTTTCATTTTGGGGGGAGCTGATTTATTTTAGTTTTCTTCTGAAAATGGGAGGGTAGGAGGGTCATGTTGGATAATTGTTCTTTCCATTAATCCCTAAAACTTCCTGTGGTTAAGCATTCCACAATCCATTTACTTTCTTAAAGAACTGAAAAATTTTAGTAATGATTAGAAAATCTGTGCCTTTTAGAAAGACCATTGTAGTAAATAAAAAACCTTGATTTAAGTTACAACTATAGAACTAATTAGCTAGTAGTCTAAGTCAAGACACTTGATTTTTCAGTTTTTTCTTGTAAAAAAAGAAATAAATTGGACCAGGTCACCTATTTCAGTTGCCAGCTAACCTAATTTCTATTTGATGTGGAACAGCATAAAATAACATACAGAATGTGGAGAAATAGCCAGAAATAAATCTGGCCCTGATTTTATTAATTGTATGACAATGCCCAAGTGACTAAGACTTTATGAACTTCACTTTTTCATTTGTAAATAGATATTTCTCCAAATGGAAATAGAAATGTTTCCAATACTAATCTCATTGACTTGTTTTGAAGTTAAAACAAGATAATTAGAATATGATGATTTTTCCTTGAAATGTCTAGGTGGTGTTATTGAAATACTGACTGTTAATATCTTAGAGACATCATGGTGTCATGGAAAGATGACTGGTTTTTATCAAAGTTCCTTGCTTTTAATAGTGAGTTACTTACTATCTGTAGGACCTTGGTCCTCATTTAACCATATTAGAAATATTTTCTTTTATAGGTTGAGGCCATTGGACTATGTGATTTCTAAGGTTTCTTCTAGCTAATGCTTTCCTCCTTACAGTTTATTATCTAGGAATCAGCCAGTTGAAGACTATCAAGAGATGGTGAGCCTCACAATTTCTGAAGAAATACACTTGTACAGTTTTAATTGCTAATATTTTTTCCTTGAAGTGAACTTTAAATCTACTCAAGTTATGTATACTGCTGAATAGCAGTACCCTATATCAATGACAATTATACATTATACATCCAATTATACATTAAAATTTGAACCACTGATGTTCCTCATTCACTTTGATGTTGTAGGGAGTGTAGTTAAGACAAACTGTTTTGAATAAATGTGGATCATGTTTCAAAAAATTTTATAGTGTTCAATGGCTTGATGTAATCAATGTAATATTAAATGCAAATAGGTGGGATGATGTTTGTCCTTCGATCTCAAGGAAGACCATGACATCATATGGGTCCAGTGGTCAGATATAAAAGAGGACAATTGGAGCTGACCTTGGATGAGAGGCAAGAAGGGTTAATTTACAGCTAGTAAATGCCAAGTGTCTGGGGCAGGATTCAAACACTTGTCCTCCTGATTCCAAGGCCAGTGTGTTATCTACTGGGTCACCTAGCTGCCCTATACAAAAGGAGTGTCAGGAGGAATTTACCATCTAAAGGCATTCCTCTTGTTAGGATTCTGCTGGATAGCTTCCATGACAGTGATAAAAACCTTTGGTAAATGTACTTTACCCTGTTTTATGTCATGTTCCCAAAAAAGTGATCTCTGTTTTAACATTGTTCAAGGACTTGCAAGTTTTTCAAATAAGCCTGGGAGATAGCTTTGGAATAGAGGTTTTAAGAGAGTATTTGTTTTAATCATTCAAATGGAGTTGGATTCAGAATTGAACAGAATGAGAACATACTGCATTGTTTATGGAAGAATATGTAATGCTTTTATGGATGAATCTCAAGCTTGACTCTCAAACAGAGGACTATATTCTAAATGTAGATGAAGAAAATCATGAAACTGAAACCAGGACAAATTTATATTACATAACATCAACTAATCTCTCACAAGCAGCAAGAAAAATCTTATACCTCTCCCTTGGGTATAAAGGGAGTAGAATATTCACTATTCTACTATGGTGAATATAGCAAGCTTTTCCATCCATCTTAACTCCTCTTGTGGCATCTTTCAGCCCTTTAAGGACTTTGTCTCATAATTCACAGAAAAAAATTTCAATCACTCTGCCTTCTTCCCTTTTTGTCATCTCATGCAACTCTGATGTTTTGGCTTTATGTTTTCCAAGGGTAAACTTGCCCCAGATGAAGAGGTAGTCTTTATTATTGTCAAGGCAAAAATATTCAATATCTACAAGCAATTCCTCTCAATTCATCTTTTCTAATTGATTGTTTCTCACATCATTGTCTGCTTCCCTACCACCCATAGTCTTGGATATGGTTTCTCTGTCTTAAAAAAATCCTAACTTGATTTGACTCTCCCCATGAACTATTGGCCTATATATTTCCTTTCCTTTGTAGTTTTCTTCTTTTCAAAGTCACAATTAATGACTCCACTTCATATCTTCTAAAACTCAGCATATTGACTTCAAACTTCATCATTCCACTACTTTCCAAGTTACCAATGATCTCATAATTGCCAAATCAAATAAGTTTTTCTCAGTCTTCATTCTTCTTAATATTCTTTAGCCTTTGTAACAGTGATGATCATCTTTTTTTGTGGATACTTTCTTTTCTCTATTTTTTAAACAATGCTCACCTGGTTTTCTCATATGTGATGAAATATTTCTCAGTCTCTTCTGTAGAATGCTTATCCAGGCCATTCCCACTAACCACAGATATACCATCAGACTTTGTCTTAAGTCTTCTTATTTTATCCATCATATTATGGATGCTCTCATCAATTCCAAGATATTCAATTATTCTCTCTAAACAAATGATTTCTTAAGTTTATTTATCTAGTACTAACTTCTCTCTTGCATTCCAGTTTCACCTCTCTGGTTACTTGTTGGATAATTCAAAATGATTGGCTCTAAAATATTTTAAGTTTAATATGTATTAACCTGGAATTAATCTTTCTGCTTATCTCACTTAGCTTCAGTTTTCTTTATCTTCCCTGAAATTCTATGGTAATCATATTCATTTTCTTATAGCATAATAATATTCTTACATAGAACTACAAATTATTTGTTTATAATTGATAGATACATTTTCTTTTCTTATTTGTGACTACAGAAAGTATTGCTATAAATAAGCGAATGTAGCTATGGTATATTTTTTTAATCATTGATCTTTTTGGGATAAATGCTTAAAAGAAGAACTTCTGATTAATAGGGTACAAATATTTTATTCACTTTCTTAGTATAATTTTTTAATCTTTCTCCCGAATGGTTGAAGCAATTTAAAATTCTTTCTACAATCTCTAAAAGATCGACTATTTCCATCTTTTGTCATGTTTGCTGAAACCTCACAGTTTTACTGATAGGCATTTTGTAATCTTTGGTGATATCCATTTTTTTCAACTAGTTAGCAGATGCCATCCATCACTTTGTCTAAGGGTTCATCAATTTTGTTATTATTTTCAAAGAATCAATATTTAATTTTATTAATTCTCAGACTTTTAGGTTTTTGCTCAGTTCTCTGAATCTCAATAATTTTTTCACTTTTTTGCTTATGTTGGATTCCTTTATTAATTTCCTAGTTTCAGTTGCATGTTCATGTCATTCCTTTATTTCCTAATTTTTGTTAATATATATTCTTAGAGAATTTTTTTTCTCTGAGGACTGTTTAGCTATGTACTAGACTTTTTGGCATAGAGTTCTCTCATTGTTATTGTTTTTCAAAGTATTTAACTGTTTATGTACTTTTTCTTTTGGTTCATTAATTGTTCAAGGTATTATTAATTGTATATAGGGTATACAGTAAGTAGTGCTGTACCAAAGGATATGGGTTAAAATCCTGTCCTAGACATTTCTAATGCTGTGATCACAGATAATTTTCTTAGCTTCTTGGTCTCATTTTTTCCATCTACAAAGTGGAGATAATAATAACACCTCTCTCTTCAGGTTGTTCTGATACTGAAATGTATTTGTACAATGCTTTAAAAGCTTTAAATTATTTTTTGGTTTCAGTCATGCTGGAATTTTCACTAGGAAAAAAATTAAAATAAGGCTCTTTTGGCAAAGATACTGGAGTCTAGTTAATTTTACAGATGAAGAACTAAGGCATAAATAGGGTTAACGTGACTTACTCAGGTCATATAGTTGATAAGTACCTAAGACCAGATTTGAACTTAGGAAGATGAATCTTCTTGGATAAAGGTCTGGTAATCTATATATTATACCACAAAGCTAACCCTTTCACACTTTAAAGTGATTTGCATCTATGAATATCTCTTTCTTATATTTCCTGTATTGAGAATTTTTTTTACTGTATCATAGTTTCTAAAGTATGTGCTTAGTATTTCTGACTTTCTTACACATATTTATGACTTCATTGCATCCTACTTTTTGAGTGATTATGTAGTGCTGAGAAGTATATTTATATGTTTAATATATTTTTAATATTTACATTCAGAAAGTACCATGAACCTTTCAGTTTTGAATTCCAAATTATTTCATTCTATTTTTCCCTTTTTTATATCTCTAATATAATTGCCTGGTTTTGGTAGAAGAATATTAAAGTCTTGTACTATTTTGATTTTACTATATATATATGTATATATATATACATATATATATCTTAGAAATTAATGTATAATTTATAAATTAAGACCATATGATACATGCTATATATGTATGCTTATAGTCTATTGTTTTATTTATTTTTTCCAATTATAAATATAGTTTTCAATATTCATTTTTGTAAGATTTGAGTTTCACATTTTTCTACCTCCTTCCCTTTTCTCTGCACTCACCTTAAGAGCAAGTAATCTGATATAGGTTATATATGTACAGTTGTACTAAACATTGCCATATAAGTCATATTATGAAAGAAGAATCAGAACAAAAAGGCAAAAAAACCTTGAGAAGGAAAAAAAAAACAAATTTTAAAAAATGAAAATAGAATGGTTTGGTTTGTATTCAGACTTTATATTTGTTTCTCCGGCAGAAGATGGCATTTTTTATGATAAGTCTTTTGGTATTGTTTTTGATCATTGTACTGCTGACAAAAGCTAAGACTACCATAGTGAGTCATCACACAATATTGTTGTTATTATGTAGAATGATCTCCTGGATCTGCTGACTTCATTAGCATCAGTTCATGTAAGTCTTTCCAGGTTTTTCTAAAGTTCATTTGGTCACCTGGTTTCTTTCAGAACAATAAAATTCCATCACATTTATATACATAAATTGTTCTGTCATTTCCCAATTGATCAGTATCCCCTCAATTTCCAATTCTTTGCCACTACAAAAAGAACTCTGTAAATACTTTTGTACATGTGGGTCTTTCTCCCTTTTTATTATCTCTTTGGAATACTGACCTAGTAGTGTTATTTTTAGATCAAAGGGCATGCCAAGTTTTGTTGCTCTTTGAACTTAGTTCCAAATTGCTCTCCAGAATAGTTGGATCAGTTCAGAACTCTACCAACAGGGCATTAGTGACACAGTTTTCCCATTTCCCCTCCAACGTTTATTATTTTTATTATATATCAGCCAATGTGATAGATGTGAGGTAGTACCATGGAGTTGTTTGAATTTACCTTTCTCTGATCAATAATATGACTATGGATAACTTTAATTTCTTCATCTGAGAACTGCCTGTTCATATCCTTTCACCATTTATCAATTATGGAATGACTTGTATTCTTTTTTTTAAATTTTTTTTTTATTTAAGGCAATGGGGTTAAGTGATATGTTCAAGGTCACACAGCTAGGTAATTATTCAGTGTCTGATGGCAGATTTGAACTCAGGCACTTCTGCCTCCTGGGCCAGTGCTCTATCCACTGTTGCCACCTAACTGCCCCATGACTTGTATTCTTATAAATTTGCCTTAGTTCTCTATATATTTTAGATATGAATCCTTTATCAGAAATGCTAATTGGGAAAACTGTTTCCCAATTTTCTGTGTTCTTTCTAACCTTGGTTGCATTGGTTTTATCTGTGCAAAACCTTTTAAATTTAATATAATTAAATTATCTATTTTGTATTTTATAATATTCTCTATCTCTTGTTTGGTTATAAACCCATCTCTTCTACCTAGATTGACAGATAAACTTACTCCATGTTTTCCTAATTAGTTCATGGAATCACCTTTTATGTCTAAATCATATACCCATTTCATTTTTTTGTTATTGTATGTGTGATATGTATAGAAAAGTATAATATGTACTTATTTCATTTTAGGGTGTGAGATGTTGGTCTATGCCTAGTTTCTACCATCTTATTTTCCAATTTTCTCAGAATTTTTTGTCAAATAGTGAGTTCTTAACCCTGAAACTTAACTTAAGACAAAGGTGGGGGGAAAAACCCTAAAGAGTGGTTCCAGCAGTCCCTTGTTTCACTCTGCTCCCAGGATGCTCTCTCTCCTTAGAAGATGCAGAACAATAGTATTAGCCAGACTCATTTTTTATTTATAAAAATATAATTTGAAGATTTTCCTCAGTCTTCTTCATTCTGGTATGCAACACCCCTCCAACCCCATTCCCCACTTGTCTCATAAAGAAAGCAGTACCCTGCACCTCTTATGTCTCTTCTACCAGACTAAACCATCCCTCTTTTCTTCTTTGAAAATAGTAGTCCTAGTGCTCCAGAAATTCCTTTGCTTCCTTCTGTTTCCATCATGGAGAAACTATTCTGCAAATCACAATAGCTTTTGCTTTTGCTAAGAATAGTTCTCCAACTTTTCCACTGGGCTATATTCAAGAAAAGACTTCAATTAAACTGTAACCTGTAACTGTAGAATTTCTCTCTGTAGATGGAATAAATTTTAAAATGAAAAAGAGAAGTCTGTTATGAAAAAACAAGAAACTATGGAACCTTGAGGGGCAATGTGATTTCAATTTTGATTTTTCTTATTAAAAATTAGAAATAATTTTACATTTGTATGTTTGCAATTTTAAAAATAATACTGGCAACTTATCCATTGGGAAATATATGTTTATGTTATGTCCATATATATCTTGAATATTAGAGATAGCTGATTTGAAAGTCCCCTCCACACCCCCCCCCCCAGTTGAAAGCTTCTGTTATCATTCTGGTTTTAACCAAGTTGCTTTATTCTTTGGGTTGTATTCCCTTATTTATTACAGGAGTGGCATGTACTATATGAAATAGAAAGCCAAAGCCCAGAAGAAAACCTGACACTTCATTCATTCAGGCCACCTGGACAAGCAATTCTTTGAACTTATTGGGTCATGATCAAGGGTAGCCAAAGGTAAAGCTCTTAATAATTGCTACATAATAAACAATAGTAAACACTTATATAACACTTTAAGATTTTCGGAGTACTTTGCAAATGTTATCTTATTTTGACAAAGATAATTTTTGGAGAAAAGTCATATTATTCTTATTTTAGAGATGAAGAAACTGGGACTGGCAGAAGTTAAGTGACTTGCCCAATGTCAAGTAACTAGAATGTGTCTGAGGTATGATTTGAACTAAGAACTTACTGATATCTATTTTAGCAATACAGATACTATTGTTTCCTATTTATAGCTTCAATGAGACCATCAGAAGAAAAGAAAAAGAATATTTATTTTTGTCATTCAAGAATCAGTGTCATAGAAAGAAAGGTATTTTGATTGAATTACATTGCAGAACTTGTGATCAGTAGCAGTTATAGTCGTAGGTACATAGAGACTGAGAAACTGAATTTCATTCTAAGCAAACAACCTTAAAAATGACTGTCTTTAAAAATGTTTTATTTGTGATGGTCTCCTCCCACTTCCTTCTAATTTCTCATTTGGCGAACTATATTTTCTGATGGCCTGTCAAATACATTAAAATTGACCTTGGTAAGGAGGATTATATGGGAAAAGTTGCAATGGGCATGTAGGAGAGGAGATTTACTCTGTGCCTATGGCAGAACCATTTGTAGGGACCAGTGAAATTATTTCTTTATTAATGAGCTTCATGGACTGACATGTTGGTTCTGAAAATGAAAAGGGGAATATTAACTTAAAGAAAATGAAAAGTATTTCTCAACATTTTCTACTAGGCTTATTTCTTTATTTCTAGTCACATTGTTCACTAGGATAATTGGCATTGCTGAAAAGTTTCTGGGGAGAATCTAGCTAAATTGATGTAAAGGAAGCCCAGGTGACTTTTACCAACTCTCCTGGGTCAGGGAAATTGTCTTTCTTGATAATAGTTGCTTTTAATAACTGTCTTTCCTGGCAGCTGAGTAACTGGAAAGCCCACTGGTTCTTTATATTCTTTTAATCATTTTTAAATGACCCCCTGGAGCATTGCTGAATTTCTTAAGCTCATTATTACCTCTAACTTGGTGCTGTAGAACCACTGTAAGGAAAGTCTCATTGCAAAGAAGTGATGACTAAGGTTGTAATGCTCACACTTGCATTTCAAGTATGGTGGCACTACTGCCCAGTATATGAATGACAATGTTGACTTATTCTCAGAGTAATGCAGATCAAATTAAATATCAGAATTTTTGATGAATATACCATATGAATTCATTGTTTTCTTTCTAGTGACATTTTGAAGAATGAGAGAGTATGTTTTTAGCACTCTCCTACTTTTCCTGTAATAATTATTTCTTCTTTCATTCTAATTCTGTCTGGGAACCCAATTATTTCCACTAAATTCTAACATCTTGGAATCTTGATTATGACACCCCATTGAAATTTGTCACTTCCTTTCTACAATTCTGTCTTCCTTGATGGCTTAAAACAATTCTTTCCTGGAAACACTTCACATGCTAGTCAATGAAGAATATTAACCTGAGGAATTCATTAAATGTGAATGACTGGCAAAAGTCCCTTAAAAAGGGACTGCATCTGCTAACTAGAATCACACCATGTATTCTGATACAATAGAATGTGCTTTATAAATATTTGTTGTTTTATTTTTGCTTTTGTAATGAGTCATTATTAAAGGAGATTTACATATTAAAAAAATTCCCCACATGTTTTGTGTTTAAAATTTAACTTAGATATTTACTAAGTGACTCTGAGCAAGTCACTTACCCTTGTTTGCCTCAGATAACAGACCAGACCACTTGAGTATCTTTGCAAGAAAACTCCAAATGGGGACACAAACAGCTGGATATTACTGAAAAAACATTGAAGAAAAAACTCAGAGATTAAGATAAAGGAATAAATCCATGGCTATCCCACTTTAAGAACTATGAGAAGGAGTTTTGCTTGAGTGGAAAGAATATTGAACTTGTAGTAAAAAGACCTGAGTTGGAATAGTGGATTTTCTACTATACTCATTCTTTGATTCAGTCATTCATTCAGTCAGAGAAGTTGCATTTATTAAGAACCTGACATGTGCAAATTACTTTGTTAAATACTAATAATATAAGTAGAAAGTCTCTGCCTTCAAGAAGCTTATATTCTAATTGGGGAAGACTGTGGTGAGAAATCTGAAAGTGCTGGTAAAATGCAAATCACTTCATCTTAGTCCTACTATCCCCATCTAGCTCAGAGGAGTTCTGTAAGGATCAAATATGAAGCAATCATTATTGATTATACTTTTCTACTAGACTAAAGAGTCCTCTACTAGATAATAAGATCCTTGAGGATTATAGCTGCAACTTTGATTTCTTCCCAGCATATTGGACAGGATTCAATTAATAAATAAGTATATTTATGATCTCAAAGGTTTGATGATTATTTTATGGATGTGGAATATAACCCATCAAAAACTTCTAGTCCTGTGTGATTTTTGTGCTGATCCTTCTAGAAACTCTTCATAGAGAATTTGACCCAATTTGTTGGATGTCTTCATTTGTTTTTTTTAAACTCTAGCACATAGGTCATCCATTTATTATCTCTCACTCTTGCTACATAGCCAATTAATTTTGTGATCTTTTAAGAAATCTCTTTTATTGCTTCTTGCATATATTATAACTAATAAAATAATATAGCTTGCTTATTATCAATACTTGTCTTTTTTATTTCTTTTTGGTCATTATATGAATTAATGAGGTATTTATGCTTACTAAGAGCAAAGAAATATACAAATGGAAAATGAAGCACAAATAGAAGATTTTAGCTATAGGTCACATGAAAAGAACATACAGTTCATAATTTGTTTTTTGTTGATATTTTAGCTTAACACATACATGTTATGAAAATTATTAAACATTCATCTATATTCCTACATATATTTTTATGTTACAAAATTTCCTTCCACCTTCACTTCCTACCATTCTCCCCTCAGAGGCAGTCAGGTTAATATTGTACATAGACATTTGTGTTAAACATGTTTATAGATGTCATTTTTGGTATGAGGATTTAGAATTAAGGAAACTAAATAAATAAGATATATATATATGTATATATGTATATATACATATATATATATATTTAAAGTGAATGTACTGTTGATCAGATTCTGAAGGATTTTCTTTTTCTTTGTTTTGTTTTTCTTCCTCTGGATGGGGATAGTAGTACTGTTCATAGCCAGTCTAATAGGGTTGTCCAAGCTCTCTGAACTGTTGAGAGCAGCTGCATCCATCAGGGTTGATCATCTCACAATGTTGTTGTTAATGTGTCCATTGCTCTCTTGCTTCTGCTCCCTTCACTCACCATCAGAACCTGTAATTCATTCCTTGCTTCTCTAGAGTTCAACCATTTATGGTTTCTAATAGAACAATAGTATTCCATAACAATCATGTACCATAACTTGTTTAACCTTTTCTCAATTGATGGGCATTCCCAATTCTTTGCCACTACAAAGAGTTGCTATGAATATTTTGGAACACATGGGAATTTTCCCATTTTTTATGATTTCTTCTGGATATAGGCATAGAATTGGAATTGTTGGATCAAAGGGTATGAACAGCTTTATTGTCTTTGGGCAGAGCTCAATATTGCTCTCCAGAATGGTTAGATCTGTTCACAACTCCACCAGCAGTGCATTAAATGTATCAATCCTCCCACACCCTCTCCAGCATTGATCATTTTTCCTTTTTGTCATCTTAGCCAATATGATAGGTATGAGGTGATACTACAGAGTTGTTTTAATTTGCATTTCTCTATCAATGATAATTTGGAGTATTTTTCATATGATTATATATAGTTTAATTTCTTCATTTGAAAATTGTCTATTCATATTCTTTAACCAATTATCAATTAGGGAATGATTTGCAACCTTATAAATTTGATGCAGTTCTCTATATATTATAGAAATGAGACCTTTATCAGCACTCCTAGTTGTGAAGATGGTTTCCCAGCTTTCTGCTCTCCCTCTAATTTTGGTGGCATTGATTTTAATAGTGCAAAATCTTTTTGATTTAATAGTCAAAATCATTTGTTTTGAAGTTTATAATGTTCTCTATTTCTTGTTTGGCCATAAATTTGTCCCCTTTCCATAGATCTGATAGAGTATTCTTGGTCTATTAATTTATCTATGGTCTTGCCCTCTATGTCTAAATCATTTTGACCTTATTTTGGTATAGGGTGTGAGATGTGGGTCTGTGCCTAGTATTTGCCATACTGTTTTCCAATTTTCCCTACAATTTTTGTCAAATACTGAGTTCTTAATGTAGAATACAATGTCTTTGGGTTTCTCAAACAATAGATTTCTGTAGTCATTTACTGCTGTTTCTTTAGAACTCATCCTAATTCACTTATCCATTATTCTATTTCTTAACCTGGTAGTTTTAATGACTGCTGCTTTATGGTACAGTTGTAGATCTGGTAGAGCTAGATCACCTTCCTTTACACATTTTCCCCCCATCAATTCCCTTGCTATTTTTGACTCTTTGTTGCTCCAGATGAATTCTGTTACTATTTTTTTTCTAGTTTGGCAAAATAACTATTTGATAGTTTGAAAGCATAGTATATTTTGATCCATCCTTTTACCTTTACTCTGTATATATCATTCTGCTTCAAATGTATTTCTAATAAACAACATATTGTAGGATTCTAATTTTTAATCTATCTGCTTCTTCTGTTTTATGGGACAGTTGATGTCCATTCACATTTAAGTTAAGATTACTAATTCTGTATTTCCCTCTGTGCTATCTTTCTCCATTGGTATTTTTCTCTTTCCTGACCTCTTATTCCTCCTCTCCAAAGTTTACTCTCTTTCTCCTTTAACTTTTCTTTTAAAATTTAAATTTCAGTTTATTTTCATTTATATCTTCATCTTTCCTTTTATGAATCCCTTCTTCCCTTATCTTTCCCTTCCCTTCTACCCTGTAGCATAAGATTGAGTTTTAAACCCAAGTGAGAATGTATCTTATTCCCTCTTTGGGCCAAATCTATTGAATAGAATTTACTCAGTATTTGCAGTTTCCTGTCTTTCCCTCTAAAATTGTAAATCTTTGTGCCTCTTCACCTGATGTAATTTATCACTCAAGTACTATCAATCAGGCATCATCAATCACAGCTTGATTAATTGATTGCTTGATAAACTAAGAGTATAGAGGGGTGGCTAGGTGGCACAGTGAATAGAGCATGGGCCTGGGAGTCAGGAGTACCTCATTTCAAAACTGTTCTCAGACACTTGATAATTACTTAGCTGTGTGTCCTTGGGCAAGCCACTGAACCCCAATTGCCTTGCAAAAACCTAAAAAAAACCCAACCAAACTAAGAGTATAATCAAAGTGCCATTACAGATTGATTGATAGCTTGATTGTTTGATAAGCAGCACTGCCTCAAAGTTGCTAAAGACCTTCCCCTCTCCTGTTTCATTAGAACTACACTTCGCAAGAATCATGAATTACATCAAATTATGATCATTTTTACCTTAGGCCCTTTTCAAGTGCCCTCCAAGGACACAGGATCCTCATGAGCAAAAGTATTACCTAAAGCCAAATCATTTCATGAACTATTTTTACCCTTTCCCCCAAAGCATACTTTCTCCCACACTTTCCCACCCTCCTTATCCAGGGTATTTAACCCTTTGTAAATAAATATGGATTAAGTCCAAATCTGATTTAATTAACCATAAGAATCTCACTTCATCTTTCCCTCCCCTTCTTACCCAGGGTACTTAACCACTTGTTAAGTAAGGTATGGATTAAGTGTAATTCTCATTTAATCAAGAATCTAAAAGGACTTTAAGTACTGGGGTGCTTTTAATTTCTCACTTAAGAACTTTATGATTGATTGCAAGTTATGGGAGATACTGACTCAGGACCATTCAGTTTAAGATGCCCTCTTTAGAGAAAGTGCTAAGTTTTGTGAGCATAGCAGAATTAGAATAGGTTAAAGGAAACTGAAATACTTAAATTTAGAGTAAACACCCCTACTTTTAATCAGGGTTTTTTGTCTCAAACATAGTGATGTCATCTTGGATCTCTTCAATAGAGAGACAAGATCCAACCATACCCATATCTTCTAAGTCCAATCTCTTCAATTATATTTGACTCTTTAGTTATCCTAAGAGAAATACAATTCTCAATATTTATAACTCTTATATCTTCCCTTTTAGGGTTGATTACAATTTGATGGTCTTGACTAACATTTCTTTTGTTTTGTTTGGTTCTTCCCCTTTTCATTTACTTTTCTAAGCATCTCTTGAGTCATGTATTTAGTTATTGAATTCTCTGTTCAATTATGGTCTTTTTGTTGGAAAATTTTGGAAGTCCTCTATTTTGTTGAATATCCATCTTTTCCTGCTGAATTTTGCAGGGTAGTAAATTCTTGGTTGTAATTCCAGGTTGCCCTCCAATATCTGGTATCCCAGGTCCTCCAGTCCTTTAGTGTTGAAGATGATAAGTCCTGTGTGAGTCTGATTATTTTTCCTTTGTATTTAAATTATTTCCTTTTAGCTGCTTGCAGAATTTTCTCTTTTATTTGAAAGTTTTGGAATTTGGCTTTAACAGCCCTCGAAGTTTTTATCCTGGGGGTCTCTTTCTGGAAGGATTCTGTGCATTCTTTCAGTGGCCATATTGTCTTCTTGTTCTAGCAGAATTGGACAGTTTTCCCTGATAATTTCCTGCATGATGTTTTCCACATTCTATTTTTGATCTCTTTCTAGTAGTTCAATGATTCTTAAATTATCTCTTCTGGATCTATTTTTCCAGGTCATTTTCTTCAATTTTTTTTCAGTTTTTTAATTTTGTTTGATGGAATCTTGCAGTCTCATAGATCCATTGGTTTTTATTTGTTCAATTCTAATTTTGAGGTTTTATTTTTTTCAATTAACTTTTCTGTTTCCTTTTCCAGTTGGTTAATTTTACTTTTAACGGAGTTGATTTCTTTGGTTAATTTTTCATAATTTTCCTGCCTGACTCTCATTTCTTTTTTCCATTTTTATTCTTCTTCTCTTATTTAGTTTTACAATTCTTTTCTATCAACTTTTGGATTTGCATCCAATTTACAGACTCTTTTGAGACTTCCCCTGTAAGTAATTTTCCACTGATTTCTTCTTCCAACATGGCATTGTTGTCATCTTTATCTGCAAAGTAATTTGCAATAGTGAGCATGCTTTTAGCTTTTTTTGCTCATCTATGTTGTTTTAAATCTATTCCTGTGGTATGGGTAGTATTGATCCAAGCTATTTATTGTGGGGCTGGGATCTGATGCTTGGTTTGTTGTTAGCCAAGCTGTTGTGTATGTAGTCTAGTCCTTGCTGTTGCAGAGGATTATTTCCTGCTTTACATCTAGGTTGTGCCTATGCAGTGGTTTGTTCCCAAGCCAGTACTATCTTTTGCCCCAGTATTCCCAGGGTTCAGACTTTGCTTGGAGTTGCTATTTAGCTGTCAGGACCTATGGTACTGCCAAGCTGTCGGAACCTATACTGCACTGTGGCTTAAATATTCCCCCTGGCTTCCCCCCCTTCAGCCTCAAATGGCTTTACTTCCCCTTTTCTCCCAAAGAGACAGACCTTCACTAAAAATCCTCCATGATGTCTACTGTTGAAAATTTCTTTGTACCTTCTCTCTTTTTTGTATGGGATCTTCAGCTTTAATATCTATGCAGGGGCTTCATTTATCTTTGGTAGGGAAAAGTTCTGGGAGCATGTTAGCTTCATGCTTCCATCCTAGCATGTTAGCTTCATACCTCCCCCACTACTTGTCTTTATAGAAGTCTGAGTAAGCTAGAATTTTGATTCTTATGAAAGTGTTATAGTTGCATTCTTGGAAGACTTAAGTCCTAAAATAATAATTTTTATAGAAAAGAACTTGGGATCATTGAAAGTGTTACATCGTTTCTTAAATATTATTCCATCTACTCTACTCCTTTATTTCTATACATAGAGCCCAGCTCATTAGCTATTTATGACATTTGCTCAAAACTGATTTAATGAACTAATTTACTTGGTTGTCCTTCTAAGTTCATATCCTAATGTAGTTCTTATTCACTGAACACACATTAGGAAGAGAAACGAGAGCAACAAAGGAAAATCATGATATCCTAGTCAGCAGCTTGGTCAAGGAGATACAAAAAATACTGAAGAAAATAACATGTTAAAAACTAGTTTAAATCCAATGGAAGAAGCAGTTCAAAAGGTTAATGAGGAGAAGAATACCTTAAAAAGCAGAACTGACCAGATCGAAAAGGAGATAATAAATCTCTCTGAAGAAAACAACTCCTTCAAATGTAGACTGGAAGTAAGGAAAGCTGATGACTTTGTAAGGAATCAAGTAACAATAAAACAAAACCAAAAGAATGAAAAACTTGAAGAAAATGTGAAATATCTCACTGGAAAAACAGCTGACTTGGAAAACAGGTCCAGGAAATTTATTGGAAAGCTATGAACAAATAAAAAGAGCCTAGGCATCATTTTTAAAGAAATTATTAAAGAAAACTGCCCTGATATTCTAATAGTAGAGGGTAAGATAGAAATTGAAAGAATCTTCTGATCATCTCCTAAAAGAAACCCAAAATGTCAACTACCAGAAATAATATGGACAAATATCATAAATTCCCAAGTAAAGGAGAAAGTATTACAAGCAACTAGAACTTGTTGTGTTCTAGTTACTTGTAATACTTTCTCCTTTACTTGGAGCCACGGTCAAGATAGCACAAAATTAAGCACCTTCTACATTAAGGGCTCATAGGGATGGAATATATTATTCCAGAAGGCAAAACGACTTGAATTCCAACCAAGATTTTTTGATGTTCAAAAAGAAGACTCAAGTGAAGCATAAAAAAGGTAAATAAAACAGGCAAGTAATCTGGTACTTAATGATGCTGAACTGCTTATATTTCTGCATGAGAAGATGGTCCTGATAACTCATATGAACTTTTTTAATTTATTAGGTAAGTTTGAGGGAGTACATATAGAGAAGGCACAGGTGGAAATCGAATTTGAAGGTATAATATATAAAAAAGATGGAGTTAATGTGTGAGAAAGGAATGTATAGAGAAAAATGGAAAGGAGAGGTAGAATAAGATAAGTTATTTCATATAAAAAGGCAAGAAAAAGCTTTTGAAATACAGTGGAAGAGAGAGAAGGTAAAGGGGAGTGAGTGAGCTGTACTCTCATTGAAATTGTCTTACAGAGGAAATAATATACACACTCAATTGGATAAGAAATCTATATTTCAGGGCGGCTAGGTGGCATAGTGGATAAAGCACTGGCCTTGGAGTCAGGAGTACCTGGGTTCAAATCCAGTCTGAGACACTTAATAATTACCTAGCTGTGTGGCCTTGGGCAAGCCACTTAACCCCATTTGCCTTGCAAAAACCTAAAAAAAATCTATATTTCCCTACAGTAAAGTAGGAGGGAAAGATGGGGAAAAGGGGATGGGCTGGGGAGGTAGGTGATAGAAGAGAGGGAATATTGTGGAATGGGATAGTCAGATGCAAAATGCTTTTGAGGAGGGACAATGTGAAAGGACAGAGAGAATATCATAAATGGGGTGACAGGGAATAGGATGGAGGGAAATACAGTTAGCAGTAGTAACTGTAGGGAAAAATATTAAAATAAGTTTCTCTGATAAAGACCTGATTTTCTAAATATAGAAAACTAAGTCAAATTTATGAAAAAAAAAATAAGAGCCATTCCCCAAATATAAATGATCAAGAGATATGAACAGTTTTCATATTAGGTTATCAATATAATTTATTTGAATTATTTTTTTAAAATACCCTCACTATTGATAGGAGAATTGTAGGTTGTGACATTTCTAAGGTACTACTGTGTACCTCTTGGATTGGCTAATAGAACAGAAGAAGAAAATGACAAATGTTGGAAGGGATGTAGACAAATTGAGACATTGATGAACTGTTGGAGGCGTTGTGAAATAATTCAACAATTCTGTAGAGTAATTTGGAACTATGCCCAAAGGATATATCTATCCTTTGGCCTAGTAGTGCCACAGTTAGGTCTACATTCCAGAAGAGATTAAATATGGGAATAAAAAATGTATATGCATAAGGATGTTTATAGAGCTCTTTTGTTGTAACAAGGCGTGGAGATGAAGAGGATGCCCATCAGTTGGGGAATAATTGAACAAATTGTGGTATGCAATTGAGATGAAATGCTGCTTTGTTATTGATAATATGAATAGGATATACTTAGTAAAAAACACTTACATGAGCAGATGCAATGGTAAATATACTTTATGTACAGTAACAGCAATATTACAAGTGTGTATGTATATGTGTACAGTTGTGAATGACCAACTTTTTCTCAGCAAAGCTATGACCCAAGAGAACTCTGAAGGACTTATGATAAGGAATAGTATCCATCCCAAAGACAGTGTTGATGGTGTCTGACAAAAAAAAGAATTGAGGCAGAAGGTGATTTGGTTGGCCTTCATAAAAGAATCAATTTGAGAGGGAAATACCTTCAATTTTTGGCCAGAATAGAAATAATTGATATTTACCTAGAATCATACAGATAGTAAATGTCTGAGGTGGGATTTGAATTCAGATCTTCTGACTATAGGTTCAGCACTCTATCCATTGTGTTACCTAGATGTTACCTATATGAAGAGACAAGTATACAAAAGAAAAGTTTTAATTATGAAGACAAGATTGGCAGAGATGAATATAATTTCCATTTCATAAGTTAATTGAAAAAATTCTAGATAACTATTAAATTCAGACTACTGGGGGGAAGTAAACAGATCATTGGGACTGGGTTCAGTAAGATTTGGGTTCACATTCAGTTTCATATACTTACTAGCTGGTGACCCTGAACAAGTCACTTAAATTCTATTTGTATCAGGATCCTCAACTGTAAAATGAAAATGATGACAATAATAGTACCTAGCTCCTAGGATTGTTGTGAGAATTTGATGATATAATTATTAAAAAATATGTTGAGATTCCTTGCAGCCAAGATGGATTTTTTTCTTTTTTAGATTTTTTGCAAGGAAAATGGGATTAAGTGGCTTGCCCAAGGCCACACAGCTAGGCAATTATTAAGTGTCTGAGGCCAGATTTGAACTCAGGTACTTCTGACTCCAAGGCCAGTGCAATTATCTACTGTGCCACCTAGCTGCCCCCAAGATCGAATATTAAATAGAAATTGCCATAACTCTGTTGAATTTACTTCTGAGAAACCAAAACAGAGTAAAACCAGTAAAAATGGGGTAAATCAATGCATGTGCATTGATTGAAACTTGGAAGGTCAACAGCAAAGGTCTGTGTCATTCAGATAAAAGGGGAGCACAAAATGACACTGGCTTACATTCCAGCAAATCAATACAAAGCCTGGTTTTAATAAACCAATGGGAGATCCTGAGTCCCATTGTGGTAGAGTAGGCAAATACCAACACCAGGAATCCCCTCTTCCACTCCCAACCATATGCCTCAGTATAGCAAAGGGAATGTATACATACCAGCTACAGGAACTGTCATGTGATTCCCTGTAGCCTTGAGCAGATAGGCAGATGCCAAGAAAGAACAACTTCACTGGCCTCAGCACATGCCTGACACCAAAACTGGGACCTTGTTGCAGCACCAGATAAGTTTCCAGACCTTCTATGACATCCAACAGCACCAACCAATCCCTAGTCCATCAACTCAGTGCAGCATCAAATATATGGGTCCCTCCTAGGCCTCAGGGCATCTTCTTCTCTAATCCCTTGCACAAGAAGCCTGAAACTGTATTTGTTTCTTCCCCAGGAACAGAGCTCAAATTTAATCATAAGGGAAAAGCCTGAAAAAAGACAAGCCAAAAACAAAACAAAACCAGAATCTGACCATAGAATGTTATTATAATAACTGAGAAGATCAAGATAACAACTCAAAAGAGATCAACAATGTCAAAATACTTATGGACAAAGAAAAATGGGATCTCAAATCCAGAAGGGACTCATAAAGTACTCATAATTGAAAATAAAAATCAGAGTATTATAAGAAAAATTGAGGAAACAAATGAAAATGAGTCAAGAGAATTATGTCAACAGTTTGGAAAAAGAAAATTACTTAAGAAATACAGTTGGCCAAATGGAAAAGGAGGTTAAAAAGGTAATTGATCAAAACAACTTAAAGGTTATAATTGGGCAAGAAGAAGCTAATGACTTTATGAGACATCAAGAATCAATCAAACAAAATAAAAAATAATGGAAAAATAGAAGAAAAAAATAAAATATCTCACTGGAAAAACAACTGAACTGGAAAATAGATCCAGGAGAAATGTCAGAATGATCAGACTACCTGAAAAAATAATCAAAAGGAGAACCTGAACATCATCTTTCAAGGAAATATCAAAGAGAACTGCACTGATATTTTGGAATCAGAGAAAAATACATGAATGATTCATTAGATCTAAGCAGTTTGCATCCTAAATGAACAGATGATACTTGTAATTTTTTTGTTGTTGTTGTTTTGCAAAGCAATGGGGTTAAGTGACTTGCCCAAGATCACACAGCTAGGTAATTATTAAGTGTCTGAGGCCAGATTTGAACTCAGGTACTCCTGACTCCATGACCTGTACCCTATCCACTGTACCAACTAGCTGCCCCTGATACATGTAATTCTGAAATCCTAGGGAATAATCTCTTGATGTGATATAACCTGGAAAATTTCAATCAGCTTTTGTATGAACATTGGACCACCCACCTTGTGAATCTGACCTGCAGTAGAATCAGCGCAAGGTGTTTTGCAACATGAAAGAAGCCCAATGGTAAAACCTCTTCTTTTGGAGCATACCATAAATTTTATGTTGTCTCATTATTGTTATTCTCTTATTTTTTTAGGGTTTTTTTTGCAAGGCAAATGGGGTTAAGTGGCTTGCCCAAAGCCACACAGCTAGGCAATTACTAAGTGTCTGAGACCAGATTTGAACCCAGATACTCCTGACTCCAGGGCCAGTGCTCTATCCACTGTGCCACCTAGCCACCCTATTGTTATTATCTTTAAATATTGTACCATTAATAATATAGCTAGAAGGAATATACCTAGATGGGGGTATGGATATAAGGCAACTTTGAGGGAATAGTTTAAAAATTAATTCAGAATAACTAAATTGTAACTATGTTTATCAGCAATACATATGTACAATGCTAACCTGACTGTTCATCACTGAAGGGAGGGGGAGTAGGAAGGGAGGATGGGAGGAAACTTTGTAACTTAAAAAATATAT
This sequence comes from Macrotis lagotis, assembly GCF_037893015.1. NCBI lineage: Eukaryota > Metazoa > Chordata > Mammalia > Peramelemorphia > Peramelidae > Macrotis > Macrotis lagotis. The sequence continues at coordinate 486,586,842 of NC_133666.1, forward strand.
GTATGTAAGAAGGAAAATAAATAAATAAAGATTTTAAATTTAATTAATAAATGAGAAAAAGAAGAGACCACAGTAAGTGCAGAAAGAAGGGAGAAATATAACAGGGTAAATTATTTCACATGAAGTGGGACAGAAGACCTATTACAATGGAAGGGAAGATAGGAGCATGGATGATGGGATTTGCTTGAAACTTATTCTCCTGATCACTTGCTCAAAGAGGGGAAAATGCACCCAATAAGTGCAATGTAGAAATCTATCTTATTGAACAGGGAAGTAATAAAGGAATATATTAAGTAAACGGGGGGATTGATAGAAGGGAGGGCAGATTTGGGGAGATCATAGACAGAAGCAAAATACTGATGAAAAGGAAAAGGTGAAAGAAGAGAGAGAACAAATAGGATGAAAAATAGTATGGAAGGAAAAATAAAGTTAGAAATCATAACTGTAAATTAGAATAGGATAAACTCTCCCACAGATAGAAATTCATGTGCAATATTTGCTCAAACATTTAATTAATTCACCCCTAAAAAGCTCCCAGATTCGTTGAATTTTGAATTCCTCTTGTGGTTGCAGGGGCAGTGGCAGATCAAATGATTTTGGCCAATGGGCCAATATTTCCCAGCCCCTGAATTAAAGTAATGTTTCATTTTCTTGTTTCCTTCTTTATTTTTAAAGCAAATAATAACTTAGAAAGAATACATTTCCATTTAAAATATAATATTAAAATTTAGAAAAATATTCATGTATGAACTAAACAAAAATACTAGACCTCACAGTTTGTACTCTGTTTCAGTTTTAAATTTTAACACAAGTGAAAATTCCAAGTAGTCACATAGAATGACAAAATTTAAGTAACTTAAGTCTTTTTTCTTCTTTACCTTTACAAATTCTGTGCAATTTATGGCATTTATACAGAAATATGCAGGACCACAGGGATTGGAGATATGAACTGTTCCCTAAGTAAATGATTCCAAACCATTTGGGATTTACATCTCATAAGTAAACTTGTATCTGAGACATTTACACAGTTGAGGTCATAACCAGAAGTCACTAAACAAACTTCCATATATAATATAATGATTATTATTTTTTAATACTCTATAAACAATGTACCTCTTATTGATTGATTTAAAGAAAGGAGAAAAGGTTAACAACTGAGGGGATCAGGAGATTTTATGTAGATGATACGAGGTAATACGTGAACTGAATGTTCATCACTTTTTGTCAGGATTATTATAGTAATCATCCATATGATGTACTTCCTCCAAGCTACACAGCTCTCTAATACATATTTGCTGATATCCTTAACAATAATCTGAATCTGCTGCTTCCAGGCCTTTTCCTCTCTAATCTGATTTGTTATCAATGTAATTTTCCTAAAACCAAGATATGATTCCTTATGCTACTCTTCTGTTCAAAAGTCTTTAGTGGTTCCCTATCGATTAAAAAAATAGAACTCCTTAGTCTAGAAATTTAAAAATCATTTATTAATCTTGCTTCAGCTTACTTTTTCATATTTATTTAACAATATTCTTTTATCCTAATTCTACTTTACATCTGGGTTGGCCAGGTAGTTGTTTTCTGAACTTGATATTGCATTTCATATCACCATTTCTCAGAATAGGCAATATCTTACATACCTGAAATGTATTTCCTCTTCACCCCCCCATCTTATCAACTTTATCAATTTTCCTTCTAGATTCAACTCAGGTATTGCTTTTTATGCCAACATAAAATTAAAAAATACTTATCAAATTCAAATTATGTGGCAAGCACTGGGCTAAGTGATAGGGAAGAATAAAAGTTTTAAAAAATAGTTCTCAAGAAGCAAATACTTCAGTGGAGGAGACAATAGATAAACTGCTAAGTACAAATTCTCTCTGTCTCTCTGTGGTCTCTGACTGTCTGTCTCACTCTCTCTATATGTATATACATATATATGTATGCATATATTTGTATCTACATATATGATGTAGCCAACATTTGTTGAATTATGGAGAAAATAAAGGAGTTCCAGAAAAAAAATTCACTTCTAATTCATTGACTACACCAAAGCCAACAGGTGGTTCCCAACAACATCTGGCAAGTCCTCAAAGAGATGGGAATACAAGATCATCTTGCTTGACTTCTAAGGAACCTATATGAAGGCCAAGAAGCTATAATTAGAATCAAACATAGAACAATCGATTGGTTTAAGATTGGAAAATGATCATGGCAAAGTTATTTATTGCTACTTTATTTATTTAACTAATATGTATAGTACACTATGTGAAATGCTAGTCTGAATAAACCAAAAATTGGAATTAAGGTTGCTGGGAGAAATATCAACAATCTCAGATATGCAGGTGATGCTACTGTGATAATAAAAAATAAAGGATTACAAAGTTTTGTGATGAATGTAAAAGATGGTGTAAAAGTTGGCTTGAAGTTTAACATAAAAAATCCCCAAATAACTAAGATCTTGGCAACTGATTCTCTCACTTCCTGGACAATAGAGGAAGAAGAAAAGGAAGCAGTATTGTATTTTATATTCTTCTTCAAAATGCACAGCAGCTGGCATCTGTGGCCATGAAATTAAAAGACACTTGCTCCTTGAAAAGAAAGCTATGGCAAATTAGTGTAACATTCTAAGAAGTAGAGACACCTTATTGATTAAAGAGTGGATAGCCAAAACTTATAGTTTTTCCAATATAATATAGCTATGAGAACTGAATTAAAAGGGAAGTTGAGAGTTACAGAATCTATGCTTTCAAATTGTAGTGCTGTAGAAGAATTTAGAGAATCCCTTGGATAGAGAGGAAATCGAACCAATCAATATTTAAAAGAAATTAATTCAGAATATTCACTGAGTGATCAAATACTTAAATAGAAGCTTAAATACTTTGGCTGGCCACATAATGAAAAGACAGGTTAATTGGAAAAGACTGATGCTGGAAAGATTAAAGGCAAAAGAAAAAGGGGACAGGAGAGGATGATATGGATAGTATCAGGGAAACAATGAACATGATTTTGGACTAATTTTGAGAGATGGTTGAGGATAGAAGAACTTGGTGTGCTATGTTCCCTACAGTCATGAATAGTTGAGCATGACTAAATGACTAAACAATAAAAACTAAATAAATTGGAGATAAACTCAGAGGAAAGGCAAACAAGATTAGAGAAGACTAGGAAAAGCTTCTTACCAGAAAAATGGGGTTTTAGCTGACACCTGATGGAATCCAGGGATGCTAGGAGATGGAGATGAGAAGTGAGATTTCTAGACAAGGGGTGGGCAACAAAGAAAAAAAAAACATGGGTTTGAAACATGGAATATCTTGTGCAAAGAACAGCAAGAAGGCCAATATCATACCATTGGCCTGCAGAATGTGTCGAGAATATAAATTTTACGAAGACTAAAAATGTAGGAGAAAACCAGGAGATGAAAGTCTTTCAAAACCAAACACAGGATTTTATATTTATTTGATGCTTAAGGTAATAGGGAGCCATTGGAATTAATTCAATAGGAATTGATATGATCAGACCTGTACATTAACATATCAATATGACAGCTGAGTTGAAGATGGGTTATGGTGGACTTGAGACTTGAAACAAGTTGACTGAACAGTGAGCTATCTTAATAGTCCGAGCAGAAGATGAAGGCCTGGAAAACAGTAATGTATTGCTATAGGAAAAATATGCCTGTGTAGTGGTACTATTACCCAAGACCCTCCTTTTTGATGAACTTATTTATGAATACTTAACTTTCTCAGATTATTGTATTTCTTATAATGTATCATCATGGACATCAAATAACATACATAGTATAGTCCCCTTACAACTACTCTACAAAGACCCATAATTGTACCAGATAAAGTCCTGTTTGGAACATTAAAAAAATCCATGCCATTTTTTTTCCCCAGTCCAAGTCAGGTGTATTTCTCTGATCCAAATCAAGGAGCTTGAAAAATTAAGCCCAGAAAGCAAATGGTCAGATATTGCCTGGGATCAAATTTCTTTCCATCCTCTGAAAACTTTTAGGTCCTCCATCTGAACTGTCCTAGAGATGTTGGAAGAATATAATACTTAAAACTTGAAAAACCAGAATTAACAATGTAACCTCATTATTAATCATCTCTTACTGGCAAACAGAAAAATCTTAGTGTCTTTTCTCAATCCTTATCCTTCTTGACCTCTCTTCAAGAAAAGCTCATGAAACAATGGAACACTCTTTCTGATATCCCCTTATCGTTAGCTTTATGTAACATTTCTCTCTCTCTTTTGAGTCACCTGTCTGTACATTCTCTTGTTATAGCCTCCTTTGGTGGATGTTCAGTTTAGAGCATTGTTATTTTTTTCAGGAGCTCAGAGATTCAGTGATTCACTCATGGTCATAAAGCTAATAAATATTGGAGGTGGGGTTCAAACCAGAACTTTTTGACATCAGGTCATTATAAAAATCACTTACATTAGAACATTGTTTTTTTCAGAGGTATAAATATTTTATTTATTTTTCCAATTAGATATGATGTAGTTTTAACCAATCATTTTTTTTTGCAAGACTTCGAGTTTCCCTCCTTCCCTCCCCCAAACTGATTTGGCTTTACATTTGTAACCATGCCAAACAGATCTAAATTGAATATGTTGTGAGAGAAGAATCAGATCCAAATGGAAAAAATAAAACATTTGAGATAGGAAAATTAGAGAATCCATAATGCATAAATCAATTTTAAAAATTTTAAGATAATGAGCTTTGGTCTTCATTTAAATCCCATTGATCCCTCTCTGGATATAAATGGTATTTCTCCATTAAAAGTCTTTTAAAATTGTCCCAAGTTGTTGTTTGCATGCATAATGTTCTCCTGGTTCTGTTTATTTCACTCAGTATCAATTCATTCAAGTCTTTCCATGCTTTTCTGAAATTCTGTCCCTCATGATTTCTTATAGAACAATAGTGTTCTATATATATCTGTATATATATATACATATATATATATATCACAATTTGTTCAGCCATTCCAAAATTGATGCACATCCCCTCAATTTCTAATTTTTTGCCACAAAAGAGGTGCTGTAAATATTTTTATACATGTAGGTTTTTCACACTTTTCATGATATCTTTAGGATAAGACCCGAGTGGTTATTGATGGATCAAAAGGTATGCACATTTTTAATTGACATTTGGGTGTAATTCCAAATTGCTTTCCAGAAAGGTTGGATCAGTTCCCAACTCCACCAACAAATCATTAGTGTCCCAGTTTTCCCACATTCCCTCCAATAATGATCATTATCCTTTTTGGTTATATTGGTCAATCTGAGATGTGTGAAGTAATACCTCAGAGATGCTTTAATTTGCATTTCTCTAATCAATAATTACTTAAAGTACTTGTTCATTTGATTATAGATGATTTTGAGTTCTTTGAGATTGCCTTTCTATATCCTTTGACTATATATATATATATATATATATATATATATATGTCTCATTAGGGGAATGACTTTTTCTTATAAATTTGACTCAGTTCTCTTAATGTAATTAGATATGAGTCATTTGTCAGAAAAACTAGTTGTTGAACAAGTAATAGTTTACCTGTCAGATCTATGGAAAGGGAAGCAGTTTATGATCAAGGAGAAATAGAGAACACTATAAAAACAAATGATAATTTTGATTGCATTAAATTAAAAAGCTTTTGCACAAGCAAAACCACTGTAACCAAGATAAAAAATATAGTAAATTGGGAAATAATTTTTACAATTAATCTTTCTGACAAAGGACTCATTTCTTAAACAAATAGAGAATTGAGTCAAATTTATTAAAAAACAAGCCATTCCCAATTGAAAAATGTTCAAAGAATATGTAAAGGCAATTTTCGGATGAGGAAATCAAAGCTATCTATAATAATATGAAAAGTTGTTCTAAATAATTATTGATTAGAGAAATACAAATTAAAGCATCTCTGAGGTACCACCTCATACCTCTTAGATTAGTCAATATAACTAGAAAGGATGATGATCAATATTGGAATTGATGTGGGAAATCTGGGACACTAATGCATTGGTGGTGGGAGCTGTGAAATGATCCAAATTTTCTGGAGAGTAATTTGGAATTATGCCCAAAGGACAATAAAAATGCACATATGCTTTTATTCAGCAATACCACTACTGGGTCTGTATCCTAAAGAGATCATGATAATGGGTAAAAACCCCACTTGTACAAAATTATTCATAGCAGCTCTGTTTGTACTGACAAAGAATTGGAAATTGAGGGGAAGTCCATCAATTGAGGAATGACTGAACAAATTGTAGTATATATGTATGTGATGGAACACTATTATTTTATAAGAAATCAGGAGGGATGAAATTTCAGAAAAGCCTGGAAAAACTTGCATGAATTGATGCTGAGTGAGATGAGCAGAACCAGAAGAACATTATATACGTTAACAAGAACATGGGATGATGATCAACCCTGATGTACTTGTTCATTCCATCAGTGCAAAAAATCAGGGACAATTTTAGGCATCTGTGATAGAAAATACCATCTGTATCCAGAGAAGGAAATAGGGAGTTTAAAGGAAGACCAAAGATTATTATCTTTAATTTTTAAAAAGTTACCTTATACATTTCATAATCTTGCTATCTGGAACATTTTCTTTCTTCCTTGTGTATATATTTTTTCCAACACATTCACATTCAACACATTCATTATGATTATGCACATCATAGAAACAAATGAGAAGATTATATTAGATCGCCTTCTTTTGGGGGAGGGGGAAGGGAAGGGAGAGGAGAAAAATTATAAAATTCAAAACCTTGCCAAAAATGATTGATAGAAACAACTGTTGTATATAATTGGAAAACAAATAGAATGTTTATATAATTTAAAAAACACTATTTGTAAAAATTGTTTCCCAAATTATTATATTCCTTTTAATTTTGGTTGCAGTGCAACCAAATAGTTTTGTTTGTGCAAAAACTTTTTTTAATATAATGTAATCAAAATTATCCAGTTTGTTTTTTGTAATGTTCTCTATCTCATCTTTGGTCATAACCTGCTCCACCATAGGTCTGACAGGCAAACTATTCCTTGCTCTTCTAATTGACTTTACAATATCATCTTTTATGTCTAAATCCTCCGCCCATTTTTACCTTATCTTGGTATAGGTGTGATATGTTGGTCTATTCCTAGTTTCTGCCATACTGTCTTCCAGTTTTCCCAGCAGTTTTATTGAAGAGTGAATTCTTATCTCAGAAGATTCAATCTTTGGGTTTATCAAACAGTAAATACTATAGTCATTTACTGTTGTCTCTTTGCACATGATCTATTCCACTGATCCACTACTCTATTTCTTAGCCAGAACCAGAAAGTTTTGGTGACTGATGCTTTATAATATAATTTTCGATATGGTATGGCTAGGTCACTTTTCTGTTTTTGTTTTCATTAATTCCCTCAATATTCTTGACCTTTTGTTCCTCTATATGAATCTAGTTATGATTTTTTCCTAGCTCACTAAAGTTATGTTTTGGAAGTTTGGATGGCACAAAATAAGTTTAATGTAGGTAGAACTGTATTAGCTCACCCTACTCATGAGCAATTGGTATTTGTCCAGTTATTTAGATCTGATTTCATTTGTATGAAAGTGTTCTTTATAGTTGTTTTCATAAGTTTCTGAGTCTGCCTTGGCAGGTAGATGCCCAAGTATTTTATATTGTTTGAAATTATTTTAACTGAGATTCCTCTATTTCTTTCTGCTGTATCTTGTTAGTAATATATAGTAATGCTGTAGATTTGTGTGGCTTTAGTTTATATCTTGTGATTTTGCTAAAGTTGCTAATTGTTTCCAGTGGTCTTTTAGATGACTTTCTAGGGTTCTTTAGGTATACCATCATCTGCAAAGAGTGAGAGTTTTATTTCTTCATTATTGATTCTAATTCCTTCAATTTCTTTTTCTTCTCTTATTGCTGAAGTCAAAATTTCTAATACAACATTGAAAGATAGTGGTGATAACAGGAAAACTTGTTTCACCTATGATATTATTGGGAATGCTTCTAGCTTATCTCCATTACATATAATATTTGTTGATGGTTTCAGATCTATACTGCTTATCATTTTAAGAAAAAATCATTTATTCCTATACTCTCCAGTAATTTTAGTAGGAATGGGTGCTGTATTTTGTCAAAAGATTTTCAGCATCTATTGAGAAAATAATATGACTTTTGTTAGGTTCTTTTTATTGATATGGTCCATTATGCTGATAGTTTTCCTAATATTGAACCAACCCTGCATTTCTGGGTTCTCTGCTTGATCATACTTACTTCAATAGCTTTGCTAATATTTTATTTAGTTTTTGTATCATATTTATTAGTGAAATTTGTATATTATTTTCTTTCTCTGTTTTGATGCTTCCTTGTTTAGTACCATATTAGTATCATAGAAAGAATTTGGCAGAGTTCCTTGCTCACCTATTTTTCAAACAGTTTATATAGAATTGGAGCCAATTCTTCCTTTGATAGAATTCATTTGTGAATCCTTCTGACCCTGGAGATTTTTTCCTTAGGGAGTTCATTGTTGGCTTCTTGAATATCTTTTTTCTGAGATAAGCTTATTTAAGTATTTAATTTCCTCTTCTTTTATGATGTATATAATGTGGGTATATAATTTCTCTTAAATTCAGACATCAATGTATAACTTCCTTCTTTAACCCCAGTGGATTTTTATTAACATTAGTTTAGGTTTTCTAGTCTCTACTTTTACTTTCCTAGTTTCATCGAAATTACTATCCATTGAACCCTCTATAATTCACCCAAACTGGCCTTGTCTCTGTTGATTACACATATTACTCCATTTTCTTTCTTTTTACCCTTGCCCTGGCCATCTCAGACCTGAAATGTAATCTCTCTTTAACTTTACTTCACAGAGTTTTCTCTTCCTTTAATACTCAGCTCAATTTCTGTGTGAAGCCTTTCCTGATTTCACTAGCTGCTACGGTCCTACCGCCTAAATTATATTTCATTTCATTGTTTTGCATATGTTTTTTAATTATTTTTACTTTTATGCTATGAATATTTTATAGTTATCACTTTTTTATCACTCCTTCTTGGTTGGGATTCCTTCTTTCTTTTTATTTGTATTCCTAGTGCCTGGCAAATAATATTAGATACTTAATACATACCTGTTGATTGACTGATATAATACATATGAAGAAACTGAGGTCAACTTGACCAAAGTCATTCAGGTTAGATACATGGTAGCAGTGTCGGAAATCAACCCATATACTTAGACTTTAAGTTTTGTGCTATTTTGAGTATATCATGTTAGACATAACACAGAACTTAGTATCAAGTATAAAAGAAGAGCAAGGAAACACACACTAATAACCATGTTACAAGCCTGAATGAATACTAATAAGGAAAAATAAGGGAGATAGTGATTCTAGGAAAGCATTTGGGGGTATTTTTGTTACTTTCATGATTTTATTGCAAATTTCAATAATTTTCTAATTTCAAGTTGCTTCTGATCTTTTGATACATTTTTGCTTTTATTGCCTCTGAAAGTATATTTAATAAATACAAGATGACTATTATTCATTTAATGCTCTAATATCTTAAAGGAATAGAGAATCCTTATATGTTTTAATATTCACTTCAGTAGTTACTAAATGTGTATCTTCACTTTTTGATACTACTGTCCATTATATATTTAAAGCATTAACTCCTGAATCAAAAATGTTAAACCTCATGGATTACCTAATAGAAAGAACTATATCATCTCCATTTCTTACAATGACAATTTTTAGAAATATAGAAAAATTCCAATTATAATTATTATAACTGCTTAGTTTATAAAAATATATATAATTTAAAAAAAAATCTTTTTTTTCTGATTCCTCAAGGAATCAATATTTGTTTCTTCTCTAAATACATGTCACCATAAAGGTCTTAGAAAGAAAGACACTATAACAGTCAAATGTGTATATTGACATTTCCCTTCTTCCTCACAATTTTTAAAACATTCACATATGCTAATATTTAATCAATTGCTTCAATAGAAATGTAACAAAATTAGAATAAACAAAACAAATCCAAATATTAAATTATATACATAAAATTTATCAAATTCTACTATCAAGTTATTCTTGTGAAGAACATAGACAATTACATGGTTTTTCTTTTGGCCACTTTTGTGGCTAATTTTAAATTATGTGTCAAAATCTTGTAACCCAAAGCCAGGAAGTTTTAACCTAGCTAAGTCTAGTTTAGGATACAAAACAGTATATTCACAGGGATAGCCATAGTTTAGGAGGTGTTGTGCTATAAATATAAAGTTTTTTTCCAGAACAGTATTGTAAAGAGAGAAAATATGACAATTTAGGGGAGAGAAAATGTTTACACATTTCTATTTAGTACAAGTGACCAGGAACATCATAAATCCAAAATAGTACTAGTCTTGGGAGTTAGAAAAATTTTAGTTTTTTATGACTTCCCAACTTGAACTATGGACTTTAGAATAATCCAAAGTTTCAAGCTAATTACTTTTTTAAATGGAGAGATAAAAGGGATTAAATTGTTTTCATCATCATGAATGATATTTATAAAGAAGAGGAAAAAAAAAGGACACATCTAATGAATAAATGACCACCTGATGTGTACATAGGATCCAAATGGAGGTAATAAGGCAAATGTGAACTACTTCAGAGGAAAATAATATATTGGATAAAGTAGCTGTTAGATGACTTTTTTCTTTTGATTTTACCTTAAGGAAGATAGAGGGCAGTGATAGTGAAGTTCCAGCTTTCTCTAATCATTGTGGCTAGCTAGTCATCTATCATGATAGAAATTTTCCTGAATTGCCTGGTGAAAGTTGCTAAACAATCTAAAGCACAAAACACTCAACAAGTTATTAGTTCAAATAGAGAAAATGTTTGTCTCTTCCTCAATGGTAAGATGTTGTCTGTGAATATTTTCTTCTATTTCCATGGGAGAAAATTATTTCCCAAAAGAATTTGATGACATTGCTCCAAATTAAATGTCATGTATCTTGTACTTTTTTGCTTGCAAATTGCTGTATTTATTCTAGTTCACTTGTTTCTCATGATGATACTATGAAGTAATAATTACAGGACCAGTGAAAATGTAGGGAGGTAACAAATAGAATATTTTTGCTAAAGTATGGGATGTTTGAAGAGAAGGTATAAAGAATGTTGAAAAATTAGGCTGGTGGCAGATTACTAAAGACTATAAATGTAAAACAGAAGTTTCTAAGTTATCCTAAGAGTAGTAAGGAACCACATTAGGCTACAGGAGAGAGGAGAGAGACAAAGAGAAACAGAGATAGAGAGACACCCACATAGAGACAGACACAGACATAGACACAGACAGAGACAGAGATTGAGATAGAGAGCACACACACACACACACACACACACACACACACACACACGGACACAGAGACAGAAAAAGAGACCAAGAGACAGACATAGAGACAGAGTCTAAGAAACAGAGACAGAGATAGAGACAGAGAGACAGTCAGAGAAAATGAGACAGAGATAGAAGCAGAGAGACAGAGACAGAGAGATAGAAAGTCAGAGAAAAGAGAGAGAGATGTGGAGAGACTGAGGCAGTCAGACAGAAATAGAGAAAGTCATGAAATGAAGTGACTGTCTCCTCAATGGTTAACTTGATTTTCTGACTTCTAGCATTCTAGCATGTCTCTATTCTGAAAAATTCAGAAAAGTAGAATAGAAGTTTTATTTATCTGTTATCCTCTTGCAAGCTTTTTTTTTCCATGGGGGGGAAAGAGAACTGAGAAATAAAGCTGATGGTGGAGAATTCTGAATCTATTTGTTGATTTAATTAGGCCCATTAGAAGCTGATTTTCACTAAACATAGAGAGTAAGGAAAATTATTGGGTCAATTGTTAAAATTCTTAGTGCTTTCCTGTCCATAACAGAATGAATCCAACACCTGTATCCCTTTTTTTACACCATGGAGATCTTGGGAGGATGTGAACATTAAACTGATCTTTGTGTCAATTTTTATTAAATTCCTTCTAATGCAACATCGTAATAATTATACTAATAACTGGAATCTATATATTCTCTTAAGGCTTACACTTTGAATACTATCTCAATTGTAACAACCTTAGGAAGCAAATACTACAAGTATTATTACCCTCTCCCTCCTGGAATATGCTGGTAAATGTTTAACAAATAACTGGTGGTGAGGGGAATGTATGTTCATCACAGCTTTAATTGTAATCTGTATTATTAAATCTCTCCATCACTTTTTAAGTCTAGATTATGAATAAAAGAATAAATCAAACCCCACTTTGTAGTTTTTACTCACTTCTGAGGTATAATACTCATATTGAAAATTTAACAATACAATGGAGAGCTAATTTGAGGTAGTTCCAGCCCACCTTAATCCTCTCCCAAACCTCATTTTTTTTTTTTTTTTGAGGTTTATATCTGTTCTGGCATTTCAGAAATTCCTTCCACCAAATCCAGAACTTTTTGCACTAAACCACATTGCCCACCCTATCAAAGTTAAACAATGAAATTTCCATTTAAATATGTCATTATACTTCATTCATTTGCATTTCTTAATCACCATATTTAATCCATCTCCAAAACCTGTCCTTTCATTAATCTGACCCTCTCACACTCTGGTGCAGGTCCTTATCTCCCCACTCCTGGAGGACTGTAGTAGTAGCCTGTGTGCTTTAAATCTCTCCCTTTTCTAATCTATTTTCCATTCAGTCACCAAAGTGTTTTTTCCAAAGGTCTTAAGTCACCCTTATACTTCAAAACAAACAAACAAACAAACAAACAAACAAACAAACAAACAAACAAAAAATAGAAAAAACTTTTAGAGGATCTCTATCACCTTTAGGTTCAAATATTAAATCCTTTCTTTGGCATTCAAAGACTTTTCTCAGTTCTGCCTCCCCCAGCATCCCCCCCCCCCCCCCCCCGCTGCCCACCTACCACCATTCTAGTCTTCTTATAGATTAAACTTCTGACACTCTCAGCTCAGTGTTCTCCCTACTCTTAGGGTCTCACTTATTCTTAGTGAAGAAGGTTAAAATCACTATGTTTGAGACAAATTACAGTGTGTCCAACTGTGGTTGATTAGATCACTATGAGCACAAAGTCCATGTGAACACCCAGAGTAATTACTCTAAAACTCATGTATGTCACATTTCTTTTCAGTTGCTATGATTCTACTTTGCTCACAGAGTGCAGCACCCTCTCTGATGAGGTCACAACATACTGGGCGGTTCTGTGCCAATATCTCCCATGCTGATAATTTTTTTTTTTGATTTTTGCAAGGTAATGGAGTTAAGTGACTTGTCCAATATCACAGACACAGCCAGGTTAATTATTAAGTGACTGAGGGCACATTTGAACTCAGGTCCTCCTGACTCCAGGGTCGGTGCCCTTTTCACTGCACTAACTAGCTGCCCACAATCAATTCTTTTTTAAAAGTTTTATCTATTGTTTTAATTTTAATCCATTTGTCTCTATGCAAATTTCCAAGTTACAAAATTTCCCTCCACACTTCCTTCCTACCCCCTTCCCCTCAGTAGGTAACAGACAGGTTAGTGACAATCAATTCTACTGCTTTTTAAGAGAGATCTTCAAGATGTTCTATTACTAGTTTTTCTGACTACCTTGAGATTTCTTGTCCTTTGTGCATTCTCCATAAAATAGTATTTTTGGCAACATACATCTGGTCTTCTAACAAAGCTCCCATTCTAGTTGCATTCTCTGTGGTAATGTTTGAATGCTTGGCAATTTAACTCAAGAAAGGACCTCAATGTCTGTATCTTCAGAATCTTCCTAAGACAATTTGAATTGAAAGTGATTCAGTTTCCTGGCATGGCACTGGTAGATTGTCCAGGTTTCACAGGCATACAGCACAATGACTCTGAAGACTTTCAGTTTTGTAGTCAGTCTAATACTGCTTCTCTCCCACACTTTCTTTCAGACAAAGAATAGAATTCAGGGAGATTGATGAATTTATCAGAAATCAGTAATCAATACTTCAAAACCAAAAAAATGAAAAATTAGAAGAAAATGTGAAATATCTCATTAAAAAAACTGATATGGAAAACAGACTTAGGAAAGATAATTTAAAAATTATTGGAATACCTGGAAGTCATGATCAGGAAAAGAGCCTTGACATCATTTTCAAAGAATTACTACAGGAAAATTGCCCTGATATTCTAGAAACAGAGGGCAAAATAGAAATGGAGAGAATCCACCTATCCCCCCAAGAAAGAGATCCCAAAAAAACAACCCCTAGGAATATTATAGCCAAGTTCCAGAACTCCCAAGTCACAGAGAAAATATTACAGGCAGCCAGAAGGTCACAATTCAAATATTGTGGAGCTGCAGTCAGGATCATACAGGACTTAGCAGCAACTACATTGGAAGCTCATAGGGCTTGGAATATAATATACCGGAAGGCAAAAGAGCGTAGAATGCAGGCAAGAATGAACTACCTAGCAAGGCTGAATGTCCTCTTCCAGGGAAAAAGATGGACTTTCAATGAACCAAGGGAATTTCAAATGTTCCTTTTGGAATGGCCAGAGCTGAACAGAAGGTTTGATCTTCAGATACAGGGCTCAGGTGAAGCATGGAGATTGGAGGAGAGGGGGAAAATATGAGGGACTTAATGATGATGAACTGCATGTATTCCTGCATAGCAAAATGACACTGATAATACTCATATGAACTTTCTCAGTTAATAGAGCAGGTAGAAGGAGCTTTTATAGTTGAAGCACAGGAGAAAGCTGAATTTGAAGATCAAATATGGTATAAAAATGGAGTCAATAGACAAAAAGGGAAATGTAATGGGAGAAAGAAAAAGGAGAGGGGGAATAGGCCAAGATATTTCATATAATAAGATTTTTCTTTATTACAATGAGCTATTGCAATTATATGGAAGGGGGGAGGCAAGGGGGAGTGAGGGAACCTTTGCTCTTATCAGAGATGGCTAGGAGAGGGAACAGCATATATACTCAATGTGGTATAGACATCTAGAGTAAGAAGGAGGGGGTAGCAGGGGGAAGGGGTGGGGATGTGAATAAAGTAGGAGAGGATGGACCATGGGGGGAGAGTGGTCAGATACAACACATTTTCTTTTTTACTTCTTGTAAGGGGCTGAGATTGGAAGGCCTGTCCAGGACTATAGGGCCAGGTGGATTCTGGGCCTAAGGGGTGGTATGGGGGCTCAGGGCCTCTTGGCCCCAGGACCAGGGATCTGTCTGCTGTGCCACTCAGCTACCCTACAGCAGAGTCAGAGTGAAAGGAGAGAGAAAATATAGTACATGGTAGTGGGGAAAAACGAAAGGAGGGAGTTGCGATCAGCAGTGGCAATGTTGGAAAAATATGGAAGTAACTTTTGCGATGGACTTACCATAAAAAATGTGATCCACCCACGACAGAGTTGGTGTTGGAACAAAGACTGAAGCACATTTTTTATTATTATTATTTGGGGGAGGGTGCAGGGCAAATGGGGCTGGGTGGTGATCTTTGAGTGTCTGAGGACAGATTTGGACCTGGGTGCTCCTGGCTCAAGGGCCAATGCTCTATCCGCCACCTAGCCACCCCTACTATTATCACTATTTTATTTTTTTGGGGGGTCTTTATTTTCTTCTTTTTGTTTTTTGCAGGGCAGTGGGGATCAGGTGGCTTACATGTCACATGGCTGGGTGATTGTTGGGTTTATGGGGCCAGATGTGAGCTCCGGTGCTCATGGCTCCAGGGCTAGTGCTTCATCCATTGCACCACCTGGCCATACCTGCAATTATTACTATTTTTTTTAATTTTAATTTTTTTCTCTCCCTTTTACTTTATCACTCAAGCAAGTCTATATTCATGGGGGAGGGGTATTTCCTTTACTCTTAAACAAGTATATTTTATTAATGTAAAAAAAATGTACAAAATGAGAATAAAAAATAAAATTAAAAAAAAGAAAAATATAAAACACAATAAAAAAAAAGAATGACGGTTTCAAGGCTTTGGTCAGATCTATAAACTGTGTACAAATCTGTGTTCTGCTCCTGGCATTTTTCCTGGAGTTGTTGGGCAGCAAACACTATATCGATTATTCCAGAACACTTTTTGAAGCCACCCTGGTTCTCAGGAAGTTGACTATCTTACAGGTGAAGGATCAGCCTATTGAGAAGGACTCTGGCAAGAAGCTTACCAGCAGTGACTAAAAGAGATATTTCCCTATGATTGTCACAGAACAATCTATTCCCTTTACCTTTAGAGAGATAAATGATGGAAGCATCCTTGAATTCGTGGAGATAACCTTTTCATGCCATATAACATATAAAATTTCAGTCAACTTTTGGATGAGCAATGGACCATCCACCTTGAATTGATTCAGTACTAGTTGTTTTGCCATTTAAAAGAAGTGGTATTCAAAATATCTTCTTCAGTTTGAACTTCAGCTAGGATCAGATTGATTTCAACTTGAAGTAAACAGTCAGTGACCTCTGCATTGATTGATGACGGTCTGTTAAGAACACCATGGAAGTGTTCACTCCATCTCTCTAGGATCATGTCCCTATCATTAATTAATGCTACTCCATCAGCAATGATTGAGATGCACCATAAGACTTTGGACCATAAATAGCCTTCAGGGCATCATAAAAGCACTTTGGTTTGTTACTATCTTCCTAAAACTGAATTTCATCTGCCTTCTTATTGAGCCTAGAGTCTTGCATCTCTCTAAGCTTTACTTGTACTTTACTTTTGATGGAATCAAATGCTGCCTTCTTTGAAATGGATGGTAAACCTGTCGGTAAATCCTGTGGAGTTCTTGTTTTGCATTTCAAAGCTTCTGTAGTTCCCCATCATTTTCATCAAACCAGTTTTGATGTTTATGAATGTTTTAACCCAGATGAGATGCATATTGTACATCAAATCTCTGAAAGCTGTCTACTTGTTTTCTGTTTCACTGTTGTCGTGTGATGACTCAGTTTTTTTTCCTAAGTTAGCAACAAATTTTTCCCACTCAGAGAGATACTCTAATCTCTTCACTTTAATTCTTCACATTTTGCCTTGGACCTCCTCTTCAGTTGAATGTAAATATTTAATTTTTAGAGGATGAGTCTATGATCAGTCTACCACTCTGGACACATTGCCTTTGTTACTCTCACATCCTGTCTGTCTCTTCTTACAATCACATAGTTTATTAGATGCCATTGTTTGCTGCAAAGGTTCATCCCAGAAGTTTTATTGCATTTAGATAAATTGAAGACACTATTTGTGATGAGAAGGTTATGAGATGCACAAGTCTTCAGTAAAAGGTAACCATTGCTATTGCTATTTCCAACTGTATTCCTCCCAAGAACTCCCTGTCATGTCAGGGAGTCTGAGTACACTATAGCATTAAAATTATCCAGAATTATAAACTTGTCCTCTTTGGAGACATTTATGATAAGAGTCTATCAGTCTTCATAAAATTTTTTTATTTCATCAGGATTTGTCATGGTGGGAGCATAGGCACTGATGATGATGGCATGGCATTTTCCTGCAAGTGATAATATCATTGTCATTAGACTAACATTCATTCCTTTTGATAGTTATTCAAATTTGTTGACTAGATTAGTTTTGATTGCAAAACCTATCCCAGTTTCATGGTTCTCTCTTTCAGTGCAGCCATTCCAGAAAAACATGCATCCAGCTATGACTTCAGTAATCTGGCCTTCATATACTTGTTTCACTCAGGGCTATTTGGATGCGATACCTGCTGAGTTCTCTTGCAATAAGAGCTACTTGTGTTTCAGGTCTATTGGATGTTATGTTGTCTGAGTGTTGGCACATTCCATGCTCCTATGGTGAGCAGAATCTTCCTTGAAGAAGTTTTTGTAGATTGCGTGTGTGTGTGTGTGTGTGGACCACAAGGTGGGATTCCCACCTGCCGCAGGAATCAGGCCAGGATTGGGTAAATAGATAATTTTTAGGGTACCTTTATAAGTCCCTTGCTCATACCAGGTAGTAAGCAGTGTGAGCCTTAAAAGGGCTGCTCAGTCAATCAAGGGGCTGCGGAATCCCATTACTGCATTTCCTATGGCCTAAACTGCCTGTGTGCAGGATTGTGACTACAGCTCCTAGTGTATCTGCACCTGCTGCTTCATCACTTACCTGTCACCGGCAATGAATTTGAGCAATGACTGAGATAGAAATGCAAAATGGAATGGGTGATATCTTCCTGATTCATGTGTAAATTGGTTTTTAAGTTGCCCAAAGTTGTGGACTTTGCTCTGTCTTCCATCATGATCCAATGGCAAGACAGAGTTAAGACAACTGGTTATGACTCTAGATATAGTGGATGACCTCGGCATCTTTGATGTTTAACCAAGCTCTCAGTGTTGAAGCGCTTGCTTCAGCTACTTTCATGGCTATTGGAACCTAATGGTCTCATCTGCTCATTACATCAGTGGAAGACTTCACACCCCCATCAATTCACCAATGAGTTTGAGACTCATAACCTGGATTGACCTGCCAGTCATAAAGTGGACTGGAGTGTGGCCCCTGTGCATGCTACAGATTCTTGGAACCTCAGGTGAGAGGTGACTGAGGTGGTCATCAAAGGTGGAAAGCAGCCCTAAAAATGGGCTCAGTAGTCCTCATACCAGAGGTACTTATCTTTCTTGATCACATCTTAAAATATCACCTAAATCTCTAATCCCTCTAAATTCTAGGACTTTCCCCTCTATTAATTTTTGCTTATCTGTCCTGTATATGTAGCTCCCTTGTACATTTTACCTATTTTCTCTCTTTTAGTGAGTTCCTTGAAGGTAGAGACTCAAGTAGCCCAGACCTTTTAGATCACACACATATTTAATAAAAGCATATTAACTGTTTCTAAAATAGATAGTTTTAATCTTTTCTAGAACATAGGAAGCCACTGTCTTAAGAAGTTAGAAATCATTTATTGCCCAGGACAAGGCAAAACCATTTTGCTCATTTTGTTCTTCTCTCCCTCCTACCCTCCCTCCCCCTCACTGAGCCATGGCTTTGAATTTCTGAGATATTATGGCCTGTAATTAGTTGAGCACTTTCTATCTCACCTGTGGGTAAGTCAAGCACCTGAAGTATTTCAGGAAAGCAGACAAATGAGTCAAGGTGAAACATCAACAGCTGTTCTTTTCTACCAGGCTAAGTTATATAATTACATTATCTGTGTTTTGTTGCCAGATTGCTTAATGACTCCTGATATGCCTTAATAACAACAAAAAGTAAATAGAATTATAACATGACATGATGACTTATGATAGCTTTTGGGAGTTATTTGGACTAATACTGTTGTCTGCATGCAACTTGATAACTTATTTGCCAGATAAGTTTGTGTATTCTAGGAAGATGTCAACTTTTCTTTACTGTGATCATAAGACTAGAGTAAATGATCAGGAAAAAGAGTGATTAAAAATAGTAGAGGTGGTGGTCTACAGGTAGGGAAATGAGCTGCAAAACTTTCCTTTGAACAACATGCAATTTTGCCAATTAAAAGCTAGATCTGAAAAAGTTGTTATGTAGATCTGGTCACCTTTCAGAGTGCCTTTAAGTTATTGCATCAAAGACACAGCAAATTGTTCTGTAATTCACTTTAGAGATTCTGCAAAGCCTGCACAAAAAAATGGCTTAATGTCTACAGAGAGGAGAGCATTTATCTTATGAAGCTATTAACACCCTCATTTGCAAGAGGGCTGGGCTTCTTTATCCACTCTTCATGAAATATATATATATATATATATATATATATATATATATATATATATATATATACATACATACGCATGTATATGTATATATATATTTTTTTTTTGCTGAGGCTGTTAAAACTGTTTCTAGTAAATTGTGCTCCTCCTGTGCTCAACACCTGATTTCATCTACTGCCCTGCAAGAGATGCCATCTCCCACGATGCCCTGTAGAAGCTGCTGGACTCAGCAGAAACCAAACTGGGTCATTTTGACACTAAACATCTGGCAGAGTGTTTCTTCATATTATTATTTTTTAAATTCTTGATGAAAATTATTTCTCCAATTATTAATGGGTACAATCCATTACTCTATTCAGCATATAACTTAATTAAGCTATAAAGTATTATTGTTCAAGTCATTGAAAGTCACCAGTCATTTATTAATACTCACTGTTTCAGGTTCTTTTCTCAGGGTTGGTTGTATTAATTACTTGACAATTTGGTGCTTTAAAATATTAAAAAAAATCTATCCTTGTTGCTGGAGAACCAACAGTTCAATTAGGCAGAATAACTTTAAACTGGATTACATTTTGTATAACTCTCTCTTTTCTATATATCTATGTATTAGTGAAAAGACTCATATTTATCTTGGATCTCTTATTTATCATTTACTTTTATTTAGATATTAAGGAAATTTAATAATAATCTCTGTCTTTAGAATTTGTAACATGATATCTGTTTATAATTGCAAAAGCAAGTCATTGGTGATGGGCTTCAATTTCAACTTTGCTTTTCAGTCTATGTGACCTTGGAAAGTCATTGGACTATTTTGAGTCTCAGTTTTTTCAACTGTTAAACAAAGCTAATAATACTCAAACTACTTATAGCACATTTGTGAGAACCAAATAACAGACAATATGCCAAATGCTTAACACATTTTAATATGATATATATATATATATATATATATATATGCCATTTAGTTACATTAATATTTACTTTTCTTTGTACCATGTTTCTTAAAATAATTTAATTTGATTCATTATTGCTTCAACTCAGGGCAAAAAGGACAGATTTATAACTATGTTCTATTTTCTGATGGAAGGTCTCCAGCTTTAATTACTCCAAAAGATTTGGAACTATAAATATTTCCAATTTGCAAAGACCTAGACCCTTCTAAAAGTACTCTTCTCTTTGACCATTTACACTTTATGTTAATAAAACTTATGTCTGGGGGCTTGTTTGTTTATAACAATCCAAATTACATAGGAACTTTCTAAATTTAATACAATATGATCTGTGAATGGTATGTGTGTATACTGGCCTATTGCTAGGCCCCAGTTAACAGAAGTGACTCTATGTTTGATCACAGAATTGACCCATTTAAATCTTGGGAAGTTCTGTGTACCCAATAACTGTTTCAATCAGCTTCATTTAGCTAAGGAATGGAAAGTTCTCCTGATCATACTCAAGCAAACTTACCCATATACACAAAATTAGTAAACTTTCCCATTCATAATGGCATTATAATCTGGACCTACCACTGATTGACTCCTGCCAATGTCCTCCTCCCAGTCTGGGTTCAACCACAACCAGAAATAAGGGCAGAGAAACTTAGCTCTTTGTTCTTGATCATAAGAACACCGATGCTTGACAGGAGGACTGGGGGAATCACTTACTGTCATATCTGTAAGTAATAAACAGCTTGACTTATGATCCCTTGAGCACTTGTGCTCCTTCTTGGTATCTTACCCACACTTCCCTCATGAAACATGTGAAATATACATAGATATATTGTATACATATACATATATGTATATACAATGTATACATTGTTTACAAATAAAGTATACAAATATACTTAGAAATATTGTGGGAATATGACGACTTCTTAAAGTCTCACATGTTCCAATAGATAGTAGGAGGGGAATAGAACTATTAACAATTTTGCTATGTGGTTCCTAGTAGTTTATGAATTAAAAGAGTAAATTAATGGAGAATTTGTAAATGATATAATCAAAAACTTAAGAATTAAAAACAGAAATGAAAAGAGAACATATATTGGTCATTTATCCCAACCTCTATCAACAAGTCCAAGATTTCTGAGCCTTTTTCTTGAGGAAAAAGGAAAAAAAAACACTCTCATTTAAATTATACAAATCTGTTTTATCTCTCATACTAACCCTATGAGTTATATAGTAAGACAATGTAAGTATAGCTATCCCCGTTTCACAGAAGACAAATGGAGGTCTAGAGAGTATATGACTTCCCCAGGGTAACTTAACAAGAAAATTTCATTTTTCATATTTTAACTTAGACCTTTGGAATAGAAATTCGGTGCTTTACCCATTACCCATCAATTTGAACTAATATAATTATGATTTTTATGAAATAGTCAAGGCAGGATCTGGTCTTTCATCTGATATATATCATAGTATATATATATATATACATATATATATATATTAAGGAAAAACAAAATATATTCAGATATATTCTGAGCAATCTGTTTATTCTAATTCAAAAGTTTATTTTCTAAATGGAAAATGTATTATCTAATACTAATAATTTTTTACAGAATAAAAAATTATTATTATTATTATAGTCAGTGTTGCTTTAGAAAACATTAAATTGTTTTAGTCACATGTCTCATTCATTCCCTTTTCATAAAAAAATTACTTCAATTGATTTTTGTTGATATAGACAGGGACAGAGGGAGGCAGAGAATGGATAGAACATGTAGAACATAAGGGAAGATTCCTTTATTCTTAAGAAATTCATTTGAGGAAACTTCACTCATATGAGAAGAAGCAGTCAAATTGTAGTAGGTAAGTAAAATAAAGCTATGCAAAAAATTAAGTATGCTATAAATAAAATTCTTTTTTCTGACAAAACTGAGTAAAGTTATTAAAATGCTGGGCTCTTTATAAAATACAGGCAAAGGATGCACATAGATAGATAGATAGATAGATAGATAGATAGATAGATAGATAGATAGATAGATATACTCCTATCACCCAGGTGTATCCACTTACTTGATCTCTCCTGCAGGTTCTATCTTGATCATGATTGAGGGTAGGTTTTTTTTTTTTGTCTTAGCAGTTGGAGAATAAGAAGCTTCCTAACTGAGATGTGCCCTTCTGTATCAAGGTTTGAAGTATTTGCTTTAGTCTATTTTTTCCCTATTCTTCTTCCTACTTCCTCAAAATTGTCTTGTTTTCTACTTCTACTTTCTACAGATCTTTTATTACTATAGTTTGATCCATAGACTTTTACTATGTGTTCCAGTAAAGACCTGCCTTAGGTCAATCATTGGCAATTTAAATTTGAGCTAGAATGAAGTGCTACTCGTGAGATATTTGGGAATTAACAAAAGGAGACTTACTCAACTCAACCATAGGATGGGAAAAGAACTCAATAAAGATATTAAGAACATCAAGTTGATTCACTTGAAAATAGCTTCCCTATTGTTAGTTATGTCAATGAGTCTATAGTCCAGGTTTTTCAGATCCATTTGGAGATTCCCTGTGACTTTTATTTTAGTTAAGTAACCAAAAACCACATCAATGACCTGAACCTGGTCTCTTGAACTAATACAGACTGAAAGACAATGTTACTATAATTTAGTAAAATAAATAACCTAGTCTCCTTGGTAGGGCAAAATAATTGATATCTCCTACCATTTCCTACCCTTTGGTGGCAAGGTCCTAAGATCTTCTAGATCAGTAGACTGCAACTCAAATAGAAACAACTCTCGTTTGCCCACATTTTCCCAATCATAATTTAATCTGATTTGGGCTATACTTGGTACTTTTACTGATTAAAGAGAGTGCTGGTCAAGATATCTCTTTTCTGTAGGGCAATCCACTTCTTAAATTTTTTTTTTTGGTCTAGTATTGAATGAACCTGACCAGGGATTTAAAAAACTTGGCATAGGTTGCAGAAAAAGTGAAAAGAAGGAAAAAAAAACAAAGAAAAAACAAAACAAAGAAACAAAGAATAACAACAACAATAACAACAAAAACAAATCAAGAAGAAACAATATAATGACCTCCTAAAAGGATAACCAAATATAGGAGAATAAAGAATCTCTCAATTTTTCTTCTGACTTCTGAAGTAGTAAGTCTATGATCTAAATGATCAAAGATGATATGTAATATCCACACTTTCAAGTCTGTGAGGTTTTCATGATAAAAAGAGCAGAAGTAGCATTAGTAATATAAGGGTTACAGGGAAGATGATTATGCTTCTGACACAATGATTTGTCATTGCTGATCAGAGTCATTGTAGTAAGGTGGTTAAGAGATCATTACACTCTCATTCACTTTCTGCGTCTATGTGAAGGTCAATAATTAGAATCTCTCTGCACCACTACCCATTTCATGTTTCTTGCCCTGCCAACCAATACCTCTATGGCTTTACACAAAAGCACACTTTTTAGGGGTAGACCATCAGTTCAAGCTCTGTGACAACCCTAACAAGAATAAAAGGGAAAAGGATTGTAATAAAAAGTTTGAATATAGAAAGACATCATGGAAAATTCAACAGAACAAATAGCACTAAAAAAAAAAAAGGAAAAGAAGCAACATTTTGATTAAGGCCCATAGAGAAAATGAATTAATCTTGAACCCTTGATAGAGTTCTACAAGAAATCCTGCAAAAATTTATAAGTATATATGTATATCATCTTGTTTAATATTCACAGTATTCATGAAGATGAAGAAACTGAAACTAAGGGACATAAACAATATCTGCTGAATAATTTGAACTTATTATTTCTTGATTCTAAATCTTTCAATATAATCATTATATTATCTTAATTTCATGAAATGAGAAGCAACTGATGGTTTTTACTTTGGAAAAGAGGTGATTTACTGAGGATATGATTAAATATTTACCCTTATATATTTAAACATTCTTCATGTTAGAGAGATTATACTTGCTTTGCTTTGCGCCAAATGACAGAACTATGAATGATCAAAAAAAAGGAAAATGCAGAACACATAAAGAATTTTTTCCTAAGAATTATAAATTCCAAAATGGAATTTTTACTTTGGGAGGTAAGTGATTCTTACTATTTGAAACTTTCCAGTCCTCTTGGTAGGTATAATAGAGAAAAAGTTCTTATTCAGGAATGAATGAGACTAATTTTTTTTGAGCTTCCTTTTTTAATTTTTAATTTCTGTATTTCTATGATTTGAGAGGAAGAGAGAGAACTTAAAGAGGGTATGGCAGAGAAAAAACATATTTAGCATCTTGAAAATGGGAAGTATATCTTACATACATGACTAAATACAGATTAGCATATTATAGAAATACCTATATATTAAATGATTAATAATAACATATATAATAATTTGTTTTTACAAATTTCCTTATGCACAAAACCTTGTGAGATAGATAATACAAGTGAAATACCTTTGCTTTTGCTCAGAATTACACAATTTTAGAATTGAAAGGCATAGCAGTGTCCCTCTTGTCTATGCTGTAACCAGTATGAAATCTCCAATGTACCAGACCGAGAAACTGGGCATCCTGACTGCTTGAAGATCTCCACTTTGGCAGAAACCATCACCTCATAAGGAAGTTCATCTTACAAAGAGCTCAAAGTTTTAATAAGTTATACTTCAAATTAAGACTAAATTGTTCCTGGCTATGTCTTCAGGAACCAGTCAGAATAAGTTATCTTTTGCCCACATAATGGCCTTTCAAATACTGAAAATGACTATTCTGTTCTTATGCCTCCATTCCTTTGATCATGCTATTTTCCTGTATCCAAAATGCTCTTCTTGCCTCTGCTTTCCCTATTGAAATCCGATCTACTTTTTTAAAATTCAATTGAAACTCAATAGCTTCCAGGAATTCCTTCCCTTACCTCCCAATAAATGATCTTTTCCCTCAGACTTGTTATGACATCTTATTTTCTAATGCACTTTTCATTCAAAATTTTGACTGAGAGATGTCCCTGCCACCTTCTTAATAGAGTGAAACAAAGCTCTATGTCTCATTAAACTATGCATTTCTTAATTACTTAGAACAGTATTCTACCCACCATAGATACTTAATAAGCATTTGTAATACACATGTTATTTATATATGTATATATTTGCATTCACCCATAAGTATATAAAATAAAATTTTCTTAGTTCATGAGTGAAAATGTCTAAATAGTGATACTGGCAGTTGCTCAAGTTTAACAAACAAACCCTTAAGAATATTTCAGTGTAGTTGTTGAGCAACTTGCGACATGAATTAAGCAAAATAAACTAAAGCAGTGGTTTCTACATTTGAGGCCATGACTGACCCCAAGGGATGTACTATTATTCAGAGAATGGAAAGATTTGTTGTATTATGTTTTCCCCCCCAAAAAACCAATCCTGGAGCTTTAGTCACTAATCACATTGTCTATAATACAACAATTATTATCCCCATTGCTTCTCTGCTTCCCCAATCCAACCCTCTCCAACTATGTCATATGAACTAAAGGTCATCCCCTCGGAGCAGTTATTACTTAAACACTTTCTCAGATATCAAGAGCAGCAATTGTACAGTTATTCTAGACAAAATATACCCCCACATTCCCTCATACCAACTCTCTGCCCAACAGATCTCCTTATGGCTTTAATAAAGCCCCTGAGAGCTTTGGGGCAGAGAAAAGGAAGCAAGAGCCTTATCACCCCCTTTATACCTTTGGACAGGAATTACATATAATGATACAGAAAGAGTGGACTGTTATCTTCGTCATAGGTACCATTCCATTATTTTTCTCTCATAACTGATTGTTGTTTTAATCTTTCCTTATCTTTGTCAGGGACACCACCATCTTTCTAGGCTCTCGGGTGCATAGCTGCAATATCTTTATTCTTCCTCACCCTACTCATTCAATCAGTTTCCAAATCTTGTCATTTCTACTTGAACAGCTTTTTCATCTGTCTTTTCTCTATTCCTTTAGCTTCCACAAGAGTTCTGGCCTTCATTACCTCTCACCTGAACTATTGCCTCAAGTCTTTTCCCTCTCCAATTTATTTTTTTAATAGTTGTGAAAGTGATTTTCTGAAAGTACAGAACTGACCTTGTTGCTCTCCTATACAATAAATTCCTGAGGCTCCCTATTGATTCTAGGATCAAATATCAATTCACCTTTATGTTCTCCTTTAGAAATTTCTTTTCATTTGTTTCATAGCTTACAAGATTGATGGTTAATAGTGTTGTATATATATATATATATATATATATATATAATTTATAAATAGATCAATGTCCATTTCATACTAAAATTATTGATAAAAGTGCATAATCAAAAAAAATTTAAGACTTGAATCAGATCATAACTGATAATATAGTATTTGAGGATTTAACAATTAAATTTGAACTTTAAAAAGATATCAAGCTAGTTTCTAATTATACAAGAGTTTATTTTCCTCATAGAGAAAAACAACAGCAACTTGATACCTTATAAGAAGTAGGAGAGGGTTGATATTATGTACTTTATATTTGTATTAATATTTGTTCTCTTTCAAAATGTATTTAACTTTCAAATTATTGATTGAGGGACTATGGCCAAGTCTCCTCATTTCTCTAGACTCAGTTTTCTTTTTAGTTGCAATATATATATATATATATATATATATATGTATGTATATATATACATATATATATATTTAGTTGCAATATATATATATATTTAATAGATAAATTGCTTCTCTATTTTATAAAATTAATGTGAAATCAGTGTAAAAGTTCTATATAAAAATGAATATCAATGTGCAATCACTGAGCTTCCAGTTCTGTGGGATGACTAGAATAGTAAATAAGACTGTAATAGCTGCGTGTTCCTTCTTACCCTGGCACAAAATGTAATTATGCGCCCAGTACAAAAACATGAATAGAAAAGGAATATCAAATATCAAATATGAGCACTTTCAGTTATTTGTGCATTATCTCATTCCTGTTTCTCATGTCCTTTAGGTCAACACATTCCTACAAATAGCTCTTCCCCTTTCTATAGAGGTGATAATATAAAGGAGGGAAATTTTAGTTTTTTAATTCACAAAAAATTACAAGTTTTTTTGAAAGAATTGTCATAAATATTCCTTCATTTTTGCATTTAAAAATACACATTTTATAGGATATTCTACAGTATGGGTAAACATGAATGAAATTTCACCTGTAACTCAACCCTATTTTTCCTTCCAACACTTGGATTTAAAAATAGAGAAAAATATACTATACATTTCACTTTCTATAAGGTTGCATTTCCTGTCCCCCTCTTAACTCAGAACAATTTTCTTGTTTGTAGTTAATTTCTTTTGCCTTCTATGTTTTTTACCCAGAAGACTTGTGATCACCAGAGGGCACATGGAATATGTGGCATAACATACCAGACTGCATTGAGTAACTTCCTTATGCTATCCTGACTGCTAGAATAGAAAGCTTGGCAATGTGGCCAGTAGTACGTGCCCAGGCATATTTCAGACTCCTTAGTCTCACAGGTTAACCTGGGTTCTTGACATGCTTTTGATTTTTGAAATCACACTATAGAAGTAAGATGATAGTCATTATGAATCCAAGGGAGATAGCTGGCCTGAGGGGAAAATGGGAAAATGAACCTTTTTTCCTGCCAGAGGGCATGGCTTTTAAATCAGCTTTTTTCTCTTTAGATGAGGAAAAATAAAAGGCTCCCAGGCAGATGTGGCTCTTGGCACAGGGTTCTCTGCCTAAAGAAATTTGACTTATGAATTCAAAATGCTACCTGGGTTTTGGTACTTTTTAACAATTTAAAAGTCCTACTTTCTCTGGACTCTGATTATCTTGGACCAAATATGGCACCTGGAACCTTTCAGGATACTGTATTCTTCTTTGATTGTGATTAAACTGCTGTCTCCTTAGAGTATGCCCTGTTTGGAAGTAATTTCATAGAGAGTTCCTTGTTTTATATTACATTCTAATAGAACACTGGTTTTGACATGAGTAGAATATAACTTCATTAGCATCAAGCCGTTTTTTTCTTTTGACTAAAATTTTCACATTAGCATTGCTTTAATGTATTAATTCAGTAAATATGTGTTAAGAATCTATCATGTCATACTCCATCTCATTTCATACAAATTAATTGGCATTCATTTTGTATTTACTTCTCTGTATGAATCATCATCATCATCATAACAACAGCAAATAGTTTTATAACACTCTGTGTAAAGTCTTTTACAAATATTCCCTCATTTTATCTTTGCAACAATCCTGTAAGGTAGGTGCTATTATTATTCTCATTTTACAGTTAAACAAACTGAGGTAGATAGAGGTTAAATGACTTGTTCCCTCATAATTTGTGCTATATGTATTTGTAATCAATGTGACTAAATTCTCAGCACCTATTGCTCAATTGTAGACTGTTCATTCTTTTAGTGTAATGACTTCCTCATTTTATTTTGTTACTTAAAGTCTTCTGGTACCTCTTGTCTGATGCCTTATTGTAATATGAAGGTAAGTCTTGTTTCTTGAAGGATATTCCATTGGAACATAATTTTTAATAGTTTCTACTATTTAGAAAACCTTTGCTTATGACTTTAGCCACAGAGTAAATCTTGTTTTTGAGAACTTGCCTGGCTAAGTATAGAAAGGTTTCTCCCCAGTTTATTCATTACTTAGTAATGAATTCTTTAGTAATGGCAACCCATAAAACAAAGAAGAAATGCAAAGTTGTTCTCAAGCATGTGTAGCCCCTTCCCATTCTGCATTAATTGGCATGGGGGGGGGCAGGCCAAGAGGCAAAGAATATTAAAATACATACATAGTTTAGTTACTATAGGTGTTCTAGATGTGAGAACCTTAATCAGTGACCAATTAATGGTCAAATAGTTGGAACAGCTGAATCACATCAATTTTGACATTCTCATTATAAATGAAATCATGATCCTAAAATAAGGCATATATGGTGGCTCATATCACTTTGATTAGTAGGGAGTCATCAACTTTAATCCATCCAATAAGATAGAGCTCCTTCAGGCCTTATCATCTACTCTGCCACCTATCATTCAAGACTCAGGTTCTGATACCAGGACTGGTATAGTGCTCTAAATTAGTATCCTCTGGGCCTTTTCATTCATCCTGTGGCAGAATTTCATGTGCTGTTTCTACTAATTAGTATGTAAGTTCTTTGAAAGCAAGAAACATTTCACTTTTCTATTTGTTTATCCAATGCTTTGCAGAGTAGCTTATGAATATTATGCATTTTATAAATATTTTCATTCCATTTTCATGGTAGGATTTATTTAAGTAGTAAATATAATAAACCTATTATTTTAAAATTTATACCCACAATTCTAAATTTTAAATCAGTTTATCTTTCTGTATCAATATGAACTTCAAGATCTTAACATAGTACCTAGCACAAAGCTCTTAAGAAATGGTATTTGACTGACTAACCTTGCATCTACTTGAGTACTCAGGATCTTTTTTAAATGGCTACCAAATATTCAGATTTTCTGAGGAAATTTTTGTTGCAAAATGCATTTTTTTCATTTCATTATCATTAAATAAGGAAAGTGAAATTTCTTCCATTTTAGAAATTCTGAAAGCAGCTGGGAAGCATTAATGCATTTGACATTACATACATGGTTTCTGATGAAAAAGTTTATTTCTAGGAAAGTATAAATTTTATCTGGAAAAATTAATTTGTAGAACCACAGCCCCAGTTAAGGCCCTCATTATTTTTCATTTGAATTTTAGTAATCTTCTTGATTTCCTTATCTCAGCTCTTTCAAAGAATCCAATCATTTGTGAAGGTGACTTTTCTAAAGATCTAGTGGCTTCCTAATTACTCCCAGATTAAATATAAACTCACCTACTCTGCATTTAAAGTTCTTATTTATCTGATATCTTTCTGCTTTTTCTGTTATTCTCACTCCCTTCCCCAAATGGTACAGTCTTGTCTTACTTTCAGTTCTTTGAAAACAAATTTTCATATTCAACCTTGTACTTTTAGTGACTGTTCCCCAAATTTGGAAAGCCCTACAATTTCTGTTGTATTTCTTGGTTTCCCTAGTTTCCTTCTGGGCTCAGCTTGAAGATCTACAGAAATCCTCTCTCAATCCCCCATCTGTTAGAGCCTTCACCTTCTCTAATTATCTTCAAATTATTCTTCACATATCTTATATGTATCTAGTTCTTACTTCCATTAAAATACGAGCTCATCAGTACTGTTCTTACTATTCTTTCTATTCCTGAAGTTTAGTACAATGCCTGGCTGACCAATTGGCTGATTAGTCTTGTTATTTAACTCTGCATTCATGCTTGTACGTTGTCACTTCGTTATATTAAATTTTCTGCTATCTAGAGCTAGCATATTTGAATAAAATAAGCATATTATATAAGTATCTGTTTCCTATCAACAACAGTACTTATGAATACCAATAATAAATATAGTAGATTATATTTTCTAGGATTTAATTTTTTAAATTTAATACTTCTATATTTCCATTCCTTCTAAAATTGTCCAAGTTGTCTTTTTCTTAATGGTATAAAACTCTCTGGTGAATTTTCTCTTCAAGCTAGTCAGTTATCTTTCCATTGTAAAGTGGTATTATTTTATTTAAAAATATTACAAATATTATACAAACAAACAAATGTATATAGACATAGTTATGATTTTTCATTCATTTTCATTCATATTTAATTAAAAATTTCAAGTAATTTTCAAGAATCTTTCTCAAAGTATTTCAATTTTTAAGAAATATCAAATTATATTTTGAAACTAGCTTAATATATTGCACTTACATGATATAAATGGTACTGAGGAATATAATGCATGGTATTGTTGGTAGTCAACTATGATTTAACTTTCATTTTACACACTCTGTTCAGATGAATGAATTGTACAAGAACAATTTATCTGAGCTATAAATCAGAGCCATTGTTAGTAATATTTACAGATTATTACCTTGTCAAGATTCAATCTGACTGGATTAAAATTTAACTTCATTTGCACATATTTTATTTTATTTTTGTGAGTCCATGAGAGGTAAGCAACTTGCCCAGAATCACACAGTTAGTAAGTTGTTAAGTGTCTAAGGTCATATTTGAATTTCAGGTCCTCCTGACTCTAGCGTCACCCACTGTGCAACCTAACTTAACATTTTTGAAAAATCACCATGATGCATTTACTCATTTGGAATGAATTTCTCAATCCTTACTCCCAAGTAAGATTTGAGCTTGGTTTTCATTTTTAAAAAGTAGACATATTTATTCATAAGATATAGTAAAAATGATAATTTTTGTCCTTCACAATAGGGCCTTTCTTCCCAGAAAATAAATGTTGCATCTTCTGGAAAATTCTGCTT
The DNA here is from genome assembly GCF_037893015.1 of Macrotis lagotis. Taxonomy (NCBI): domain Eukaryota; kingdom Metazoa; phylum Chordata; class Mammalia; order Peramelemorphia; family Peramelidae; genus Macrotis; species Macrotis lagotis. The sequence continues at coordinate 486,618,876 of NC_133666.1, forward strand.
TTCCCTAGAATCCTTCCTTGAAGTTCAAATTTTGTCTTTGGAGGATAGAAGTTGAAGAGGAAGGGGTATATTATTGGCAACTATAAGCACATTTTAAAAAACCCACAACTATTATCTGATTCAAATAACACAACTCTGGAAAGTAAATTTTATCCCATTTTCCATTTGATGAAACTGTGGCATGCAAAGGTTAAGACAGTTGCCCATTATCCCATAATTAGAAAGTAGCTGAGTTTAGATTTAAACTCAGGTCTCTCTGACAACAGCCCATTAGAAATAAATTTGTCACTACTGATAGAAAAGAGGTAGATTTCAAATTTATATGAATGTAAGTATGAGATTTCCCTCCTTTTCAATTAATATAATCACAGCATCCAAAGATAGATAAACTGAATCAATCAAAATGTGTGAACAATTTGGGGACTTTGTATACTTTGAAAGTTTGGTAGATCTGGAATTCCCATGAAGTTAGTAGCTAGTAGTGTGCTAAGAGCAGCAATGGCTCAGATATTTCTCCTTTCCAATAACAAATAATAGACTAATTATTTTGTGTCAAAAGCAGGTATAACAATTAAAATTATCCTAAAATTAAATTAAAAAAGGAAAGTGGGATTGGAAGGAGATGGGAGATAATTAGATATTCTTCAAATCAACATCAAGATAGGATAATTAGAGAATAAGAGGGAAATAAACTAAGAAAAAGAGGAATTACTGAAGGTCTTTTGTTGAGGTATGGGTTCCCCATAATAAAGATTTTGTGTTCAGTATTGCATCTGCTCTTCTTTATCAGAACCCCCACAAACATCAAGACTAGTTTGATGAAGATGATGAGAAGATAAACATAACCCTGTCCAACAAAAGAGAAACCTCAAGAAAAATAAAATAAAATAAGCATGCTTCATTCTGTATTCAGGTACCATCAGCTCTGTCTTTGGTTTGGATAGTATACATTATCATATGTTCTTCAGAATTCTCTTAGTTCACAGCATTGCTGAGTAAAGATAGATCATTCAGACTGGTCATTCTACAGTATTGCTGTTACTAAGTTAAAGAACATTTCCCATTGCATCTGCATGTAAATTTTTTACTAAGAGCATCCTACAACTTCCAAGCAAATGAACAAAAACAAAAAACAAATAAATGACCTTATTATCTCCTCAAATTATACTCCATCAATCTCCTATGAAAACCTGTTTAAATTAATTGCCATCATTTCTTCTCCCCTCAGTCATTTCATTGCACATTACAATTTGGTTTATGACTTCATCACTCACATAAGTCTATTTTCTCTGATGTTCTAATGAGGTAACTAGATAAAGTGGCTAGTCCTGAGTTCAAGTAATCTAGACTCAAATAGTTACTGGTTGTATTTCCTTGGGAAAATAATTTAACATCTGTCTGCTTTATTTTCCATATCCACCTTTGGTGTAATGATAGCATCTACCTCCCAGGTTTTTAAGAAGATAAATTGAGACCCTGAGTTCATATCATAAAAATATTCAAAGGAAATGAGGATGTTTAACTTGAAATAAAGGAGATAAAGGGGGCATACTGTAGCTCTGAGCAGTTAAGCAGCTCAGTAGCTCAGTGAATAATAGAATACTGGGACAAGAAGACTTGAGCTCAAATATGGCAATGACAATAATTGTGTGACCCTGTTTACCTCAATTTTCTCATCTATAAAATGAACTGGAGAAAGAAATGGCAAACCACTTCAGGTGTCTTTGCCAAGACAACCCCAAGGGATCATGATGAGATGGGCATAACTGAAATGATTAAACAGTGACTAGCTTTCTCCAAGAATTTTAAGTACTATCTTGTGAAATAGAGATTAGATTAGACTTTCTTGGCTTCAGAATAAGAGATTACAAAGAGACAAATTTAAATGTCAGGAAAATCATCTTAATATAGAAAACTGTCCAAAAATTGAATGGACTATCTAGAGAAATTATGAGTTTCCTAAGATGAAGGTCTTCAAGGAGAGGATACATTATCACTTTTCAGGGATATTACAGTTATAATTTTTTTATGTATTGATTTGACTAGAAAACTACTAAGATTTCTTCCAACTCCCAAATTCTGTGACTGTGTGATCATTCCAGCTGTTTCTCAGAATGGTTCTATTTTTAACCCTTCTAATTTCTTCAAAACACAAAACTTTTTTCTCCTCTTGGTAGCTTTCTTTGCTAGGCTCAAGTCATTTTAACCTACTACCTCTGAGAATATGCTTAGGGATCAGAAATGCTTTTGCAGCCAAAACCGGCTTACTTTTACCTTCTTTCCTTGTTTTTTTTTTTTTTAACTAAGCTAGTTAGTGAATTTCGAGTATATCTAATCTTCAGAATTTCCTTTTTGAAAAATTTTCAATCTCCCTAAGTTCAATTACTCTTATATTTTTATTCCAGGGTATCCATTTTTCCTTTTAACATTTTGAATTTTGTTCTCATGAAATCTAGACATGACAGACTATCCTTGACTTTCCAAATCTCTTCAATAATCTCTAAGTGGTCAATTTCCTTCAGTGTGCCAAAAATTTTCACCACAGGAACCATTATCTCCCATTTGGTGAGAACCAGAATCAAAATCAGATTTCCTCTCATAAAGTTCCTTCACCTTTTGAAAGACTTTTAAATTCAGTGAAAACAATGACAGCAATTATCAGCTTACAAGAATCAATGGAAACTGTGACTGTGAATAAGAATGCTAGGGAGGGAGAATAAGAAGGATTTATAGAGAGAATTGATAGAAAATTTTATTTTGCGAGTCAATAGGGTTAAATGACTTGCCTAAGGTCACACAGCTAGATAATTATTAAATGTTTGAGACCAAATTTGGGGTCTAGTGTTGTCTCCACTGCTACACTTAGCTGCCCCTATAGAGAGAATTGAAAGAGGACTGAGTACTATCTCCTTTAAGGGGTTGAGAAGGGGAAGAGAGGAAATTATAGAGAAGTCAAGAGGAGAACTAAGAGAGTGTTCAGTGATGTGTTTGAAGTACAGGGAGGAGACTACAGAAAAAAAGTTTGTCAACACTGCTGAATGCTAAAGAAAATCTGAGTATTCCCAGCCCTAAATGCTGTCATTAGAACACAGAAGTTACTGAACAAATTCCCATGAATGGATGGATTGATTGGAAGCATATCAAAAACATCCAACTTTTCAAAATTGTAGTATTTGCCTCTGTTTACACATTCATTTTCACATATTTTTCTAGATTAATAAGTTACAGCAAAATGAGTTTTAATGTCAGTGTTTCTTTGTGACATCTATTGACAGTGATTAAACACTCATGTATTCATTTTTTAAATGTCATTGTTCATCAATTTATGTTTCCTTCAGTGAGGAAAATGGAAGAATATTGTCTCATTTCCTTCAGCTTTACTGATGATTTTTAGTAAATAATAATCATTTTGTAAACCTTTTTGCTTGAGTTCTACAGTGAAGCATGTGAAATTACAATTCAAAGGTTTTAGAGAAAGTACACTTGTACTGATTTTTAAATGATAAAACTTTCCTGTGCCAGGACCTAAACAAGCTTAAAAGAGGGTTTGGGGGGCAGCTAGATGGCCCAGTTGATAGAGGACCAGCCCTGGAGTTAGGAGTACCTGAATTCAAATTAGACCTCAGACATTGAGGCCTTAGCTGTATGGCCTTGGGCAAGCCACTTAACCCCATTTGCCTTGCAAAAACCTAAAACAAAACAAAACAACAACAAAAAAGAGGGTTTTGGTAGTTCTGTCCTCTCAAGTTTCAATGATTGAAGTGCTACCAGCTTGTTTACCTTTTAGTTTCAAGAAATCCTAACCTTGCAAGTGTTGCATTTTTTGGCATCACTTTTAAGAAATGCTAATTCTAAATTTTGTTTGTGACAATCATCAGACTTTATTTTTTGTATTCAATTCTCTTTCTGTTTACTCTTCATAAGAAGACACAAAATTCTACAAAGTAATTTTCTTTCATATAAGCTCAGGTTTATACTGTATTTCTTTGAGTGGGTATTTGAGTTCCAATAATTTTACTTTATTCTTCATCCATAGGAATGAAGGAACTTTATTTGACAAGTTACATTCAAAGTTTCTTAGTAGTAGTACTTTAGACTTTTAGAGACAATTAGAAGGTTTAGGGGAATAGAGTATTAAAAATTGGAATCAGAAAGTCCTGACTTAGGCACTCATTAGATTTTGACCCTGAACATGTCACTTAATCACAGCCTCCTGGAGTTCTCTTTTAACATCTGTCTGCCTCAGTTTTCTCTTCATGTGTGATTTTTTTTTTATATTGAAACTAAAAACTGCAAGAAGACTCTTGGGACAACCTATATAAAGTACTTTGCAAATATTAAAGTGGTAACCATTATTATTTACAACAATTTGTTGTTCTGTCCTTTTCTTCCCACCCCAACAAGCTTTTTTTTAAGGAATTATTTCATTCTTTATTCAGTAGTTCTTCAATAGTCTTCATTAATTTGTTCTGGAACTCTTGATGAGTGCTGAAACTGATGAGTAGAGAACAGATTTTTCCCATAATAACAATAATGCCATTAGAAATGATTTGTGAATGTTCCCAAGACCTTTTACATTTTACTGTGATAATCCTATGTAATGAGGTTGTTTTGTAATATAGAACTTTAAAACTAAGAAGACATGGATAAAAAATCAATTACATAAAAATAAAATAAAATTTAACTTCACTTTATCTGTACTGAAAGGAGCTCCTGGAATAATGGGTTGTTGTTTGTCCTTCACTCTTGAAAAGAACCATGACATGGGGGGGGGGGTGATGCCATGACATGCAAACGAATTTGATTTAAGCAAGGAGGTACTATGCAGAGTCACCAACTTCACTGTCTTCTCCAGAAATATCTGGTTCCAGTGGCCTAATACAGATCATGCCAACTGGAGATAGCCTTTGATTCAGTGGGGGATCTTGATGTTTTAAAGCTCAAGTCTTTCCCAGGCTGCAGTCTGATTGAGGCAAAGCCTCAAAAAGATGAGGCAAAGAGGCCAAAAAAAAAAATTAAACTGGGAAAGCAGGATCCTCAGGGCTTCTCAGTATTTAAGGTAGGGAAGTAAGAAATGAAGCAAAGAATGGCCTTTTTTTTCCATAGTCAAAAAAAAAAGTCAATCTAGAAGAGGAATCCCTCTGTTTCTGGTCAAAAAGAAACATTTGCAACTTAAATTCACTCTGAACCAATTGAGGCACAAACAATGTGCAAGTAGGTTTAGCATGGGGTTCTGCCCTGTTTCTGCAGTACTGTAAAACTGAAGTTAATCTCTGTTTCATGTAGAGAGGGGGAGGCGCTGAGTGACTTGCAAGTGACAAGTAACGAAGCATTTTTTGGGTGGTGGGGGCAAGTTCTAGCAAGTGAGATGATGAGTCCTGAGCAAGTAGTGATTGCTGCAGCATTGTATTCTAGTCAAAATCCTAACAAATACTAAGTTCTGAAGCTTATGAATATCGAGGTACCACTGTCCTTTTATTCCCAGTGCCTAGTGTAGTAGATGTTTAATAACTTTTTGGCAATTAATTGAATGAGTGGTTGATAAGGAAATTCATGGTCTATATACAATCCATTGATCCATAATGATAACCATGTATTTTTTTTAAAGTGCCCATGGTTTTGACATGATCTCTTGATTCTAGAGACATTATATTATTTTGGAGGGATCTGGATCTTTGTTAATATTTTTGTGGGAGACACCTGTGTATCATTCTACTCAAGCTAATGATCAATTTTTCTGAAATGTCTTAGAGCATTTCTAGGAACCTATAAAAGTTAAATAACTTGCCCATTACAATAACGCCAATATGAATCAGAGGTAGTATTTGAAGCCAGTTTTCCTTGTCTAAAAGACTATCCATTAAGCCATGTTAACTCCCATAACACAGATGGTTCTTAGATCTGTCACATTCCAGCAGAAAGACACACTGACTTGGAAAGTCCTAAATAGGATCTATCAAACTGAGCTTAAATCAGAACTATATACAGAAATTTTATAGTTTGAAAGTCCAAGAGATAGTTGCAAGACATAAAAAGGGTATATTAGGTGGAAACACATTAAATAATGGATAAATAAATAGCTGGCCTCAGAATCAAGATTGTCTAGGTTCAAATCCTGCCTTTGACTCATGCTACCTGTGTAATTCTGCCCTAGTCATTTAAGCCCTCCTGGTGATTCAAAATTGTAAGTTTGCATATCAGATACAGATTGCATTAGGATAGAAAGTTTCTTCCTGAGAGTTCCTCATACTGACAAGATCTCTGTCCTAGCCAAAACCCATAGAAAAATGTAGCTGGAAGACTTGCCAGAAGAAACCCAATTTTCCTCACATGAAGCAATGACATCAAATACTCCAATGTCGTTGTAGCCATAGACTATACCTCTGATACCTTTCTCCTGGTGCATAGAAATAGTGCTACTGGAATGCCTGTGGATAATTATATTCTGCCATTATTGACAATATATAGAATTACATTATAAATGGTCCTTATGACTTCATTTTCAGGTTTACATTTGACCCAATTTTTAAAATTATGAACCTAAATGAGATGAATGAGTGAGGTGGGTGGGTAGGAGAAACTGCTGGTGATACAATACTCTTATCAATATAACTATAATCTATTCATTACAGAGTGTCCTGGATTTTTCCTGTATACAAAGGAAACCTCAGACACACTTGCATATATAATTTATACAAAAGTTGAAGAAATGTTAACCTTTTATGATGAATACCATCACCTAACCAATTAGCACTGGTGAATTTATAAACACTAATTCCTTTATAGTTTATAAAAGTATATTTTATATATAGTATAGTTTATATTTGAAGTATGCAAAAGTGGTTCTGAGTATCTTAAAGAATGACATAAAGTGTTATGAAATGCAAAGTCGAAGGGCAACTTTTCAGCTGTCAAAAGATATTTGTTTTCAGCAAAGATTGGAAATTAAATCAATTGCCTAGGTTTTGGGAATGAGTTCTTTTCTTTCAAAAGGGTTTATCATAATAACTGCAAATCAGATACTGTTTATATTATAAATTTAAGTCTGTTCAAAAATTTAAGTATGTTTAAACTATATATCCTTTGCTTTGGTGGATTATATTAGGCATTTTAGGTTAATAAATAGATACCTAGAATAAGGGGGAAGGAGACAAAGGCTTTCATATCTCCCCTAAATTTAATACCTATGAAAATCTAACATTTTTCCCACCTGATAATTGGCTTCTGATTTGTATGTAAATTCAAAGTACATTTGGTCAGAACTCTGCTCCATTCTTCACATTGGATTATAATTCCATTCAAACTCATTAAATAGTACTATGCCTCATGATCTTTCTAAGAAATATGATTTAAAATTTTTGTATGGGGAACTCTCAATCTTGCAACATTTGTAACCCGAAATTTTATTTGCAAATCTGTAGTTTAGAAGATTGAATTTATTTTTCTATAGAAAAAATATTTAGTTTTTAGGTTCTCAAGCTACTCTATACAAACTTATTTAACTTCTGATTATACTTGGAGCTACTACTATCCACTACCTTGCTGCTATATTTTCTGTCATTTTTATCATCCAACATGTTAAGTCAGAAACATATTCTTACTCACCCTTTACCCTTATTTCTAGAAAATTAAGAATTTTTCCACCTATAAATAAATCACTAGTCATTTTGCTCAGAGAATCCATCAAGTTGGTAATGGTAGAGGATATTGCAAACAAATCCAAATTTCCTGTTTTCAGAGAATTTATTCTTTAAGAAAGTGAAAGAACTTTTGGTTCCGTTGTATTGTTGGGCAAATGTCTAGATTTTCAAAAAAGAAAATGTAGAAGGATTTAGACCAATATGCCAACCTTTCAATTTTAGGAGAATTCTAGTTCAGATTATTTACTATATAATACAATGGATAGTATACAGACCTGGAGTCAGAAAGGTCTGAATTAAAATTCTGCCTTAGATCTTTATTAATTGTTTGATCCTGGGTAAGACTTTTATCCTATCTCCTCAATTTCTTTATCCATAAATTTGGAACAATAATAATAATAACAATACCTACCTTATATGATTGATGTGAGAATAAAATATTTGTGAAAGGATTTACAAACCTTAAACCACTATATAAAAACTAGCTATAATTATTATTTGAAAATAATATGGTTTGACTTATAATAGTTTTTTCAGATCAACATTGACTTATTTGACAGTTACTAGGCTGGCACATAAGGGAAATGCAGTAACCATATTGAAAAAAAGATGCCATTTATTATTATTAGTGGATCGAGTTTGAAATCAAGTTCTGTTACATACTATCAGTGTGACCTTGAATCAAGCACGTCGTATCTGAGAACTTTGTATTCCTCATGCATAAAATGAAGAATTTGGAAGACTTCCCAAAACTTTTCATGTACTAAATCCTATGAACTACATCTTAAGAAATGTCATAAGGGCTTTTGCCATCATTCCCTCAAAAGACTGTTGGTAAATTAGACACTGTGAATGAATAGCAAGATTAAGGCTTCAAAGTGTGGGTAGGATAAGAAGGTAAAATGAAGGTCAGGAATATCATTTATTGATTGAAGAAGGATTTATAGCAGACAGTACATTAGAAAATAATATTACTAGAATTTCTCTACCATCTCTTTGTTTTTCCACCAGGGTTGCTACCATGCATTATACCTAAACCTACACCAGCCACAATTTTCTAAATAAGTAGGGAATGGGGTAAACTATTTCCACCAGCTACCAATTGAAGGGGAGAGTAAATGGTAAGGAGAGAGAAGGAAGGAAATAATTTATTAAGTGCCTACTATATGTCAGACATTATGTTAACCTAAACCTTTTATAAGCATTATTTCAATTGATCCTCACAATAACATTGTCCAAGAATCAACAGGTTATTGTATCATGAGTATGATCCCCGTTTTATAGTTGAAGAAACTAAGGCAGGTAGAGGTTAAGTTACTTGTCCAGGGTCACACAATTAATAAATGTCTGAAACTACATTTAAACTCAGATCTTTCTGACTCCAGGTCCAAAACTCTATTTACTGAATTACCTAGTTGCCTCTGAGATTTCCATTCATTTTCATGGAAATATTGACAGGCTTTTTTAGTTTATTTGTCATCATGACAACTTCATCTATGAGTGCTTTTGGTATGATATTGCTTACTTGTTTTGCCTCCATTGTGTTATGATTGGATACTGTTTATAATCTAACATCATATTCTCCAATATTGTTTCAGCAAAGAATTTATACTCTAAACTCATATGGACCTGGGATGCCATTTTTTTCTCTGCTTTTTTTCAAATGTTTACTTGCTAAAGATGTTGCAGCATGTCTTTGATATTACTGTGGTGGCTTCAGTAAAATTTTGCAGAAAAATGACATTAAGGTCATTCCTTTTTATCTCCAACAAGATGTATAAAGATTGGTATAAAGAAGTGGGAATGTTTAAATTGGAAAAAGAGATTTATGTATATTTTGGGGATTGTGATAGTTTTGAAAGGATTGCCTCATAGAAGATGGATTTTACTCATCCTGTTGTCCCCAGTAGAAAGAATTAAGAGTAATGGGTACAGATTTTAGGGAAGGAGATTTAAATTCAATATATAGTATACATTATGTTTTTCTTTACAATCCCTCTGTATCTCTTATGTTCTTCATTTTCTTTCTGTATTCCCCAGAGTGTCACTGCTATAATTTGAGTCTGATGATGCTACTGATTTGCATGGTACTTTGTTTCAAAATGGTCTTGTCCATTTTGGGGGGGGAGGGGGTTAACAAGGCAATGGGTCTAAGTGACTTAGCCAAGGTCACACAGCTAGGTAATTAAGAGACCAAATTTGAACTCAGGTCCTCCTGACTTCAGGGTCAGTACTCTAATCACTGAGCCACCCAGCTGCCTCACTCTTGTCCATTATTAAGACTCTTCCTACTTTGTTGAAATTTACTGTTCTCCCATGTCCCTGCCATTTGTTATATGTCTCTACATGGAAATTCTCTTTTGCCATTGCTTGGTTCCATAATAATTTCAGGAGCTCTGCACCCTTCTAGTGTGGTGGGGCCATTGAAGTATTAAAGTAACAGAAATGGAGTGAGATCTTACTAGACTTTGTTAGATTTGTTTGAATTAATTGAGAAAGTAAAGGATAGAAGGCATCCATTAATGGATAGAATACTGAACCTAGTATCAGGAAGATCTGAGTTCATATTAAGTCTTAGACACTAGCTGGATGACTCTACCAAGCACCTTAACCTTTCTCTGCCCCTGTTTCTTCATGTTTAAAATGGCGATAATAGCACTTCTCTCAAAAGGTTTGTGAGGATAAATTGAGATATTTGTAAAGCATTTTTCAAACTTTAAAGTTTTCTGTAAGTACTTGCAAATATGATTAACTTTGACATCCCATATGGTTGCAAGTTCCTCCTGAAATAGCAGAACTGGAAATGTAAATATCTTTGATTAATCCAACAAAACAACTGTGGAACTGTGGAAAAGTAACAGCCCTGACCACAGGATGTCATATCCAAATGGGTGAACTTAGAATGCTGACTTTGGTATGACGATGCCTGATAATATATCTTATTTTTTCCTCTTGCTACTTTGAATAGTCCACTTAATCTCTATTTTAATATCTTCTTATGAAAATTAAGAGGTTGGACTAAGATGAAACTATATTTCCTTCCTATTAGAAATTCATGTTCTTATGAATTATATTTGAGCTTAAGTATTGAACAGAGTGCATGTTGTTATTGTTGAATTGTTTTAGTTGTATCTAACTCTTTGTGATCCCATTTTGGGTTTTCTTGGCTAAGCTAATTGAAGTGCTTTCCTTTTCTACCTCATTTTATAGACACAAAAAACTAAATTAAACAGGGTTAAAGAACTTGCTTAGTATTACACAGCTGATACTGTCTAATGCTAGATTTGAACACAGAAAAATGAGTCTTCTTTAACTGATCTGGCACTTTCACTGCCCAGAGATACATATTTCAGAATTTTCAAATTTCTAAGATATTTAAAGACTTATATATCCTAGTTTCAACTTAATTTTCCAGATTTGTTTTCTCTTCCTGTCAAGATCAACTAGAAACTTGCATGTAACATTTCATCTCCTGTCTTCATGTCTTTACATAGATTATTCCCCAAATATAAAGTAGTCCCTCCCCACCTCTACTTCTTAAAGTCCCTAGGTTCCTTCAACATTCAATCAGATATTCTTACCTGTCCCCCACTTCTTTTTTCAACCTTCATTAATGATAAACTGAGGAAGAATTTGATTGTGCAAAGTGAAACCTTATTGAAGCTTATAATTTGATAGAGCTTTTCATTATCTCACTGTCATATTGTCTGGTACATTATTTCCCTTTAAACTGAATTTTAATTTACCTTTCTTCCTTTTCCCATTTACTTTTTGGATGAAGCTGTTAGCATGTGTGACTAATGTTTGTCTTGTATGTATATAAAAATAGTATAAAAGTTTCTTATAAATTATATTCTACCCCATGACTGTCCTGAAATGATCAAAAGCCTTTTGCTAATAGAATTCTATAATTGCACAAAACATTAAGCCTCTGTTGTTTAAAAAAAAGTCAGATACTGCCTCCTACTAAATTCCTGAATATTCTAGCTGTTGATAGCTCTCTCCTTTCATAAATTAACTTGTATCTTTGAATATATAGAAAGCTCTAAATTATATATAATATTTAATATCATATATTAAATATTAGATATGTGTGTGGAGAGACAGGGACAGAGATGGAAAAAGAGAGAGCTATAAGACAAGTCATGTAGTGGATGGGCTATTGAACCAGAAGTTAAGAAGATTTATATTCAAATTCAGTCTCAGACCATATATATGCAAACATACATAACACTATTAATGGATGTTTCCCTGGTAGAATGTAGGTTCCTTGAGGGCAGTTTTTTCTTTTGTATTCCCAGCTTCTTGCATACTGACAAATAACTAAGTATTTAATAAGCATTTGTTGCTTAACAAGATTCTAGACAGACCAGAGTATATCTAGTCCATGTTTGTTTTTGAAAATGAGTTAATTTGGAGTGAACCGCACAAAGGTGATTAGTTAGTAAGTGACAGAGCTAGAGGTTCAAATCCTAGAATACTGACTTATTTGATTCAAAATACCGATTCTTATTGCAGCCTTTCCCCAAAAATATCAAGATGAGACCCAGATTTTAGTATCTTGTTTTATATTACAGATGTTAAAATGATATTAACTTTAAAGGGATTAATGAGCATGAACAATTGTAAAAATAAAAAAAAGATCTCATAAAAGAACTCATAAAATAATAAGGAACAATCTTGGAGATAGTAGGCATTTAATAATGTTTATTCAAAAAAAGAAAATATATCTTGGCACAAAAACCAAAATTATTCAAAAGGCTAACACAGAAAATTAGGACCATCCAAGTTGTCTATAAATTAATGTGATGAAATGAGACCTGAGTAGAATGATAAAAGGCCAGGCCACATGATTCTATAAATTTTCTAAACCCAATTAGGGCCATTTATCCTCATCTGTAATATTATGAATTCTTTTTACTGTCCTTCATGTTACTTCTTGACATACTGATGCTCAAAAAGTTAACTTCCTGAAGGAAATAAAACAGTGAAGATGATTAAGACCTGAATGGGTATAGATAGCAAATATATTGAGAAAGGTAACAACTGATATTAACACAATATTTTGGAAGCAACATGTTCCAAGAACCTTGTTTAAGAATATTACTGCTATAAAGGCTGTAGTAAGATTGGTAAATTGGAAGAAGAAAACAAAAATAAGGAAAAAAGGATTTAGATTAAATCATTTATAAAATTTTTGGCAATAATCTATTGGATTATTTAAAAAGTTTACTAAGAATGGTTGCTATACATGCAATATATATATACATATATAAAAGCATGGTATATAAGTATGTCTCACAATAATCTTTTTTAAAGAAAGATAAGAAAGATAGATTAATAATAATAATAAAATGATCATATACCACATTGAATACATCTTTGAGAGGTGGTCACCATTATTGGTTTATGTAAACAAGATGATATCTAACTTTGGTCTAATGTTCTGGAAATCTGCTTGTTTTCTATGACTTGTATATAAAATATCTTTTCTGATAATGGAAAAGATTCATATAAAGCAAAAGTTTGTATAAGTCTAGCCTTTTCACCTATGAGGTTAAATAAAAAGTAATTAATTTAAAACTGTACTCCAATGAGCATCTTCATAATTATATTTGAAGATAAGGAATAAAAATTCTTTAGGAATATTAGTGTTCTTCAAACAAATCCATGATTTTAATATTCAAAATTAAATGCTTTGGAGAATTAGAGGTTTCAAATAATGATAGATATGAAGGTTTTTTAAAATATGTATCTTGTCAGTTTCATAAAAAGAAACCCAGAAGAAAGTGATCAAATATTCTTTGGACAAAAAAATAATTAGTGCTTATATCTCTTCAAAAGTGGAGTCTCTTGTTCAAAGTCACTGTTTAAAGCCTGAAAAATACTCAACTGCTTCTCACACTAATAGGTTTCACTCCATCTTTCAGATAGCCCTGGGCAGCCAGCTTTACCAAGATACAGCTGAAGAAAAAACAATTTTTTACTTGACCCTAGAGAAAGGTTAGTTCCACATTACAGAGATTCTAATTCTTATTTTCATTAAGGAATTAAATTAGATTACCTCTTCTGTTTTGTTTTGTCTTCTCCTCTCTGAACAAAGAGAAAAAAATGTTAACTTCACCTAAAATCACTGCTCTTCTTCAGAGCTTTGTAACCTTTTCTCAATCAGGGCAAAGGACTTGGCATTGATATCCTGAAGGGAATCTGCATGATATTGTAAAGAGGGGCAAATGATGTGAAAGTCTCTACACAGCAATTGCTTTTCTGATTAAAGTCTGGCATTTGTTGTCCAACTCTTTAGAACAGACAGCATGCTGCACAGAATTAGAAATATGAAAGGAAGAGAAACTTCCAGCTGGGAAGAGTATGTTTTTTTCCCCCCTTTTTAGCTTTTCAAAAGGCAGATAAGTTACCAAACTTACCTTAAAAAATAAAAGAAAACCTAAGAACTTCTCAACATTATCAAAAAATAAAAATCTCATTGATTGTTCCTTATTCTTTTATGAATTATGAAGATCTCTCTTTAATTGCTTTTTGATAATTGTGCAAACATGTTTAGAACAAAAACAAATGAAAATTCCAAAGTCCTTCATGACTACATGATATAGATCTAGTTTCTATGTAATTAAAATATTAACTAGGGAAATTTTACTTCAGAAAAGCATGACATTTAACTGAGTAAATTTGATATCACATCCTTCAGTTGCTAAAAGAGATTTCACAGAAAGTGCATCTTTCCCCAATTTATAATCATGCTGGATAATTAGAGTTCATATCCCTTTAACATGTGTAATATAAAACAAAATACTAAAATTTCTGTCTTATCATGATGCTCTTTTGGGAGAAGGCTACTGTAATAATGAATATACTGAATCAAAGAGTAAATTTTAAGTCAATACTCTAGGGTTTGAACCTCTAGCTTTGTCACTTATTAGATAGATGACCTTGTGAAATTCACTACAACTCCCAATTAACTCATTTTCAGAAATGAGACACAGGGATTACATAATCTCTGGTGGTCTTTCCAGATTTTTATTGATCAAAAAATGTTTATCAAAAATTTACTATTTGTGGGGCAGCTAGGTGGCACAGTGGATAGAGCACTGGCCCTGGGGTCAGGAGAACCTGAGTTCAAATTCGACCTCAGACACTTAATAATTACCTAGCTGTGTGGCCTTGGGCAAGCCACTTAATTCTATTGCCTTGCCAAACAACCACATCCACAACCACAACAACTTATTATTTGTCAGCATGCTAGATGCTGGGAATACCAAAGAAAAACTGAATCTATCCTTGCCCTCAAGAAACTCACATTTTACCGCAGGCAGGGATGGTGGGAGCGGGGAATGCCTGGAGGCCCGGACCACTGAGCCCTGTACTTCTGCGGGAGCATCCGAGGCCGGAGGCAGGCATCCTGGCAAGACTGCCCACTACAGGGTGGTGCTCACGGCGCACGTGGTGGCTGCCCAGAACTGGGCACGCGGGGGAAGAGGCAGCAGGGAGTGACAGCCTTATTCAGGAGCAAGACTGGCTTGGCTACCACAGGCAGACAAGCTCTCAGCTGTCAGATCCGGGCTGCTGCTGCTGGGACACGATTCCATGGGTGGGACTATGAAGAGAACAAAGTGGAGACACCGTTGGACCAGTACTTTGAGACCACTTCTCCTGAGCAGGCAGCTTCCTCCTGCCTCCAACTCTTACTCTTGACTTAACCTTGATATCTGAATTTCTTCTCCCAAACCTGCTTGATTTCGCTTCTTCCATATGCCATTCTTGGCTCCAATCCCAGATCCTGAATTAAAAGATGTGTTCAAAAAAAAAGAAAGAAAAAAACTCACATTCTACTAGGGAAAACATCCATTTATACTATGGCTATGTATGCATATATCATCTGAGTTTGAATTTGAATTTAAGTCTTCTTGACTCCTGGTCCAATAGTCCATCTACTACATGATTTGTCTTAATAGGTCTCTCTTTTTCCATCTCTGTCTCTTTCTGTCCCTGTTTCTATTTCTCTGTGTCTCTCTCTTTCTCTCCACATATATTTAATAATTCAGATATACATATATTAATATTATATATAAAAATATAGTTTCCTATGTAGTCAAAGAAACAAGATAATTTATGGGAGGAAGGAGGCATTATCAGCTAGGAAATTCAGGAAATTTTATAAGGAGTTGCATTTCATTTTTGTTAAAGCAGTACAGATTTAATGTTTTATGCAATTATAAAATTCTAACAGCAAAGAGATTTTAATCAGATCTGGTCAGTTCTTGGGGTAGAATGGAATTTATAAGTATATTTTTACATTGCTTATATACACATACAAGACAAATATTAGCAACACCTGCTACAGCTTCATCAGACTACCTTCTATGTGACAGGCATGGTGTTGAGAAATCTAATGGGAAATGGTGGCAGAGTCAGAAGCAATAGAATCTTTTTCTGCAAAAGAATTAGAGAATTAGACTCATGTCTAATGACATGAAAATGTCATAGTGTGTAATTTTTCCATATAGCTTTGGGAAATAGGCAGAGAGTCTGAGAAGTCCTTGATCACAATGGTGGGAAATATTCCAGCTCCCAAAGACTGATAGAGGGCCAGTATAGTATGCCAGAAAAAGATCCCAGGGGACACTTCAACTAGGATGGAATGCAAGAACAAGTGCCATCTGGTAGTTTTGACATACATTACTCAGAGTCAGGTCACACATATAGGGCAGAGCTAGAGAAGAAATATATGAAAAAAGAATTAACCCCTTGGAAAAGGAAATACAATTCTTGAAAATAATTCTTTGAAAATTAGAATTGTCCAATGGAAGCTAATGACTATAATGACATCAAGAAACAATGGCAAGACAAAAAGTAGAAGAAAATGTCAAATGTCTCAGACAAAGAAACTCACCTAAAAATGAGATCAAAAAGCAATAATTTGAGAATTATTTGAACTAGTTGAATGTCCTGAACAATAACAAAAAAAGAACCTAGACATCTTATTTTAAGAAATAATAAAAGATACCCTGAAATGAAAACTCCCATAAACATTATAGACAAAAAATTCAGATTTTTCATATTATAGAAAAAGTATGACAAGGAGCCAGAGAGAAGGAATTAAGGTACCAAGAATCACAATAAGAATCTCATAAGATTTAGTATTCGCCAAAATCTTAGAGAGCTTGGAAGACATTATACTAGAAGGATCTAGGTTTACCACTAAGAATGACATTCCCAGGTAAAATAGTATGTTATGAAATAGAAAAATTTTTAAACATTCCTCATTCAAAGACCAGAACTAAGTAAAGTGTTTGACATTTAAAAATAGAAATCAAGAGAAGGATAAAATAATAAACATGATGCAAAATCATAAAGGATTTAACATGTTTATATATAGGTCCTCATGACATTTTAATTATCAGGGATCATAGTGGAAGTCCAATTACAGAGAAGCCTTGAATATAATTCCCTTTGATTTAGATGAGCTTAAAAGAGAATGGAATAGGGGGCAGCTAGGTGGCACATTAGATAGAGCACCGGTCCTGGAGTCAGGAGTACATGAGTTCAAATCTGTCCTCAGACACTTAATAATTACCTAGTTGTGTGGCCTTGAGCAAGCCAGTTAACCTCATTTGCCTTGCAAAAACCTAAAAAAAAAAGAAGAAAAGAATGGAATATGTGAGAAAGAGAAATGGAATGGGAAGGGTCCAAGGTAGAAGAATGGGGGAAATTATCTTATAATTGAGATGCACAAAAAGGAGTTCTTACAACAAATGGGAGCAAATAAATTGAGGTACACAATAGTTGAATCTCACGCTTCTTTGATCAGATTAAAAGAGGGATCAATACACACATATCACATATAGACAGACAGACACATACAGATGTACACATACATACACACACACACTCACACACACTCTTTCTTGAGTATTGAGGTACAATTTAACCCAAAGCAAATAAGAAAGTAAGGGATTAATAGAAAAGAATGGGGAAGAGGGGAGATGGAAAGTGGATCAAGGGAAATGTTAATCAGAAGCAAAACAAACTCTTAAAGAGGGATCAGAAAAAAAAGAGAGAAAATGGTCATAACAGAATAGAATGAAAGAAAATACCTAATTAGCAATCATAAATGAATGTTCAACTTTCTAATCTAATAGGATCATGGCATCATATATATGTAAATTCTAATCTTAACTTTTATGTGTAACCTGGGATCAGTGTCAGTTTGGGGTCTTTGAATCCCAGTTTTTGTTTTCAAGTTCATTAAATACTGGGTTACTATATTACTTATGCAGACTTTTCCACCAGTATATTCATAAATTTTTAATTAATAGTATATAATATTGATTATTAGTTTAAGATTTGATTATAGTAGGCCATCTATAATCTTTAGTAAAATTATTACTAGGGTCAATTCAACAATCAATGATTCAAGGCACAATGTTTACATCCGGGAATAAAAATTTAATAAACAGTTTCTGCTCTGAAGGATTTTGTACTTTTGTTTATCTGATTTTAGTATCATTTTGACCATTTTAAAATTACTGAATCATTTTCCATAAAATGAGCAGAAATCTCTTGCGATTATCTACCAGTTATTGTTCTCAATTTTGACCTCAGGAACAAAATATGTTACTGATATTCTTTTGATTTGAGGATTATAAGACAAAATTCTTTGGTTCAGAACTGTAGCCTTCTGAAATTCTGAAAGCCTGGATTTGTTCTCTAATTTTGGTGGGGTTTGGGTTATTTTTTATTTTTTTTGGTTTTTGGTTTTGTTTTTTGCTAGGCAATGAGGTTATGTGACTTGCCCAAGGATGCAGAGTTTAGTAAGTATCAAGTTCTGAGGTCACATTTGAACTCAGATCCTCCTGAATCCAGGGATGATGCTCTATCCACTGAACCATCTAGCTGCCCCCTAAACCTTTATCTTGATCTATCTTTTCCACTATTTATATTCTGAAATGATGGGGCAGGGCAACATGATCTCTACAATCTCTTCTAACTTTACATTAAAATAATGTAGATTCCAAATGCCTTTATTTCTAGAAACTGCAGGTTGGGTTTAAAAAACTTCTTAAATTAATGGAACTTCATAGAATTTGCTTTTTTCTAAGCAATTTCTATTTATGGGAGACCTAAGTTTGTGGCAGAAACTTCTGCTTCTGCTCTCCTTTCCATAATAATTCCAGGTATACAATTACTTGATGGTTGTTGAACTAACCCTTGATTTTATTGGCTAAGGGTGTAATATAATCTTATTTTGCTTCTGGGTTCCTGGATTAAAAAAAAAGTCTCCCTCTATATTTTGCAAAAATATCCTTTCTGAGCTGTTACATTAGCAGTATTATTACAGTCAGGTCACCTAAATTTTCTGACTTTCAATTTTCTTATCTCTAAAATAGGTTTAATAACACTTGTACTAATTCACAGCGTTCTTCTGATTACCTCCAGAACATTCTTCTGAGCAAAGTTGACTTTCTGAAAATATTATGCTGATGCCTTTTATTCAGATATCAGTAGCTGAAAGAGAGGGAGTTCATGATATTGCATTTCTTTGTTTTCTCTGTGACACAGAATGGGGTGGATCATCTTGACTTTTTCCTCTAAATATTATGAAAACTAAAGTACACGAAGAATGTTGATGTTGTGTAGGATTTTTAAAAGTTCAAATATTTAAAAAGTTGAATTTAGGAATCAAGATTCTCCAATTGTTCTAACTAGAAGAACTTTATTTTTTTTCCCTTAATTTTAGCACATAATAAAGATTTATACTTGAAATTACTATATATTTTTTACAACTAAAGGAAGAATAGATGAAATTTTTACAGGAAATTGTCTTTTTTCCCCCTTTCCCATTATTAGTATGCTATACTAACATATTTTAAGACAGGAAACATATGCTAGATAAGTGCTACCTTAGCTTTTAAATATATGATTCCAGGTCAATATTCAAAAGAGCTAAAATGAAAATGTTTCTCTCTGAGAAAAATGGAACACAACTTTCAAAGACTTATCCGTCAAAGCATATATTTTTTCACCTTTATCATGCTATTCATTAAATCGTGAATTTTTTTATTCATGTGAATAAATATTTCTCATATCTCTTCTTTATTTTATAGTTTAATTATTGGATAATTTTTCTGATAATTACTTGACAACAATATTGTCATTTCCATACTTCTCTGGAACCAATAATATGTATATTGTGAAGAGACAAAGTCTTTGTAATGAATTATCTGTAATCATTGCTTAGGCCAATTGCAAAACTCATATTTAGGCCATGCTTTAAAGTTTGCAAAGTCCTTCACATTAAATTCTTAATTATATTCTCTCAGCACCTCCAAAAGTTAGGTTTCATCATTATCCTTATTTTGCATTTAATGATACTGAGTCAGATAGGTTAAATAACTATCCCAGGATCACACAGTTACTTTGAGAAAAAGGTTTTGAATCCTGGTCCTCACAACTCCAGGTCTAGGTTTAGTGGTAGTGGGAAAAGTTGGAAAAAACAAACCAAATGTCAAATTTTGAAGCAAAATATTATAAAATACAATTTGAGAGTTGAAGGAATACAATGGCTATACAGTAAAATCTCTAAATAAAAGTAATCCTCATTATAATATATCTGACAAGTAGACATTCCCCTCTGAATGAAGGAAGAGCCTTTCATCTCTTAAGGCAACTCATTCAATTTTGGAAGATTATAGTTATGAAGAATATTTTTTGAAGACATCATTATTAATTTGACTCTTCTTCCACCCAATTTTCCTGTTTTTACTATATCCAACAGAATAAGTTTAATATAATATAATAAATTTCAATTACTATAAATCATAGTGGATTATAGGATTTTGACTTCATTTACATTCAAGTCTGAAACCCTGCCACTGAATTGGTTTCAAATTTGTTAAGAAATGCAATAATTTCAGAGGCAGCTAGGTGGCAGAGTGGATAGTGGATAGAGTGCTGGTCTTGGAGTCAGGAGGACCTGCATTCAACCTCAGACACCTTATAATTAATTACCTAGCAGTGTAATATTGGGAAAGTCACTTAACCCCATTGCCTTGCAAAATGCCAAAAACGTACAATTATTTCAAAATAATTTAGTTTTGCCACAACAAAGGAAGCACTGTGACCCACTGGACTGACTCAGAAAATCTGATCATTATCCAACAAAACTTAGTTAAACTGATTTTCTTACCTTAAGTTACTTGTCTGTCAAATGATTATTATGTCATATGACATTTGGCGTTTTGTGCCAAATGCAAATGTGTAAGTATATTTTTGTGTTTTTGAACCTCTGGTTTTATGAATGTTAATTTTATTATTAAAATATGCAAAAGTTACAAGTTTTAAAGAGTATACTGCCATTACTGTTAGAGCTATTTCAGTAATTCTTGATTTAGGGACCATTAAGGACCATCTAAGACCACAATAAAAATAGGATCAGTTACCTAGAAGTGCAATGTAAAACAATATTCAATGTCAACTACTGGAAAGAAAAGATTGCTCTTAAAAAGCAATCTATTACATGTGGCATAGTATAAGGTAATTGTTGCTTTATTCCAACTCTATTTTTTTTGAAAATTCTATAATTCTGGAAGAATTCAGTTTCTCATTTTCTCAATACATGAAAGAGTTTCATAGGTACCTATCAGCTAGAAGGATTGCTACTGGCTAGAGCATGGCTTAAGTTTCTTGAAATTGGAGCAACAGAAAAAAGGACTAGTAAAAAACCCAAAATAAAACAAAAACAAATACAAAAGATGTGCTAATTGCTGTAGTCAGGGAAGAAAAACATGTTTGTGTACAAAGATTACAAAGACTGTAATAAGTGAAGATTAGAAATTTTTTCTGATGAAATTAAATTTTTTGTGCAAAGATATACCAGATCTGATGTCAGCAAGAATCTAAATCAGCCTTTATGATGGGGGCATCCTCCTAATCAGAATATAAAATATCCACCCCAAGAAAATTATAGCGTTTTTCAAAAATCTCTCTTCTCCCTCAAAATTGTGTCTACATTGAGAGAATGAATTTTGATAAATATATTGATATTCTGAGAAGCAGAATTATTCCAGAATTGAAGAATTTTTTTTGAATGATAGAGATTGAATACAAGATTACCTCATACTGGACCACCTCTGATAAAATTGATCTAAGGTATAGAAACAAACAACTTCAGTAAGTTTTTCTTAAAACTCATATGAAAAAGCCTATGTGCTATAATCAAAGCCATGACTTCCCTCTTATCTCCTTTTCTTCATTTCATATCACTTAGATGACTTCTACCACTATTTTCTTCTTCAATCCAGTCCCATAGGAAAAGGTGGCCTTGTTCCTTACTAAAGCTCATCCCTCTCCCTCCTCAAGCAATTCCATTCCCTTTTATCTCCTCCAAAAGAGTGTCCCTTCAATCTCTCCCTGTCTACTGGTGAATTTCCTACTACTTATGAATATGCCCAAGTTTTCACCATTCTGAAAAACAATTACATTATCCTTTCACTTAACCATCTATATGCTGACACTTTTCAAACCTACATATCTTAGCTCAAGAGATCACTTGGCCTCCAATTTTATATCTCCAAGTTCTTTCAGAAATCTCAAACCAGATGTCCAATAGGCATCTTAAAACTCAACATGTCAAAAATGGAATGCATTATCTTTCATCCTAAACCTCTAATCCCATCACCTTATCTTCTATTATCACAGAGAGCATCATCATCCTTTTAGTCCCTTAGGCTCAGACTTGGAGTTCATTTTCAACTTCTCATTACTCCTCATAGTATATCTAGTTTGTTTCCAAGGCCTATCAATTGGAAAATCTCTCATACATTTATTTATCTCTCCTTTCCATAGCCAACACTCTAGTTTAGGCACTTAGGAACTTGATAGTTCTGCTTACTTTAAATTTCTCCCCACTCCAAGTCATTTAGCTAATAATGTTTTTATAACACAAAGTATGAGTCTGGCTTGTCATCCACATGCTCAATCAGCTCCATGAGTTTCTTATCTCCAGGATCAAAGAAAAAATCCTGTTTGATATTCATAGTTCTTCATAAATTAATCTCCTCTTATTTTTATTTATTAATTGATAGATCTATTAAAGGGAAAGCAAACCAAATCAAAGAAAAAACAATAAAAAATAAAGCAAAAATAAGTTTTGAAGAAATAGCAGAAGCATAGGAATAACAACTAAAAAACACAATTTTGTGAAAGAGAAATGAAAGTATTAGATCACAAAAATAAGATGGATATTAGGTTGAAAACAGACCAATAAAATAAAAAAAATCATCAACACAAATAAGAAATAAGAGAATAGCTAATAATATATTATGGAAAATTTTCCCAAAATAATAGGGGTTCAGATAGAAATAAATTGATTTTGAACTAAAACTAAAAACTTGGAAAATATTCTAAAAACTACAAATATAACTATCAACAAAACTGTAGGAAATCACATGAATTATAAATTAAAGAAAACAACTAATTTTATTTTAAAAATGAACACCATATTGTAAGAAATAATTAAAATGATTTTTTTAAAAAAAAGTCAAAATTTAGAACAGAAAATACAGAACTATAGGTTACAAAGATCAAGCTTTAAATGATAAGTCAGTGTTTTCGTGTCAGAATGCCAATACTAAAAAAAAAGAGCTGGAATAATAATGAGGAAAACAAATACATTCTCCCTTTGCTTTCATTTCTTACTTAAATTTTCCTTTGATATTTTTATTTGATTTTGAATTTTTTATTTTCTTCCATGAATTCTTGTTGGCCTACTGTCCATTTCACATTTTCCTTTGAGGTCTTTCATGTATTTCTTTGATTTAATTTTATTCTTTTCAGTTTATTTTTTGATCTTCCCTGTCACTATTGATATATCTGAGTTTGAGTGCTGTGTTCTTAAAGGGTCTTATTCAAGGTTATGTCAGATCTGGAAAGGTTTCAATGTGCCCAAAGTGATACGTTCTGGGGTTTGGTATGATTTCTGTACTTCTTGAGTGAACTTTTGAAGTTCCTGTCCCCTTTTTTTCCTATGTTACATAGCTATGATATAGTTACTGGTTTGATTTCAAGAAGAACATTTTGACCCCCATCCTTATAACTACCTGGAAAGTTCTGCAAGTTCAGAGAAAAATAATTTTATGCTCCTTTTTTTGTTTGAATTCCCTGCTTTGATGATTCAGCTGTGAGTCTAAACCCAAGTTATGGTCAGGAGTTGAATATGAGACTCTACTCATGTTTTCAGAGCCATACAATTTTTGCTTGCTCTTCATTCCTATTTCTTGTCCTGTAAAAATCTTCCTCATGACTGCTGCTTGACATAATAGTTATGTGTTGACCACAATAATGTGTTGGTCACCTTTTCTGGTAACCTTGAATTTGCAACTTTTGTGTATATATATAAAACTATACATACACTATACACACACACACATATATATATAATATATATACACATAATGCTGGTTCTTAGATTTAGAGAGATATTATAATGTTCATTAATGAAAGGTGTACTTATTTTGATATTTGTTATTTTTAAAAACAAAATTAATATATGATATATATGCAAATATGATATATCTATGTATATCTATGTATCTCTATATCTCTATGGATCAGGAGTTATAGGAGAAATTAGTAAGAAAATGTGATTAATGAATATTTCTTTGAATATCATAACATTTATGATTAGAGTCTCATTGAATCAGTATATGGAAGACACTGAACTTTTTTTATCTGACCAAAGAGAGGATATATAGATGGGAAATGAACATATAAATAGAAAGTAACAGATTAATAATTTAAGTAAAATCAAAGAATTTAAGAGAGGTAGGCAAATGACAGGTAAAATAAAGAGAGACTATTGCAGATGACTGGGATCAAATTACTATATTTAGTTGAACTTAATAAATGCAGATTCTTTTTATTTATTTTTAATTTTATTTATTTAAGGCAATTGGGTCAAGTGACTTGCCCAAATTCACACTGCTAGGCAATTACTAAGTGTTTGAGGTCAGATTTGAATTCAGAGCCTTCTGACTCCAGGGCCAGTGCTCTAATCACTATACTGCCTAGCTGCCCTGCAGAGGCTTTTTAAAAGAAGGAAAGCAAAATAATAAATGTAGATAAGTATAATTCTAAAAATTCCACAAGTGTGGATGATAAATCAATATGAATAAAATTAAGTACAAGATAATGGCAAATCAAATATGAAACAATCCTTATGATTTGCTAAATGCAAGAAAACTTTGAAAATATACATTACCAATAAAGATGAGAGTCTGAAAAGATCTAAATATTACCAAAAAAGTTGATGTTCTAGTCATGTTATTAGATAAGGCCATGATCTATGTCTGCAGTTTTAGAAGAAACTATGAAACAACATCATTCTTAAATTAATTATATCAAATGGAATATTATAATTTTATTCATATACATCAAATGATTGGTTCTAAATATGTTAAAGGAACACTAATGAATTACAAAAATATGTAAACAATTAATGGAGGTTTTCTTGGAGACTTTAATATTCTTCTTTCAGAACTAGATAAATCAAACATAAAGATAAAAAGAATAGATTTTTTTTCTTTGCTGCTTGATACAAACCTTTATTGAAACCATCTTCCTCAATTTCCTCTTCCCTCTGACTGGTGGACTGGAGGGTGGAATACCAAATTCTTCCTAATACATTCCTTTTTTAAAATTTAAGTCTATTTATTTTCATCCATGTACACATGTCTATTTTTAAGTTACAAAATTTCTTTCCATGCTCCCTTTCCACGCCCCTCCCCTCAGCAGTAAATAGTCAGGTTCACATTGTGCATACATATTTTGATAAACATGTTTACAAATTAGTAATTTTTGGTATGAGGAATTAGGATTAAGGGAAAGAGATACATGAAATAATTTTTATAAAGTGTTCATCAAATTATGAAAGATTTTTTTTTCTGTGTATGTGTTTTGTTTCATTTTTCTTCCTGGATTGGGATAACATTGTCCATAGCCAGTCTAATACAATTGTCCTAGCACTCTAGACTGCTAAGAGGAGCTACTTCCATCAAGACTGTTCATTTCACAATGTTGTTGTTTATGTGTATATTGTGTATATTTTCTAGTATTTCTAGTATTCTAGTTAATTATTTCAGAGATGCTTTCATTTGTATTTCTCTAATAAGTAATGATTTAGAGCATTTTTTTCATATTCCTATGGATTGCTTTGATTTCCTCATCTGTAAATTGCCTTTGCATATCCTTTGACCATTTGTCAATTAGCAAATGACTTTTTTTTTGAAAATTTGACTCAGTTCTCTGTACATTTTAGAAATGAGTCCTTTGTCAGAAATAGTAGTCATAAAAATTATTTCCCAATTTACTACATTTCTTTTAATCTTGGTTATAGTGGTTTTGTCTGTGCAAAAGGCTTTTAATTTAACATACTCAAAATTATCTAGTTTGTTTTTATTGATTTTCTCCTCTTCCTTGATCATAAATTGCTTCCCTTTTCAAATATCTGACAGGTAAAGTACTTCTTGATTTTCTAGTTTGCTTATAATATTGTTTTTTATGTCTAGATCCTGTATCCATTTTGATCTTATCTTGGTATAGAGTGTGAGGTGTTGGTCTAATCCAAGTTTTTTCCATACTAACTTCCAATTTTCCCAACGGTTTTTATTGAAGAGAGAGTTTTTAATCCCAATAGCAGGACTCTTTAGGTTTATCAAATAGTAGATTACTATAATCATTTCCTGCTATTGCACCTAGTCTATTCCACTGATCCACCACTCTATTTCTTAGCCATTGCCAGACATTTTTGATGACTGATGCTTTATAATATAATTTTAGATTTGGTAAGGCTAAGCCACCTTCTTTTACACTTTTTTCATTGAATCCATGGATTCCTGACTTTTATTTCTCCATCTGAATTTACTTACAACTTTTTCTAACTCAATAAAATAATTTTTTGGAATTTTAATTGGTAAGGCACTAAACATGTAGTTTAGTTTTGGTAGAATTGTCATTTTTTTCTATTAGCTCGAATTATCCTTGAGTGGTTGATATTTGCCCAGTTATTTAAATCTGATTTTATTCATGTGAGAAATGTTTTGTAATTGTTTTCAAAAGGTTTTTTGAGTCTGCCTTGACAGATAGACTCCCAGGTATTTTATACTGTTAGAGGTTACTTTGAATGGGATTTCTCTTTCTAGTTCTTTCTGCTGTATCTTGTTAGTCATATATAAAAAATGTTGAAGATTTATGAGGATTTGTTTTATATCCTGTAACTTCACTAAAGTTGTTAATACCATCATGTCATCTGCAAAGAGTGAGAGTTTTATCTCTTCTTTCCCATTTCTAATTCCTTCAATTTTTTCATCTCTTATTGCTGAAACTAACATTTCTAATACAATATTGAATAGTAATGGTGATACTAGGCATCCTTGTTTCACCTCTGATATTATTGGGAATGCCTCTTGCCTGTCCCCATTGTTTATAATGCTTGTTGATGGTTTCAGACAGATACTGCTTATTATTATTCTAAGGAACAATCCATTTATTCCTATACTCTCTAGTGGTTTTAGTTGGAATGGGTGCTATATTTTATCAAAAGTTTTTTCAGCATTTATTTATATAATCATATGATGTCTGTTATTGATATAATTAATTATACTAACAGTTTTCCTAATATCAAACCAACCCTACATTCCTGGAATAAATCCTACTTGGTCACAGTGTATTATCCTAGTGATAACTTATTGTAATAATTTTGCTAAGATTTTATTTAAAATTTTTACATCTATATTCATCAAGAAGATAGGACTATAATTTTATTTTTCTGTTTTAACTCTTCCTGGTTTAGGTATCAGTACCATATTGGTGTCATAGAAAGTGTTAGGCAGAGTTCCATCTTCACCTATTTTTTCCAAAGATTTTATACAGAATTGGAACCTATTGTTCCTTAAATGTTTGATAGAATTCACTTGTGAATTCATCTGGCCCTGGAGATTTTTTCTTAGGTAATTCAATAATGACTTGTTGAATTTCTTTTTCTGAGATAGGGTTGTTTAGGTATTTAATTTCCTCTTCATTTAAGCTGTGCGACTTACATTTTTGTAAATATTTGTGCATTTCATTTAGATTGTCAAATTTATTGGCATATAGTTGGGCAAAATAATTCTAAATTATTACTTTAATTTCTTCCTCATTGGTGGTGAGTTCATCTTTTTTCACTTATGATACTAGTAATTTGATTTTCTTCTTTCTTTTTTTAATACAATTGACCAGAGTTTTATCAATTTTTTTTCATAAACCCAACTCTTGGTTTTGTTTATTAGTTCAATTGTTTTCTTGCTTTGATTTTATTCATTTCTCCTTTAATTTTTAGAATTTCTAATTTAGTATTTAATTGGGGGTTTTAATTTGTTCTTTAATTTGTTAATTGGTTATTTAGTTGATTGATTTTTGACTTTTTCTAATTTATTCAATTAAGCATTTAAAGATATAATATATCCCCTGATAGCCTCCTGGAGTGAATCCCATAGATTTTGGTATGTTGTTTCATTATTGTCATTATTTAGGATGAAATAATTATTTCTTTCTATAATTTGTTGTTTGATCCACTCATTTTTTACAATGAGGTGTTTTCAATCAGTTTTGTGTCTATATCTGCCTGGTCCAATATTGCATATCATTTTTATTGAATTATGATCTGAGAAAGATGTATTCACTATTTCTGCCTTTCCGCAATTGTTCATTAGGTTTTTATGCCCTAGTACATGGTCAATTTTTGTGTAAGTGCCATGTTCTGCAGAAAAAAATGTTTTCCTTTCTATCCCCATTCAATTTCCTCCATAAGTCTATCATATCTAGGTTTCCCTACCAATCAGTTTACCTCATTAACTTCCTTCTTGTTTATTTTATGATTAGATTTATCTAAATCTAAGAGTGGGAGGTTGAGGTCTCCCACTAATAGAGTTTTGCTGTCTACATCTTCCTGTAGCTCTTTCAACTTCTCCTCTAAGAATTTGGATGTTGTTGTCCCATTGGTTGAGTACATATTTACTATTGAAATTACTTTATTGGCTATGGTACCTTATAGGAGGATATAGTTTCCTTCCGTATCTCTTTTAATGTTATCTATTTTTGCAGCTGCTTTGTCTGAGATAAGGATTGCTACCCCTGCTTTTTTCACTTCAGCTGAAACAAAATATATTTTGCTCCAACCTTTTACCTTTAATCTATATGTATCTCTCTGCTTCCAATGAGTTTCTTGTAAGCAGCGTATTATAGGATTCTGGTTTTTAATCCACTCTGCTATTTCCTTATATTTTAATAGGAAATTCATCCCATTAACATTCAAAGTTATAATTACTAACTCTTTCTTGCCCTCTATCCTATCTTCCCTCTATTTATATTCCCCCCCTTTTTTCACTTTATCCATACTCCCCAGTATTTTGTTTCTGAATACCATCCCCTTCAGTGGGTTTGCCTTCCTATATCAGTCTCCCTCCCCTTTCTTTCCCCTTTCCCTTTTCTCATTCATTCCCATTCCTTCTGTTAGTTACCCTTCCTCCCATCTCCTTACTGTCCCCCTTTTTAAGTAGGTATTGTTTCTTAATCAATCTGAGTCACAGAAAAGTCATGTGTCCATCACTTCTGGCTAAATATATTCTCTCTAATAGAGTTACAATTTTTGAGAGTTATTAGAGTCTTTCTCCCAGGTAGAGATATAGCCAGTTTGATCTTCTTCTACAGTAGTCTCATGGATAAGTCATGAGTATCCGTCATTTCTGGCTAAATATATTCTCTCTAATATAATTTCAATTCTCAAGAGTTAAGAGAATCTTTCCCCTAGGTGGGGATATAGCCAGTTTCATCTTATTGGATAGCAGTTTTTTTTTTCTTTTACATTTTCTTTTACCTTTTCATGTGTCTCTCTTGAGCCTCCTGTTTATCTCTGGTCTTTTCATCAGCAAATGTTGGATGTCTCCCATTTTGTTAAATGTCCATCTTTTCCCCTGAAAAGGAAAACTTTGCTTTACAAAATAGTGGATTCTTGACTGCATTCCAAGCTCCCTTGCTCTTCAGAATATCTCATTCCAGGCCCTTTGATCCCTTAATGTTGATGCAGCCAGGTCCTGCATGATCTGTGGCTCCTTGGTATTTAAATTGTTTCTTTCTGGCTGCTTACAGGATTTTCTCCTTTAACTGATTGTTCTGGAATTTGGCGACAACAATCCTTGGTGTTTTCATTTTAGGATCTATTTCCAGAGGGGACAGATGTATTCTTTCAATAATTATTTTCCCCTATCTGCCTATCATGGAAGTTTTATATCACTAAATCCTGTAATATCAAGTCCATGCTTTTTTACTTTTCAATGTTTTCAGGATGACCAATATTTCTCAGGTTGTCCCTTCTTGATCTCTTCTTGAGGTCAGTGGTTTTGTTAATGATGTATTTTACATTTTCTTCTAATTTTTTGATTTTTTGTTTTGTTTAACAGTCCCTTGCTATTCCATGAAGTCATTAGTTTCCACAGACTCCATTCTGTTTTTTAGAGAAGTTTCTTCATTTACCTTTTTCAACTCCCTTTCCAATTGGTCAATGCTATTTAAGTAAAAGTTTTCCATTTGACCAATTGAGGTTTTGAGAGAATTATTTTCTTTTTGCATTTGCCCAGTTGAGGATCTGAGAGAATTATTCTCATTTTGTATTAGTCCAATTGTATTTTCTAAGGATTTTTTCTCCTGTGGCAAGGTGTTAATTTTCTCTTCCAAATTTTCCAATTGATTTTTAAACTCCTTTCTGATTTCTTTTTTTTTTATTTTATTTTTTTAGGTTTCTTGCAAGGAAAACTGGGTTAAGTGGCTTGCCCAAGGCCACACAGCTAGGTAATTATTAAGTATCTGAGACAGGATTTGAACCCAGGTACTCCTGACTCCAAGATCAGTGCTTTATCCACTACGCCACCTAGCCATGGCCTTCCTGATTTCTTCAAGGAAGTCTTTCTGTGTTGGATACCAGAACATATTCTTCTTAGTGGTTCTAGGTCTCTCTGAGTTAGAGTCTTTTGCTTCTAGGAATTTTTCTATGGACCCTCCTTTCTGCCGATCTTTCTTCATTTTACTAAGCCTTTGCTTTGGGGAGGGACAGGTTCACAGAGGTTTGGTGCTGAAATCCCTAGAGGCTTTACTCACTGGGTTTAATAACTCTAAGTGGGCTGGCCAGTAGGCTGTGTTGGTTGTTTTCTCTGGAGTGTCTGTGACCTTAATTTGAGGCCCTCTCCCCTGTTCTGGTTGAAGCTGCTGAATACTTTTATCTTTGAACAATGGGCAAAGTAACTGCTCTCCCTATTCACAACTGAGGGACCTCTGCTGCTCAGACCTGAGCCTGGGGAGGAGGTGGGCTGTGCTTGTGTTTGTTCTGGGAAAAGCCCTCAGATGAAATGAAGGTATAGATTCTGAGTTCCTCTGAAACAGAGGAGACCCGGGATCGATGTCTGCAACTCTCCTGCTCTGGAACTCACTCTCCAGCTCTATCGGCAAGCTCCAGACAATCAGTGCCACCAGTAATACCTTTGCTCCCCAGTTGGCTCCCACCCCTGCAGCAGATCAGGCCAGTCTGCTCTCA
This sequence comes from Macrotis lagotis, assembly GCF_037893015.1. NCBI lineage: Eukaryota > Metazoa > Chordata > Mammalia > Peramelemorphia > Peramelidae > Macrotis > Macrotis lagotis. The sequence continues at coordinate 486,650,151 of NC_133666.1, forward strand.
GGCTCTCAAGCTCAAATCCTCTCCTGTGCTCCTGACAGAGTCTTCCCTCTGTAGCCAGGCTCACCCATGGTTCTGTAAGACAAACCTTGAGGTAGATGTTCTTCTCCTAGCTTCTCTTTCTGGGTTTTGTCAATTGGATTTCTGTTAAGAGGTTTGCTTCATATTATTTATCAGGGTATATATCAGGAGATTAACATGGTGCCTGTCTTCTCTCTGCCATCTTGGCCAGAAGGACCTTAAAAATTTGATAAAATTCTCTTTATAATTTTAGAAATGAGACCTTTATTAGAACTCCTAGTTGTGAAGGTTGTTTCACAGTTTTTCTGCTTTCCTTCTTATTTTGGCAGCATTGGTTTCATTAGTGCAAAGATGTTTTATTTTAAATTATCAAAATCATTCATTTTGCAACAGAATAGATTCTTGAAAAGATGTCTTTTTAAAGACTTATGACATCTTCCAAATACAAATGTTAAAGAAAATCTGAACTTCTCAGCAATCTATTGTATCTTTGCACAAATAAAACTAGCTGTCACACCATGAAAAATCACATAATTATAAAATGTATTTGAATATAAATAATATATATGTAGATATTAAACTCAATTTTATATACCAGAACATACTAAAATAATAATTAATATATGAAAAAGGAAGAAGGTATTAACTAAATAGAGAATAATGAATAATGTAATAGTCAAAGAATAATCCTTGGAGAAAACAACCAGATAAAAGAAAATCTTAATAACAAAAGAGCTCCCAAGTGTTTGGGTACACAAATCTCAATGCATCCAACAGAAGAAAAAAAATCCATTTCTGATTCTTGAAATAATAATAAATTAGATAAAGAGAGAGACATGTTTAACTGAGTGAGAAACAGAATGGCATAATCAACAAGAGGTTAAACATAAAATCAGGGTTCAAATCCAGACTTTGACATATTCAAATTGTGTGGACATGGTCAATTCAATTAACTTTTCATGATCTTAGGCACCTTTCTAAGAATTTTGGTAAATAATTACTGATTTGCATTAGAAGAAAGACTTTTTATATTCGAAGTAAAATGAATTCATAGATCCTAACCAAAAAGATATAAAAAAAGAATTGATGTTGAAACTGTTTTTATTTTTTTCAAATTATATATTATTTAATTTTTCCAATTACAGTCCATGAAAGATTTTTTGACATTCATCTACATGCATATGCATATTTTAAGTTACTCAATTTTCTTACATGCTTCCTTCCCACCCTCCCATCTCCCCAGTGGTGAACAGTCAGGTGTATATTGTACATACACATTTATGTTTAACATGTTTCTGGATTAGTCATTTTCAGTATAAGGAATTAAGATTAAGGGAAGAGAAAGAAATCCATGAGCTAGGAAAGAAATATGTAAGATACATTTTAAAAAAATGAATGACATGTTCATTAAGATTCTTTAGGGTTTTTGTTTGTTTGTTTGTTTGTTTTATTTTCTCTGCATATAAATAGCATTGTCCATAATAGGTCTCTCCTAGGTTGTCCTAGACTTCTGAACTGCTGAGGGGGAGACTATTTTTTTAAAGAATAAAATCAAATTAACTAACTCAGAACAAGCAAAGAAAAGAAATCTTTTTTTAGGTTTTTTTTTTTTTTTTGCAAGGCAACGGGGTTAAGTGACTTGCCTGAGGCCAGAAAGCTACGTAATTATTAAATGTCTGAGGTCAGATTTGAACTCATGTCCTCCTGACTCCAGCCGCCCCAACAAAAGAAATCTTGGAAATGAAAAAAGGGGTGCCTAGGTGGCGTAGTGGATAAAGCACCAGCCCTGGAGTCAGGAGTACCCAGGTTCACATCCTGTCTCAGACATTTTATAATTACCTAGCTGTATGGCCTTGGGCAAGCTACTTAACCCTATTTGCTTTGCAAAAACCCAAAATAAACAAATAAATAAATAAATAAAATTGAAAGTAGAAGTATTAAGAAAACAAAGTGCTTCATTTTCTTTATTCATATTTTATGATGAGATATACAAGACAAAATACATATAGTCAATGAATGAATGACTTGTAGCATTATAAATTTTATGCAATTCTCTATATATTTTAGAAATGAGACATTTTTTAGAATTTCTAGTTGTGAAGATTGTTTCCCAGCTTTCTGCTTTCCTTCTACTTTTGGCAGCATTGATTTTATTAATACAAAAAACTTTTTAATTTTATATAGTCAAAATCATTCATTTTGCAGTTTATAATGTACTCTAATTCTTGTTTGGTCATAAATTTATTCACTTTACATAGATATGATATATTATTTCTTCATCTATTAATTTATCTATGATGTCACCCTTTATATCTAAATCCTGTCCCAGTTTTGACCTTATTTTCATATTGGATATGAGATGTAGGTTTATGCTTAGTTTTTACCCTACAGTTTTCTGAGTTTTTTCAACAATTTTTGTCATATAAAAGGTTCTTATCCCAGAAACTGATGTCTTTGGGTTTGTCAAAGAGTAAACTGTTGTATACATTTACTGTGGTTTCTTTTGAACCTGTCCTAATCCACTGATCCATTACTCTATTTCATAAACCAGTGTTGGTATGGTTTTAGATCTGATAGAAGTAAGCCACCTTCCTTTACATATTTTTTCATCAGTTCCCTTGCTATTCTTGCTCTTTTGTTGCTCTGGATGAATTTTTTTCCTATTTTTTCTAGCTCAGTAAAATAATTGTTTGGTAGTTTGATTGCTATGGCACTGAATAAGTAATTTAATTTGAGTAGAATTGCCATTTTTATTATATTACCTTGAGCTAACAATTAGTAATTGATATTTTCCCAATTATTTAGATCTGAGTTTTGGGAGGTGAGAAGTGCTTTATAAGTATGTTCATACAGTTCCTGGGTTTGTCATGTGAGGTTTATTCTCAAGTATTTAATGTTGACTATATTTATTTTAAATGGAATTTCTCTTTCCATCTCTTGCTCTTGGACTTTGTGGTTCATATATAGAAATGCTGATGATTTGTGAGGGTTTATTTTATATCCCGCTACTTTGCTAAATTTGTTCATTGTTTCAAAGAGATTTTTAGTTGATTTTCTTGGGTTCTCCAAGTATACCATCATATCATCTGTAAAGAGTGAAAGATTTTCTTCCTCATTCCCAATTCTAATTCCTTCAATTTATTTTTCTTCTCTTATTGCTAAAGCTAGCATTTCTAATACTATCTTGAATAGTAAGGGGGTTAATGGGCATCCTTGTTTCACCCCTGATTTTATTGGAAATGCTCTGAATTTATTTCCATATAATATTTGTTGATGATTTAAATAGATACTATTTATTATTTTAAGGAAAACTCCATTATTCTTCAATTTTCTAGTATTTTACTAGGAATGGATGTTGTATTTTATCAGCCTTTTCATCATTATAGAGATAAGCATATGATTTCTGTTGATTTTGCTACCGATATGTTCAATTAGGTTGAGTGTTTTCCTAATATTGAACCATCCATACCTACCTGGTATAAATCCTACCTGATCATGGTGTATTATCCTAGTAATAACTTGCTATAGTCTCATTGTTAAAATTTTTATTTAAGATTTTTGCATCAATATCCATTAGGGAGATTAATCTATAATTTTCTTTGTCTGTTTTGGTTTTTTCCTGTTTAGGTATCAGCACCTTGTTGGTGTCATAATGGAGTTTGTCAGAACCCTTTTTCTCCTATTTTTTTAAAAAATAGTTTAATGTAGAATAGAAATTAATTGTTCCTTAAATGTTTGGTAGAATTCACTTGTAAATCCATCAGGACCTGGAGACTTTTTCTAGGGAGTTTTTTTGATGGTTTCATTGATTTCTTTTTCTGAAATGGGGTTATTTAAGTATTTCATTTCCTCTTCTTTTAATCTGGGCAGTTGGAAATTTTGTAAATATTCATCTATATCATTCAGGTTATCCAATTTATTAACATACAGTTCTGCAAAGTAGCTCTAAAATATATATTTTTATTTCCTCATTGTGGCTAGTTCACCCAATTTTTTTTTGATACTGGTAATTTAGGTATCTACATTTTTATATCAGATTAACCAAAGGTTTGTCTATTTTAGTGGCCTTTTCATAAACCAATTGTTAGCTTTATTTACAGGATCATTGATTTTCTTACTTTCAATTTTATTAATCTCTCCCTTGATTTTCAGAACTTCTAATTTGGTATTTAATTGGGGATATTTAATTTGTTCTTTTTCTGGCCATTCTTAGTTGCATACCCAATTCATTGACCTCCTTTTCATTTTATTCATATAGAAATTTAGAGATATAAAGTTTCCCCTAATAATTGCCTTAACAGCATTCCTAAATTTTAGTATGATGTCTCATTAGTATCATTTTCTTGAATATAATTATTATTTCTATTATTTGATGTTTGATCCACACATTATTTAAGATAAAGTTATTTAATTTCCAAATAGTTTTTGGTTTATCTTTACATTACCCTATAGTACATTTGATTTCTATTGCATCCTGGTCTGAGATATGTGCATTTAGTATTTCTGCCTTTCTGCATTTGATTATAAGGAATTGTACCCTTGTACATAATCATTTTTGGTATTCGTGTCATATAGTGCTGAGAAATAGCTATATTCTTTCATATCCCCATTAAGTTTTCTCCAGAGGTCTATCATATCTAAGTTTGTTAAGATTTCATACACCTTCTTAACTTTCTTCTTGTTTATTTTGTGGCTAGATTTATCTTGTTCTGAGAGTAGGAAGTTGAAGTCCCCCATTATTAAAGTTTTGCTGTCTATGTCTCCTTGTAAATTCACTCAGCTTTTCCTCTAGGAATTTGGATGTAACAGCACTAGATACAAATATGTTAATAATGATATAGATTCATTACTGATGGTAACTTTTAAAAAAATACAGTTTCCTTTCTTATCCTTTTTAATGAGATCGATTTTTGCTTTTACTTTATCAGGATCACTACCCCTGATTTCTTTACTTCAGCTGAGGCACAATATATTTTATTCCATTCTTTTACTTTTACCCTGTTTGCATCTGTGTGATTAGGGAGTTTTGGTTTCGATTAGCTCTTACAAAATGATATGTTCACACCAAAAAACTAAAAAGAGTATATTTAATGAAGTGATTATAAAACAGGTAGAAATAAATCAGTTTTACAGCAAAAGTAACCAATAATTCCTAATATAATAAAAAGAAGAGCAAAGCCTACATAAATATAGATATTAAAAGAAAACATCACCAGTTGAGGGAGTTTCAATATCTGAATCAACACCAGCTGGAGAGTCCCAGGTTACAGCCTTCAGAGTCCCAATCAGGAAAAGTCCAAGGCAGAGAGTGTCCTTTTCATGGGTGAAACTCAGAGGGGCTGCTCAATGCTAGCGACTTGTAAGGGGTCCCAGACAAAGGTGGCACACTGCCAATAGGCTTATGTAAGCTTTTTTGGCACTTAACCAGGACATGTGAAGAGTACATGCATGACCTGGACAGAGAACATACATGACCTGGGAAGGCTTGTGGCTAAGGTTCTGAAATTAATTAAACATTGAACCTCTAAGTGGGTAGCCATATCTCCTAGGATTCAACTTTCAGGAATGGCTAATTCCTAGAGAGAGTGTCTGGGACATGCAAAGACAACCAAGTTCATGCAAAGGTGATGGGGATCTTGGGTGGGGGGAACAAGTATATGGCCCTGATAAGGATCAGAATGGGTATTAACCCTTCATTTGGCCTTGATATTGGAAAGGGCACATGGAGTTCCCACTAATGGAGAAACATTATGAAAAATTCTTCTTATCCTAACATATATGTAGCAGCTACATATAAACAAGAAAACTAATACTATTAATAACAAAAATATAGGAAGGGCTATAGCATTAAAATATCTGGTGGCTGTAGGAAAGGAAAACAAGAAATTATACCAATGATGACTGGTAACCAATGTCACTAAATGTGAGGCCTCAATTAACTTATTAGCTGCTATATGTGTTCTAATTTGATGTTGATTGAGCAGGTGCTAGTTTTCTTCTAGTAGCTTTCTTAATTGAAGAGAATTCAGAATAAATAACAAAGGTTCAAGGGATAAATATTAGGAAGAAGCAAAGGTTTGGGCACCTAGTTAAGAGTTACTTCATCCATTTGGTTAGGGGAAAAGCAAACAAAATCATCACCCTGCCAGTGGAGATATGAAATGTTGAACAGACAACCTGAAAAAGGGACAGTCTGACCAACAGAAGACAGATCAATTTGAATATTAGAGGTAATACTTCATATAACATAGAGAAATTAGACAGGGTATATTGTCAAATCACAGAGATTAGAGGAATGGTTCCAAAGACAGAGCTCCATCTGCCACGTAACCCTTCCACACACTATTCCTGAATTTACACACAATACAATCAGCTAAACTATGAATGCAAAGTTGTCATATAGCGCAAAAGAAATAACATGAAAATTACACATGGTTATAGGAGCATTGACCTTTAAATGAATAATAGTGCCTATATAGGAAGTATAAGTACAATGAGGAGAGGTTACAGATGTTACAATGCAATGATCTCTAGGAAGATAGTTCCTAAAAACATTTTTCCCACAATTTGGCATCTCCTGATTGTAGTAATCACTGAGCATTTTCCTTTTTCAACAGTATATACATGTTTTCCAGGGAACAACAAGTCTGGTTAAATAGGACAGAGATATTAGCATCATTATTCAAGTTAGTTAAGGTAGAAACATTAAAAATGGTTAAAAATTGCTTTTCATATCTTAGGGTTAGTTGGTGGGGTAGGACTGTCATGGGCAACTGTTGAGTATTAATTATTAAAGCCTGAGTGACATCCTGTCCAGCACTGTGCAGTCTGCTGGCTAGGGCCTCAAGATCTACTAAATTGATTAAGCCCAAACCAGTTACAGCCCCACCAAGTAGGATATAATACCAAGCACGTTTTTCCCTTTTGCTAGTACAAGTTTTTAGTATGGGGAAAGTTATATTATATTGCAACAAAAAATTTTGGGAACTTTGAGATACATTAACACAGCTATGGGGAATTCTAATAATTGAAGGAGGACTTTGTAATGGCTTTTGCCGCCATAATAATTTAACATTCGACATATAGATATCAATTAGTAATTTTGGTAGAATTAGTACACATAAGATATTTGTCCTGGTCCTTGGTGAGACTAATTGACAAAGTAGTTTCATGGGTAATTACCCATCTAGAACAGTTTTGTATGGCAGTGTCAATGTGGAGAAATCTAGTCTGTGGGGTAGTAAATGGAATGGCCTTCAGGCAGCATGAGACATTTACCTGAGAATATCCACTATGAGGTATTGCATATCAATACAGTTCACACAGGGGAAGAAGCTTACCAGAAAGTAGCATTTACAGTAAGTCCAATTAACAACATTGCATGGTTGGTTAGGACAAGTGAGGTTATCTTGCTGTTTGGAAGATGTGGAATTCCTCCACCACAAATAGACGTGGGTGTGATTGAATCTCAAGAGGGCTCCAGGAGTCCATGAGGCTGATCTATGCAGAAGAAACCACAACAGGATGCACCCTAATAAACACTTCATTCATGTAAAAACACTTGAGTTAATGGAACAGTATATCATTTATTACTCCCTGAATAACAGATTACAACATCATTATCTTTGTCTTCTGCAATAATTTCCATGGCCTTAGGTGTCTCACATAAATGTGTCCATATCCAAACCTTATTCCCCACTTTAATATTAGTGGAGTCAAAGCCTCCACTGCAGGTAGTACTACAGGGTGGCTCTTTGATCTGTTCCCATTCTACTTTTTAAACATGGTATAATTATTGATTGGCATACTATTGCTCCTTTAAAGCTATGAATGTATTAGAGGGGCTAAAATTATGAAGATACACCTTGATTTCTCCTCTATAATCACTATCTATAGCCCCATCCACTACTTGTACATTTTGAATAACAATATTTGATCTGGTGATTAACTGACCATAATATCTTTTAGAAGGTCAATTTCTTTGTCTTTAAAAATGTGACCCATTGTCACTCTGTATTTGCATAGGAGAACCATAATATAAAGTTATAATATCTAATGTTTTACAGGTGTTCTTTTGAGTAGATCCCTTGTAGGGGCAGGCTATGAGTACTCCAGAATAGCTGTCCATGCAGGTGCAGGCACATTGACACCTTTGACTAAAAGGCAAAGGCCCAATAGAATCAATTTGCCAAATTTGGGCAGACAGAGTGCCCCTTCCTATTTTCCCAATAATAGTGTTGGGAATTGACATTGGTTACATTGATCAGCAACTTGTCTTAACAGTGAAAAGGGGAATTGATATGCCCTGAGCAAGGGCCCACCTGTGAGAGACTTGGGGTCCTAGATGTCCCAAAGTTATGTGGAGTTGTCGGGACAAATTCAATAAATCTTCAGGTTCCTCAGTTTCTTTGGAATCAATTGCATGATTCCAATCTTTGCCAACCCATCTACATATGCATTGTACTCACATTCCAGAGTGTCCACACTGGCATGGGCATCTACATGAAAGACTGAGACATTAGTATACAGGACCCAAATACATATATCTTTCCACATTTCATGACCCCAAACTTGTTTCCCATGAAAATCCCAATTTTTTGCATGACACATGGGCATCTAAGTAGTTGGGCCATTTGCTACTGCCCAGGTGTCTGTAAAAAAAATTACATTGTCTCCCCTTCTGTTTCAATACTTGACATACAGCCATCAGTTCTGTTCACTGACTGTTTTCCTGTTCTTTCTAAAATATTATTTGCTACAGCCTTCCAATATCTAATTTGTCCTACATATTTAGCAGAGCCATTAGTGAACCAAGTGTGTTTCTTTTGTTCAGGACTCAAGAAATCAAGTCCTTGATTTCATTTGACTAGTGAAATGGACTTCTGAGAGGGAGAGGTCAGTGGAGACTGCACTGAGGTTAATTCAGACACTTTCTCAAGTAGGGGAGAGACACTGGATTTTCCTGATTTAGCTCTGTTCCATTTGTAGCATTTCCATTTAATTATATTGGATTCCTGTACAAGTCCTATCTTCTGAGAGACTGGAGTCCCCATTTATTCAGCTCATAATAGGTATTTGGGGCCTTAACATAACTTCATGTTTTAAAGGGAGCTGTTCAGTTTCCACTAGTACTCAATATGCACCCAAATATTGTTCAAAAGGAATATAGTTCTCTCCTACAGGTAGCAGTCTAATGTTAATTTTTTTTTTAGATTTTCACAAGGCAATGGCGTTAAGTGGCTTTCCCAAGGCCACACAGCTAGGTAATTATTAAATGTCTGAGGCCAGATTTGAACTCAGGTACTCCTGACTCCAGGACCAGTGCTCTATCCACTGCACAACCTAGCCATCCCTAATGTTAAATTTTTAAAATTACCCCAATCACTTTTAAGAACACATATCATTTTAGTACAAATCTGTGTTGTGCACAATCCTATAAGACATTACATAACTTATTAGTTGATTCTCAGCTCTCTATATTCTTTTCCACTTTACATTGATTTTAAATCAGTTTTCAAAACTTCCAAAACCAATATCTGATTTATACAAAGTCAAACTTGCCCATACCTTCATTCTGCTTACTTTAGCTTCCATAAATTTGATATGCTTCCAAAAAAACGAACCCAACCCTCTTTATGCATCTTCATTTTTCCTTGTACCCTTTTCATTATTCTCTTCACCAGTCCTTAAATCCAGTATTCAGATTGCACAACTTGTACTTTCTCTTAAAATCCTATTTAAAGATAATTCAGACTTTATTCACCCCCTTTTCTTATTCTTCTCTTTTATTTTAACACATTCTGTTCTTGACCAGATCCAATAACTTATTTAAAACCTTACTTTTACAGCTAAACAGGCATAGTTCTATTTACAAATTCTTGGGCAAGATTTTTCTATTTCCCTGATTCCATTGTATACTTAAAATTTTACAGATTGTGATGGTCCTTGTACTTTAGCAAGAATAATTTCTCATCAGGTAAATTTAGAGTCATCCCCCTTAAAATGTACTAATATGTACTCTGGAAGAAAGGGAACAATCATCACTGTATACTTCTTTTGGGGGTAATTCATCATTATTTTAACTTGTTTTACCTAAATTTCTTTTCCTCCCAAGCCTATAATTTTAATGGACATTCCATTTCTAAATATACTAGGATTGCCATACTTCAAAGAGGTCTAACCCTAGTATCAAAACAAAACAAAACAAAACTAACAAACAAACTTTAGTAACAGTTGTATATTCATTTTTCCAATTTATAATTAATTGACCTTATGAGAGGCTGATAATTCCTCTGTCTGATCTCCCTTACTGGGGTTTGGTCACTATCTACTATTCTCCTTTAAGATGGGTCAAATATAGATAAAGGGAGGGTGCCAAAGGAGTGGCCCTAATTTCCCTATTTCTACTTTCTTGTCCTTTCTTCTTCTTCTTCATCCTGAACAGGTCAGGAGTAGGGAGTCCATCAACCTGCTCATAGCAGGGCAATAAACAAATCTTTTTGGGGCATTCTATTTTTGTACTTAAGACTGACCAGCAACATGTTCACCACTCCTATATCAAGATTTATTGCCATCAATATACTTGCAGTTGCCTGAGTTCTTTAATTGGGAGATTTTGTCCAAAACTTCTGTCAGAGGTTGCCTGCTTCACGAAGCAGCGTCATTATCAAATTTTTGTATCTAGGGGGCCCCGCTGGACTAAGGTATTATAGCAGGCTGCTCCAACCAAAGCCAAATCATATGTATCTGCATCCCCCACCATAGCATGAACTTTCTTTTTATGTCTTCCCTTTTTTCCTTCCTATATTTAAACTGTGACATTCTAACAGCAGCTTTTTCAGCTACACTCTGATAATTGCATACCTGATCTCCTAAAATAAAGTTCTGACATTGTAGAATTTCTTCCATAGCCTTATCTCTTTGATCCCACCCCCTTCTACAGATTCCTGCCATTCCTTTGCCTTTTTCCAGAGTTATTTGCTTCAAACATTCAGTTACTTGTGTGGGAGACCCTTGCTTCATATGGCTTCCCCTATCTTCACATGGCCCAGTGCCATATGCCTATTCTCTAGCAAGGGATGAATATTGTAAATTTTTCCAACCCAGTATATACATATCTCTTTCCTTTCTATGTTTTTTCTTTAAAAAATGGCATTTTGTAGAGCAAATCCTGTTCATGATGCCAATTTTGTCTGATTAAAGAGTTTTGGTTTTGATTAGCTCCTTCAAACTGACACATCTACACCAACAAAACTAAAAAGAGTATATTTTAAAAAATGGTTATAAAACAGGTAGAAATAAATCAGTTTTACAGCAAAAGTAACCAATAAGTCCCAATATAATAAAAAGAAGAGCAAAGCCTGCATGAACATAGATATTAAAAGAAAACATCACCAATTGGGGTATCTTCAACATCTGAATTAACAGTGACTGAGGAGTCCCAGGTTACAGACTTTAGAGTCCCTATCAGGAAAAGTCCCAGGCAGAGTGTCCTCTCCATGGGCAAAACTCCAAGGGGCTGCTCAATGCTAGGGACTTTTAAGGGGTCCCAGACAAAGGTGACATACTGCCAATAGGTTTATATAAGCTTTTTTGGCACTTAACCAGGACATGTGAAGAGCTCATGCATGACCTGAGTAGAGTACATGTATGACCTGGGAAGGCTCGTGGCCAAGGTTCTGAAATTAATGAAACATTGAACCTCTGGGCGGGTAGCCAACCCTCACAGCATTCAACCTCCAGGAATGGCTAGTTCCTAGAGCGAGTATCTGGCACACATAAAGATAACCAAGTTCATGCAAAGGTGATGGGGGATCTTGGGTGAGGGGAATCAGCATATGGCTTCAATCAGGATCAGAATGGTTATTAACCCTTCAGCATCTCTCTGCTTTAAATGTATTTCTTATAAACAACATATTGAAGGATTCTAGGTTTTAATCCATTCTGTTTTCTGCTTCAGTTTTCTGCGACAGTTCATCCCATTCTCATTTATAGTTAAGATTACTAATTCTGTTTTTCCTTCCATGATAATTTCCACATTTATATTTTTCTCTTTCTTTTCCTCTTATTCCTTCTCACCAAAAGTTTTCCCCTTTAACTTTTCTTCTAAAATTTAACTTTCAATTTATTTTCACTTATCCTTTCCCCTTCCCTTTTATCAGTCCCTTCTTCCCTTTTTTCCCTTCCCCCATCCCCCTTCCCTGTAGATTAGGATAGATTTTTAAAACCAAGTGGGATTGTATCTTATTCCCCCTCTGGGCCAAATCAATTGAATAGACTTTACTCAGTGTCCACACTCTCCCTTCTTTCCCACTAAAATTATAAATTTTTTGTACCTCTTTATCTCATGTCAGTTATCATTCAAGTGCTATTCATTCAAGTACTTTTAATTCAAGAACTGAATTCAAGTACCAAAAGTTATTTAAACAAGATTGCAAGTACAATTAATTATCACTAATTAAAATTTGATTATTGGATTGCTTGATAAACTCATATTGTTATCAATGTATCATCATAGATTGATAAGCAGCTTTGTCTCAAATTACATCAAATTATAATTACACTCATTTTTTACTCCACCCTCTTTTCAAGTACACACAATTCTTATGAGGCAAAGTATGATCCAAAGTCAAATTGTTCCTTGAACTATTTATACTCCTCCCCCCAGGCCTATTTTCTCTCACTTTTTACCCCCCTCTCCACCCTACCCAGAATACTAAAACTGTTGTTAAGTGAAGCAAGGATTAAGTCAAACCCTGATTTAATTTACTACATGAATCTTAAAGGGCTCTAAGTCCTGGAATGCTCTGAAGGTCTCACTTGAGAACTTTACAAAGGATTTTAAATTATGGGAGACACTGACTCAGGACCTCCCAGTTTATGTTGCCCTTCTCTGAGAAAGTGCTAAGCTTTGTTAGCATAGAAGTATTAAAGGGGGTCAAAAAATAATGAGACACTTAAATTTAGCGTTAACATCCCTGCTTTTCATTGGGGCCTTTTGTCTCAAACTTAGTGATGTCATCTTGGACTTCTTCAATGGAGAAACAAGACCCAACTGTACCCCTAAGTAATCTTCATAATCAGTTCTTTCCCTGACTTCTTTCTATCTTTCTAGGTAAAAGCATGGTGCCAAATTCTGCTTATTTAATTGTTGTGTACATTGGGTCAGAAGCAGTTAAAATGGAATTCCTGCTTCTTTTGTTTTGAGAGCCTCCTCTATTGCATATAGACTGTTTTCTATTTTGAACTGTTCTATTTCAGAAAACCAGAGTAGAATCACCCCTTTAATTTTGCCTGATAGTCTCCTTGCAGGTGTGCAGTAGGCCTCAACAAATTCAATTTCAAGTTTTTAGAATGGAATGACAAAGAAGGGAAATTGAATCCTGATTCAGACCAAATGACACAGCAGCTCTTGCTTGGTTCCCTGGTAATCAACACTAATTGAGTTTTTAGAGTTTCAAAAGCAAAAACCAATATAATAGTCAAGGCCAGGTGTTCTTGTGTACCCCAGGATTTTCGACAAACATTTTTTTTCTCTTAACTTGTTATTGTGTTTGCTTTTTCATAAAATAGTGGAAAGATAGAATTCTATAACTTAGAATAAAAAGTCCAATTTCTAAGGATAAGGAGGAATATTTATTTTCAAAAAAAGGACAGCGTCTTTGAAAATAATATCAGGTTGTGAGACCACATATGTCACAAGAAACTATGCTTAGAGCCTCCCCCACCAAATCCTTACCATTAAAAAAAGTAAGAATTTTAAAAGGAATTTCTAAAGCAAAGGCTTCAAGAAATTTTGAAAATCACCCTTGCCAGTCCGTAGATAGAACCATACCTAAGCTACATGCTCTCTCTCTCTCTCTCTCTTTCTCTGTCTGTCTCTCTCTCTAATCTCTCTTTCTCTCTCTTTTTCTCTCTCTCTCACTCACTATATATATATATATATATATGTATATATATATATATATATATATTTGCATATCAAAGATAATGGAAAGTATGCTTGAGCCAAAGTGAAAAGGAAAAGACAGGCAACTCCTACAGTATTTTCCATAGATAGCAGAAAACAATCAACTAATCCCTGTATTCAAGATAGACTATATTTTCTCTAGTCTGGTTGCACTGCATTATTTGTTCTTGTGTCCTGATTCCTTTCAGTTGAGTTGTATTTATTTGAATACATGTGCCAGTATTTTCTGTTTGAAAATGTGCATTCATAGGGCGGCTAGGTGGCATAGTCGATAAAGCACCGGCCTTGGAGCCAGGAGTACATGGGTTCAAATCCGGTCTCAGACACTTAATAATTACCTAGTTGTGTGGCCTTGGGCAAGCCACTTAACCCCATTTGCCTTGCAAAAACCTAAAAAAACAAAAAAGAAAATATACATTCATATCTTGGAACCTAGATTGCATTTTGATATACCTAAACAGATACACATAAATATACATATTTTCATATGTACATATATATTTAAAAGAATGAATCAGCTTATTGTATTTAGCAAAATATAGACCTGAATAGTTATATAGAAATATAACTGGAATCTGAAGTGACCTTTTGCTATTTGATGTCTCTATTTGGTGGTGATGATGGCTCTTCCTTGATTATAAGAATTTTTTTGGCTTATTTTCTTTTCCTCTATCGGATTTCTCAGGAGAATCCTTCCTGAATGAGAATCAACAGAAGTATTCACAGCTCATCTCTTTCACTGAAATAATTATGCTTCACTGTAAGTTGCATAGCCATCTTTTCTTCATTTCAGTGCTCTAAATTACTGGTTCAAAATGCCCCTTCCTCTGTGAGATGGAAAAGAACACGACACCCTGTTTCCTCTTGGCTGAAGAGCTAATAATGAGAAAATATTATGTCTGCCTTTGGCAAGTAGAGGCCCCTGGAGAAATCGAAAGAGCTGTTTCCACTAGCATCTCATTACAAGTGAAAACCTTTATCATTTTTAACTTACTCTAAAGATTCTCTCTCTCTCTCTCTCTCTCTTTCTCTCTCTCTCTCTCTCTCTCTCTCTCTCTCTCTCTCTCTCTCTCTCTCTCTCTCTCTCTCTCTCAGTCTTTCCCTCTCTCCTACCCCTACCCCCCCCCACCCTGGTTTGCTTTTGGAACTTGAAAACTTTTTCATTATAATCTGCATTTCCAGATCAGCAATGGATAATATCCTTAAAGAAAAAAAAAAGTACTTTTGAATTATTCTTGAATTATATTTATTTTAATTAGTGGAACACTAGAAAGAACTTTATTTCAATCACTAGATAATTAACAATAAAAAAGTAAAGAAAGAAACAACCTCTGAGTCTTTCAGAAACAAATAATGTTTAAAACAATTTGTAAAGGATTATTTTACAAAAGCTTATTAGGTATTTTTGCTTCTAAGATCCAAATAACTTTTTATTAACTTATGTCCATAAGGTAATTGTTTCAGTATTTCAAGTCAGTTATTCTCATATATGGTCTCAGGCAAAATGATAATGGAGGTTTGTCTTGTTACCTCACTTTCTCCTTTGAATCCAATTATCCCATTCATTTTTGTTTTTCCAACTTCCTTCTCCTCTCATCCTCTTTCATTTTCATCATAAGATCTTATATCATTTTACAATTCTGTGTGCACTGCAATAAATATATTCTGCTTCCTGGGTATATTTACATTTTGAAATTTGCCATGCTTTGTGGAAAATGTCATTTCTATTTGATCTTGAACTAATTTCCATTTATAATTATTTTTTTCTTCATTTTGTTATAGTCCCTTTAGCATTTTCGTTGTTAGGGCTTGCCAAACCAAAATTCAGGTGGGCTGTTTTTGTAAGTGAATTATTGAATCTTGGGGCTAAAGGATCCCTTAGAATCTAGTTCTACTTAAATTTTTTTAAAGGTTTTTTGCAAGGTAATGGGATTAAGTGGCTTGCCCAAGGCCACGCAGCTAGGTGATTATTAAATGTCTGAGGCCAGATTTGTACTCAGGTACTCCTGATTCCAGGGCTGGTGCTCTATCCACTGCACCACCTAGCTGCCCCTAGTTCTACTTAAATTTGAACAAGATATTTCAAACAAATGATTTTCCCTTTTTGGTTGAAACATTTTCCTTGGTTTGGTTGGTAAGGAATATGGAAAATATTTATGATTTCTGAAAACAAGACTTTTGACATTAACCTGGTTTATCTACTCTTATTCCATAGATAGTCCTTACTACATTGTATTTTATCACTGCCATCAATCCCAGTGCCATTTTGACCTGAGCTTCATTTCTCTGAGGGTTACATGGCTAGCACGTAATCTCACTATACACCACTAACCTTGGCTTTGGTGTGATGTCCAAAATTGTGATTCTGTCTGGTTTTTACTAAACACTCTATTTCACTACTCCTCATGCAACAGGGCTTAAAACCAATCCTGGGATATGGTTTGAATTGTTTACACTTGGGGAAGGATATAGAATTCTTTTTTAAAAAATTAAATTAATATGTCTTTTAGGCATTTTGCTAGGAAAAGTGGATACAAAAGTCAAAACCTTTGTATTAAAATTAAAGTAAAATAGGAAAGTCTGCTATAGGGAATATTCTTTAATTTTTTAAAATTTAATTTAATTTAATTTTTCCCCCTGGTTACAAGCAAAAACAAGTTTCAACACACACACTTCTAAAACCTTGAGCTCCAAATTATCTCCCTTCCTCTCATCTTATTCCTCCTCATTGAGAAAGCAAGTTACTTGATATAGGTAAAAAATATGTAGTCATAAAAAAATTACTAAATAGTCAATAAAAGTAAACATAATCCCCCCTCACCAAAAAAAAGAGAAATCTCAAGAAAAATAAAGTGGAAAAAAAAAGCCTGCTTCAGTTTGTACTCAGAAACCATCAGCTTTGTCTTTGGGATGGATTATATTCTGGGTTCTTTTAGGTCACTATATTGCTGAGAAAAGATAGGTCATTAAGAGCTGATCACGCTGCAATATTGCTGTTACTTTGTTTAAAATACATTTCTCATTGTATCTACTCATGTAAGGTTTTTACTAAATGGATCCTGTTCATCATTGTCCATAACAGCACAGCATTTCATCTCACATACCACAAATTTATTCAGCCACTCCCCATCTGATGGGCATCCTACAATCTTCAGTTCCCTCCTACAGGAAAAGGGTTGCTATAAATATCTCTATACCAATAGTTTTCTTTCTTCCCATATTTCTTCTCTTCTGGAATATAGACCCAGCACTGTCACTACTAGGTCAAAGGGCATTGTTCCAAATTGCTCTCCAGAATTGTTGAATCATTTCACAACTCCTCCAACAATGCATCAATGTCTCAATTTCCTGATATCCCTTCCAACATTTGTCACTTTCTCCTTCTTTCATATTAGCCAATCTAATAGGTTTAAGACAGTACCTCAGAATTGTTCCAACCCAAATTTCTCCTATCAATAGTGAGTTAGGACTTAAAAAGAAGATTAAATAGGGGCAGCTAGGTGGTGCAGTGGATAGAGCACTGATCCTGGGGTCAGGAGGACCTGAGTTTAAACCACACCTCAGATACTTAATAATTGCCTAGCTATGTGACCTTGGGCAAATCACTTAACCCCATTGATTTAAATAAAAATTTTAAAATGTGATTAAAGAGATTGCATTGATAACCTCATCTGTAAGCTATTAATATATCTTGATCATTGATCAGTTGTAGAATAGCTCTTATTTTTTTATAACTTGATTATACATTCTCTAATGCTTGAGAAATGAGATCTTAAATTTATCCCCTTTCCATAGATCTGATAGAGTATTGATTGGTCTATTAATTTGTCTATGTTGTCACTCTTTATGTCTAAATCCTGAATCCATTTTAACCTTATTTTGGTATAGGGTGTGAGATGTGGATCTATGCTTAGTTTTTACCATACTATTTTCCAGTTTTCCCAACAATTTTTGTCAAATAATGAGTTCTTATCACAGAAGCTGATGTCTTTGGGTTTGTCAATAGTAGACTGCTGCAGTAATTTACTGTGGTTTCCTTTGAACTTGTTCTAAACCACTGATCCATTACTCTGTTTTTTAACCAGTACCAAACAGTTTTTTTTTTTTTATTTCTGGTGCTTTTTATAGTATAGTTTTAGATCTGGTAGAGCTAGACCCAGCTTCCTTTACATTTTTTTCCTATCAGTTCCCTTGTCCTTTTGTTGCTCCAGATGAATTTTGTTACTATTTTTTTCTAGCTTTGTAAAGTAGTTATTTTGTAGTTTGATTGGTATGGCACTGATTAATTAATTTAGTAATTAAGTAATTAAATAATTTTTATTATATTAGATTAACCTAATCATGAACATTTGACATTTTCCCAGTTATTTAAATTTGATTTTATTTGGGTGAAAAGTGCTTTATAATTCTGTTCATACAGTTCCTGGGTTTATCATGGCAGGTAGGCTCCCAAGTATTTAATATCTATCATTATTTTAAATGGAATTCCTCTTTCTATCTCTTGCTCTTGAGTTTTGTTGTTCATATATAGAAATGCTGATGATTTATGAGGATTTATTTTATATCCTGCTACTTTGGTGAATTTGTTAATTGTTTCAAGAACTTTTTAAAATGATCTTGGATTTTCTAAGTATATTATATCATCTACAGAGAGTGAAAGTTTTGCTTCCTCATTGCCAATATTCTAATTAATTTATGACCAGCCAAGAATTAGATCACATTATAAACTTCAAAATGAATGGTTTTGACTATATTAAATTAAAAAGGTTTTGCACTAATAAAATCAATGCTGCCAAAATTAGAAGGAAAACAGAAAAAAATCTTCACAACTAGGAGTTCTGATAAAGATCTCTTTTCTAAAATATATAGATAATTGCATCAAATTTATAAGGTTACAAGTCATTCCCTGATTGCTAATTGGTCAAAGTATATAAACAGTCAGTTTTTTAAATGAAGAAATTAAAGCTATATATAATCATATGAAAAATGCTCCAAATCATTATTGATTAGAGAAATTCAAATTAAAACAACAATGAGGTAATACCTCACACCTATCAGACTGGCCAAGATGAGAAAAAGGGAAAATGATCAATGTTGGAGAGATTTTGGGAATGATTGGGACATTGATGTATTGCTGATGGAGTTGTGAACAGATTCAACCTTTCTGGAGTGCAATATGGTACTCTGCCAGATGAGCAATAAAACTGTTCATACCCTTTGATCCAGCAATTCCAATTCTAGGTCTATATCCAGAAGAAATTATTAAAAAAGGGAAAAGATCTACATGTTCCAAAATATTCAAAATAGCTCTTTTTGTACTGGCAAAGAATTGGAACTTGAGGGGATTTCCAACAACTGGGGAATGTCTAAACAAGTTATGATACATGAATACTATAGAATACTATTGTTCTATAAGAAACCATAAAGGATCAAACTCTAGAGAAGCTTGGAATGACTTACGAGATCTGATGCTGAGCAAAGGCACTTGAACCAAGAGAACAATGTACACATTAACAACAACATCATGAGTTGATCCTCTCAGCAATTTAGAGAGCTAGGAAAACTGTATAGACTGGCTATGGATAATATTATACCCATCCAGATGAAGAGAAACAAAAGAAAACAAAACACATGCAAAAAAAATAACCCTTCATTATCTGATGAACACTGTATAAAAATTATCTCTTATGTATCTCTTTACCTTAATCCTAATTCATCATACTGAAAATAATCTGCAAACATGTTTATGAAAAATATGTCTGTGGGGGCAGCTAAGTGGCACAGTGGATAGAGCACCGGCCCTGGAGTCAGGAGTACCTGAGTTCAAATCCGACCTCAGACACTTAATAATTACCTAGCTGTGTGGCCTTGGGCAAGCCACTTAACCCCATTGCCTTGCAAAAAAAAAAATCTAAAAAAAATGTATGTGCAATGTGACTGACTGCCACTGGGCTGGGGAGGTAAGAAGGGAAGGTGGAAGGAAATTTTGTTGTAACTTAAAAATATACATCTGAATATGGATGAAAATGAATAAATTAAAAGAAAAATGAGAAATAAGATTTTTATCAGAGAATCTTGTTTTAATATTTTCCCCACAGTTATTGCTGTTTCCCCTTCATCCTATCCCTCCCACTCCAATATATTGTATTCTTTTGCTTCTTTTATCTCCTCAAAAGTGTTTTTTATCTGGCTACTCCCTTCCACAATCTTTTCTCCCTCCTATCATCTATCCCCCATGCCCCCCCCCCCATCCTTTTCCTTTTCTACTTTCCTCTAGGGTAAGATAGATTTTTATACCCATTTGAGTGTTAATGTTATCCCTTCTCTGTGTCAATTCCAATGAGAATAAGGTTCAATCACTTACCCATTAC
This sequence comes from Macrotis lagotis, assembly GCF_037893015.1. Taxonomy (NCBI): domain Eukaryota; kingdom Metazoa; phylum Chordata; class Mammalia; order Peramelemorphia; family Peramelidae; genus Macrotis; species Macrotis lagotis. Next base: position 486,670,509 of record NC_133666.1, read on the forward strand.
CACCCCTCTCTTCCAACTCCCCTTCAAAAACTTTTTCTTGCCATTTTTATGTAAAATAACTTAATTCATTTTACCTCTTTCCTTTCCCTTTTCCCCAGTATATTCCTTTATCTATCCTTAACTCCATATTATTAATATATCATACCTTCAAATTCAACTCCCAACTGTGCCTTGTCCATATAAAGTTCCTCTAACTGCCTTCATCTTCCCTTTCTCTACATCATTTAGTCCCTTATGATTTACCTTTCCTTTTTATCTTTTTATGTTTCATTTCAGTAAAGATCACATTTTCTGTTCAGTTCTGGTTGTTTCATCAGGAAAGTTTGAAAGTCCCCCTTTTTTTTACTGAATGTTCATTTTTTTCTGGGTGTTGATTCTTGATTGTAATCCAAACCCTTTTGCCTTCCGGAATATCATATTTGAAAACCTACAATACCTTAAGAAGAAGCTGCTAAATCTTGTGTCATCCTGACTTTGGCTCCATGAGATTTGAATTGTTTCTTTCAGTATGCTTAAAATATTTTCCCCTTCACTTGGGAATTCTGATATTAGTATATAATATTCCTAGCTGTTTTCATTTTGAGATCTTTCAAGAGGTAGCAGTGGATTCTTTCAATTTTTATTTTACCCTCTGCTTCTGGGATAGCAGGGCAGTTTTCCTGGATAATTTCTTGAAAAATAATATCTAGGGTCTTTTTTCCCCTTATAATTATCAAGTAGGCAATAATTTCAATTGTTTTTCCAAAGAGATATTTCACATTTTCTTCTAGTTTTTTATTCTTTTGGTTTTGTTTTGTTGTTTATTTATTTCTTACAAATTCATCAGTTTTCCTTAGCTCCATTCTACATTTTAAGGAATTATTTTCTTCAGAGAACCTTTGTATCTCCTTTTCCATTTGGCCTATTCTGCTTTTTTTTTTTTAAGGCATTTCTTCTCATTGGTCTTTTGGACCAATTTTCCCATTTGGACCAAACTTGCTTTTAAAATGTTATTTTTTTTAGGTTTTTTTTTTTTTGCAAGACAAACGGGGTTAAGTGGCTTACCCAAGGCCACACAGCTAGGTAATTATTAAGTATCTGAGACTGGATTTGAACCCAGGTACTCCTGACTCCAGGGCCGGTGCTTTATCCACTACGGCACCAAGCCTCCTAAATGTTATTTTCTTCAGCATATATCTAAATATCTATCTATATCTATCTATATCTATTTCTTCAGTATATGTATTATCTTCTTCAGTGTATATATATATATATATATATATATATATATATACATATATATATATATATATGTAGTATCTCTTTCACCAAGCTGCTGATTCAGTTTTAATGGTTTTCCCACCTTGCTCTCATTTATCTTGCAATTTTTTCTTTTACTTCCCTTCTTTATTTTCAAAAACTTTTTTAAAATTCTTCCACAGCCTGAGACCAATTCATATTTTTTAGAGGTTTTCGGTGCAGAAACTTTGACTTTATAATTCTTTTCTAAAGTGTATAGATTGTTGCTCCATGTGACCAAAGTAATTATCTATGGTCAGATTTTGTTTTTGCTGTTGTTTACTCATTTCCCCCGCCTATGACTTTATTTTAACTCTTTGTTAAGGTGGGGCTCTGTTTCCAGGGTGAAAGACAGACACAGTCAAAGCTTTTGAGGATTTTTGTAGGTGTTTTCGGGGATATCCCCAGGGAGCTCCAAGTTCTCCATTCCTCCAAGACTTTTTTTAAAAAATTTATTTATTGAAGGAAATGTGGTTAAGAATGACTTGCTCAAGATCACACAGCTAGGAAATTATTAAGTGTCTGAGGCTACATTTGAATTCAGGTCCTCCTGTCTCCAGGGCCATTGTACTATGCACTGTACCACCTAGCTTCCCCAATTCCTCCAAGTCTTATGAGAGGCTAGGACTACTGTTATGGCCTATGTTCTGGTCTGTGGATGACCACAAGTGCTCCTTTCTGCCCTTTAACTGTGATGAGAGTCCTATTACACTGCAGGCATTTAGCTTTGCTGTGCTTCTGCTCCTTTTCCTGAGATGGGGCCCAGACTGTGACCTGGATCTGAATGGGCAAAGCATCAGAGCTGCCTCAAGGGTAGCAAAGAGACCAGTGCAATTTCCCCTGACCCCTTTGCCACCTGTGGATCAAGAGCACTGGAAGCAGCTGCCTCTGCTAATTAACTCCTGACACCTGATCCTAGTTTCCTAGGGCAGGGTCTGCACTGAGACCTGCTCTGGACTGTTTTTCTGCTGTCATTCTGGTGTGGCTGAGTTTTCCTGCTGACCTTCTAGGTAATCCTTGGGCTGAGAGGTCTGGAAACTGCCACTGCAATTGATCCAGGAGATCCCCAGTCTGCTCCTAGATGGCTGGAGCTGGTTTACTCTGTTGTGACCTGGGCTACATTGTGGATCCTTTCCAACCCCAGTGTAACAGACTTGTCCCCCAAATGTTTCTAGTATTCTTGGGTTGGAAAATTGTTTCACTCACTCTTTTTGTGGGTTGTACCACTGTAGAATTTGGTTAGAATCATTACTTAAAGCTATTTGGAGTATTTTCAAAAGAGCTTGGTAGTCCATGTCTTTACTCTCCCATTTTGGCTCTGTTTCTAGGACATATAATTCTTAATGAAAAGAATGCAGTGTTGGGGACCTGTGTGAGCTGTCAAAATTGGTATTTTTTGGACAAGAGATATATGTGACTCCACACACAATTCAAGAGTGAAACATGTAAAAGTATTTTTGATTATGTAGATATGGAAAGGAAGTTTGGGCTCCTCGACAGACTGCTGCTAATATTCAGATTTTCTCTCTACTTTCTTTCTCCTTGGATGAAACTGATTTGATCTGAGCGTTTATCATGCTTTTAGTAAATGTTTCTTTCATTCTTTTTTTTTTTTAGGTTTTTGGCAAGGCAAATAGGGTTAAGTGGCTTGTCCAAGGCCACACAGCTAGGTAATTATTAAGTGTCTGAGACCAGATTTGAACCCAGGTACTCCTGACTCCAAGGCCAGTGCTTTATCCACTATGCCACCTAGCCACCTCTATTTCTTTCATTCTTGCAGATATTGTGATACATTCTAATTTGTATAACTTTTCTAATTTCTATTTGTTATTTTGCCTGAATAAAAATATTTGCTCTCTGTTGATTATTATGATTTTTTTAAATACTCCATTTTTTATGGGAAAAGGTTCAAATATAAAGTAGAAATTGAGGACTTTCCTTCTCTTCAAGTGCCTTTTATTTTAAATATCTGAAAACACATATCCCCAAACCAGTAATAATTGAGTGGATTGTGTAGATATAAATCTAGTCCCATATCTTTGAAGATAAATTCCCATGATATTTATGCTACCTGAGAAAAGAAAAATAGAGAATTGATGAGAATTTATATAGCTTATATATTTTGTACAGGTATGTCCTTGACTAGCTAGCTCTTTTGCATCATTTCTTCTTAGCTCTATTTCTGTTTTTCCTGTGGCCCACACAATGATCCACCTTCACTATCTGTTATTCCTATGTAGGCACACACTACTCTCCCAGAAGCTTCTGCCTCTCTTATTGTAACTTTCTCCCATTGTCTCCCCAGATCTTAGCCTAGGCAGGCTTCCTTAGTCTGTCACCCCAGCTGGCTTTCTCCAGGCATGGATGAAATCATGAGCTTATTTTAGAATAATTATATATGTTGGAAAGTTTCTTCCAAAAGGCTAAGTAGGGCAAATTCCATCAAATCTTTATACTTCAAGTAGCTGAATGAGAAAGTGAAGATAGACTTATTCCTTGACTCTTATTCTTCAAATCTCACTTCTTTATCATCTATCATCAGTCAAACAAAGCAAAACTAAAGAAAAACATTCAACATAACATTTCCCAAGTGGTACTAGTGAAGAAGAGAGTAATTATTGATTGCCAATAAAGCAAGTCTCCTAGATGGAAATAATACTTGTTCAATGCATTGAGTCCTGAAATGTTAGATTAAGAAGGAACCTAAGAGATTATTCCATCTTGCTCTGTTATTTTACAGGTAAAGAAAGTGAGTCCCACTACTAATCAGTGATATAGTTAGCATAGGAAAATAATGCTCCTGACTCTATAGGAGGCTAGATGACACAGTGAATAGAGTGTAGGGTCTAGAATCAAGAAAACCTGTGATCAAATCAGGCTTCAGACAAGCAATTCAAGCTTTGTAACCCTGGCCAAATAACTTTACTTTTGGTGGCCTCAAGAGCAAAGTGAGAATTATAATAGCATCTATCTCACATGACTGTTGTGAGGATTAAATGTGATAATATTAGGAAAGAAAAACACAATACTGTACTACTTGGCAAATAGTAAGTGCTGGGTAAACTACCCATACCCTTTCCCTTTCCTTTATCTGAAGATGAGTACTATTTATGCCTATGGCTTTCTCTTTGACTAATCCCAGGGCTATCATTTAACATTATTAGATTAGAATGATAACCAGATTTGATCATATGCTTCCCTCCCTACTTTATACAGTTATTTCTGGAGAAATAGTCCCTGGAGAGGTAGTCTGACAATTTCAAATTTACTAAAGATAAAGACTTGACAGAAACATAGCTATTTCTGGCATTCAGAATTATTAAATTGCCTGATAGATAACTTTGAGTCCAAAAATACGAATATTCTAAATGTCTTTTAGATATCAAAGGAATTATTATATGGATTATTAGTGGCATTAGATGTTCATATAAGAAAAAAAAACACATCACCTTTTTTTCTTCCAGGATCTTAGCCAGGTTTTGCTGAAAAACATCCTTGCTGTATAAAACAGGTAAAGGACAGGTTCAGTTTAATATTGCCTGAAATCAAAGTGGTGAATTTATCATTGCCTCTATAACAAAGATCTATAACAAAGATCTTTGCTATCTCTAAGTCTGTGACTTACTGATATTAACTATACCAAGTAGATGAATTTTTTAAAAAAGAGGTTCTAAAACTTGGATTGTGTGATTCATTTTATCTTAACCAAATACCTTATAGGAAGATACTGTTTAAGCCATATTAGTAGACTTGAAACTTAATGTCCTCTTTGACATTTCCCTCTCATTCCTTTTTCAGATTCAATCCATTCTTAATGCTTCTGCCTCTATGATTTCTTATACATCTATTTTCTCCTTTTTACCCTCATTGTAATTAAGCTGGTTCAGGCCCTCATTTCTTCTTCTTAAGACATTTGCTCCTAAACTGTTCTCTGCCTTTCAGCAAACACACAGGAGTGCCTTGGGATATTTTAAATTTTCTGCCTAACTGTGTAATAAATATAACTGTTAGATATTTCTTTATGCCTTGGAGTACTGTGGGAAAAAAAAATTACTGAGATACCAAGGGAGTCATGAACCAGAGAAAATTTGGGAACCTCTGCCCTTAGACCATTTTAATAGCTGTCAAACTGGTCTGAAATATTTCAGTTTTCAGTCTATTATAAAGATATCAAAATAATCTTACTAGTGCATGTGCTGTACAGTATAAACTTAGTTCCCCACATAACTAAAACAAAGCAACAAAAAACCTTTTTAATGACTTTTTGTCTATAGGATAAAATAGAAATATTTATCTTGGCATTTAATATCCTTCACAATTACTTTTGCAGCCTTAATTTATCTGGGAATTTCTGCTTCAAATTCTAAACTTTTATCAAATTGTGGTATAATAATATGTGATATTCCACTTCTTTACCCAGCCAACTGATTTTTACTGACTACTTCTATCATTATCAATTTACTCAGGCCTTTTTGTTGGTGAAATATACTCTTTTCATATCTTAACATCCTTTTTTTGCTCAACAAAGACCTGGTATTATCTCTACTATGAAGTATCCTCCTCTTCCTCATCTTCTCCCTATACTCCAAAGGTAAAAGCAATTTTGCAATGCTCAAATTTTTTCATAATATTTTATCTTGCTATCCTCTTTGTTATCACCATCTACTTTATGCTCTACCTAATATTGTACATTTCATATCTTCTTTATAATACAATCTTTCTGAGGGGAGCATATAATCTCTCATAGGACAACTTGGTGGAGCAGGAGATAGAATACTAAGCCTGGAGTTGGAAAGATTCTTTTTTCCTAAGTTGAAAATCAAGTGTCAGATGCTTAATAGTTGTGTGAGCCTGGGCAAGTCACTTAATCTTGTTCATCTCAGTTCCTTATCTGTTAAATGCTCTGGAGAAGAAAATAGCAAACTATTCTAGTATTTTGCCAAGAAAACCCCAAATGTGATCATAAAGAATTGTATACTACTGAAAAATTAATGGACAGAGGGAAATATAAAAGCTTTTTATCCCCATCTCTTTCTTTAGAACTTAGAATAATACCATGCCCATAGTATGCACTTAATAAAATGTTCTTTTATTAAATTCAATTAAATATTGCTTTTCATAATGTTAATACTTAGTAATGTTAATAATAAATAATTGTGTGCTATGGTTTAGAATTCACCCTTGTATTCTAAGATCTGTCTATTCCTCTGGTTCTTTGAATTTGTGTTCTTTCTCAATTACAAGATTTTTAACATTTCTGGAATTAGGGAGCTAATAGCTTATTTGAGATTAATTCCACATAATATTCTAGATTCCTCTAATTGTGGAAAGAAGACATTTGCATTGAAACCTCATATATCTGGTTAAGGATTTGTGTGTTTGTTACTTTTTTATTGGAAACTCTTTCTGGCATATGTGAAAACAACTGCCATAGATAGTCTCCTGCACTTCTTGTCAATTAATCAATGAACATCTATTAAGCAACTTCTGTGTACCACACACTGCGGTAGTCAGTAAGGATACAGGTACAAAGTATCAAATCATTCCTACTCTCAAAATGTCTGTATAAGATTAATTTTAGTATAACACTGAATTAAAGTAAGATCCCTAAATATTTAGGACTTCTGGACAGGATGGCGGAGAGAAGACAGGCAGAGTTGTAAAGTCTCCTGATCTTTCCCCATCTATGATATGAAACAAACCTCTTAACAGAAATCCAATCAACAAAACCCAGAAAGAAAAGCCAGGAGAAAGAACATCTACCTCAGGATTTGTTTTCTATGGTCCTGGGTGGTTCTGGGCACAGAGGGTGGATCAGCTATGGATCAGCCTGATTAGTGGCAGGGTTGGAACCCCAGGAGCCTGAGGGCCCAAGAGCCAGACATGCTTGATCAGCAGCTGGGCTACAGCCTGGTTGACCAGGGGGATGTGGGTCAATTGGGGAGCAGAGGTATTGGTGTTGGTGCTGACCATCTAGAGCTTGCTGACAGGGCTGGGGGAGAATTTCATTGCAGAACTGCAGACAGCATCCCTGGGCTCCTCTGGTTGGGAGGAACTCTGAGTCCATACCTCAATTGTGGCTGAGGCCTCTTGCCAGAACAAACACAACTACTGACTACTTCTGCCCCAGGCACAGTTGTGTGAGCAGAAAAATAGCCCAGCTGACAATAGGGAGAGGGATGACCTCACCCCAGGGTAGCGCCCACCATTGATTGAAGACAAAAATATTTAACAGCTTCAGTCACTCTCTCCAGGCTAAAGGAGAAGGCCTCAATCACAGTCACAGACACTTCAGAGAAAGCAATCAGCACCCCCTAACTGGCCAGCTGGAGATATTGCACTCAGTGAGTAAAGCCTCTAGGGATCCCAACACCAAACCTCTGTGAACCAGCCCCTCCCCAACTCAAGGTCTTAGCAAAATGAAGAAAGGTCAGTGGAAAGGTGAATCCATAGAAAAATTCTTGGAAGGAAAAGACCCTAACTCAGAGAGACCTAGAACCTCGGAGGAGAATATGATCTGGTCTCCAGTACAGAAAGACTTCCGTGAAGAAATAAGGAAGGAGTTTAAAAATCAATTGGAGGGGGCAGCTAGTTGGCACAATGGATAGAGCATTGACCCTGGAGTCAGGAGTACCTGAGTTCGAATCCGGCCTCAGACACTTAATAATTACCTAGCTATGGCCTTGGGAAAGCCACTTAACCCCATTGCCTTGCAAAATAAAAAAACTAAAAAAAAATCATTTGGAAAATTTGGGAGAGTCAATTAACACACCTTGCAACAAGAAAACAAATCATTGGAAAAAACAATTGGACAGATACAAAATGAGAATAATTCTTTCAGATCCTCAATTGGGCAAGTGCAAAAAGAAAATAATTCTCTCAAAACCTCAATTGGTCAAATGGAAAGCTATTTCAAAAGTAGAATTTACCAATTGGAAACGGAGTTGCAAAAGGTTAATGAAGAAAACTCCTCTTTAAAAAAAAACAGAATGGAGTCTATAGAAACTAATGACTTCATGAGGTAGCAAGAGCCTGTTAATCAAAATAAAAAAATAGAAAAAAAATAGAAGAAAATGTAAAATACCTCATCAGCAAAACCACTATCTTAGAATTATTCGACTTCCTGAAACATTGAAGACAAAAAAAAAAAAAAAAGCCTGGACTTAATATTACAGATCTAGTGATGGAAAATTGCCCTGATATCATGGAATTGGAGGGCAAAGTAGTTATTGAAAGAATACATCAATCCCCCTCCAGAAAGAGATCCTAAAATGAAAACACCAAGGAATGTTGTGGAAAAATTCCAGAACTATAAGCTAAAAGAGAAAATACTGTAAGCAGCCAGAAAGAAACAATTTAAATACCAAGGAGCCACAGATCATGCAGGACCTAGCTACATCAACATTAAGGTATTGAAGGGCCTGGAATGAGATATTCCAAAGAGTAAGGGAGCTTGGAATGCAGCCAAGAATCCACTATTCCCCAAAGCTAAGCTTTCCTTTTCAGGGGAAAAGATGGACATTTAACAAAATGGAAGAATTCCAAAAAATTCCTGATGAAAAGACCAGAGCTAAATAGAAAATTTGTATATCAAACAGGAGGTTCAAGAAACACATGAAAAGGTTAAAGGGGGGGGAGGTAAAGAAAAAAAAACCTGCTATGCAATAAGTTGAAACTGGCTATATCCCAGCATGGGAAAGAGATTCTCATAACTCTTGAGAACTGTAATTCTAACAGAGAGAATATACCTAGCCAGAAGTGATGGACACTCATGAATTATCCATGAGACTGCTATCCAATGGGATGAAACTGGCTATAACCTTACTTAGGAGAAAGACTCTAATAACTCTCAAAAATTGAAACTCTATTGGATATAATGTACTTAGGTAGAAATGATGGATAGTCAGAATTTTCTAACTCAGATGGAATGATTTAAAAACACCCCCTCCTTAAAAAGGGGGACAGGAAGAAGAAGGGAGGAGGAGGGGATTGAATGGGGTAAATCTCCATTAAGAGGTACAAAATCCCTATGGTAATAAAGGGGAAGAAGGGAGGAAATGAGAAACACCTGAATCTTCTTCTCATCAGACTTGGCTTAAAGTTAACTTACACACATACTCAGTTAACTTAAAAAACCTCTAACCTTTCAAATATTAAAAGGGGAAAGAGGGAGGGGAACAGAGAAAGGGAGGGGGAGAAAAGAAGAACTAACAGAAGGAAGGGAAAGGAAAAGGGAGGGGATGGATATAGGAGGGCAAACACACTGAAGGGGGTGGTATTCAGAAACAAAATACTGGGGAATATGGATAAAGGAGGGGGAAAGGGAAAAATACAAACAGAGGGAAGATAGCATGGAGAGAAATAAAGAATTAATTATAACTTTGAATGTGAATGGGATGAACTTTCCCTTAAAACATAAGTGGATAGCAGAGTGGATTAAAAACCAGAATCCTACAATATGCTGCCTACAAGAAATTCATTTGAAGCAGAAAGATACATATAGAGCAAACTTAAAAGGTTGAAGTAAAATATATTTTGCTTCAGCTGAAGTGAAAATATCAGGGGTAGTAATCCTTATCTCAGACAAAGCAGCTGCAAAAATAGATAGTGTTAAAAGAGATAAGGAAGGAAACTATATCCTCCTAAAAGGTACCATAGACAATAAAGTGATTTCAGTGCTGAATATATATGCACTCAATGGGATAGCATTCTTAGAGGAGAAGCTGAAAGAGCCACAGGAAGACATAGACAGTACAACTCTACTAGTAGGAGATCTCAACCTCCCACTCTCAGATCTAGATAAATCGAATCATAAAATAAACAAGAAAGAAGGTGGTAAATAGATTGTTAGAAAAACTAGATATGATAGACTTATGGAGGAAATTGAATGGGGATAGAAAGGAATATACCTTTTTCTCTGCAGAACATGGCACTTATACAAAAATTGACCATGTACTAGGGCATAAAAACCTAATCATCAACTGCAGAAAGGCAGAAATAGTGAAGACAACTTTCTCAGATCACAATGTGATAAAAGTCATACACAATATTGGGCCAGGGAGATATAGAGCCAGAACTAATTGGAAACTGAATAACCTCATTTTAAAGAATGAGAGGATCAAACAACAAATTATAGAAAGAATGAAATATTTAGAATTTTGCAATAACACAAGAAAACTAAATGTTTTAACTAGATTTATTTGTGGTTGTTTTGTGCACAAAGGCAAATTTATTATAGGTGGAGAAAGATCAAAGACCTAGAATATGCCTAAAATACTGTGTCTGGTTGGCCATGGAAGGAAGTGAATGGTTTGATTGATTATGTAAGTCCAATTATATTTCACTTGGGAGTTTTCTTTACCTGTGAAATCACAGGCCTAGTTCCCATTACACTAAAAGGTATGGGCATACTCATTAACATTTAATTAGGGTGGATCATGTAACTAATAAGATGGAGATCTACATAATTTCTCCAATCTTCACACCTTCTCCAAAATAGAAACTATGCATGAGATAAAATCATTTTATTTGTCCCCATGGCATAAGATACTAAGAACCCAAAGAACCCCTAACTTCTAACATACTTGTGTAACACCCCTTTTCCCTCATCCCATATAGTTGCTTGACTTTGAAAGCCAATCAACACACCAGTGAGAAAATTCACTTCTATACCCTTATCTTGTTCTCCATTCTTCCAAGAGTCCTCAAAAATCCCAACAGCAGAAATTTGCTCAGGCTGTGACAGCAATGGATTTATACCACATCATAACTTTGCCAGAGAATGGAGAAAAAGAAATGGCAGACTGGACCCACATATGTGTGGGTCTCTACTTGCCTGTCGAGAAAAGCACTCAAGCCAGATTTGGGTAGAACTAATTTGAATCAAGGATTGAAGCCAATGAATCATGAATTTCCCAGTGTGGGAGGAAGTTGAAATACTTTGAGAATCAGCTTTTAGGAAAATTGCCATCAGAAAGTGAACAATCAAGGAAAATAAGGGGAAGAGAATTACCAAAGATCTCAAGATGAAAAAACCCCTCAATTTTTGACCTTGAGAATAAACAAATAAACCAACAGGAATGATATTAGAAAATATTCTATAGATTAGATAAGAGTTCAGAAATCTATGAATAAATATGAAAAGATCCAATAAATCTAATCAATACCTAATGAGGTAGAGGTCTGTGGATTTCCAAAAGAAGCATCACCCAAGAGCAAAATGGTTTAAGAGAAGAAAAAAAAAAAGAATTGTAGTCTTCTCAGCAGAAATGATTGCAAGGATAGAAAAATGAATTCACAGGGGCAAGTCTCATCCAAGAAATAGAAAGAATAACTGATTGGGAATACAAATACACAAAATCAAAAAAAGCATAATCTAGAAAAAAGAAAAGCAAAAAGCAGGAGCAGTAAAAAAAGAGAGGGAGGGGCAGCTAGGTGGTACAGTGTATAGAGCACTGGCCCTGGAGTCAGGAGGACTTGAGTTCGAATCCAGACTCAGACACTTAATAATTATCTAGCTATGTGACCTTGGGCAAGCCCACTGCTTTGCAAAAAAAAAAAGAGAGAGAGAGAAAGGGAGCATCATCTCCACATAAACAAAACATATTGATCACTTCTGTGACATCAATAATGTAAATATAAATGTGTGTGTGTGTGTGTGAGAGAGAGAGAGAGAGAGAGAGAGAGGTGTCTAGACCTTTAGAACACTGAGAATAAAGTGTGAAATCAAAAGAAAACACAGATTGCCTCTAGACCAAATTCTGTTTTACATTCTATTCACCAACATTAAATTCTGCATCAATTTGGGGAAAGACTTTCAAATATAAAGGAAAGTAAATTCAAATGGTACAAGACTATTGTGAATCCATCAGAACTTATAAGAGGTAGTAGACCAATGTGTTTTAAAAATGCTAACCAAAGTGACTTATACTTCAAATCTGACCCAATGAAAAATGCAAAGAGATGAGTAATCATTTTACAAAATAGGTGTTTGGAACATTTTTGAAAGAGATTTGCTGAAAAAAATCAAACCTGAAGAAATTATTTGTATGTCAAACTTATACTGGAAATATTAGTACAGTACTCAGGTAAGGGTTTGTTTCTTTTTTTAAGTCCTCTTTTATTTGATATATACTCTCTTATTCTCTTTCACCTCCTTCTCATCCCAGTCTTTGTCAGAATAAAACACCAATTTTTCAATCTCCCTCCTCCAATTCTCTTTAGATATGTTTCTTTTGGTTCTTGTGTCCCAGCATGGAACATTTTGCCAGTAGGTGAAATCAATAATGGTGACAACAGAGGTCTTTTCCTTTCCAGACATATTGTATGCACTCATGTTTTGCTATGTCTTTTTTTTCCTATTTAATTCTTATTTTCTGTTTTGCTTTAGGGACTACAACACTGTTTGCTAGGAGATATTATTGAGGGTGTTACTGGACAAGCTTCTATTTTCTTTCCTTTTATGTTAGCAAGCACTGCAGGCAGTGAATGCTTAACAGTAATGGGAGTACAGAGTTCTGACAGTACTTGTCCATCTTTTGTACCTTTCCTGGGGGCAACAAGAATCATAGATAGAAAACCACAGTCCAAAATGTCTATGGGCTAAGGTCTCTCTCCACTTACCATCTCTCAAAAATCCTATTAAGACTTATCCCATGCAGATTTTTGTTTCCAGTGCAGTTTTTTCAGTAGAATAACCAAAAAGGGTTTGCTCTGTTGGTCATTTAATTAAACATTTCATGCTCACTTCATCTTCCTTTAAAGTTTAAAACAGAAGTGCTCAAAGCCATTTATTAAATGATACATATACTAGATCTTTGTGCTCTCAATGTGTATAAATTATTTTCTTCACTAACTTTTGAATTGACAATTAAACAAGCTTAGCATGCATACCTTTGAAAATTGTTTCCATATAATGATTTATTAGGTGGAAAAGTAATCAGTAAATACAACTATCCCTCAATTTCTTCTTTCCTGGATTTTTAACCTTATTGTAAGCCTTATCTAAACCAATTTCACTCAATAAATCCAAATAGCTTGAGCCAACACCTTGCTTGACTTTGAGGATACCCCTCAGTTCTTCCTGATTATCATAGTTCACATGAACATAAAATTTTTTTCCACTTACCTCAACTGAGATAATGTTGGAATTTTTAAGAAGAAATTATTAAACAAATAAGGAAGGGGGCAGCTAGGTGGTCCAGTGGATAGAGCACCAACTCTGGAGCCTGGAGGCCCTGAGTTCCAATGTGACCTCAGATACCTAATATTTAGCTGTGTGACCTTGGGCAAGTCACTTAACCCCATTACTTTGCCAAAAAATGGAGGAAAAGAAAAAAACAATAAAAATGGTAATGAACATTTTGAAGCAGACAGGTTTCTTGTACTTGGAGAAGGAATGACTTCTCATTTGGCGTACATGAAATTAATCTGAACTTCCTTGAGTTAATTCAAGTTAACCACATGTAGTGGTTCAGTGCTGAAGAACTTTGTGGTGATATTTTTTGATTATGACATAATTCCAATGATCCACATTAATGGCAACAGAGAGTTGTTTCAGAGAGGATTTTAGAAGAAAATCTAATCTCAGGAAACATTAAAAATAAAAACAATTTCCATTGTTTTTTCATTTCTCTTTCTAGAATTTGTGGTATTGAATACTCTCTTCGGAACTTCCCATGAGGGAAAAGGAGATTTATTTCTTTTCTATTCCATACTTGAAAGCAATGGTGATTTCACAGAGTAAGTGTGTATTATGTATAAGTCTCAACTACAGGTCCCTGGTTGCCACTTCTTCTTTTCTTTTCTTGAGCATAAGTCAACAAACATAAATCTCTAGAAGAGCATTTCTAGTCTTAGAAGCAACTTCATGAATTCAAGAGGTCAAGAAATTTCAAATCCTTTTGTCAGGGCTGGCTGGGCTTCAGGAAATATTTCTGCTGTTATTTGTAGATAAGATTGCCATGAATTAGCTGGTTGAGTCCATGCCCTGGGCAAGCTTGCCAGAAGATAAGAACCTTGACAGAATTATTCAGACAGTGCAAAGTAGAGGTAAATATAAAATGTTTATTCATGCTTTATTCATGCTTCATGCTTTATTATCTTAAATAGCAATAACAAGGTTATAATAAAGAATTACAGACTATTGTTTCATGTGTGTTTGACTTTGGACACTTATGAGTTTTTCAAGTCTTAAGCATTTCCTTTATGTTTGTGAAATATATAGTTGACTTGTATTTCATCTATACTGTACACTAAGTACCTTTCTATACCACCGCATACATGAGTCAGATGTTTTAAAAATGATTTTTCTGGAGCCCCTAAAAGAGTAAGAACCTAAAAAGCCAGAGAAATGGCTAAAGGAATCTTCTTTCTCTCTTTAGTGACCAAGCTTCCATGACTGAACCTATTACTGTATATAAGTCCAGAACTCAATGCCCCTTCATGAAAGAGACATCTTACCAAGAAGAAAGTACAACCACATTCAACTAACATTCCTATATACCTCTAGTTTAGTTTGTTTTCACTAGAATCATCTCTTGGTCTAATGCAATTCTCATTCCTTTCTAGATCCTGTGTCTTAAGTTTTATTTTCTTTGTGATCCCCAACTGAAGACTATTCTATTCTTTCTTCCCTCTCTTCTACCCTCCCTCTTCCCCATTTCCACATTCACATTTTCCTTTATACTTTATGACATTCTGAAATAAGTTTGAATTTGTTTTCTCTGCTAGACATTTCAAATGACTTTGTTCAAGGAAATTCTAACTGTGCCTCTTATCCCAGTTCATTCTGTTTTGGTCATTTTCTCTGAAGAATATCCACTAGCATGTTTTGATGGCCTTTTCTGTTTCTATGTTGAAGTTAATGTTATTACCTCATGTTTTAAACTAGCATCTAGACATGTTTTTTTGACATAGGGCCTTGGTGGTGGATGTCATTGTCATGGATTGTTTTAGAATTATATAAACTCCTTTCCTTAGAGGATATTGCCATTCCTTCCTGTTTCAAAGATTGTGTTTCTTATTGAAAGTTCCATCAAGTTGTTGTTTATTCTCTCAGAGATGCTTATAATTCTCAGCTCATTTGCAAAGAAAATATATTAGTATGCTTTAAGTCTAAGAACTTGTCATACCTGTCATCATCTTGGGAAAACAGGAAAAAAATGATAAATGAAAAAGTAAGAGAGCAACCATTGCCATTAAATTAGAGCTGGTACCCTTCTTTCTTCCCCTTTAAAGTTGCTTGTTTGTCAAATTGTATGATACAGATTAATGGATGCTTCTGGGCTGGTAGTTCCAAAATGACCCATATATTACAGTTCTGTGTTGTTAGAGTATAGAGAGGAAGAAAGTTCAAGTGCTCTTTGTGACAGTGGAGTTACCCATGTGGTTTGTCCCTGAGGGAGAATCTCACGAAAAGTTACTAGAACTATTAGAATAGGACACAATATAAGCCAAAAGACTTCATAATTGATGATACTGTGTCATCTCTCACCATCAGAAGCCTCCTTAATAATATATTCTGAGTCATTTCCTACCCCTTCTGTGCCAGATATCAAAACATCATGGTGCTTAAAAGTTTCATGATCCTGATTAGACCATGTTACAACTGATAGCTTCTTCTTTCTTCTTAAGTTCTCTTTTATGATTAGGTCATGCTCTTCTATACCCAGCTAAAGAATGAATTTTTTCAAGTTACATATCTATAAGAGAGTGATAGTTTTAAAATAATAATAAAAACAGACAATTAAATAAGGATAGTTTCCTTTAAATCTTTTTAAAGTTTTCAGAGATGTAATTCAATGTTCTTCCAAAGTTAAGTATTTGGAAGTCATATTTCTAGGATGAAACACAGAAAAGTAATGAAAGAGACTAGAATAGTATGTACCATAATTAAATTTTGAAATATTAAGTTCCCTTAGATAAACATGAGAGAAAATTATAAATGAAACAACTAGCATCATTGAAAGTCAGACAATAAATTTAAAAAACTAAGTCAATCAAACTAATTTAAAAGAAAAGGATGTGGCACTGTGGATTAGAGTACTGGACCTGGATTCAGAAAGACCTGAGTTCAAAATTAACCATAGGTATCTGTTAGTTGTGTAATCCTAAACAAGTCACTTAAATTCTAACTGCTTCAGTTTCCTCATCTTTGAAGTATAAAAGATAATACCACATACCTTAGCAGGGCTGCTGTGAAGAAAAAAAAATATTTGTAAAGTGCTTAGCAAATTTTAAGCACATATATATATATATATATATGCATGCTCTTATAAATGATAATACTATTAATTTCTTCAAACATTTAAGCCACTTTTATTCACAAATTATTTTGTTAATTAACAATAATATTAAATCACCGCTTTGTCAAAAACACTATTAATCATTCAGAAAATTGTCTTGATAAATTAATTTTGCTCTTTGTTTTTACATATTTTATTTCTTACACATGAGAACTACACTTTAAACAGAATATTAATGAAGTAGTAATATATCCCATCTATCATCTATTTATCTGTTTCTCATCATATCCAGACATTATTTAATATAACAATGAGGAAAGGTTATTTTCTTTCAAGTATAATTTTAGAGGAAAAAACACAAAAATGTTGATGCAAAGGAATCAAAGAAAATTAATCTAATAATATGAGTGAATTGAGCAAGCTGTGCTATATAAATATTTTAATCGCTTCTTGATCCAGAAGTGCCACATCACCAAAATGAGCAATTGCATGCAGTCTCTTGGGAGCTGGCTCTAATTACAAGGCAGCAAGATGTTGCTAAATGTGAGTACATGTAAATATCAGCTATCAGTCTCTTGAATTTCATATTGATATTTCATATATAGGTTTTTGGTAGACTTCTTTTTAGAACTTTCTATCCTGATGTAGTGAAGGAGGTCAGGTGTCTCTGAAGCAAAGGATCTTGTACAGCTTCACTAGTGGGAGTCACTAAGGAAAGCTGTCTTCCTATGTCAAATTAGAAGTTCACGCCAATTAAAGTACAGGAAAATTTTAGTTCACAATTCTTCATGAGCTTCTATTGGGGTACTTCTAGCTAGATTAGAAACCTCACATGTATTAAATAACAGGATATTGGAAGTTTGGAGATCTAGGTCAGTCTCTTTTAAACTTCCAAGCTGCATGCCCATCAGGAATTCATTTCAATATTCTAGATCTCAGTTACTTCATCTGTAAAATTGGAATAATAGAGTGATTAGGAAAGTGCCATTTAAAAATTAAACATTGTAGAAATAAGCATTATTAAGAGAAGGAATTTTATTGCATTATTTAGCTTGCTTTTCTCTATTTTCATCATCTCTTCCTATTTTCCTAACAAATAAATTTCCTTAACCCCTAACCACATATGGAACCCTCCCCTATAGGAAAATAAAGTAGTTAAGGCAAATTAACTTATTTTATAACCTTGTGTTTATACCACATAAAATATCATTTCTTTCTTGAAATGGAATCAATTTTTCTCTACAAAGATTGTCCTTAAGTCTCTTGACAGCTGAATGTCTTACACAGCCAACTATAAACTGGCAACACTGGTAAGAATACTGCTACTTCATAATCATCTTTCTGTTCACTGCCTGCCAGTGTATTTGAACAATTTGCCCATCCTTTCTTCTAGTGCCAGAACCACAACCAAATTAATACTGCCATTGTTACTGTAGAGTCTGTCATTATACTCTTCCATGTCATTATACTCTTCTATGTCATTATACTCTATTCTTTTAACTTTTCATTCTAAAATATCCCTTCCTTCTACCACATGCCTATATATATGCTGTCTCTTCCAAGAGACAGCAAATAACTTGAGTGCAGTGACTACTTTCTTTTATGTTTTTGTATTTCTAGGATATAGTAGTTCTTGGTGAAAAGTATGCATTGATATTTTTCCTTTTATATTATTGTCATCATGTACTTTCCAATCTCTTGGTGCTACTTATTTTGCTTTGCATCATTTTATAAACTGACATTTCTCTGAATTCCTCAAATTTATTTTTAATTCTTAATGCCATTTATTATATTCATATGCCTTAGGATATTTGATTATTTCCCAACTGATGAGCATCAATTATTCCCTGAAGCTCATAGAAAATAGAGAATTCTTCTGGTAATTTTTATTCTTGTATATACCCAAAAGTTCATGGCTTCATTTATTTACTTCTATCTCAATTTAGTCTATTCATTCAATTTTTTTTATATTTTAACTAGCATTAAATGTAGGCTTTGGTGGAAACAACATTTATACAGCATCTATAATTGAACAGGTACTGTTCTGCACAATTTTACAAATATTATCTCATTTAATTCTCACAGCAACCCTTTTGAAGTAAATGCTATTATCTCCATTTTGTAGTTGATGAAACTGAGGCAAATGGAAGCTAACTTGCTTTCCCAATATCACTTTCCCCAGAGTCAATAATTAGCAATTATTTAAAGTTTAGATTTGAACTTAAATATTCCTGATTCCAGACTTAGCATTCTATCCAGTGCACTTCCAGCTATCTCAATATAATACATAATAGCAGTTATACTAACTTTATATGCACACACATCATGTCTAAGTATGTGCATACATATATATGTTTATATATATATGTGTACACATGCGTGTTTGTGCACATTCATATGTACGTGTGTGCATATGTATATGTGTTTATGTGTGTGTAGAGGGTGTCCCAAAAATTTAAGTTCAGTTTCAAACTTTGATAACTTAAAAAGTGTATAAAGATTTTTGAAATATCTATGTATGTTTGCATGTAGTAAGGAGGTAGCCATAGATGTCATATATTGCTCATATACCATAATTTATGTAATTTAAAAAATACTTACATACAAAAATCAGTGAGAACACCTCTTTGATTGGATTATAGAATTAGTCAATAAAAGACATAAATTAGGTTTAAATTGAATAAAAACAGCAGTTCATTTTACATAGGAAATGTCTTTTGGTTAATCAAGCAAATTAGCATTTATTAATTATTTGCAGTGTACTAAATACTGTGCTGATTAATTGAAAGAGATCAATCACATTCTGTTGCACTTGGATAAAGCAGTAAGTAAAGTCAGGACTTCAATAGCAGGACAAATTTGTGATCAAAATTTCAACCAAGCCACTAATTGAACTGATTGAATTGCTTGGGAGTGAGATCAGTAAAGAGGTTCCCTTTCCTTTGAATAGAGGAAAACACTTGTGACCTTCTAAAGATCAGACCTTGAACTTTTCAATTGGTTATTCAATATTTCTAATCCCTTGAAATAGCAGGGATTAATGGCAGCATTGACACTGAGAACTGAGGGACATTCTGAAGACAAACAAATCACATCAGCAGTCTAATGACTCTTGCAAAGGCTTCAACCAGCAGAGAACTATATTTAGAGAAAGAGAACCTCATGAAGATTTCATAAAAAATAGTATCTGTAATTAAGTCCTGTTCCAATGTGCTTTCTTAGCTTGAACATTCTCTACCCAGGAACTTTGTATGTACAAAATAAGAATGTGTTACAACTTTGGGGGGCAATATTTTTGTAGTTACTATGATTTTAATAGCATTTTGGTAAATACCTCTTTCTAAAAGCTAGTTAAATCTTGATACATAATAACAGTATGAGCTTATCAAGCAATCAGATAATTAAACTGTGATTGGTAACACCTGATGAATAGTTTTAGAGCAATAAATAACACCAAGGGAAGAGGCACAAAGATTTCTAGTTTTAGAGGGGAAATAAGGGAGAATGTGAATGCTGAGTAAATTCTACTCAATAAATTTAACCCATAGAGTTTCAGTCCCACTTGAGTTTAAAAATCTACCCAAATGTACAAGGAAGGGAGGAACTGGGAAAGGGAAAGATAAGGGAAGGCAAGACTAATAAAAGGGAAGGTGAAGGTATAAGTGAAAATTAAATGAAAGTTAAATTTTCAAAAGAAAAATCAAAGGGGAAAGGAAATAAAATTTTGGTGAGGAGGAATAAGCAAAAAGGAAAGAAAATATAAATGGAGAAATATATCATGAAAAGGAATACAGAATTAGTAATCTTAACTGTAAATGTAAATGGGATGAATTGTCCCATGAAACGGAAGTAGATAGCAGAATGGATTAAAAACCAAAATCCTACAATATGTTGTTTATAAGAAACACATTTGAAGCAGAGAGATACACACAAGGTAAAGGCAAAAGGTTAGAGCAAAATATATTTTGCCTCACCTGAAGCAGTAATCCTAATCTAATCCTAATCTCAGTTAAAGTAAAAGAAAAAATCAATCTCATTAAAAACGCTAAGGAAGGATATTACATCTTCTTAAAAGGCACCATTGGTAATGAAGCTATATAATTACTAAACATATAAATCTTGATGATACTAATAATTTAGGAGAGAACATCGATTAAAAGCTCATTTAGTGATTGTATTAGAAAATTGCCCTTACCCCTCAGGATTAAGCTTAAATCCCGAGAGATGAGGGAATCTGACTTTCTGGTTACATAGCCGACTAATTCCACTGGGAATATAGAGAAAATAGCCTTGGAGTGGATGTTGTACATGTGTGTATGTTCCCTAATAACTGTTTTGAGAATATTGTTAAATCATTTTAATAATTTTCTCCAAAACAAAGGAGTACATGTACTACTTTGAAGTCAGGTACTTTCATTTTTGTTTTTGTATAGTTAACTTCTAGCACAATGCCTTGATAAAAAGAAACTTAATACTTATTATTTCAGTTATAAGAAAGTGGTATGAGACAGTTTGTTGGCCAAATTAACATAATATTAATAAACAACTTTTGTCCATAAAAAATTTAAAAGTGAGTAACCTGATAATTTCTTTTCTCAACTTAGTCATCAAGAATTTATCAAGCTCTTACTACATGCTAGTCTTGTGCTAAGATCTTGGGCAGAAATATGAAAAATAATGAATAGCAAGAGATATATGGTATAAATGGGCATCAATATAGGAGGGAAGTCACTAATAGTGGGAGAGTGAGGATGGAAACTGGGATAGACTCATCTAACTCTTAATTGTAAAAGGTAGGATTTTGATTGAGTCTTCAAGGAAGCCATGTATACTAGGTGGTGAATGTGAGGAGAGAGGCATTCCAGGTTTGAAACATAGTCAATGGCATAGAATAGGGAGATAGAATATTGAGGAATGGCAAAAAGGTCAATGTCATTGAATCATAGACTATATGGAGGTGAAGAAAGGGTAAGCAAGGATTCTGGAAATACAGGAAGGAATCAAATTACGAAGGACTTCATATGTCAAAAAAGTATGAGAGTTCTTAAATCAGAGGCATTGTGTATGTGAGTGGGTGATGACTGTGTTTGTTGTCATCACCTTTTGTGACAGCTTGTGGAGCCTGAGGAGAGAGCTATGGAAAAGAGTGAAACACCTTCCATATATATGAAAAGATGATCTTGAAGTTGGGCCATGGATGATTGGGGAGTATTACATATTTTTTGAGGAAGACCTTGTCCCCCAGAAAAACATTATTTTTGTTGGATCTTGTTAACAAAATGGAAACAGATTGAACAACCTGGATTGTTCACTGATTAACACAATTGCATACACAATTGCAGCTTAAACCAGAGAAGTGGCCTGATCTTCCTTACTTAAAGATTGACAAACTTTGTTGAAATCCACAGTATACCCAGCTTAAGAGCAAGATATGTTATTTGCTGGTATTTGAATAACTTTTTTTCTCCTTTTTTTCTTTTTATTAATTAAACTAATCCCTTTAATTGTGATCACTATTTTTAAAGGTATCTCCTTCACTTATAGATATTTTGGGGTTTTTTTTTTAATAAATTCTTTTTTAAAAATTATATTTATTTTTAATTTTGTACAAATGATGATTTTATTGTTTTTGGTTTTTTAGGTTTTTTTAAGGCAAATGGAGTTAAATGGCTTGCTAGGTAATTATTAAGTTTCTGAGGCCAGATCTGAACTCAGGTACTCCTGACTCCAGGGTGGGTGCTCTATCCACTGAGCCACCTAGCTGCCCCCAAATGATGTTTTTTATGCATTACTAAAATATTCTTGTTTAAGAGTAAATGTAATACCTCTCCCCCCCAAAATATAGACCCTCATGAGCAGTAAAGGAAAGAGAAAATAATTAAAATTTAAATTTAAAAAATAATAATAGGGTTCAAATCTGGCCCCAGAAATCCAACAATTACCCAGCTGTGTGACCCCGGGCAAGCCACCCCAACCCCATTGCCTTGCAAAACCCAAATAAAATAAAAATAAAAATAAAAATAAAAATAAAAATAAAAAAAAATAATAATAATAATAAATGTGCTTCAGTCTCTGTTCCAACACCTCCATCTCTGCTGTGGGTAGATCACATCCTTTATGATAAGTCCATCACAAAAGCTACTTCCATATCTTTCCACTGTTGCCATTGCTGATTGCAACTCCCTCCATCATACTTCTGCACTACCATGTACTATATTTTCTCTCTCTCCTTTCACTCTGTCCCTCTTCTTAAATGTGCTGTAGGGTAGCTGAGTGGTATAGCAGACTGATCACTGGCTCTAGGGTGAAGAGGCCCCAAGCCCACATACCACCCCTAAGGCCCAGCAACCAGCTGGCCCTGTGGTCCTGGACAGGCCATCCAATCCCAGCCCCTTGCAAGAAGCAAAAAAAAGAAAATGTGTTATATCTGAGTCTCTCCCCTATGGTCCACCCTCTTCTCCATCACTCACATCTCCTCACCTTCCCCCTGTCCCCCTTCTCTCCTTCTTACTCTAGATGTCTATACCCCATTGGATATATATGCTGTTTCCTCTCTGAGCCACCTCTGATGAGAGAAAAGTTTCCCTTATTCCCCCTCACCTTCCCCCCTTCCATATCATTGCAATAGCTCATTGTAATAAATAAAAAAATCTTATTATATTAAACATATTAGCCTATTCCACCTCTCTTTTCTCTTACTGCCATTACATTTCCCTTTTAGCCATTGACTCCATTTTTACAATATATTATAGCTTCAAATTCAGCTCTCTCCTGTGCTTCATCTAAAAAAGCTCCTTCTATTTGCTCTATTAAATGAGACATTTCTTATGAGTATTATTAGTATCATTTTTCTATGCAGGAATACATGCAGTTCATCATCATTAAGTCCCTCATATTTTACCCTTCTCCTCCACTCTCTATGCTTCACCTGAGTCCTGTATTTGAAGTTCAAACTTTCTGTACAGCTGTGGACATTTTAACAGCAACATTTGAAATTGCCCTGGTTCATTGAAAGTCCATCTTTTTCCCTGGAAGAGGACATTCAGTTTTGCTGGGTAGTTGATTCTTAGCTGCATTCCGAGCTCTTTTGCCTTCCAGAATATTATATTCCAAGCCCTAGGAGCCCTTAATGTAGTTGCTGCTAAGTGCTATGTAATCCTGACTGCATCTCCATGACATTTGAATTGTGTCCTTCTGGCTGCTTGTAATATTTTCTCTTTGGGAGTTCTGTAACTTGGCTATAATATTCCTGGGGGGTTGTTGTTTATTTTTGGATCTCTTTCCAGGGGAGATCAGTGGATTTTCTCAATTTCTATTTTTTACCCTCTGCATCTAGGATATCTGGGCAATTTTCCTGTAGGAATTCTTTAAAAATGGTGTCAAGGCTCTATTCCTGATCATGACTTTAAGGTATCCCAATAATGTTTAAATTATCTTTCCTGAATCTGTTTTTCAGATCAGTTGTTTTTCAATGAGATGTTTCACATTTCTTCTAATTTTTCATTCTTTTGGTGTGGAAGTCTTGTGTCTTGACTTCTTGTAAAGTCAG
Source organism: Macrotis lagotis (assembly GCF_037893015.1). Classification (NCBI taxonomy): domain Eukaryota; kingdom Metazoa; phylum Chordata; class Mammalia; order Peramelemorphia; family Peramelidae; genus Macrotis; species Macrotis lagotis. The sequence goes on from NC_133666.1 coordinate 486,694,581, forward strand.
CAGCTTCCTTTAAGCTCCATTCTAGATCTGAATTATTTGCTTTTCCTCAGAGAGCTTTTTTATCTCCTTTTACATCTGGCCAACTCCGCTTTTTAGAGCATTCTTCTCCTCAACCTATGCTGGTTTTTAAGATGTTATTTTCTTCAGTAGTTTTTGGATCTCCTTGACTAAGCTGCTGACTTCTTTTTCATGTTTTTTCATGCATCTCTCATTTCTTTTCCCAATATTTCTTCTATCTCCTTGACTTGATTTGCAAAATCATTTTTGTGCTATCATAGCCTGAGCCCAATTTCTGTTTTTCTTGTAGTCTTTAGATACAGGAGCTTGTACTTCCTCATCTTCAGATTGAGTATTTTGATCCTTCTTGGATCATAGACAATCTATTTCTCAATGATGTTCCTCTTTTTTCTCTGTTTACCCATTTCTCTATCTTGTTCCTAGTCTTGGGGTACTTCCTGAGCTTTTGAGTATTACTGGACCACACCCCCCCAAAACACACACAAGGATCTCAGTGTGTGAGGCTCTGTCTTCCCTCCTGGCCTGTGAATGACCTACAAGTGCACCCCTCTGCCACGGGGCTGAGGTGGGGGGGGCTTACTGTTCTATTGGGGTCCTAGACTGTGATCAGGCATTGAATGTGGTCAGAGCCTCAGAGTCCTGATCCAGGTACAGAGGAAAGACCTTAGAAGTCTCTCTCCATTCCTCCTACCTTTGGTAGATTGAGCACTCAAGGCTCAGTTTCCTGGGGTCTCCTACTTCTGAAGCTTGCTTCTGTTTCCTGCATCTGGGACCCTGTGGCCACCCCTGTTCGCTGAGTGCCCTGTGGACTGGGCTTCACATATTTGCTCTGGTAGAGTCCCCCCCCCCCCACTGATCTTTTAAGTTGTGCCCAGTGCTCCCTGGGGTGTAGGTCAGGAAACTGCCCCACTGCCATGAGCTGCAGCTCCCAGGCACCCTGGGGCTGCCTCTGGGTGGCTGAAGTTCCTTCAACTCTGGCAGACTGCACCTCTAACCCCATGGAGTGGAGCCTTTCCACTATTTTCCAGGTTACTTCGGTCTGGAGAACTGCCTCACTGGATTCCTCTGTGGGTTCTGTCTCTCAAAGATTTAGTTAGAGTCATTATTTTATGAGTTTTGAATTATTATAGAAAGAGAGCACCTAAGAGAGGGTCTTCTCCTGTTGCCATCTTGGCTCTGCTCCTTGATTGATTTTTGAAAGCATGATATTAAATGATATAATAGAGCTGTTCATTAGGGGATGAGGATCTTCTTTAGAAAAGCAGAATTACATTGTTGATCTCCAAAATGAACCACTAGCATAGAATGATGATGTTTTTTTATATGACAATAATTTAAAAATCATTTATCAAGAGGAGAAACTTTTATATGATCCATGAAAGTGATGATCCAGGGCCAAGAGTAGGGGCAGGGAATGTCTGGTCTATGGGCTGTATAAGGCCTGCAAAATCATTTGGTCTGCTGTTGCCATAAAAATGACAGGTGGGACTCAAAATTCAATAAACCTAGGAACTTTTTACAGGTGAATTAATTAAATGTTTGACTAAATATAGCAGGCTAATTTTTAAATTGATTATTTTGTAGGACCTTTGAATAATGTTATAAATATCCAAGTGGCTGTTGGCAGAAAAAAAGGATCCTCACCCTGTCCTTGAGGGTACTTTCATTATTCTGGAGACCTCTATCCATAACCCCATACTTCCACTACCAAACTGAAGACACACTCCACACCTCCCCTCAGGATTTTTAAATTCTATTCCCAAATTTCCACTGACCACAGATATTTCTACTAATCCCAAAAGAAAATTTAATACAAGTGGCATTTCTTTTGGCAAAATAAGGGAAATCATCCTTCATTACCTCTTCCTCATCCACCAATAGAGAAATAGTTTTAGATAAAATATTCCTGGAATCTAAAACTGAGCAAAAGAAATTCCCTCCTTCAAACAAAAACGAAGATAAAACTATATTTTTAATAGTTTTGGAAGACAAAGATTATCTGTCTGTCTATCTATCTGGGTAGTGATATAGAAAATAGTCAAAACAAAAATAACTGGTATGACAAGCAGTTTGGATAAATCAAATGAGTATGGTCATCTTTTATTATAACTTTCTCAGGCAAACTTAGAGGAAAATTGCATTTTTTGGGTTGTGTTGGAATCTGATTGACACAATTTTTAGGAGTCCCATGTTATTTCAGTCTTGAAATTTTAAAAACAAAATGGGCTTTCAGATATTAACCATTGAACAAAGAGCCTCCACTGTGGATGACCAAAAATGGATGTGCCACTATATTAAGTGAAAATATATGTGTTTTTAAATGTATTTATGTACTTGAATCTGTTAAATTCTTCTTAAAATTTCATTATTTTTATGACATTTTCAAAAAAATTATTTTTATTATATTTGCTCACTGATCTATTGATAAGAGCTACATTTTTTAATATTGTGCTCTAAAGTAAAACCTGCACAGAAGATAATCTCATTCAAGTTAATGAAATATATATGACAAAAAGGATTTTATTTTAAATAGGAAAGTAAGAGAGATACATTGGAGTTTTTTTAATGAGGGTAGGAGCTGACACAGTCAGACTTTTATTTTAGGTAAACCATTTTGCCAGCTGAATGGAAGATAGATTGGGATGGGTAGAGATATGAGACAGGGCTTCTAATCATCAGGCTATTATAGTTCAAGTATGAAATATTGGTGCTTATACCTGTTGTATGAATGGAGAGAAGGGGACTTATATGAGAGTTATAAAGCTATAAATGATAATACCTAGCAACAACTGGATTGTTGGGTGACTGGAATTAAGTTGGAGGATGTCACCAAGGTTATGCAGCATTGGTAATTGGGAGAAAGATGGTTCCTTTGATAATAATAGAGATGCTGGGAAGGGGGGAAAGTGATATTTTGGCGATGCATAATGAGTTCCATTTTGTACATGCTGAGTTTGAGATGTCCATGAAACCTTGAGATATATATATATATATATATATATATATATATATATATCTATATCATATGTGTATGTATGTATGTATGTATATATATACATACGTATATATATATATATATATATATATATATATATATATATATATATATCCAAGATGTAATTCATGTAAGATTGGAGCTCAGAAGAAGGAGTATCAATCCCATAGACATTTATGTCTAAACTATACCTGAGCTAAATTTGTAAAGCTATATAATGTACTCCTCTTGTCTTATTGTATTTTTTCTTCATATGTCTACATATCTACATCTATATATATCTAGTATTAGTGTATATATATAATATAGTATAAGTATATATGTATAAGTATTTTATAGTATAAGAATTAGTGACTATCAAGTTTTGAATAAATTTAAGAGAATGATTTCCTACATTACAACTGTTATATGTATTACCCTTGTTCCAGAATTTCTGTAAACACAATGTATCTATGAGCACAATAGGATTCTATATCAGTTTTCTGTCCAAAGTTAAAATTGCCAGCCATTTAATTTCAATTTGCCAGTGTAGAAACAATCCAAAAGTCATTCACACTCAGCAAAGTTGGCAACCTATGTTTTCTTCTTATTTTCAAGAAATCCCCTACAATGCCTCTGTTTTCATTTATTTTGCATTATTTTTATGCCTACCTCAAATGAACAAAGAGGTAATGATCAATAGAAAATGATCTCTATTAAATATACAGTGTAGTAGAGGAGAAATAGTTCCTTATATTTTGAAGATGACTTCTTTTAACCTGCAAGCCTTAAATCATTGAATGTATGTTACCTCAGACAGAGACCTGGGAAAGACTTTAATTTAAAAAAGACCACCCCACAAGGCCTTTTTTTTCCCTTCCTTCCTTCCTTCCTTCCTTCCTTCCTTCCTTCCTTCCTTCCTTCCTTCCTTCCTTCCCTCCTTCCTTCCTTCCTTCCTTCCTTCCTTCCTTCCTTCCTTCCTTCCTTCCTCCCTCCCTCCTAACTTCCTTCCTAACTTCCTTCCATCTTTCCTCCCTCCTTCCCGCCCTCCTTCCTTCCATCCTTTCTCCATCCATCCTTTCTTACTTACTTCCCTTCTTCCCTCCTTCCTAACTTCCATCCTCTCTTTCAAACTTCTTCTTCCTTCTTTCCTTCATCTCTTCCTCCCTTTGAACTTCCTTCCTTCCTTCCTTCCTTCCTTCCTTCCTTCCTTCCTTCCTCTTTCCTTCCCTCCCTCCCTCTTTCCTCCCTCCCTCTCTTTCTCCCTCCTCCTTCCTTTCTTCCCCCTTCCTTCCTTCCTTCCTTCCTTCCTTCCTTCCTTCCTTCCTTCCTTCCTTCCTTCCTTCCTTCCTCCCTCCCTCCCTCCCTCCCTCCCTCCCTTCTTTCCTTCCTCCCTCCCTCCCTTCCTTCCTTCCTTCCTTCCTTCCTTCCTTCCTTCCTTCCTTCCTTCCTCCCTCCCTCCCTCCCTCCCTCCCTTCTTTCCTTCCTCCCTCCCTCCCTTCCTTCCTTCCTTCCTTCCTCCCTCCCTCCCTCCCTCTCTTCTTCCCTTCTCCTTCCTTCCATCTTCTGTCTCCATATGGGGGGAGGGGGAGTAATCAAATCTTATATATGAGTGCTCTCCCCTAAAGGAGTATGAACTTTGATCATTGTAACCTCACAAAATCAAAATCAATCATTTATTTTAACTCAGATACTATTTTGCCTATAATCTTCCTTGCCATTCTCTCCACAGGTGACAACAACCCTAAGTTCTCTCCTATCTCTCTAATTTACTTATCTTGAATTATTGTTTACTATGGTTCTAGAGCTTATTCTATCTTGTTTATCAACAAACTCCTTAATAGTGAGGCTAATCTCTCATTTAAACTTTTCATTTCTTCAACACCTAAGCAGAACTCAGCTTAAGTAGGCACTAAATATATATAATTTAATAAACAATCAAATAAACAAACAAAAAAATGAATGAATGAATGAATGAATTTTTATGACTGATTTGCCACTAGGAGGAGTAGTTTTAAAACTGGGAAATTCATGGGGAGTGACTAAGGAGATTTCTATTTAGTTAGAGGATGAAAACTGCTGAATGTTTTGTTATAGCTACTCATTAAATTTTTTTGATTAAATAGTGAGACTTTGTTTTTTAGTATGTTCTTCATTTGCAATCTCTTCATTAATTAAAATAGCAAGGTCCTATTTGGGTTTACAGGTAGATTCAACTGGTCTTCATGTGAATATTTTTTTCCCTTTGAAAGGAAAGCATATACATTTTAAATGAAGAAATTTGACAGATATCACAGAAACATAAATGTTTTCCTAATCCGAGTCATTGAGAAATTTAAAGAAGTGGGGGCAGCTAGGTGGTGCAGTGGATAGAACACAGGCCCTAGAGTCAGGAGAAACTGAGTTCAAATTCAGCCTCAGACACTTGATAATTACCTAGCTGTGTGACCTTGGACAAGCCACTTAACCCCATTGCCTTGCCAAAAAAAAGAAAAGAAATTTAAAGAAGTGAAGGAATCATCCTAGAAACTTAGGAGCAGGTAAAATTAATATTCTCATATTTGACTTTTCCAATGAGAGTCACTATTCTTGTTGCATGGGTGAAAACTACTCCAATTAGGAGTATTCCCATTTTGGGCACTGAAATTAAATGTTGTATTTCTATCACAATATCATTGTTTTCTTTTTGATCTGTTAATATTATATCCCACAAGGGGTGACAGACTCCTCTAATTATAAACCAAAATTTAGTGACTTGGTGGAGAAAGACAGATGGAGTTTCTATTTATTGATTGGATGCATGTGTATGAATGTGTTTGTATGTGTATATACATAATATTCAACATGGTAACACTGTGGAAAAATAGTATTTTTAAAAATAACAAAATATCAATAACAAATTCTTGTTGATATCTGATTATTTGATCAAACTTAAAATATTTGTTATTCTTACCCAACTCTTTGCTATCTTCCCTAGTAATTAAAAAAAAACACAAAATCAGCTATAACTCGATCAACTAAGAGGCCATTCATCTAAAATATAAGAGATTAGTATATACAACACAGGTTTTACTTTTATTGGTTGTTGTTTGTCTTTTTTCTTGAAGAAGACCATAACATTAGAGAGGTAATGCATTGACCTGCACATGATTTGGATTTGAGTGAGGAACTGCTGTGCTATGTCAACAACTTGTGTGACCAGATATGGAAAAGATAACTGGAGATGGCCCTGAATGTGAGGCAATCAGGATTAAGTGACTTGCCCAGGGTCACACACATATTAAGTGCCAAGCATCTGAGGCCACAAATTGAACTCAGATCTTCCTGAATGTTCTACTTATTGTACCATTTAGCTGCCTCTAGTTGTTATCTGTTACTATTAGAAATCCACTTAATTAACATGCATTTTTCCTATCCAGAATCATTATATCTATTTTACTTGCTTTTAACATCTTTAATCAAGAAATAAAATATCTGGTATATTCTTTTTATTACCTAGCCCCTTTTCAGCATTTTCTTTTTGTCTTAGTTAAAGGCTAATTAACCATATTTTATATGCATATTTTCAGTGCAGTGGAAGTTAGTTTTGCTAAGCTACATTTTATTTGAACATTCAGGTTGTAGTCAGTTCAATATATATGATGTCTATTTGACTTTAAATGAAGCTTCTTTAGCTAGAGGGAAAGGAATCAGGTAGCTCCTAGTAATTTAAAGGACTAAGGAACCTTCATTGTTCTTTGTTGGTAATTTCAAAAATAGTATGAGAGATTGTGAGCAGAACCTTGTGAATATCTTGAAGTAACAACCTGGGGTTTATTTTTAAACTCTAAAAAATAAAAATCATTTACAGAATAAAGAAATCTTGGCAGTCACCTCTATTCCAAACTCTTTCATTTTATAGATAAGAAAATTTAAATATTAAAAAGTTTAATTGAATCTAAAACAGCACAGATAATAATTTGACTTGTTACTCTCTTGCTGAAGACCTTCCCACAATTCACTGTGGCCACTAGAAAGATATACAAATTCCTTTACTTGGGAGATTTAAGAACCTCCATGATTTGGAGTCAACTTACTTAGTCAGACTTATTTCAAAATATCTCTTTTTGTTCACTCTAAATTTCAACTAAATTGATTGAATGAGATGATCTCAAAAATATCTCTAAGTCTATGATTCCATAAGCCTATAAAAATGAAGAATTTGTATTATTATCTCTCAGGTCCCCTCCAACTTGATTTTCCTAAATTACAGGTCTGACCATTCATGACATATCCTTGAAATTCAATAGATTCATATTACATTTAAAATCAAATTAAAAAAATTTCTGTTGGGAATACAATATACTCACAGTGTAAATGGAAAGTAATCTCAGAGGAAAGATATCAGTGGAGATAGGAATGGTGGAGAGCTAGTAAAGACCTTCTGGAGAAGATGGTATTTGAGCTATCTTTAAAGAAGCCAGGGAAGCTAGAAGGTAGAGAAGAGAGGGGGGAATATTCCAAGCATCAGTAACAGCCAATATGAAGGTTTGAAATCTGGAGATAGAGTATCATGCCTGTGAACAAAAAATAGAGCACATTATGGGCTATTAAAGTTTATGGAGGAAGGAAGGAAAGAAAGATAAAAAGAAAAAAGGAAACTAAGCAATTATTATATGCTAGGTGCTACTTTAAGCACTTTACAAGTAGTATGTCATTTGAGGCTCACAAATTTTTTTTATCAACTGCTTTTGCTTTGATTATAAAAGTTTTTATCATCAAAACTTTAGAGTTGAAGTTTTCCTGGAATCTATTCTTCTTGATTCCAGATCCAGTGCTCTATTCACTAGAACTAAAGAACAGAAAGAATAGGAAGGTTCAAAGATGTCACATAAAGGAAAATTTTTAATTCCAAGCAGAATATTTTTTATTTGATTTTAAGTGTAATATGAATACTGGAGTCTATTGAATTGTAGGGAATGTCATGAATGGTCAGAACTGTACTTTAGAAAAATCAAGTTGGAGGGCAATTTAGAGATAATGATACAAATTCTTCATTTTATAGTCTTATAGATTCATAAACTTAGAGATGTAAGATATTTTTGAGATCATCTTATTCAATCATTTGATTTTTTTTTTTTAGTTTTTTGCAAGACAATGGGGTTAAGTGGCTTGGCCAAGGCCACACTGCTAGGTAATTGTTAGGTGTCTGATATCAGATTTGAACTCAGGTACTCCTGACTCCAAGGCCAGTGCTCTATCTACTGTGCCACCTAGCCACCCTCAAATCATTTGATTTTTATAGGTAAGGAAATAAACCCAGTGGTGGTAAGTGATGTTCAAGATAAGAGATACAAAGTAGTAAAGCCAGGATCTTAACCTTAACCTTAACTTTTCTTTTTACAAATCCAGTGCCCAGGGATGTGGGGAGATCAAAAGAGTTAATTACTGTAAAGTGCTTAGCATAGAACCTGATACATAGTAAGTACTCCAAATGTTAGCTTTTTTTTTAGGTTTTTGCAAGACAGTGGGGTTAAGTGGTTTGCCTAAGGTCACACAACTAGTTAATTATTAAGTGTCTGAGTCTGGATTTGAACTCAGGTACTCCTGACTCCAGGGCCAGTGCTCTATCCACTGTGACACCTAGCCGCACAAATGTTAGCTTTTTAATATTAATTATTATCTTTTCACCACAAGTGAGATTTAGAGAGATGAAGAGACTTCTCCAAGGTTGCATAAATACATGATAGCAGGGTCATATTAGATTTAACCCAGGCCAAGGAAAGATTCTCCAGGGCAGATTCAGGAGACCCTGAGTTCTGTGGCCTAGGGAGTCACAGAAGCTTAAAGATGGTATTGTGAAAAGGAAACTGACTTGAAGCTTTGGGATGTACATAATAACATCAGGTTTAGAGAAAAAAATAAAAAAATTAATAATATTGAACTATTCTTAGATGGGTGAGTAAAAATTTTTAACCCATTAATCTGACTAGCCCCAAACTAATGGGACTAACCTTGTTACCCAGAAATTAAGACCTACTAATGTTCAAATACTATGTCCTCCCTTGCCAACATCTCTAAACTCTTTATTTCTTGTTTTTGTCTGATATAATTGTTATTATCCAATAATCTATTAAAAAGTACTTTAGCATTGCTATACATCCAATGAATCTATCCCCATTTTTTTCTGGATAGTATCCCTCTTCATCACTACCTATTTTTATACTGTTTTCTATTCTGAAAAGAATCCTTTTCTTAAAGGCTCCGATCAGTTTTCACCTCCTCATCAAAGCCTTACCTTATTCCTTGAGCTAAATGTGTTTTCTTTTTTTCCTCTAGGGCATTTCAGTCTTTACTTTGTATCATACTTACCTATATTTCGGAAGAACTGTATTGTTATTTTTCAGCGACAGGAATAGGCTAGGGACTGAATCTGTGATTTCACTTGTATAGCGAGTAGTAACCTGGTGAATAAACTTCACTCACCAATGTCAGTCAATACTTTTCCTATGATTTATAATATTAAAGAGTTACTCAGAACACTGAAAGACTATATGAATTGTTCACATAGTTACATGAGCTGTAATATATCAAATGAAGATTTGTTTATATTTTTTATTTTTTTAATGTTTTATTTTATTTTTAGGTTTTTGCAAAGCAAATGGGGTTAAGTGGCTTGCCCAAGGCCACACGGATAGGTAATTATTAAGTGTCTGAGGCCAGATTTGAACTCAGGTACTCCTGACTCCAGGGCCAGTGCTCTATCCACTGTACTACCTAGCTTCCCCCTTTTTAATGTTTTATTAAAGATTTTGTTTATTTTGAGTTTTAAAATTTTCTCCCAATCTTACTTCCCACCCCCCACAGAAGACAATTTGTTTACATGCTTCCATGGTATACATTGATCCAAATTAAGTTTGATGAGAGAGAAACAATATTCTTAAGGAATAAACATAAAGTATGAGAGATAGCAAGATCAGACAATAAGATATCAGTTTTTTTTTTCTAAATTTAAGGCAATAGTCCTTGGACTTTGTTCAAACTCCACAGTTGTTTCTCTGGATACAGATAGTATTCTCCATTGCAGGGAGCACCAAATTGTCCCTGATTGTTGCACTGATGCAATGACGAGTCCATCAAGTTTGATCATTGCCCCCATGTTGCTGTTAGAGTATACAGTGTTTTTCTGGTTCTGCTCATCTCACTCAGCATCAGTTCATGCAAATCCCTCCCTTCAGGCTTCCCTGAATTCCCATCCCTCCTGGTTTCTAATAGCTATTGTTCTATCACACACACACACACACACACACACACACACACACACACAACATAGTTTGCTAAAACATTCCTCAACTGAAAGACATTTACTTAATTTCCAATTCTTTGCCACCACAAACAGGGTTGCTAAGAATATTTTTGTATAAGTGATGTTTTTACCCTTTTTCATCATCTCTTCAGGGTATAAACCCAATAGTGGTATTGCTGTATCAAAGGGTATGCACATTTTTCTTGCCTTTTGGGCATAGTTCCAAATTTCTCTCCATAAAGGTTGGATGAGTTTAGAGCTCCACCAACAATGTAATAGTGTCCCAGATTTTCAACAACCCGTCCAACAATGATCATTATCCTTTCTGGTCATATTGGCCAGTCTGAGAGGTGTGAGGTGGTACCTCAGAGAAGCTTTAATTTGCATTTCTCTAATAAGTAATGATTTAGAGCAATTTTTCATATGACTATGGATTGCTTTGATCTCCTCATCTGTAAATTGCCTTTGCATATCCTTTGACCATTTGTCAATTGGGAAATGACTTTCTTTTTTAAAAATATGACTTAGTTCTCTGTATATTTTAGAAATGAGTCCTTTGTCAGAAACATTAGTTGTAAAGATTACTTCCCAGTTTACTACACTTCTTTTGATCTTAGTTACAGTGGTTTTGTCTGTGCAAACACTTTTTAATTTAATGTAATAGAAATCATCTAGTTTGTTTTTAGTTATGTTCTCCATCTCTTCCTTAGTCATGAACTGCTTCTGCTCCCATAGATCTGACAGTTAACTACTTCTTGATTTTCTAATTTGCTTATAGTATCAAATGAAGATTTGAACCAACATAGTTCTGACAGAGGTCAGCTTTCTATTTACTAGAACAATCTGTCATTGACAGGACTGCAAAATCAAGTTCCAGGATAGTAATTTGCATGTGCTATTTTTGGAATTATTGGAGTAAAAGCAAATTAAAAAGAATTTTCTCATTGTTAGAAGTTCAAATATGCATACAATTGGAGAGGTTATATGAGAAATTTACCAAGGAGAATGGGGAACATTTGGTAAATAAGAACAAAATGAAAGCTTGCTAAGTACTTAATGTATGTCAGGGACTGTCCCAAGTACTGCAAATATTTTCAAGCATATTTATTTAATTATTAAATATTTTCCAATTAATGTAAAATTTAAATATCTAAGTTTTGAGTTCCAAATTATCTTCTTCTTTCTTGTCTCTCTCTTCTTCCTTAAAAACTCAAACAATACTATATCAATTATACATGTGAAGTCATGCAAAAAGTCTTCCATATTATTAGTCATGTTGCAAAAGAAAGCACAAATGTAAAACCTCAAGAAAAAATAAACTATTTGCATGTGTATATACAACATACATCTGTCTGTCTATCAATCTGTCTGTCTATCCATCTATCAAAATATTCTTCAATCTGTACTCAGAGTTCATCAGTTGTCCCCCTGAAGATGATTAATGCTTTATCATGATCGTTTGGAATTGTCTTGGATCATTTTTAGCATGTAATGCACAATATATTTTCCATAATAAATCATATTGTCAAAGAAAGAATAAGCAACATAAAACAACTACTAGGACTTCCTATCACAGAGGAGCAACCAAATGATTGGAGGTGTTAGTTGCACAATTATGTTTATTATAGTGAGAGATATGCAGGCAAGTCTTCTCACTTGCCTTTACCAGAGTTGTCCATCCCAAGGCTGATTTATAGAAAACAAGATTATTGCAGATGGTCTGTGGCTGCTGTGGGAGTCTCTTGGCATTAAATGGTTTTGTTTTCTCCCATATCAGCTAGACATCATGGCATATTGACAATGCTGGGAAAACACCAGCATGTGTTATCTGGTGATAGAACATTTCAATAGAATATATCCAAACCTGCCTCTTGATGCACTAGTCATCAGTACTGCCTTTCCTTTCATACTTTCTTTGACTTTCAAATGGTTGGCAAGTACCATCATTTGAAATCTGGCAACAGAACACAACTATCAGGTACATCCTAAACTGTCTTTTTTTGAGCTAATCATCAGTATGGTCTTTTCTCTCAAACTTTCCATCTCTGATTTGTGAGCTACTCATCAGTATGATTTGAATGGCAATAGCTTTAACACTAGAACAATTCTAGTTTGCCATACACAGAGATACACTGCTCTATTCTTAGTACACTCCTAGTATACTCTTCCATAGACTGCAAAACGAGAATAAAAGTAGAAAAGCTATGCTTTACTCTGTATTCAGAATTCATTACTTTTCTCTTGGGAGATGGTTAGCATCTATCTTTTTTTTTTTAGGTTTGTGCAAAGCAAATGGGGTTAAGTGACTTGGCCAAGGCCACACAGCTAGGTAATTGCTAAATGTCTGAGACCAGATTTGAACCCAGGTACTCCTGACTCCAGGGCTGGTGCTTTATCTACTGTGCCACCTAGCCACCCCAGCATCTATCTTTAAACATGTATCTTTAGCAATGTCTTAGGTCATCATCTTGATCAGAGTAACTAAGTCTCTCACAGTCAGTCTTTACAGGGACAATTATGTAGCACAGTGAGTAGAACACTGACCTTGGAGTCTGGAAAACCTGAGTTCAATCTCACTCTCAGATACTTAATGCTCATTTGCTGTAAGTCCTTGAGGAAATCACTCCCATTGTCCTATAAAAATACAAAAACCAAAAATATCATCTTTAGAGTATTGCTATTAATGTGTATGATATTTTCTTCATTCTGCTTACTCCACTTTTCATCAGTTCATATAATCTTTCAGGACTTTTTCTAAAGTTATGCTGCTCATCATTTTCTATAGTACAGTGGTATTCTATTGCAACCATGTGACAACTTGTTCAGGCATTCCCCAGTTTATGAGCAATTCTTTGCCACCATAAAAAAAGCTGCTTTAAATATTTTTATACAAATAGGTCTTTTTTTTTCCCTTTTATTTTATCTCTTTGGGATTCAGACATAGTAGATGTATTGCTATATCAAAATTTACACAATTTTATAGCCCTTTAGGTATAGTTCTAAAATTTACTCAAGAATTGTTGAACTAGTTTACAATTCCACCAATAGTGAAGTAGTAGCTCAAATTTTCCACATTCTCTCCAGCATTTCTAATTTTCTTTTTGTGTCAGGTTACTCAATCTTATTGGGTTAGGTTGGTACCTTAGAGGTGTGTAATTTCCATTTGTCTGGTGATTGGATCTTATTTTTATAAATTTGGCTCAGTTCTTTATTTATTTGAAAAAATAGGCCTCTATCAGACTAACTTGCTGTAATATTTCCTCTTCCAGTTCCCCATTTTCCTTTCCTATTAATTTTGTTTATGTAGCATCTTTTTAATTTAATATAATAAAAATTATGAATTTTACTTCTTATCATTTTTATTCCTTGTGTGGCATGAACTCTTCCATTATCTGTAGATATGACAGGTACATTTTCTCATGCTCTCCTAATTACTAATGGCAGCATATATTACATCTTAATCATTTATCCATTTTGGCCTTATCTTTGTACATAGTGTAAGATATTGCTCTATGCCTAATTGTTGCCAAACTAATTTGCAGTTTTCCTAGCAGTTTTTGTCAAATGGTGAATTCTTACCCTTAAAATTTGGATCTTTATGTTTATCAAACACTAGATTACTATGGTCATATACTTCAGTGTATTTTGTACTTAATCTATTCCACTGATAAAACACTCTATTTCATAATCAAAATCCCATTGTTTTAATGATGACCATTTTGTAATGTAGTTTAAAAATCTGAAACTGGTAGGCCACTTTTCTTAATCTCTTTTTAAAAATTGATTTATTAGATATTCTTGATCTTTTATTATTTCGTACAATTTTTTTGTTTTTATGGTAACTTGATTACCAATGACATTGAATAAGTAAATAAACAAGTAGAATTGTCATTTTTATTATAATGCCTCAGGTTACCAATGAGAAATTGCTATTTTTGCAATTGTTTAGATCATCTTTATTTTGTGAAATGTGTTTACAGTTGTGATCATATAATCATAGTGTTTGTCTTGGCAGAAAGACTTTCAAGTATTTTATATTGTTGCTATTATTATAAATGGAATTCCTTTCCCTATCTTTTGCTGCTACTTTTTATTGGCAGTATGTAGAAATGTTGATGAACTTTGTGATTTTTATTTCATTTATTTGCTGAAATTGTTAATTGTTTCAAGTAGTTTATTAATTGATTTTTCTTTAGTTCTGTGGTTTACAAGCATATCTTTTGTAAAGAGTGATAATTTTATTTCTATATTGTCTACTGTTATTAATTTCTTTTTATTGTCTTTTGCTATAGTTAGTGTTTCTAGTACAATATTGAATAATAGTGATAATATTGCACAAATAATTTTTCTCCTGATTTTATTAAGAAAGTTTCAATTTTATCCCCATTACAGATTATTGTTTGCTCTTGCTTTTAGATAGATAATAAGCATCATTTTAAGCCAGACTTCATCTACTCCTATGCTTTTTGTTGCAATAGCATTGGGTGTTCTAGTTTGTCAAAATCTTTTTCTGCATTTAGTATTATCATGTGATTATTGTGCTATTGATATATTCACTTAAATCATTAAATTTCCTAACATTGAAAATATTTATTTCCTAATATTATACCAATTCTGCCATCTTAGTATAAATACTACTTTGTCATAGTATATGAGCTTTGTAATATATTGCTGTAATTTCTTGGTAGCGTTTTATTTAAGATTTGAGCATTTACATTTAATAAGGAAATTGGTCCATAGTTTTCTTTCTCTGCTTATGATTATCCCTGGTTTATATATCAAAACCATGTCATTAAAAATCCTTCTTTACTTATGTTTTTAAGTAGCTTATAGAGTGTTAGAATTAATTATTCCTTAAATATGTGGAAGAATTCATCAGTAATTCAATCTTGTGTTGAGGATTTTGCTTAGGGAGATCATTCATGGCTTATTCAACTGATTTTTCCTAAGATAGGATTATTTATGTATTCCATTCCTCTTCTATTAATTTGAATCTTTTATGTTTTTGTAACTATTCTTCCATTTTACATTAATTGAAGTTTTTACTTGGATTTAGTTAGAAAAATGATAACTCCTAACAATTGCTTTAATTTCATCTTTATTGGTGCTATATTCTCTCTTTCATTTTTGACTTTAGTTATTTAGTTTTCTATCTTTTAAAAAATCTAATTAATCAATGAATTATCCATCTTTTTGGTTTCTCCCCTTAAAACTAGTTCCTAATTTTCTTTATTAATTTAATTGTTTTCTTATTTTCAGGTTTTAAACCTCTCCTTTGAATTTTTGAATTTCCATTTTGGTTTTAAATTGAATCTCTAAATTTTTTTTTAGCTTTTTTTTAGTTGCATGCCTAATTCATTGATCTTTTCTTTCTTCATTTTTTTGCAATACACATTTTATGATATAAATTTTCCTTCTAACTACTGCTTTGGCTGGATCCCACAAATTTTGGACTATTCTCTCATTTTCATTCTCCTTAGTGAAATAATTGATTTTCTATGATTTCTTCTTTCATCTGCTCATTTTTTTCCAGATAGAATTATTTAGTTTCCAAATTACTTCTAATTTATGATTTTTTATAAGATGCAATTTTATTGTATTTTGTTCTAAAAAGATTTAATATTTCTGGTTTTCTGGATTTTTCATGAGGTTTTTATTTTTTTTAATACACGCTCAGTTTTTGTGACTGTGCCATGTATAGCTGAAAAAAAATAGTTCTTTCTATTCCCATTCAATTTTTCCAGAACATTTCTAAGATCTTATTCATCTCACTTTGACTTCTTTCTTATTTATTTTCTGTTTAGATTTATATAACTCTTATAGGGACAAGATGAGGTCTACCTCTAGAATAATTTTACTATTTGTTTCTATAATTAATTTAATTCATTCTTTAAGACTTTGGATGCCATACCACTTAATGATATACATTTTACTGACTTTACATCCTATTCATGGTTCTTTTTAGAAACATAATTTCTCTGATTATCCCTTTTAATTAGATCTATTTTTTATTTTGTATTTTATGAGATTATGATTATTACCCCTTCATTTTTTTTTACTTCAGTTGAAGCAGAACAAATTCTTCTGTAGCCACTTATTTTTTTAAGTTTTTGCAAGGCAGTGGGGTTAAATAACTTGCCAAAGGTCACACAGCTAGATAATTATTAAGTATCTGAGGTCAGATTTGAACTCAGATACTCCTGATTGCAGGGTTGGTGCTCTATCTACTGTGCCACCTGGCTGCCCCTTTAACCTCTTATTTTAGCTTTGTGTGTGTCTCTTTGTTTCAAGTGCATTTATTGAAAACAAAAATTACATGGTTTCTAATCGATTCTGTTATCCACTTATGACTTATGGGTGATTTCATTGTGTTTTCAATTGATTCAATCGATTATTAACTATGCAATTCTCTCCCTTCTATTTTCTTGTATTTGTCCTTTCTTTTTTATCCTGTCCCTTCTTCCAAGTCTATTTTGCTTCTGACCATTATTTCTTTTATCAGCCTTTTTTCTCATGCTCCCCATAGCCTTTCTTGTTTACCTCTTGTTTATGAGATAATTTTCCTTATTCTTTCTTTTCCTTCCCCTTTGTCCTGCAATATCCATTTTTAATATTATCCCAATTTTATTGATTCACTCCCACATCTTTTTTTATGTAGAGTCCTAACTGTCAAATAATGGTACAGTTTTTTAGAATACACATATATCATCTTCCCATATAAAAAGATAAACTATATTACTTTATTTAATCCCTTATGATTTTTCTTCCATATTTAACTTTTTATACTTATCTTGAGAAGTAAAATTTTAGGTTTTTTAATGTCAGATTTTCTATTCAACTCTGATATTTTCATCAGAAAAGCCAGAGAGTCTTCCCTTTCATTACATATCTATTTTTCTACTTGAAGGATTATCCTCAGTTTTTCTAGGAAGGTTTTTCTTTGCTGTATTGATAGCTCTTTTGCTTTTGAGAATATCACATTCCAAGCTCTATGTAACTTTATGTGGTAGCTTCTTTATCTTGTGTGATCCTGACTTTGTGAATAGTTTCTTTATGGTAGTGGGAAGTATTTTATTTAACATGACAGCTTTGGAATTTGGATATAATATTTCCAGGAGTTTTCATTTTGGGATATCTTTTAGGAGGTGATTTGTGGATTCTTTCAATTCTATTTTATCCTCTTGTTCTAAGATATCAGGGCAGTGTTTCTGATTTCTTGTGTGATGTCTAGGCTCCTTCTGATCATGACTTTCAAGTAGTCTAATTCTCAAATTACTTCTTTGAATACTTCTTTAAGATGCTATTTTTCTAATGAAATATTTCATAATTTTATGTTTTCATTCTTCTGACTTTCTTTTATTATTTCTTGTTGTATCCTGGAGACATTTCCCAATTCTCATTTTTTAAAATTTAAAAACCCCTCATTTTTCTTTGCTTAATTTTGCTTTTTAAGGACTTTTTTATTTGGCCATTTTAAAAAAAAGTGTTATTGCTTTATTATTTTGGATGCTACTTTTATCAAGTGCTTAATTGCCTTTTTTATAATTTTCCTTATTTGCTTTTATTTTGCCTAATTTTACCATACCTCTTTCATTTTATTTTTAAATTCCTTTTGCGGAATTTCTAGGAATAATTTTTGGATCTGAAACAAATTCTTTGAGACTTTGCTCATAACTGTTTTGACTTCACTGTCTTTTTCTGAGTTTGTATCCTGATTTTTTCTGTCATCAGAGTAGCTTTGCATGGTAAAACTATGTTGTTGTTTGCTCACTTGGCTAACCTATTTATTTATTTAAAACTTTATGTTAATGTTGAGTTCTGATCTTGATGAAGTTGAAGGTGATAGTATATGGGCAATGTCTCAAGCTTTAAGCTTTTTTTCGCTTTTGTTTTTCAGAGCATAATTAATTATGGTGTTTGGAAGATTTTTGTGCTTTCAAGGTAGTGTGCCTTCAAGATAGCTATGGTTACTGCTATCCTGGTCAGCACTCTGGTCCTTACCTAGGAAATATCCCTGATCCCTTAGTATTATAATTGATGCTTTTCCGCAGGGCCCCCGATCCCTTGGACTAAAAGTCATCTTCTCTTTTGGATTTCCCCTCACTCTTGACACAAAGTTCTCCTTTCTGACCTTGAACAGACCAATGGCTCCTTAAGGTTTCCATTCCTTCTTAATCAAAAGTGCTCTACTCTTCTCTTAAACAGTGAATTGTGAAACAGTATTTTGTCTTGAATCTAGTAATAGCACTGGAGTTCTCTGCAGTCTCTCTATTACCAATTGCCTTAAGCTCCTGTTTTTGTTATTATTCTCTAGGTCCCACCACTGATATTTCATTCATGTGGGTTCTAGACAAGCTTCTATTTCTGAGGCATATGACCTCTCTTTCTGAACTCCTAGGTTATCTGAGGCTGACAGAATGTCTCACTCTAACCATGTCTTCTCTTCCACTTGAAAATTTGATTTGAGGTGTCATTTTAAAGTTGTTTGCAGCATAACATTTGGAGGGCTTAGCTGAATTCTTTCTCTACATTACCATCTTGGCTCTACTCCTGGAAGCCTCTTTAAGTCAAATACTTTTTTATAAATTTTTTTCATTTGATCCTCATGAAACCCTGTTATGATATTCAGTTGATAGATGAGGAAACTGAGACAAATTTGACTGAAATTCTTGCTCTAAATCAAGTAAATAACTGACATCAGAGGTTGACAATTTGGTATACTCAAAGAAGTTCATAAGATAGATCAATATAGATATGTGACATTCTGATGGATGATCTGTTTTTAGTGCTTAAGTCAGAAAGAATAAAATAGTCTCTAATCACATAGTAATAGAATGGTGCAGGGATTCCAGTTTGTAGTGGAAACAAAGCAGAATGCTAACAGATGACAATTGAAACTAATAGAAGACATGCTAAAAGTAACCTTGATAGAAATTATATAGCAAAAGACCTGAAGAGTAAGTCAAATATGAATACCCAACAGATTGCTGAGTAACAATGAATGAATGAAAATCAGTAATAAAGTTTTTAATTTAGGTAGATTATTGCTATGATATAGTGTGAATTTCTTTTCTATTTTGTTTAGATTAATTGGACTAGACTTTCCAGCTTTCAAATTCTGTGTTTTGTGACTGATTTATTGCCATCTCTTAGTCATCTGCATCCAAGAAGAATAGAAAGTAATACTTTCTGAAACAAAAGTTGATTTGATAAAAATGACATGACCCTTCTAAGAGTGAACAATGGTGTAACATATAAGTTTGGGGCACTGTGATCATATGTGTTCCCCATATTTTGCTTTGAGATAGTCTGTCCTTTTATTTGGTAAAAAGTAGTATCAGTGGGGGCTTGCACTTGTATTTTGAGTTGATGCTGACCCAAAATGGGTGGGGAATAGCAACTTGCTACATGTATTTATGTCATATCTACTTGCCTACCCCCCACAATACCTCTGTAACAGTCTTGGGGATACTTTAAAATATAAGTTAAAAAAATCTTTGGATCCATAGTGCATAGCTCCTAATAGGCGATTTGTCAATATTTGTTAAATTGAGTTTTCAAATTAATTGAAAAAAAGTTGAGATTTGAACCTAGAATTCTTGGATTCCAAATATAATGATATTCTCCATATTTCACATAACTTCTCTTTTTCTTTCTCCCTTTCTTTTTTATATAAATGAATAAAGGTATCCATTCTGAGAATTTATTAGAGATCAATTGTGGCATAGAGTAAGCTTACCATCACTTGTCAACATCGATCTTGCTACAAATATATTTTCTACAAATATTTGCTACAAATATATTAAATGACATAGCTTGTCATTTAAATTTTCAGACTATTTTAGATCTATGAAAAGGGAATACTAACATTATTACATACAACACAATTTTGTCCAAGTGAAGTTTCTTTATAAAATGTAATTTTATATGTAAATCTGAACAATTACTCAGCAATGAAAATATACTGAAATTTTTTTATTTTCAGTGAATCATCAATTAATTTGATTGTTCATTGTGACATAGAATCTTGTCTACATTTTGGAGTAGATTTGAGTTATATCAAGCTAAGAGAGAACAAGAATCTTTATACATACACATATACATAATATTTATGCATATATCTTTATTTGGCAATCAGTTAAAGATAATTTTTTCATGACATGTTTTTTTGTACAAGTAATCTCTAAAAGAATTGATTATGTATAATTGTTTATCTAAATAGTGGAAAACAAAAAGGTTTGAATCCTTATTGAATTAATTTCTTCTTTTTTTACAAGTAGTAGATGGTTCCAAAGGAAGAACACCTAAACTTATTTACTGTGATAATAAGGAGATACCTCTATTACACATTTATTATTGGGAAAAGGGACCCTAAATATTAAGAACATATGATTCTCTCTTCTCATCTAGCCATGAGATGCCTTGGAGATACCTAATAGATGCTTAAGTTTATCTGTCTCTTTTTTTTCTTTACTTCAGTAACTTCTCTATTCCTTGCTTTCCTTTTAAAATCCTAGATCAAGCATATAGCCCAAATGCTCAGTAATTTTCCGTGAATGAGTCACCCTCAGTATGACAATGGACCAATTAGTATTGAAGTCCAATGAGTATATGACAAGTTTGATAAAATATCTCATATTATTTTTTGGAGGGAGGGACTGAAAGATGGGAGCTAAAATATTATTGGGAAAAATGATCCTAAATATTAAGATCATATAATTCCTTTTTCTTCTCTGGGGTTCTCCAAAGGGACCTAATAGACATTCAAGTCTCTGTCTACATTCCACCTATTTCATCTTTACTTTTCCCCCAAGATTTCAATAGATGAATTTTGAAGGAGTCTAATGGTCAAAACTAAGTTATTCACAATTCAGTGTCAGTATGGCAGCAGATCTCAACTAAAATACACCAGGGATCTGTGCTTGGTTCAATGTTTAATATTTTAACCAATGATTTAGCTAAAGATATATCTTACTTATGCTTATCTCTTTGTGGATGACACAAAGGTCAGAGAGATAGCCAATACACTGTATAATAAGGAAGGATCCAAAAATACCTTGACAGGAAAAAACACTGGGACAAATTCAAGATGAATTGTAATAAGAATAAATATCAAATCTTACACTTTAGTTCAATAAGTTGAATTCATGAATACAATTGGCCAGTTTAGACCACAAGCAATCTCATTGAGTGAGGCTAACTATATCATCCCTTAAAAGATTTAGGAGTATTTCTGAGGGGGTTGGGATTTATTTTTTTAACTAAAGATTTTGGATCAAATTCTCATTTTAGTATTTTCATCTTTCACTGTTAAACTCCAACTATTAACATTTCAGTTCCATTTAAGTAATTTACATCTCAACTAGCTTTTTAAAAAAATATATTTATTTATTTAATTATTTTCAGCCACTTGTACATGCATATTTCCAAGTTATAAAATTTTCCTCCACCCTCCCCCCCCCATAAGCAGGGAATAGTCAGGTTAAAATTTTGCATACATATTTTGTCAAATATATTTACAAATTAGTAATTTTTGGAATGAGGAATTAGGATTTAGGGAAAGAGATAGATGAGATAATTTTTATGGTGTTCATCAGATTCAAAAGATTTGCATTTTTTTCTGTGTTCTGTTTTGTTTTTCTTCTGCTGCTTGGGGATAATATACTCTACAACCAGTCAAATACAGTTGTCCTAGCTCTAGAGGAGTTGCTTCCATCAAGACTTTTCATCTCATAATGTTGTTGATGTGTACATTATTCTCTTGGCTCTACTCCTTTGGCTCAGCATCAGATCCTGTATGCCATTCTATGCTTCTCTAGAGTCTGATAATTTATGTTTTGTTATAGAACAATAATATTCCATAGTATTCATGTACCATAACTTGTTTAGCCATTCCCTATTGATGGGCATCCCCTCAATTTCCAATTCTTTCCCACCAAAAAAAGAGCTGCTATGAATATTTTGGAACATGTAGGACTTTTCTTACATTTTAAAATTTTTTTCTGGATATAGTCCTAGAATTGGAATTTCTGGGTCAAAGAATATCAACAGTTTTATTGCTCTTTTGGGCATAGTTCTATTTTGCTCTCCAAAATGGTTGGATCTGTTCACAACTCCATCAGCAATACATCAATGTCTCAATCCTCCC
The DNA here is from genome assembly GCF_037893015.1 of Macrotis lagotis. Classification (NCBI taxonomy): domain Eukaryota; kingdom Metazoa; phylum Chordata; class Mammalia; order Peramelemorphia; family Peramelidae; genus Macrotis; species Macrotis lagotis. Next base: position 486,717,006 of record NC_133666.1, read on the forward strand.
ACAACCTCTCCAAACATTAACCATATTCCTTTTGTCTCATCTGGGCTAATCTAATAGGTATGAGATGATACCTCATTATTATTTTAATTTGAATTTCTCTAATCAATAGTGATTTGGAGAATTTTTTCATATGATTATCTATAGCCTTAATTTCTTCTTTTGAAAACTGTCTGTTCATATCCTTTGATCATTTATCAATAGGGGAACAATATGTGATCTTATAAATTTGATACAATTATCTATGTTTTTTAGAAATGAGACCTCTATCAGAACTCCTGGTTGTGAAGATTGATTCCCAGCTTTCTGCTTTTCATCTAATTTTGGCAGCATTGATTTTAATAGTGCAAACCCTTTTTAATTTAAAGTAGTTAAAATTAATTCATTTTGCAGCTTATAATATGCTCTAATTCTCATTCGTTATAAACTTATTCCTTTTCTATAGAACAGAGTATTTTTTGGTCTATTAATTTATCTATGGTATTACTCTTTATGTCTAAATTTTGTACCCATTTTGACCTTATTTTGGTACAGGGTGTGAGATGTGGATCTATGCTTAGTTTTTGCCATACTATTTTGCAGTTTTCCCAACAATTTTTGTCAAATAATGAGTTTTTATCCCAGAGGCTTTGGGTTTGTCAAATAGTAGATTGCTGTAATTATTTATGTTTCTTTTGAATTTATCCTAATCTATTGATCCATCACTCTATTTCTTAACCACTACCAGACAGTTTTGATGACTACTGCTTCATAGTATAGTTTTAGATCTGGTAGAGCTAGGCCAATTTCCTTTAATTTTTTTCCCCATCAATTCCCTTGCTATTCTTGCCCCTTTGTTGCTCCAGATGAATATTTTTACTATTTTTTCTAGCTTAGTAGAATAATTATTGATAGTTTGATTGGTACCAAATAAATAATTTAATTTGGGTAGAATTGTTATTTTTATTATATTAGCTTGACCTATTCATGAGTGTTTGTCATTTTCTCAATTATTTAGATTTGACTTTATTTGGGTGAGGAGCTTTATAATTGTGTCACACAGTTTCTGGGTTTGTCTTGGGAGGTAGAATGCAAAGTTTTTAATGTTGTCTACAGTTATTTTAAATGGAATTTTTCTTTCTATCTATTGTTCTTTGGCTTTGTTGTTCATATAGAGAAATGCTTATAATTTATGTGGGTTTATTTTATATCGTGCTACTTTGCTGAATTTGTTAATTGTTTAAAAATTTTCTCAGTTTCTCTGGGTATACCATCATATCATCTCCAAGAGTGAAAGGTTTGCTTCCTCATTGTCAATTCTGATTCCTCAAATTTCTTTTTCTTCTCATTGCTATTGCTTGCATTTCTAATACTAAATTGAATAGTGGACATCCTTGTTTCACATCTGAATTCATAGGATATGCTCTGAGTTTATTCCCATTACATATAATGTTTGTTGATGGTTTTAGATAGAAACTATTTATTATTTTAAGGAAAATTCCATTTATTCCTAAACTTTCTAGTGGTTTTTAATAGAAATGAATGTTATATTTTATCAAAGGCTTTTTCAGCATCTATTGAGATAATCATATAATTTCTGTTGGTTTTACTATTGTTATGTTTAATTATGCTGAGTCTTTTCCTAGTGTTGAACTTTCCCTGCCTGCTTGGTATAAATCTAACCTTATCATGGTGTATTATCCTGGTAATAACTTACCTTATTCTCATTACTAAAATTTTATTTAAGATTTTTGCATCAATATTCATTAGGGAGATGGATCTATAATTTTCTTTGTCTGTTTTTGCTCTTCCTGGTTTAGGTATCAGCACCATGTTGGTGTCATCAAAGGAATTTGACAGAACTCCTTCCTCTCCTATTTTTTAAAAAATGGTTTATATGGAATAGAAATTAATTGTTCCTTAAATGTTTGGTAGAATTAACTTGTAAATTCATCTGGACCTGGAGATTTTTCTTAGGGAGTTTATTTATGGTTTCTGTAATTTCTTTTCCTAAAATGGGATTATTTAAGGAATTTATTTCCTCTTCTGTTAATCTGGGTTGTTTATATTTTTGTAAATGTTCATCTATTTCATTCACATTGTCCAATTTATTGGCATACAGTTCAGCAAAGTATCTTAGAATTATCTCTTTGATTTCCTTCTCCTTGGTAGTTAGTTCACCCTTTTCATTTTTGATACTTGTAATTTTATTTTCTTTTTTATCAGATTAATGAGAGGTTTGTCTATTTTATAGACTTTTACATATAGCCAACTCTTAGTTTTATTTATGAGATCAATGGTGTCCTTGTTTTCCATTTTATTAATCTCTCCCTTCATTTTTAGAATTTTTAACTTGGTATTTAATTGGTGTTATTTAATTTGTTTTTTTTTCAAGTTTTTTTAGTTGCATGCCCAATTCATTGATCTCAGCCTCCTTTATCTTATTTAGATAGAATTCAGAGATATAAAGTTTCCCCTCAAAAGTGCTTTTGTTGCATCCCATTTATTTTGGTATGATGTCTCTTTATTATAATTTTCTTGGATATAATTATTGATTATTTCTTTTATTTGCTGCTTGATCAACCCATTATTTAAGATAAAGTTATTTAATTTCCAACTAGTTCTTGGTTTATCTTTCCCTGACCCTTTAATACATGTAATTTTTATTGCATCATGGTCTGAGAACTGTGTTTTTATAATTTCTCCATTTCTGCATTTGATTTTAAGGTTTATGTGTCCTAGTACATGGCCAATTTTGGTGGAGGTGCCATGTACTGCTGAGGAAAAAAGGTATAACATTTCCATTCCCATTGTTTTCTCCAGAGGTTTATCATATCTAAGTTTCCTAAGATTTCATTCACTTTAACTTCCTTCTTGTTTATTTTGTTGTTAGATTTAGTTCTGAGACAGGGAGACTGAGGTCTCCCATTATTAAAGTTTTGCTATCTATATCTCCTTGTAGTTCACTCAGCCTTCACTCTAGGAATCTGGATGCTGACCACTAGGTGCATACATGTTTAGTAATGATATAGCTTCATTTCCAATGGTGCCTTTTAAGAAGATGTAGTTTCCTTACTTAACCCCTTTAATGAGATTGATTTTTGCTTTTACTTTTTCTGAGATCAGGATCGCTACCCCTGATTTGTTTTTTTTTTTTTACTTTCAGCTGAGGAATAACGTATTTTGCTCTAACTTTTACCTTTACCCCGTGTGTATCTCTCTACTTCAGATATGTTTCTTGTAAACAACATATTGTAGGATTCTGTTTTTTAATCCATTCTGGTTCCATTTTATGGGACAATACATCTCATTCACATTTACAGTTAAGATTATTAATTCTGTATTTCCCTCCATGCTATCTTTCTCAATTTATATTTATCTCTTTCCTTTTCTCTCATTCCTCCTCACCAAAATTTTACTACCTTTCCCCTTTTAGTTTTCTTTTAAAAATTTAACTTTCAGTTTATTTTCGCTTATACCTTCCCTTCCCTTTTATCAGTCTCTTCTTCCCTTATCTTTCCCTTTCCCAGTCCCTCCCTTCCCTGTAGATTAAGTTAAATTTTTAAACCCAAGTGAGAATGTAGCATTTATTCAGCATTCATACTCTTTCTTTCCCTCCCTTTGTGCTATTTTTTGCTCTAATATTATTAATCATGTACCATAAATCACAGTTTGATTATTTGACTGCTTGATATACTCATTGTTATCTAGCTATCATCACAGATTGTTTGCTTGATTGCTTGATAAGCAGCATTGACTCAAATTGCATCAAATTGTAATTATAATTGTTTTTACCTTATCAAATACCTTTCAAATACACACAATCCTCCTAACAAGACAAAGTATCATCCAAAGCCATATCATTTCTTGACCTATTTGTGCTGCTCCCTCCAGGCCTATTTTCTTTCTCACTTTACCTCCTGCCCTCTCTACCTAAGGTACTTAAAACCTTCTTAAATGAAACAAGGCCTATTGTCTCTCCCACTTTACCTCCTCTCCTCCTCAGGGAGGATACTTAACCCCTTGTTAAGTGAAGCACAGTTTAATTCAAATCCTGATCTTATTAATTGAAAGAATCTTGAAGATCTCTAAGTACTGAGAGGCTCTAATGGTCTTACCTGAGAACTTTGGAAATGATTGTAAGTAACAGAGACATTATCTCAGGTCCTCACAGTTTATGATGCACTCATTAGATAAGATGCTTAGCTTGTGATTTAAAGTAAGTCAAAGTATAAAGAGATACTTACATTAATGTTAACAATCTTGCTTTTTTCCCAGGGCTTTTTGTCTCAAACATAGTGATGTCATCTTGGACCTCTTCAATTGAGAAATAAGACCCAATTATAGCCATATTCTTTAGGTTCATTCTCTTCAATTATATTCTACCCTCTATTTATTCTTTAGAGAAGTAAATTTCTAAAGAATTAAAAGTGTTATATCTTCCCTTTTAGGGTTGTATACAATTTGAAAGTTGACCAAAATTTGTTTAAAATAGTTTTGTTTTTTCAGTCCTCTTTTCATTTATCTTTTTTATGCAACTTTTCAGTCATATATTTGGTGATTGAATTCTCCATTCAGTTCTGGTCTTTGTGTCAGGAAATTTTGGAAGTCCTCTATTTCACTGAACATCCATCTTTTCCCCTAAGATTATATGCTGGATTTTGCAGGATAGTACATTTGGGTTGTAATCCCAGGTCCTTAGCTCTCCAAAATGCTATTCTAGTTCTTCTGATCCTTCAATGTTGAGGCTGATGGGTCCTATGTTTTTCTGATTATCTTCCATTTATTTGAATTGTTTTCTTTTTTTATGTTTGCAATATTCTCTTCTGTATTTGAGGGTTCTGGAATTTGGCTATTACAGTCCTTAGACTTTTTATCCTGGAGTCTTTTTGGAGGGGTTCTGTGGTTTCTTTAAATGGTTATATTGTTATCTTGTTCCAGTAGATTTGGGCAATTTTTCCCTTAAATTTCCTGCATGATGTTTTCCATGTTCTTTTGCTGGTCTAGGCTTTCTAGTTAGTCTGATTCATAGATTGTCTCTTCTGGATCTATTTTCCAGGTCATCCTTTTCCCTGGAAGGTACTTTACATTTTCTTCAATTCTTTCAGACTTTTTATTTTGTTTGATGTAATCTTGTAGTCTTGTAGATTCATTAGTTTCTAATTGTTCCATTCTAATTTTTAGGAATTTATTTTCTTCAATTAACTTCTGTATTTCCTTTTCCAGGAGGTTATTTTTACTTTTAATAGAGTTGATTTCTTTGGTCTACTTTCCACAATTTTCCTGCATGACTTTCATTTCTTTTGTTTTTAAATTCTTTTTTCAATGAGCTTTTGTATTTGAGTCTAATTTGTAGTCTTTTTTGATACTTCCCCTATGAGTGATTTTTCACTGTTTTCTTCTTCAGATATGGTGTTGCTGTCATCTTTGTCTGTAAAGTAGTTTTCTATAGTAGTTTTCTGTTTTAGTTCTGCTTCTGGGTATGGAGTATAAATCCAAGCTTTTACTTTTGCTGCAGCTGGGGTCTGATCCCTGGTTTGTTCCCTATGCAGTCCATGCCTTCCCTTTGCAGAGATTTTTCCCCCATCTTTATGTCCATGTTCTGACTTAACAGAGGATTGTTCCCAATCCAGTCCTGTCTTTTACCCTTGTTTTCAGGGTTCAGACTTTATTTAGATTTGGGATCCTCTCTGCTGGCTTGCTGTCTAGCTTCCGGGACCTCTGCTGTTGTTATGCTGTTGGAACCTGGATTGCACTGTGGCTAACTGCCTCCTGCTGGTTTTCCCTGCTCTCTTGCTTCCTGGACTTTACTTCCCCTTTTTTGTTCAAAGAGACAGACCTTCACTGAAGATCCTCCAAGATGTCTACAGATGAAAACTTCTTTGAATCTTCACTTTTTCTTGGTGGGATCTGTAATGTGAGTGTCAGAGCAGAGGTTTCATTTATCTTTGGTAGGGAAAGGTTCCAGGAACATGTTAGTTTTGCCATCTTGGCTCTGTCCCAGAAGTCCCTCTCAATTAGCTTTTACAAGGAAATATTTACTTCAGAGTATAGCAAGAAGTATAAATGTTTCTTCTTTGCCCAACCTCAACCCACCCCCAATTTCCCAATATCTCAGGGCACTCTCCCCATTTGACCTTGATCTTTGGTGAAAGTAGACTCAAACTTAACTCAGTTGTACTAGAATATTGTTCCCACCAAGTTCAAGTTCAAATGTGACCTCACTGGTTGCTGAGTTCCTTTCTTAACTATCTATGTATGGTCTGGGACTTAAGGGTCAAAGCCTCAAAGGTGGATTGGGAGTTAGCTACAAAAATCTTTACTCTCCTAACTTTTTTGCTTTTATGAGTAATAAGATCCAAGATATTTCCAATCTCTTTAGCCTAAAAGAAAAACAAATATAGGAGCCAGAGATGAGGTTCAGATTAGTCTCAGATGTAGATTAGCAAGACCTCCCCAATACAGGTAGACAAGAAAGTCAGATAAAGGAAACAGACTCTATTGACTACTGTCTACTTACACAACTTATCAAAGCCTTCTTTTCACTGTGCCATAAGTAGATGGGAAGCAAATACAAAATACAGGTTCCAACTTGACAAGGAAAGCAGTTTCATCATACATCAGCATACTTCTCTAGAAGCGTACTCCCTTGCCTTTTTTACATGGGATCAGACTGGATACATGGCATCCCTTTCTCCCCAATTGCACCTTAAAAGTGTTTCAACTTTACTAAATGGTAAATTCAATAAGATTAAATAATATAAAATGGCAGCCTGAAAGGCAATATAATTTTTTTTTAGGTTTTTTTTTTTTTGCAAGGCAAATGGGGTTAAGTGGCTTGCCCAAGGTCACACAGCTAGGTAATTATTAAGTGTCTGAGACCGGATTTGAACCCAGGTACTCCTGACTCCAAGGCCGGTGCTTTATCCACTACGCCACCTAGCTGCCCAAGGCAATATAATTTTGACTTCATTAAAACAGCAATAGCTTTTAGGAATAAGGAGGTAATAGTCATGTTTCATGTTTCCCTAGTCGGGCTACATATGGAATACCCTGTTCAATTCTGATTATTAAAATTCAAAGGACATTGTCAAACTAGAAAGTATGTTATGGAACGTCGAGTCATACTTTATGAAGATCGAATGGGTTATGTGCTGCACAGACTTTAATTTGGTCAGTTCAATTCTGTCCCACAATGATACACATTCTCTCTTTTATGTCTTTAAAGCAAAATTTTAATGATCAATATGCTTACAACCCAAGATTATAATCCAAGATTATATGCACTTACATATATGTAAAACATCAGTATAGATAAAGGAGAGATAAAAGGTAAAAGAGAAAGATTAGTCACCCAACCAAGGAGGCTCCAACAAACCTAGAAATCTGACTGGGAAGACCAGAGATGTCATGACACAGCCACCAAGGCCTTGACTGGGAAAGTCCCCTCGGCAGAGCATCCTCTCCAAAGGGATGGGCTTCCAAAGTCCACTTTCTTAAATAAAACCTTTATAGTGTTCACACAAAAGTGGCACAGATCCAAAGGTTTACAGGGTTGAAATCAAGGATCAGTGAACTCTTGGTCGAACTCAATGATTCGGGGGTTTCAGTCAAAATACTCTCAGATCCTCAGTACAATCACTTTCTCCAAGTTTTTCTGGTAAACACCTAGAGATGGACCAAATCCCTAGGTGTGGACCCCAAAAAAGGCTTATTAGGAATTTTCCACTGTACTCCCTGCCCCACATCATGTCTTGCTCAATCATGCCCTGGTTCAGTGTGAACCTTGGACTATGACAGCTGATAGGAAAGATCGATTTAACCCTTCACCTTTCAGGATGTTTATTTGGGGAAGAGATAACTGGTGCTAAAGGAGGTGGAATAAATGTCTAAAAGAATTTGAAAGAGAAATTAGGAATATTTTATTTGCCTCTACAGCATAAAACTGAAATTGATGGTTAGTGAGTAGAAGTTTTTTGCTTTGTTTTTAATTAAATAATTAATTTTTTCATCCATGTCCACATGTATATTTTTAAGTTACAAATTTCCTTCCACCTTCCCTCCCCCCCGCCAGCAGTGAAAAGTCAGGTTAACATTGTACATACATATTTTTGATAAACATATTTACAAATTAGTCATTTTTGGTATGAGGAATTAGGATTAAGGAAAGAGATACATAAAAGATAATTTTTATAAAGCTTTCATCAGATTCTGAAGGGTTTTTGTTAGTTTTGTTTTGTTTTTCTTCCTATGGATAGGTATAACATTTTCCATAGCCTGTCTAATACAGTTGTCCTAGCTCTCTGAACTGCTGAAAGGAGCTACTTCCATCAAGGTTGAGCATCTCACAATATTGTTAATATGTATATTGTTCTATTAGTTCTGCTCCCTTCAGATCAGATCATTCCATGCTTCTCTAGAATCTCATTATTTATGGTTTCTTGTAGAACACAGTATTCATGTACTATAATTTGTTTAGCCATTCCCCAATGGATGGGCATCCCCTCAATTTCTAGTTCTTTGCCAATACAAAAAGAGCTGCTATGAATATTCTGGAGCATGTGGGACTTTTCCCTTTTTTATATTTTCTTCTATATACAGGCCTAGAATTGGAATTGCTGGGTCAATGGGAATTAAAATTCTTATTGCTCTTTGGGAATAGCTCCATATTGCTCTCCAGAATGGTTGGACCTGTTCACAATTCCACCAGCAATGTCCCAGTCCTCCCACAACCTCTTCAACATTGATCTTTTCTCCCTTTTTCTCATCTTTGCCAATCTGATAGGTATGAGGTAATACTTCATAGTTGGTTTAATTTGCATTTCTCTTATCAATAATAATTTGGAACATTTTTGTATGATTATACATAACTTTAATTTCTTCATTTGAGAACTGTCTATTCATATCCTTTGACCATTTATCAATTGGGGAATGAGTTAGTAGAAGTTGAAAATAGGCAAAGTTTGGTGTTGAGATAAAAAAAGCAGCAGTGGCACAAATTTTTCACTAATTAGGGTTGTTCATAATTTGAATTTACTGACTCAGGGATGAATTTTTCTAAGTTTTGATCTCTAGGCAGAGGCTCAATAACCACTTATATATAATAGAGATTACTTTTATACATAAGTGAATGAGTGAATAAGCATACATTAAGCACGTGATATATTTCAGAAACTATGCTGAACACTAGAGATACAAACAAAGACAAAAGACAGACCCTGTATTCAAGGAGTTCATAGTCAAAGTGGGGAGATAACATACAAACAAAATATATGCAGTGTAATTCAATGAGGGAAAGTATTCATTGGTGTGGATTGCCCTAAATGGTGCCTATTGCCACCTTTAGCTCAAAATTCTATTATTCTGTACACTTCATCAGTTCTCAGGATTTGTATAGACAAACATGTGCTTTATTGTTTTGTCCTTTTTAGAGCTTTTGTCTAGCATATTCAAACTGTAAACATTTGACTCATAAATGAAGTAGACTCTGGGAAGAATGAAGGGAAAGAAAAGAAGCAGTCAATTTTTCTTTCTGATCTTGATTCAGTAAAACATTTTCCCCCTTAAACTGAAAGGACAAAAGTTTTTTTTTTTCATTGCTTCCATAGGATATCTCTCCCTTATGTGTACATTTCTCTTATAAGCATTTTGACCCTTTTTGCATACCTAGAGTGTCAGTTGTGAGAAGACCACAAATGAAAGTAGCATGCTACCTTCATTGTTCTTTATTGTGACCTCTTTGCTTTTTAATAGATTTGCATATTCTTTATTAGCTAGTTCTTGAGATAGAAGGTTGTCAGGGATAAATTGCAAACTTCTTAAGCCTCATAA